>NC_137083.1:11966291-12566291 GCF_951640355.1 Cnephaeus nilssonii
TTTCACTGAGGAAATAAATGACAGTAGTCATTCAGTACACCAAACCATCTTGGAAATGGTGCCTGATTTTAATATTTGACAAATGGCTAGCATCATATACCCAAGACTCTTTTGTGTGACATTTATAATTAATTAGTATATATGTGGTTAGGCACTGTGCTAAATATTGGAAAATGTTTGTTAAATCAGAGTTTATTTACAAATCAAATGTTTTGTATTTATTTGATCTCCTGTTCAGAAAGCTGAAAAGACTTAAACACGCATATCTCATCAATATTACCTTTCAGATTTTTCCAATCCTAAAATTAAATAGTTCTTTCTATGATTCTCTTCCCAACAGACCACAAAAACAAGCAGCAAGGATATGTAACACTTTGCACTTCAATGCACCTGTGGCAGAAGAAAATCAATGAAACAAATAAGCGTTGGGTACCGCTGTCAAACCTCACACTAATACCTGTCTATTATATAGTAATACTGGGAACATATTAAGGGAAATAGATTTATAGTTTTAAAATTGCATTACATATCCCATTAATTCTCCCAACATTATCTTGAAATAGAAAGTGAAAAAAGGGATTCAATTTTCCTGTTTTGCTGATAGAACACATGACATATTAAGATGGTGATTATTTGTGGTTATGGACAATGTGGGGGGAAATGATTATATTCAAAACAACTTGCTGATTTAGTTGAGCTAGTGAAAGAAATAGGCAACTGGATGAGGAGCGGGAGGGTCTAATTCAGTGGAGAAGTTCTATCTGAGCAACCATTTCACTAATTGGACTTAGGTCATGAGAGCCGATAGAAAGCCATGTGGCAACTCAAACACTGTCCTTTTATTCAAGACACTGAAACAATTGATTGACTCAGTTAAACAACAAAAATTGGTCACTTCAATAAGAAAAAAAAAATACAAAATCACTTGTCTTGTTTGAATAGAAAAAGGAACCAGTTAATGGTTTGAAGTTTCAAAAAAGGATGAGGAATTATATATTATTAAATGTATGTGATGCCCATCTAATCATTTATTCTACAGAACAAACATTTCTTGTTGAATAAATAAGTCCACGTATAAAACACAGACTCTAATGGGCTCTGTGTTATTCTTGATGATCAGGCCTATTTTCTAGAAGTCTCCACCTCTCTTCTCTTCCCTGTGAGCAAGGAGGCCTAGACTTGGTGTCCACAACAGCTTCTTGTAGAAAAGCAGAAGAGCAGCATCATTTCCTGTGGTTTGTGGATTTTTTTGTGAGGATTGGGAACTTTTAGAGACTGTTCTCACTGGTTGCATTCCAATACACCTTCCTAGTTTTGAAGGCCAGAGGCTGTGATCTTGAGCAAGTCACTAAGCCCTTCCGTTAAAAAGGGGGATAATAACACCTATGTGGTACCCACTGGGCAAAAATGATTATCTTCTCAGAGCTTCCGTTTCCTTCTTTATAAAATGAGGATAATAAGAATAGCTACCATATAGGGTTTTGGGCCAGGCACTGTACCAAGTGCTTTACATATATTATCTCACTTAATTCTCACAACAATCCCCTGAGTCAAGTGTAATTATCATTCCCATTTTATAGATGAAGAGACTGAGACACAGTATTCTGCCCAAGGTCGAACACTAAGTGGTAGAGGCAAGGACTGAACCCAGGTCTGATACTCAGGTCTGTGCTCTCAACCCACATGTGGTCTATCTTCTTTACACACATGTCACATGGCAGTCCTGCTTTCGTATCATAAGTAGATGGCCTGAGGCAAGGGTCCAGTAAGCCTCAAGGCTGCCAACCCCACACTTTTGGAGGACAGTGGCCTAAACCAGTGGTCGGCAAACTCATTAGTCAACAGAGCCAAATATCAACAGTACAACGATTGAAATTTCTTTTGAGAGCCAAATTTTTTAAACTTAAACTTCTTCTAACGCCACTTCTTCAAAATAGACTTGCCCAGGCCATAGTATTTTGTGGAAGAGCCACACTCAAGGGGCCAAAGAGCCGCATGTGGCTCGCGAGCCGCAATTTGCCAGCCACGGGCCTAAACCAACCTTTTCCCACCTCAGCTGCTATCACTCACTCAGCGTAGGTTGTTAGGAGATGAAACCTCAGGGACTTCAGCTATGGCCTGTTGACCTGGGTACTATGGGTGAGCCAGAAACTAGCCATACATGGACAGGCATGACCTCTCTCAAAAAGAAGTTTCTGCTCTAATTGGCTGGCATCAAACCAACCTAATGAATTACAGCTTGTATGTTAAAACACGCCCGTCCCCCCCCCCCCCCCCCCCCGCGCTCTCTCTCTTTGTTAATCCTCATCCAAGGACATTTTTCCCATTTCTTTTCTTTTTAAGAGAGAGTGGAAGGGACAGGGGGTTGGTGGGAAGAAGGGGAAGCCATTGTCGTGAGATACATTGATTGGTTGTCTCCCAAACTTGCCCCAACTGGGGCAGGGATCGAACCTGCAACCCAGGTATGTGCCCTTGATGGGGGATTGAACCCACAACCCTTCAGCTCTAGCCAACGCTCTAACCACTGAGCCATGTCAGCCAGGGCCACAGCCCCTCTCTTTAGGGAACATCACTGCAGAGCAAAAAAGAGAGGCTCTCTTCTCCCACATCCCTCCTAAGGAAGCTTAGTAATTCTTCTCACTGCTGGGAGCCCCACCTCAGAGCTGGAGAAATGACGTGCCCAAGGCAACCACAGCTCAGGGCCACAGCCTACCCACCATGCATCCCCAGGTTCGCTTCCGGTCATTACCTTCCTCCATGGGAGAGTCTCTGAGCATATACCTTTCATGTGCAATTAGTCCTGCCGGACAAGTCCAGTTATCATCAGGTAGAGAACTGGTGGGGAGGGGGCCAAGGCTTCTCTCTGAGGCCTCACCACCTCCCTTTTATATCCCCTTCTCCACTTTTAGCACTGCCCCCCGTGCAGACCCCCAAAGATGTCTGTCCTCTTCGGCTGCATGCCTGTGACCTTCTGTGTGACCCCTTCCCCACATCCAAGTATAACCATCTATTGTCCCATCCCCAGCTAATCTGATAAAGAAATGTATTCTGCTGTGACCATGATTTAATATGTGACGTGGAACAACCTACCAACGTTTTTCATTTTTATGATGTGCTCTTTTCCTTTGATGGCCCTGAGTGCTTAGCAATATACATATGTAAAAAGAAACCATATCTTTAGCTGTTCTCACGTCCTGAAAGAGGCCTCCCTAGAACCTTGATAGAAGGTTCCCGGTATTGCACATGGGAACAGAAATTAATACCCTGTCTTTCGTTGGCATGCACTTGGGAACTCATGCCCCTGTGTCAGGGAAAACTCCCCCTGAAGAGCATCTATAAATGGTTTACTGCATGTTTAAGTGGGACTGATGGGCTAATTGTTCTTAGGGTCGGGTTATTTTTTCTTTACAGGAAGTTCATGTCCCCATGTGCTTATTTCTTCTCCTTATGTAAACCCTACACACTTGTTAAAAATTTTAAATGTATATATTATAAGCAAGACTTTCCCGAATGACATCCTGGGACTACAGGCCTAATTTAAGGTTAGGTTGTGTTCACATAGGCAAAGGGAAATGGTGAATCGAAGTAATTATTGAGATAATTCGGGGAAAATGGCCCTTTCCTGCCACTAAGGGAATAGCATTTTCCTTCGGGTCAGAATTTTCCAGATTGCCTG
The DNA here is from genome assembly GCF_951640355.1 of Cnephaeus nilssonii. Taxonomy (NCBI): domain Eukaryota; kingdom Metazoa; phylum Chordata; class Mammalia; order Chiroptera; family Vespertilionidae; genus Cnephaeus; species Cnephaeus nilssonii. The sequence continues at coordinate 11,969,968 of NC_137083.1, forward strand.
TTGGTCTTGCTTTCCACTCTCTACTTTGCCTGTGTAAATTATTTTTCAACTTGGATTCATTTTGTTTTGCTGGTGGAGGTGGGGGCGTTGGGGAGGAAGGGCGAAGGAGGGATGGGGAAAACAGCATTTTATTCATGGGCCTGGGCCCACATCCAGTTCCAGGCCGAGTAGGCTCCATCGCGAACAATCCCAAATCTTCACCTTGGTCTGGTAATTAGATAAAGCGAGACAAATGGGCCAATTGGCCCCGCGGTGCTTTAATCACACTGACTCCAGAACAAATGCTTCCTCTCTCAGGCAGGAGCGCATGCCAGATCCCGGAGACATTCATTTCCATGCGCCGGTTTTTCTGGGCCCCGGTGATTGAATTCCTCGCCCATTTGCAGCATAAATGTGCTCTCTGTCACCGGCCATTTCAGAGCAGAAATGTTGCCTTCCGTTTGGCACGACCTGGGCGAGAGCCTGCCTCATTCGGGGAGGATAGCGCCTTGCATGAGCTCTGTTATTGGCATAATCAGTCTCTCAAAATGGGTCCCTGGAGGTTTTTGCCTTCCCCAGCTGCTGTGCATTTTTTTCTGATGGGTTTTAGAAATAAACAACAAAAAAGTTCCTGAAGTCAAGGAATACGTAGAGTTGGCATCACTGTCAAGATGTGTCCAGTGTCACAGGGACAGAAAGTACAATGGTGGCTGCCAGGGGTAGGGGGCACTGGGGAGTTGGGGTTTAATGGGGATGGAGTGCCCAGTTGGGGAAGATCAAAAAGTTCTGGAGATGGATGGTGGTAGATGCACAACAAGGTGAATGTACATAACGCCACTGAACTCCACACTAAAAAAGTCAAGTTCACTTTCAGCATTGGTCAACATTTTATAGGACAGTCTCTATGGTCATGGAAATGTTTCTTAAGCCCCCCCCCCCCTTTTTGATACTGAGTTTTCTGTCCCCCTCAGGTTTGTTGTTGCTGCCTTTGCATATTACTATTCAAAGATCAGGTCAAAGACACAGAATGGCAGGATAAAGGCTATGTGAAAAGACATGGTTAAGAGACATGGCTCTACATTTAAATAAAGTCAAAAAAGTTTCACCGAAGAAATGTATTTCTTCGCAGATAATGTACAAGATTTTGTTTATTTTGTGGGAATGTAGTTGTTTTGTTTCCTTTTAGTTATTTGCACATCAAAACCCCTCAGCAGTATATTCTAACAAAGAGTTGGAACTGACAATAGAATAAAATAAGGGTCTCTACAAAGATTTTCGGCAATACCTTAGCATGTTCTCCAAAGCACATTTCTTTCTTTTAAAAAAATGCAATTACATTTCTTGCAGCCCCCTAAGGAATTTTGCTTAAGTGCGGTACATTGCTCCAAATGGAAAACAAAGGGAAAATCGAGTACGCTGAACCCCCAGCAGAATACCGATCAGTGTTAATGCTCTCTCCCGCCTTCTGCTCGGCCATTATTTCCACAGTTAAGTAGTTACCCAGCAGCAGCGCTGACACCCGTACCTGTGCTCTTGCATCAAAATCTCACTTAATGAGACCAACTTGTGTGTAGCAACTGCTGTTTTGAATCATTTCTGCAGACAAGATGAAGTCATTATGGATAGGCATTGCATCTTTTTCAAATTATTAATTTGAAAAGCCAAAAAAATGGCCCCCAGCCAACTCGAAGCACAAGCATTCAGAAAGATGCACCGGCTGTTGGAGTTTTCACCGAATCCTCCGAAAAGAACGCTCTGTCTGTCTCTGAAAGATTCAGGACCTGCGGGAGAAGGAAAACTCCACACAACTGACTGTGCTCTCGGTAAATGGACGTTGCACGTGAAAAAGACACTTAGAGTGTGAGCACAGAAAGTAGGAGCATTTTCAAGCCTTTAACTTTTAAATGATGCCCTCAGTCATTGAGCCACAATTTCAAGGTTTTTGCACTTGTTTTAACCTATTAACTTTTAGGCTATTACCTCTATCCCATTTATCTTCTTGGGAGTACTCCCAACATATTTACATCATCATGTGCCTCATTTACATATTGTCTACCTCATGAATATTCAAGCAGTCTGTAATTTCCCCTGATTTGAACCTCAGAATTCTGGCTTTAAACCTCTGTTTCTCCATATCTGAATCCCCAACATCCTTCCTCCGCCCCCAAAATAAAAGTAAGAGATGAAGAGACCTCACAATGAAGAGGTGAGATGAGTTAATAGCATATTAACTGGAACTTTAAATGAAAGAGACACCTTTAATAACTAAGTCCATCTTCCCACAGAGGCAACGCCTGACAGTCTTGATGAGAAAAAATGTCATCTTGTTCATGAATGGGTTAGTATCGTACCTGCGTCTGAAATCTCTATGTGCTCGAAAGAAATAGATGGATTCTCTTTAAGGAAAGAAATGAGATGACAGTTTAGATGGTGTCATTGACTAACCTCCAGGAGAGATCAAGAATTGATTGCCAAACATCATTTGATAGGTTCATAATGCATTGCCTGGAAAGAAGGAAGTCAAATAAGATATCCTAATAATGTCCTGAGCTGGCCACGAGTGGGGGAGAAGAGAGAGGAGGACACAGTTGACTTCACATATGGGGTCAATGTCATCTTTTTAATTTTCTTTTTTTTAAATATTTTTATTGATTTCAGAGAAGAAGGGAGAGGGAGGGATAGAAACATCAATGATGAGAGAGCATCATTGATTGGCTGCCTCCTGAACACCCCCTACTGGGGATCGAGCCCACAACACCAGCATGTGCCCTTGACCGGGATTGAACTCGGGACCCTTCAGTCTCCAGGCCGACGCTCTATCTACTGAGCCAAACTGGCTAAAGCTTCAATTTTCATTAAGCTGCTGAGGAAGATAAGGGATATCAAGAGCTCTTTTAAAAAGCCTCTTTTACTGCACACATAATAAGAGCAGCTGTAGTTATAGGGGCTAATTCAAACAATGAGAATGACTCTTCCTTTTAAAATCATTTTTGTCTGGTTCCTGTATGTTGCATTGTTATCTTTGGCTTTATTAACTCCTTCCTATTGCTTTGTTTCTTGGATATTTTATTTTAATGTCAGATCCTCAATTTTGTCTTCATTGTCCTAAAATCCACACAGGCCTTTGCCACTTTCTTTGTAGTAAGCCCTTTTCAAATCTGGAATTTCATGAAAGAGAGTGTTCCAAGGGCCCATCAGGTGTAGTCAGCTGTTTGCTGAGCTTTTTCAAATGGAAAATTGATCCAAATGCACAAAGGTAGTTTTTCAGCCTTTTAAAATCTTTTCTAGGAGAAAGGAAACAAAAGGGAGAACTAAAGGAGTGTGTGTGCGCGTACAGAGGAAGCAAATGTGGACAGAAAATCGTTTTTCTACATTCAGGATAAATGCTCATCATAGATTGATGATTGGCTCTACTACTCCAAAAGTATCCCTAAAAACTCTACCACAGCAAGTCTATGCATGTGTCTCTATTCTGCCTGCTCTTGAGAGTTCTGCCTCAATACCCATGCGTCTGTTAGGAGTTGAACTATCCCGCCTCTTCCCGCAAAACACACACACACACACACACACACACACACACACACACACACACACACACCATACATTGAAGTCCTAAACCTCAGAATATGACCTTATTTCCAAATTGCAGATGTAATTAGGTAAGTGGAGATGAGGTCATACTGGATTTGGTGGACCGGTGTTCTTATAGGAAGAGGGCAATCTGGACAGAGAGGCACACAGGGAAAAGGGCCGTGTGAAGATGGGGGCAGAGAGGAGAGTGAGGCTGCCGACAGCTACCAGAAGCTGGAAGAGGCAAAGAAAGGTCCTTCCCTGCAGGATTCAGAGGGAGTGTGATCCTGCCAACACCTTGATTTTGGACTCTGGCTCCCAGTAAGAGAATAACTTGCTCTTGTTTCAAACCATCCAAGTCTGTGGTGCCTTTTAAAGGCCTGAGAAAAACGCATGCACCCTTTTCCCCCCAAGAATTCTGGGAAGGCTGATACTTTCCAAGTGATACCCCTTACTTCTACTGCCGTATACCTCTTCAGCCCTGCACACACGCCCTTTAACTTCTCAGGCGTGATTCAGAAACCAGGGTCTGAGGCCCCCCAAATTGCAGAGGCCATAGCTCATGTTCTCTGGGCATTCTCTTTAAGGCTCCTCTCTCTCCACTTGGGCTCCAGAAATTCCTGTGTTTATATTTGAAGCAACTAGAAGAAACAAATGAGAGCTTTTGAATCCTAATTATAATTTTCTGTGATGGAGAATCGAATGCCCAGTTCTGTGTCAGGTGCCTGGCTCCTCCAATCAACGGTGGCCTGGTTCTGCAAGTAAGCCTTCCAGAACCAACCAGTCACTGGGCGGAGAAGGCTGGGAGATTGGGGCTGTGGCTGGGCAGGCTCTCTAGAAGGGTCCTGAGCACACCCTTGAATGGAACAGATCCCAGGTTTCCTGTTCACCACACAGTTCCAGATAGTTCCAGACCTTCTGGTTCTCCAATCCCCACTTTTCATATTTCACACAGACTGCCTCCTTCTGTTGATATATTCTTTCTTTTTTAAAATTTTATCCTCACAGGAGAATATGTTTATTCATTTTTATTTTTATTTTCATTTCTATTTGTTTATTCATTTTTAGAGAGACAGAAACATCAATGTGAGAGAGAAACATCGATCAGTTCTCCCCCACATGTGCCCCAACTGGGGATCAAACCCACAACCTTTTGGTGTATAGGACAATGCTCCAATTAACTAAGCCAGAACCACCTGGCCAGGGCAATCTATTCATTCTTAAATGGGCTAATGCCACTGACTTGGCTATAGTCTATTTCTCTCTAGATCTCTGTTTCTGTAACGTAACTTCGCATATATTTGATTTCATGCATTAATGTTGATAAAATTAATTAAACTACATTCTGGGGGGAAGTAAGTGCTGCCACTTACAGTCATTAAATTGAAAAACCTCAGTAGCATTTAGTTCCTTAAAATTCAGTGGCTCTTAGCACCATTTATAAGAAAAATGTAACACAAGAATAAATTGCACTAGTGAGTTTGTGATTCTTCTGAGAATAAATTAATCTTTGATTTTCATAAATAAAACATGTCCTCTTACAAACAAACGGAAGTGCGCAGTGAGTATTGACCTCAGAGTCCTGATTCTCCCAGCATCTCGGTAAATCTGAGCAATGAGCACCGGTCTCATTAAGTAATTAATAACCTGGGCGTGTCTGTTAAAATTCAGAGTCTTGAGATTGACCTCAGATCTACTGAGGAGAATTCCTGGGCAGGATCCTAGGACTGCATATGCACAGTAAATGTAAGAATTGCTAGGAGACCATAGGATCCCTTTTAGTTTAAGCATTCTACAAGTCTATGCTCCCAAATTAAAAATGTTTCTAGTTAAAATGAACTCATATGTTTCCATTGCCCCTCAAAATTTTTTTCTCCAAAGGAAATATTATGTTTTACTCAGTGCACCAGAGTTCTAGAAAGATTACAGACCACTTTGCATAAAAGAAATTTGCTTCATGAACGCACACAGGAAGTACACTGACTGGAGAGGAATAAGCCAGAATTTGAATTCCAGCTCTAGCACTTACCAACTAGCTCTATGTTTTTGATAAATAATTTAATTTCTCCTTCATAGAATGTTTAATCCTCAGGAAAATGGAGCCAAACATTCCCACCTTGAAGGCAGTTGTAATGCTGAGCAGCAGGTGGAACAGTGTCGTGGTTAAGAGCAGGGACTTAGGAAGCAGATTGGCTCCCAATCCTCACTCTACCACTTCCAAGATGGGGGACCCGGAGTCAATGTCCGACTCCCCCTCAGCTTCAGCTTCCTCATTTGTGAAGAGCCCCCAGAATCACAGAGCAGAGAGTCGGCATCTGGTCTCAAGTGACTTAATATGTGTGAGATGCTCAGAATGGGGCCTGGCACATAGCAAGCTCTATCTAAGTGTTGTTTAAATCAGAAACAAGATTCTGTCAATGAAGGTGTTTTGTAAAGGACTAACCAAATGTAAGGAATTAAGGGAAAAAAACACATCTATATATATCAAACCCTAATATGCAAATAGACCGAACGGCAGAACAACCAAACAACCAGTCGCTATAACATGTGCTGACCACCAGGGGGCGCGTGCAGAACATGGCGGGCATTGGTCGTGGCAGGATGGTGGAGCAGGTGAGCGGGGCCGCCAGACCAAGGCAGGGCGCTGATCACTGTCATCGGGGTGAGCCTCTGGTGGTTACTGAAAATTCTTTGCTCCCGCACACCACGGTCCCGCTGGGCGCTCGCACCTGCTTCTGGCACTGGCCCCACTTGCACCCGCTGCTGGCACCCAGTGCCGGTCCCGATCACTCGGCGCCATCAGTGGGTGCAAGCAGCGGCTGCCGGCCCCGATCGCCCCTGAGGGCTTCTCCACCTCCCCCTGCTCCTGAGAGGTGATCGGGGCAGCAGCTGCTGCTCACACCCGCTGACAGCGCCGGCCCCAATCATACAGTCAGCAGGTGCGAAAGGGGCTGGTGCCATCAGCCCGTGGGACGGTGGTGGGAGCAGGGCTGCTGGTAGACAGGGGATGGGAGTTGGGGGGCATGGCAGGAGGGGCCAGGAGTGGGGGGGGCACGGCAGGAGGGGCCGGGTGGGGGCATGGAGGATGGGCCAAGACCCACCTCTGTGCCCACCACAGCCTCACAACCCACAGTTCCTTTAAGGGTGCATGAATTTGTGCACTGGGACCCTAGTGTTATTAATAAACTTGTTTGAAAGCATTCAGGAAGTCACATTGCTCTTGAGATGTGTCTGAAGTCACAATAGAAAAGAGCTTTCGAATCCATTTTCCGAGTCATCAATTATCCCTTCTGCTATCATAATTAATTTCTATTGTTATACTTAATAATGGCCAACATCATCATCTCGGGGGTTATTGTTTTATTCTATTAAGCTATTTCATTACACTCAGATGGGCTGAGGGAATGTAAGTAATTGACTTGTGAAAATTATTCAATTTGCAAAAGAAATTCATCCAACATTAAGAGAATTGGGTCAAAGAAAAGCCACACTAACTAAATTATGAGGCACTTCTGTTTGCTTTCCCACTCTCCTAGGGAACATTTTATTTTTATCCGCTAAATAGACAATTCAATGCCCCCTTGTCCTTCCCTGGGACAGGATCTAGCCCACCCATGGGCTGACCGTTCAAGAAACAGACACAAGGGGTTACCACCAGTCTGCAGACAGTGAACAGAGCTTCCCTCAGCGCTCTCCTCCCACTGTGTGGCAGCTAAAATGCAAAATGGATAGCATACAATGGTGACAAAATGGGTAGTACACAATGAGACACCTCCATTGCTTTTGAAAAGAAGAGAATCGGGAATATCACTTTTCATGCAGAATCCTAACCATCCAAATAAATGTGCTCGTGACCAGGACTTGTGGGACCTAGCTTTGGTTGTTACTCTGCTGCATGCCAACTATGGGGCCTTAGACAAGTCATTGCACCATTGGCAATCTCAGTGTCCTCATCTGTAAACCGGGTGAAGTGGAGAAGAGGGTCTTTGGGAATGTAAATACAGCACAGAGGACTGTGGGTAGGCAAACCCCATCCCACTCCATAAATCTCAGAGTGGGAAAAACACCTTTTCATGTCGTAAATGTGAACCAACTATGAAAATTATGTGAGACCAGCTACATAAATTGTATGACATTAGTCACGGATCTATTTGTTCTGCAACAGTGTGAAAATTGCAGATTTCCCAAGTTAGAGGGGAAAGAACCCTACTACTAGCACCTGTAAGTAACCCGAGCCTCTCCACACACACTGCATTTCGTCACACTACTTCCGTGACTGAGTAGCAGAATTTGGGGACAAGTGGGGGTCTGTGATCTCCCCTGGAATCGTCAGCAAGTTATAGCCATCATTTCACTATAACGACCTAGATTCTTCAGGAGACATGATCTGAAGTGTCGCCCCTTGGCGGAGCCCACCTCTGTGGCTAGGCAACACGATTTTCACTCTGGGTGAGAAAGAGGACTTAACGGTTCCTTTGTCTTTCCCCACAGGCATGTGGTCAGCTGGCAGTTCCAGGCACTGGGGCTCAGTGGAGTCCTGTTTTGAGTCATCTCTTCTGTTACCTCTAAATATGTGATTCTCCCATGCAGGCTGGTCAAGAATCCATGTGTTAAAACCTTTGCCGGGACTGTCTGTTTTCCTGTGCTAGAAGCTACTTTGAACGTTTACGTTCCTTCTTCGGTGTGAGCCCTGCAGAATGGCTTGCACTACTGGGTAAGAACCACCGGGGTTTCGGGACAGAGTTTAGCATCTGAGTAATACTAACAAGATGTTCCAACATAAACAAAAGCAAGACACAGAAGCCAATGAGCAGCGGAGGCCCCAGGACCTGAATTCAAATCAAGGTTCTCTTCAGCGCCAGGAAAATTTGGGCTTAACGCCGGCCACTAAAGGTTTTTGTAACTCAGGTGGTTCAGGATTCAGAGTAGATGTTCAATACATATTCATGGAATTCTACATGCCGCAGCTTCTCCACAAGTTTCCAGTTTGGGTTTTGGCCATTCTCTCCTGGAAGACAGGACTGGAAGGGTGACCCAGTTCCCCAGGAGGGATTTTATCCTCACAGTAAAGAAAGGACACACCTTCCCACAAGACTACAACTTTCATGTGGTTAGCCATTACAACAAGGCAGGACCAGAATGGTACGAAGACAAATTTATAACTGAATTATAAATTCCTGTAGTGAAGTGAGAGGACAGGCTGTGCTCCCCATTTATATTCTAATCTGGTCAGAGGACAAGTCAGCGGTCCTCCGTGAGAGTGTGCCCTGCATTCAGGTGTATTTGTGTTTGGGGGTGGGGTGGATTTTTGGTTGGCACAAATGACTGGGGTTTGTACTGTCACCAGGCAGAAAATGTCTTACATCATATTGGACAATTGCGCACAATAAAAAATTGTCCCATCTAAAATATTAATTACATGGGTATAGCAGGACTTAACCCAGAAGGTTAATCCATATATTCCCATCTGCCTCCTCTGTGCTCATCTTGCCTGAGTGTGAGTCCCCCAGGGCACAGGGATCTTGGAGGGCCAGGACTAGAACTATTCCTAAGTACTATACCACATCATTACTAAATTGTGTCTAAATGTATTTATTTGTTTACTCATTTAGTCAATAAGTATTTGTTGAGCAGCTCCTGTGTGTGAGACACTGTTGTAGGTACTAGGAATATAGTAGTAATTAAAGAAAAACACCTATTCAACATTGTTTTGAGGGGGAAGAGGTATAAAGAACAACGACAAAATTCCTCTTTATATCTAAATATAGAAGCTAGGAATTACATACATTTATAAGTAAAAGGGAGAGAGCACTTTCACTTTACAAATGGAGAAACTGAGGCCCAGAGAGGTTCCGAGCTTGTTTAAGATCACATTGTAGCACAATAGCAGGGTTGGAGCCCATACATGCCAGTTACCTGTAGTTTTTCCAGTACTTTGTTGCTCTATATTTTATATCCAGCTCCACGAGGGAGGGCATCAAACACTCAAGAATGAGCCCGGCCGGTGTGGTTCAGTGGTTGAGCATCGACCTATACCAATAAACTAGGAGGTCACTAGCTCAATTCCCAGTCAGGGCACATGCCCAGTTGCGAGCTTGATACCCAGTAGGGGGAGGGCAAGAGGCAGCCAATCAATGATTCTCTCTCATCATTGATATTCCTATCTCTCTCTCCCTCTCCCTTACTCTCTGAAATCAATAAAAATATATGTTTAAAAACTCAAGAATGATAATCACTCTGCCTTTGGTTCATGAAGCCTAGGCTTGCTTCAAGATAGATAATCCCGCAAACTAACCTTAACAGCTGTAATAATTATTGGGCAACTAAGAAGGTGAATGATTAGGAAGCAGTCTCTTAAAATTTTTGAATCATTCCAATTCAACAGATATTTCTTGAGCATCTACTGTGTGCCAGGTGCTCTACTATCCACTTTGGAGGATTCCAAGACAAATGGACTCTTATTCCTACCCTCAGGTCAGTTACCGTGGTGAAAGAGACAGATGGTATGCAACTGCAATGCTGGAAGGAGTATGATAAATGCCATAATAAAATCATAAAGACCTGCGGGAGCAGAGAGGAAGAAATGAATAGCAGCCCCACCATAAAGTGTTTCCTTACATCCCCAAATAGAATTTGAAATGGAACTTGAAAGATGACGGAATGTTAATGAGGGGAAGAGATCTGCTTCAGCTTCTCATCCAAGGTGACAATCTCCTGGAAGTCAAAGGAAAGGTCTGAGGCCCAGAGATGACAAAAAGCAAGGCCAGGCATGTTTCTGGCCACGGTTAGGCGGTCTGGCTCTCACAACCCATGGAGAGCCGTCTGTACATTAGTATGGATTTCAGGATGTCAGTAATAACAATAAACAGCAATTACGGCCACTGCAGTTACTAAGCATGCACTGTACATCAGGAGCTAAACTCTTCACATCACGCATGCAGTACCTCATTTAAAGCTCACAAAAACCCCTTGAAATAGGTGCTGCTATCATCCTCATGTTACTGGGGGAAAAGTGTGCCTTAGAGGGGACATGTCACATGTCTGAGGTCAAACCCATAATAAGTGTCAGGGCCAGGCTTGAAATCTAGGGTTTGCTGGCTCAAGCCAACGTTGTCCCAGGACATGGTGATGTGATAAATTCTTTTCTTCACAGTTGTGACATTCATTCTTGTCAACATTTAAGAAGCAAATAAAAAGTAGCGTTTCTCAAAAGGACTATTTAGCCAACTTGGCTGAGCAAGATCCTACCCCTGTCACACATCCTTAAGATCCTGGGCTACCATTACCAACCCCGAAGAGGCATTTTCAGCCTGGCCTGATTAGTCAGTAGTCTATTAGCCATAACATATTTATTCAAACCGGTCCTTAAGATTCTAAAAGTCACTACGCACCCTAGGTCAGGGCATTGGAAAATATTACGCCAAAGATTTCATTTGTTCAGTTCCTGTTTCTTCTTCAAGACCCATGTCAACTCTTCAGCATCTATGGCACCTCCCCCTGATCACAACACCCTGTCTCTTCAGTTTCAGCCTCACAGTTCCCACTCCTCCTATCATTTATATGGCACTTGCTCCAGGAAGAATTCTATCTCTCATCCCCATGCCTACTTGATTCCATTTCATCCCACAAGGGAGCAAATCATATGAAAACCGATGCTTCTAATGTTCCCTCAATTCTCACAGTTTCCCCTCCCCAAACAAGAAAGAAAGACTTATTTGACTGGTGGGAAGGGGACAGGGTTAACCATTAACTACCCTGTGTGGATCTGGGGAGAAGACAGGGACACTGCTCTCTGGACCTAGCTACCCCCAGCACTCAGGCATGGTGGACACGTGTTGTACCTCCACTCTTGTGCTAGCAAATGGATGGAGACCTGGCAGGCCTGATCTATTCCCTGATCTACTCATCTTCTTGTTCTGTGTCTGCATAGTCCAATGGGGAGGTCAGGGAGGTCTGGTCTACTGGCTAGATTTGGGGAGAAGGAGGAGACCCTGCCACTTCCTCCAACCCAGCTGTATCATAAAGAAGCTGACACTGGGTGTGGATCCCCATTTGCCTTTCTGCATATGCTTTCAAGTAATTAGTAACTTGAAGTGTTTTGGGTACTGGGCCTTCTCAGTCTATATATATATAAAAGCCTAAGCGACTGAACAACCGAACGACTGGTCGAACAGTCACTACGATGCGCTCTGACCACCAGGGGACAGACACTCAATGCACAGGATCAGGCTCTCTCCTGTCTGGATTGGGGCCTGCAGGGATTGGGCTCCCTCCTGTCTGGATTGGGCCTGCAGGGATCGGGCTGAAACCAGCTATCAACATCCCCCGAGGGGTCCCAGATTATGAGAGGGTGCAGGCAAGGCCGAGGGACGCACCCCCCCCCCCCCCCCCCCCGTCCCTCTAGTACATTTATAAGCACAAATGTGTCTTCTCCCATCTGGTAGAAGCTCCTTAAGCACAGAGGCAGTGTTGCATGCTGGGAAGAACACTAAAGTAAGAGTCAGAAGTGGATTAAATCTGCTTTAGGCCAGGCTCTGCTTGGTAAGGTCACTTACCCTTTTTAAAAAATAAGACTCAGTTTCCTTATCTGAAAGATGGAGTAGATAATATTCATGTTCACCTCTTGGGAGAATGGTGAGGGTTTGATAAAAAAATTAATGGCTATAAGAGTAAACTGTAAAGTGCCATAAATATGTAAGGGCTTATTATTATTATTACTGTTATCATCATCATCATCAATAATTATATCATCTTACTAATAAGAAAGAAAGCTATTATTTATTGAACAACTACTATGTGTCATATGCTTTAAAGGCACCCATGAGCCTTAAGGTAGTATCTTGCTTGCAAAGCTCAGTCCAATGGTTCCCCAACGTTGCTGCACACTGAAATTGCCCAGGGCTATTTAAAAAAGAATAATGCCAGACTCCCACCACCAGACACCTGACTTGGTTGGTATGGAATATAACCAGGCATTGGAACTTTTAAAAGACCCCCAAGTCACACAGATTCCCAGGTGCAGTTTGGACATCATTGTCATAGTCTTTCAACAGTTCAGGAAGGGCACAGGCAGACTGGGTGAAGTCGGACCTGAGGATTTATTTCTCACTTCCTCACCAAACAATTCCTAGACTCTCAAAGCCAGAGAGGAACATGGGCCCAGCTGGACTCTCAGATTCTGGGTAGTGGTGGGCAGCGTTATCTGAACAGCTGTGGGACCCAACAGTTGGGAGATCACTTAGCTCAAGAACAAACAGGAACTGAAGGAAAGTAGATGTCCTTTAAACAAGGTCTCTAGCTCCCTAGGTGACCACAGGGTCACTGTTTCATTCCCCTTGGGGTGAGTCATATGTGGATAGAATAATAGGGAGACCCAGCAGCCAATTTAATAGTACCAAACCCTGGTTTCCCTAATGAGGAGGACCAGCAGACCTTGCAGCTAAACCCAATTTCTCTCACTTGCCAGCTCATTGTCTCCAGTTCAACTCCATTCTTTAAAAGTCCTCTGGTGAAATTTCTAAGTAGGGAATTTCTCTACTTAAGCCTAAAACAAGTACAGATTCCTGTAAGCTTTCTAAGCCAACCTGTTAGTTCTGCAGGTTTAAACCCACTCCCTTTTAACTTAGCTTTTTAAAGAATTTTGTAACAGCAGATTCTTCAGACTCAGCAAACTGGCACCTACTGTTTTAATACAGCCTCATCAATTTCCCAATTTTATTGGTCAGCCTAAGGCAAAACTGGTCAATCTAAGGAGAAATCATCCCTAAGGGATGCTTATTACAAAATAATAGAACATACAGCCCCGCTTCCGGATGGAGAGACAACCTGGGTCCTCATTTATAGGTAGGTATTATTTTCTTCATTTTATAGATAGCGAAACTGGGGATCAGGTTAATGAATTCTCTTACAGTAGTGCTGAGATTCAAATCCAGGTTTGTCTGATTCCCAAGTTTATTTGTGTGTGCATTTATCCCCAAAAGATTTTCCTCATTAAATGAGGGAGCACATAGAACATTTGACTACCCACCTTTCTTTCCCTAAGCCAGATCTTGTCTACATCGATTGACCTAGTACTTGACAATATGATATTCCCCAGTTGTTTGGTGAGGATGTTGGGAATGAAAAAAAGTTGGCAACTTTAATTCATTGCCTAATTTGAAAGATTTCACATCATAGAAAATTCTTAAGTCTTTCCTCTGTTGGTGTGTTGACACATCAGTAGAGTTTGCTTGTGGGTAAGAATTCTACTGGGTGAGAGGATGAATTGCACAGATACCACTTGGGCATATTTCTTCAGGCCCTAGAAAGACCCTTTGTCAGCATGGACACTGCTCTTCCCTACCACCCAAAGACCTCCATACGCCATGGTGTCCTCAGCAGTCAATCACTAGAAGCTCTATGCACCAGGCGAGCCTAGACATACAATACAAAAGGACAACCCAGAAGATGCCTTCAATTGTGTTAGACTGATTTACTACTTTTGATCATTGAGAAGAAAATAAGATTTAGGAAGTCTTCCTCGTATCAAGACAAAACCCAAAGACGAAAACAAACACCCCAACAAACCCTGGAATGTCCCCTGGCATTCATTCTGCCTCAATCCACAAGTCTTTATTTCACAGCACTCTTTCCCTCATAGTCTTGGAAATGTCCCTTTGAAGAATAACGTGGTCAGCTTTGACATGGTAGGAACAAAGTCTTTGGCCTGAAAACCCTTCTCCAGGTGCAGAGATCCAGAGCAAAGGCACCTTGGTGTTGTCGTCCCTGAGTAAGAGAGTGGTAAGGGGATCAGTGGAAAAGCTGCCAAGTGACAGTTTTAAATAAACAGAGCCAGAACTCTCACATGAGGAAATGAAAGTCATTCAGAGCCCTTTTCACAAAAGACAGGGTCTTTCCCTTTGGTATCTCAAAGTTAGAGTAAAAGCACCTTCCATTGCACGTCTAGGTCATTGTCAAGCTGACACTGTGATTATTTACTGTTTTATCCTTGCCTCTGGACATCAGCTTTTATCCCCAAATACGAAAGCAACAGAGAAGGGAACTAACTGAACAGAATGCCTGCTCTACATGAATGTTGTTTTACATGGGTGTTTCACATGCATTATCTCATCTAATTTAACTAAGTGTTCGACCTCCACCCATTTTACAGGTGAGAAAACTGAGCCATATGGAGTTTATGTGACCACACAGCCTGTAAGTGGCAGATCTGAGACTCACATTCACTGTTTGCTCCAGAACCTGTCCTTTGTCATCATATCAGTATCAAGAAGGCTTTTGTTCTTGTTTTGCTTTGTTTGAACAAACTTACCAGAATTTATTCAACAAAATAAGCTCTGCCTTCCTGTGGATGAAAATAATCTGCCTCCAAAGATTTGTAAGAATAAAATAAAATAAACTTGAGAGCAAGGTACTCCCCTAGAAGGCCAGCCTCCTGCTCTACGAGGGTCCCCTGGCCAATTATGGCCCAGGCTACAATTTTAGAATAATCTTCTGAGATGGCTATAAATCCCATAAGCCTTATCACTGCACTTCTACACCCTGTGGTTAACCCAAACCATGGTAACCTACTTCTAATTATCAGCTTGATTCCCAGACTTGTTCTGATTGCTCTGAACAACTTATACATGTAAAAAAAAAAAAAGAAAAGAAAGAAAGAAATTAAATTATCTTTAAAAACAAGAACAAGTCACTACTGAAGCTATTCAAGGATAACTTGCTGACTCTGAATTGTGAGACTCTCCAACAGGATTCCCAGCAAAGGGGCCATCACTGGGATTACACTGGTCTTCTGAGTAAACTGCCGTAAAGAGAACTGCTCTCGTTTGCACGGGTATTTTAATGTTTCATAAAATCAATCTTATTACCCTATACTGATGCCTCCAGGGGAGCTGCAAGAATGCCATGCCTGGAATGTGATTATCAGGGTACTTTACTTTGATGGAGAATCTACGTTAATGAATCAGCTTGGGCTGCCATAAAATATCATCGATTGGGTGGATTAAACAACAGACATTTATTTCTCACAGTTCTGGAGGCTGCAGGTCTAGACCAAGTGCCAGCTGATTCAGTTTCCAGTGACTACTCTCTGTCTGCACTGCAGATGGCTACCTTTGTACTATGTCCTCACAGGGGGGAGAGAGAGAGAGAGAGAGAGAGAGAGAGAGAGAGAGAGAGAGAGAGGAAGAGAGAGAGATATCTCATCCTTTTTATAAAGTCAAAGTCCTACTGCATTATGTCCCCACCATTATTACCTCCTTTAATCTTAATTACCCCCTTAAGTCCCTATCTGTAGATACACTCACATATTGGGTATTAAGCCTTTAGCATGTGAATTTGGTGAGGGGTTAAGGGGGGGCACAATTTAGTTTATAACAACATGTTATAATATTTTAAGCTAATTGTCTTCCTTTAATCAAGAAAAAATTTTTAATGGCTTTTGGATTTTGGATCCTGCAAACACATTCCCTGACCTCAAGGTTGGACTATTAATTGACAAGATATTCCATCCTGATATTTTTTGCTTTCACATATTTCCTAAAATATATATATATCTGACAATTAGCTGTCAATACCACCTTTGTCTTTAAATTGGATATTATTTGCTTTCTAATGCCAAAATCTGGCTGTACCTTAAGAACAAAGGCGTTTATTTTCTAGAGCATTACCTCTCCTTAAGGCAAGAAGAAGCAAAGGAGAGAGGTGCAAATTGCCAAGAAGTTATCAATTTTTCTTTAAGGTCTCCCTTGTTAATGTCAGCATTTGCTCCCTTGCACCAATCTAACAAAATTACTGGTCTTGGAGATTCCCCAAGCATGAAAAGCCATAACAATAATTTGGACTAACTAAAGTTGGAGATACAAGAGTTGATTAAGATTAATTTCCTAATTTAAAAATTATTTTGGTGGGGTGGGAAAGGGCACTTTAGTCCTGTGACCTCGACACACTCCCAGGCCCCACGCATGACCGATCTGATTACCGTGGCCAGCCTGCCCATATGTGTTTGTGTCAGCACGGGGGCACAGTGGAGTGAGGCAGAGACGGCAGCCTGCCCTGCCACCACGGTTCACCCTCTGGTTACATTTCCCTCCGGAGAAAAGATGAAAATCGTCATTCCCACTTCATTCCTTCTTTGAGATGACCTGCTCCTCCCTCTGACCAGCCGACCAGCAAGAAACATCTGCAGCTCAAAAGAAACATATAAATAGCTGCACTCTCAGCTTAAGGGTCAATAGACTTCCTGATACAGGAGATCCTCTCCGCGTGCGGGGTGTCTGGCTGCTTTTGCACGCCGCTGGTAGGAACTCCATGCTTCGTCCCTAGCCCTGCCGTTATATTCGGCCCCACTTGTGCAGAGCATCAGCAAGATGCCCACTGTTTCCCCCAGTGACTCCCTATTGTCCCCCGACACACACCAGGCCCTTCTCTGGGCTTCCTTTTGCAAAGCCCAAGAGAAAGATGCAGAGGAGGACAACAGCTGCAGTGCTGGATTGTTCTTGACAAATGGGCCTGTCACTCTTCCTATTGATTAGCAATATTATGACATTTCCTTTCAAAAACGCAGATGTGGCAGGGCGAGTGACAAGGCCATGGCTCTGGGTAGAAAATAAGGTTGGCCATTGTCGGCTCTTCCCCCTCTACATCTGTTCAGCTTCAGAGGGATGAGGACACTGAGGTTCTGAGGGTGTTCAAAAGATCTGAAAAAGTAGAGGTTCTGACACTCTTAGAAACAGACGTTAATGAGGCACCACTGTATACCTGGGAGAGAGAGCGTAGGGTAGATGCGTCCGGGAAACTGCAGAAAGCAAGTGGGGGGAGTTCCAGGAGATTAGAAAATGGGCCTCCCTCTGTCTTGGCAGAGCCACTCCTCAAGTCTCCTGACTTCATAAATCAAGCCACGGAGAGCCTGTCATGTCTGTCCCTTTGCTTGAAATGCATGAAGGAATGAGCGAGTTGGTGGTTCACCGCCTTCTCTCCTCCAAAAGTGTCTTTAATCTTCTCATCCTGACCCTGTGGGGCTGACAGTGTATTAAGGAGGGACATGCTCCTAATTCCGCCTTCTTTCCCTTGTACAAAGCATCCAGATGATAGCATGTGCCTACTTCAATTTGTGAAACTTCTACAGGGCACTTCCCCCCAACCTAGTCCCAACATCCATTTCCATGTCGGGGGGCGGGGGGGGTGGGGGTGGAAAGTGTTCTGAATAGCAGTCCATTTAAGAAAAAAAAAATGAAAAAAAAAATGGAAAAGTGCATCTTGCAGTCCAACATATGGTACATGTTGAGGTAAATTACAGGTAATTCATGAACATTTCCAGCAGCGAGATTGCCATCGTGGGACTCTTGTAGATCCATTACCTTCTATTCTCATTTTTGTGGTTAAAGGCATCTCTCAAGCCTTTGAAGCACAAAAGGCAGCCCTCGCTCTGCACCGTTCTGTCCTGCTCAGGAAAGTTATTATCCTGCGAACACACGGGACGGATCCAGCAACTTGATTTAGGCAAAGCTGATGGAAAGCAGGCTGCGAGGGGACATGTGTAGCACGGGTTTTACAATGTGAAAGATCTGGGGGTTGGCAAGCGCAACAGTTAAATAGGAAAATAAAATTTGAGCAAACTCGAAACAGTCAGGCCAACACTATTGGATGAAAGAGAAAAGAAGAGAGGAAGTCACTTGGGGGGTGGGGAGAAGAAACCAAAGGAAGAAAAACACTGCCTGTTAGCCCCGGGGGTGGTGATGTAAATTAATATGAGCTAAATGGGATGTGACCAATTTGTAAGGCATTTGTTTCCCTCTCCGAGGGGGTCACCTTAGGCTACCCTCTCACCCACCCCACTCGTCACTGTGCCGGTGTTGACCACCTCTCCTCATATATAGAACCTTTTATGGTCCCTGTTACATCCCAAGACCAAGAGCCTTGAACATTTACTCCTGCGACACTAATGTTCCTCTTCTTGGAATAAAACCTACGTGTTGGATCCTGGGTCGCTAAGAAAGATGAAGGGGAAGGGAGCAGGGGAGAAAGGAAAAACAAAACAAGCTTTTGGTGCACTGGCCCCCCTGCATTGTCTGAGCAGCCTTTGTGTCTGGACCGCCTGCAAGAATTACGCAACTTCCAACATCTCCTTCACATCAAAGCGCTTCGGGAAGAGCTCTCCAAGCTCTGAGGCTGAGCTGCCCTGCGCCTCCCCTACCCGCGTCCTAAATCAGGCTTTTATCTGCCTTCCCATCGGAACTGATGCTAAGTGTCCCTGACACACACATCCTCCAAATAATTTGAACTTGATCTGAGGCTTTCGGCCCTCTTGACTCAAAAAAATTGCCTATGATTTGCTTGGCAGCCATCCACCTCAGCATAGGCAATTGTGGACAGAGATGTTGATGTTCATGAAGGAGCAGTTACCACGGCAACGCAGAGTTCAAAGGAAGGGCCCTCGGTGGTATCAGAATAGGGGAGAGTGATCATGTAATGAAGGCTTGTGTCTTCTCAGGCAGGGACAGGAGCTGGCCAAGTGGATGGGGAGAAGGAGGGGGCAGCAATTCACATTATAGTTATGTCTGAAATATGCATTTACTTGGTATTTTGGACATCTACTAGCTTGATTGCATGATAGGGATTTTGAAGACTGTATCTGGCCTTGGGTCTATAGTAAATAGTTGAACGACCTTACCCCTGTTGCTCATTAGTTTCCTCATCTATAAAATGAAGAGATTGGACTAATAAAATCCAACATCCTTTCCATTGCTAGAATGTTCTGATTCTATTACTCTAAGCAAGCTAGGGACTTTCTGGATCCATCAGATAGTATGCTGATGTGGGCCACATTTTATTTATCAAGGCCTTACAAGATGGAGAAATGGGTGAATATCTGTGGACATGAATTCTGACATTCATGGAGCAATGTTTATTCATTAAACACCTAGTCAGCTCTGAGCACTGTGTAAGGTGCTGAGAGGATGGAAAAGACAGACGAAGCCCAGATTCTCAGTGAACACACATTCTGGCAAGGGAGACAAACAGTATACAAGCAAACACAATGGATCATTTAATGGTGGTTGCAGAAAGGGCCACCGCATTGAAGACAGCATGTTACTGGAAAATCCCTAGGTGGTCTCGGTGGGTTGGGGAGTGTTAAGGAGGCTTCTCAGAACAAGTGGTGTTTGGGATAAGATCCAAAGGATGAGTAGGAGTTAATGAGACAAAGGGAGGAAGGAGAAGGCTTTGCAGACAGAGGGAAAGGCACGTGGAGCTTGGAAGTCAGAAGGAACTCAGATGAGCTGCGCAGTGGGCCTGGGGCGGTCGGCATGGCCCCATCAGGTCAGGTCAGGAAGACCATATTCATCTGTTCTGTTTTAACCTAAAAGCAATGAGAGGTCATTGAGGTTTTATACACAAGGCTGGCTACTCAGATTTGCATTCTTTAAAAAAAAAAATTACTCTTGCTACATCATGGAGGACGATGGCAATTGGGGGCCTGGGAGTGGCACTTAGATTTCAGAGATGAGAACATCCTCAAGACAATTGTAAATGATCCAGGAATCAAATTTCTTTTACTCTAGGTTACCTATTTTGACAGTTGGAAGCAATTCAAAAAATAATTTGACAATCATTTCTTCTTTGCCTTGCCTGGGTGGACACATCCTGTAATGAATTTCCTGGACCCCAATTGGTTGGAACTGCCAAGGGAATTTGTGTGACCAGTGGTGAATTATTATTGATCTAGTATTCTTCCAGTGTACCTCCACTGGCCTGCAGACATTTCCCATTCCAAACAGGGTGGAAGTTAGGGGAAGGTACGTATGAAATGTTCATTTTTAAATTTTGAAATGCTTCCTCCTAAAATCCAGAAGCTTCTACATAGACATCCATGGAGTTGTACCCAATAATATGAAATGGAACAAATCTCAGCTTTAAAAAGGCAAAACTTATCCCTGGAAAGACTTATTTTAATACATATGTGTAGTGGGTTTTTTGGGGGGCGGGTATCAGCTTGCCCATTGCAGGGAGTTCTGGGAAGTCAGGTTTTTGGGGTGAGGACATCTGCAGAGTCAGCTAGGTGACTGTTTTTGGATGCCTGGGAGACAGGAGCAGGGCAGTGGATGGATAGCACAGAAGACCCTTAACACTTTTTCTCACTTAAAATGCATTGTATTTTTGCTATTTTCTAAGGCCCATGTTAAAATGTGTGATGTTCCTTACTTTCTTTGATCCTCAGGACAACCTATCATTATCTCCATTTAACATATGATGAAAGAGAGATTTAGAACATTTATCTGACCTGCCCACAGTGGTCAGCTTTCATGGCCTCACATATACCCTCTCTGCTCTGCTGTCCAACTGATCCCAAGGGAGGGAAATAATGGAGAGAAACTCAAAAAGGGGAGCCTCATGCTTCTAATAATTCTCTCACTTCAAGTTGGTACACCCTTCCTATCTAGTTCCGCTCCCTTCTTTCCCACTCCTAGAGGGAGGCCATAGGGAAAGATTTATGAACAAAGAAAAGCTCTCTAACCCCTCTATAAACTTTATGGGCCATGTGGACATGTACAAATCAGATATAAACATGATGTCCAGGGCCAGAGTTCTGTAAATAGTGATATCACTGAGGAAAATCTCCAGGAGAATCTGGTTCCCGGGAGAGAACAGACGAGGGTCCCAAAAACAGCGTGTGAAGAATGATGAAAGCTGCTTTGAAGTGAGGCCCAGGGCCTGTGGTGTTTTCAGCAGCTTTTCCCCTGCAGCCCTTGGAATTTTAGCTGCAATAAAAAGATACCAAAAGAAAACAGCTGGTCTGGTCGGACTTGTTCAAGTAGGAGCCATGTGTGGCCATGTAGAGAGCAGCACGATGGTGAGAAAGCAGGTGTGATGAGAAAGAGGACCGAGGGGAGGTGTTCATAATTAGTATATTAGGCCCACCAAGGTCTCACCGTACATGTCAAGTGCCTTCTGGGTTACTAAATTCTCTTGTTGGGTCCACACCAGGCCTGTTGGGTAACACAGAAGTATTAGTATACCCATTTGATAGGTAAGGAAGCTAGAGTGTTGGCTTTGGCCAAGGGAAACCAGACAGAAATTATACTATCTGCGCAGTGTCATCTGGTGACAACGATGCAGATCTAAAGACAAGACAAGGGTCCTGAGCCCAATTCTACCTCTGCCCATAAGTTTCCTCATCTGTGTCCACATTCAAGAAGGTTGTGAGTCAGAGGTGGTTGCTGGGGGCCTGACACCTAAAGAAACATTAGGGAGCATTCCCACTCATTGATTCCAGCACTGTTACTGAGGTCCGGAGACCCTTAAGTTAGAATCATACTGCATAAAGTACCATTAAAGCAGATAGCAGCCAGCTCCCGAGAACCATCTCTTGCCATTCATAGCCTTGTGTATCCCTCCCTCATTGTACAAGGCATGGTCTGGATGTCCAAGAGAATACGGCAAAAGGGAAAGCATGTCATTTCTGAGACACAGAAGACTGGGCCTCCATCTTGGGTTCCTCTCTCTCTCTCTCTCTCTCTCTCTCTCTCTCTCTCTCTCTCTTTCTCTCTGTGTGTGTGTGTGTGTGTGTGTATGTGTGTGTATGTGTGTGTGTGTGTGTGTGTGTGTGTGCAGCCAGCTTGCATATTATGAGGGTAGCCTACTGAAAGGCCCCATGACAAGAAACTGAGTTCTGTAGTCAACAGCCAGTGTGAAGCTGAGGACCTCCCATGACCTCATGGACAAGCTTGGAAATGGATCTTTCCCCAGTCAAACCTTTAGACAATAGCAGCCCCAGCTGATAGCTTCCTGCAACCTCATGAGAAACTGTGAACCAGAACCACCCAGCAATGCTGCTCCTAAATTCCTGAGCCACTGACACTGAGGTCATAAAGGTGTATTGTTTAACCAGCTAAGTGTGGGGGTAATGTTTTACAGACCAATAGATAGCTAATATATTGTGTGTGCCACAGCATTTCTGCTCTGAGGCACTAAGGAATCATGGCAGGGGAAGAGGACTGTTCCAATTTCTAATACTTTTGTGCTGTTACATCTAAGAAAGATGCTTGACAAAAACCCTACAAAGAATGCCTCCACCACCAACAAAAAATGCTTGTCATACATAGATTACGGTTTTACTGAAGGGACTAAATAGGCATTCTGCTAAGAACTGAGGATACACACAGCAAAAAAATAGAAGTACTATAACGGCAGAAAGCTTAAGAGACCTGAGCTGAATCACAAGAATGAGTAGGGGAAGGAGGAGACAGGGAGGGAAGTGAGCAAATGGAATAAGGAAAGAAGTAGCAGAGTATATATGAAGAATAAGAAAGGCTCCAATATAACTAAAGCACAGCAGGAAAATAACATGAGATGAAGCTGGTTTGCCAAGGGAACATTAGCCTGGACTAAAGGAGATAGCAACAATGGTCACCCAGCTAAATCTGCTGCTGCAAGAAAAGATCAAATGGGAATTCACACAGTTCATATACAGCTGTGATGTCCAATGATATAGTCACTAGACCACACAGAGCTATTCATGTTTAATTGATTAAAATCAAATTTAAAAATCAGTTCCTCCACTGCACTGAGCACATTTCAAGTGCTCAGCAGCCACGCACAGCTGATGGCTCCTGCATTGGACTGTGCAGATCTAGAAAATTTCCCCCTGACAGCAAGTTGGATTGGACAGCTCTCATGAACAATATCACTGGATAACATCCCAAGTGTGTATATTGAAATGTTGAGACAAGTTGTGTAAAAAGATCTCTGGGAGCATCACATTAAATGACGTCCAGTACCACTCTGAGGAGGCAAATGCTGTGTTGGCATGAAGGCTTGGGTAGCACCTCTGCCATTTTCTGCTCTGCTTCCGTTATATGGGAGCTTAACTGTAATGTCCTTTTTCAGGACCTTCCTCACACTCTGGGGCATCTACATTTTTTAAAGGTAACTAACTGCATAATAAGAACTCTATAAATGTGATTAATATCATGGTCTTGTATATCCTGGTAAATTTCATCCAAAAAAGCCACTCCTTGTACTTTTTAACCCCCTGGAATTCTGGTGGTGCTTCACAGAGCAGGGGTGTCCTGCGGACACAATGGGAGAAACTTTGAGGGCCATCAGGGGTTTGAGGGGAGTGATATAACTAGCTTCACACTGTAATCGTTTCTGTGACAAAACATCAAGCAGGATGTTTTCAGGCGAGGGTTTTCATTAAAAAGTAAACAGCTGCCAGAGTTCAGAGCTTCCTCAGTATCTCGTCTCAATATCTGAATTTACGTCTGGATGACTCAGGTGGCCGTTTCCTTACTAGACTGCCATACTTGTCAGGAAACTTTTGGACAAGTCTATCCAACATAGATCAGGCAACACAGCGTCAAGTAAATGCTCTGGCATCAATATCCCACTTGCCTCTAGAACATAAAAATTAAATCGTTCTAATCAATTACTAAGGTCCATTTATGATCCATGGTCCAAATAGACATGTTACATATATAATCATATATGACTTAATATGTCATTTAATAACAGCTCTGTTAGTCCCCCTTGTAAATAAAGAATACAAGAGTTCTAATTTGCTCGTGTTATGGATCAGATGAAGGATTCACACTTAGGTACATACATCTGGTATACCACCTGACTTCTCCATTAAATGAAATGGCTGCATATAGTTAGAAAGGGTAGTTTGCATCATTTTCTTTTTTGTTCTGGGATTTGTTTCTGTGCACTTAATATTTATCTAAAAATAATTAGTTGCAAGTTTGTTGATTTTGTCCCAACACCCACTTTTTACCTCTGATAATAAATTGTTAGCAGTACACTACCCACTTATACCCCACATATTTTATCCAAATAATTTCACTGAATGGATAATGCCAACCCAAGTTATTACAGATAATTTGGGAATGGTCCATTGCCTTGTTGGAAAACTGGCCAATTCCATTTCGTACTCGGGGCTGTCACAGCAGACTGCAGACCTGGAGGCCACCTTTCTCAGTCTCCCCATGTAACTTCGCATCCTTTGCTGATCCATCCAGCTGCTGGCTGGTTACAATTCGCCTTAGGCAGTCTGCTGCAATTTTCCATGTCCCAATCTTACCCTTCATTACAAAAAAAAAGATGGGAAATATAATGGGCCGAAAAAATTCCGATCGCAGATGCCAGACATCAAATTACACAGGTAGTAATCACACAGATTAGGAAACATAATGAATACAATATTCAAGCTGCACGCAGACAATGAATTTCTCAGGATGATACAAGCTTCTTGTTAATAAAATGAAATAACAATTTTCTCCTTATTAAAGCGAAAGCAATCTCTATTTTCTAAAGGGACACATGTCACCCAGACTTGTGGGCTGAAATGATTTGAAACTCAATACACACAGGACCAAACAGGCGTTTTGGCTGACGCTTATGCTTCAGATCGCGTTGCTGTTACTGTTCATTATAAAGTGGTTTGGAAGTTTCCCCTAATGTTTCTGAGCGCTTTTCAGAAACAAATGCTTTCTGCACAAACGTGTTGGTCACAGAAAAGCGCTGAGGTGGTAATCAGGACACCTGGGTTTTAGCTGCAACTTCCCCTGTTGGACCTGGTGCCCTTGGATCTACAGAGGGACGAACCAGGGTGAAGGGTGGGGAGCGAGTTCTGTCCTGGGGGTAAGGAACAAGGGGGCACATTGCCTGTAGAGAATTTCAAACAATCATAAAACTGACTAAAGTCAGCCTGCTTTTTATTATCACGCTCAACAATGTCAGTGATAAAATGCTCCTCCTCCCCCTCCTATCTTTTGTTGGTCTAAGCTCTAAGCAACTGATAGAAACAAACAAACAAACAAACAAATAAAAATTTATCTATATCCTTCAAGTCAGCACACTTTATTACTTATCTTTAATAAACATTGTCTTCTCCATGGAAGTCAATTTTAAAAATTCCCAGTCACAGAGCTAGGCCCCACATTTGTGAGCTCAGCTACATGCTATGTGCATTTGTTCCCAGAATAAATTTGCAATGACTTAGAATCCTTCAAGTTAGCTATGAATTCAGGTTGTGTCTTCAGCCCCATGATACCATAGACCCCTAAACAGCAGATTTGGAATAAACAACAATAGCACGGTACTATAAAGACAAAAAACAGAACTCTAGCTACTTCCATTCTGTCATTATATGTGACTACTTGGCGTTTCGATTTGTTTAAAATGTACAAGAGCGAAACAGGATGCATTGTGAAGTGTAAAATGTTTGCTTGGTAAGGGCAGATTTTAGTTCATTCATGAAATATTTAGTTGAATTTGAATCATATTTTTCAAGGGAAATTTACCCTTTTAAAATTTGTAATTATTTTGCCACTAAAGAAAAATCAACAAAATAAAAAATGATTATTAAATATACATGTTTATTACTGAAAAATGGCTGCATAGAGAAGGGAGGTGTTCAAAGTGAGCCACTGGATGTGTCAATAACGCCAGGCACACCCTAGGGGTGTAAACTCAGCTAGCTGTTCATTCCCTGCTTTAGATTAGAAGCAGCATTTCCCAAGGAGAGGATTTGCAGGCCACCAGTTCCCTAGTTCCCTGAGTTCTTCCAAGAAATTAGGGGTGCAATAGATGTGAGACGTGCTCCCCTCCCTGAACACTCTTAGGGATTAACAATGGGCATTATTGTATTCAACGCTCTGAAAAATCCTGCCAGCATAAAACTAAGCAAAAATGCCTTTAACCTAGTTTGTTAACCCAGTGATCACTGGACCTTTTTGGTTTTATTTTGGAGTAGGAGTTGGTGAAGGACCATGGGAGGCGGGGAAGACAGTCAATGGATATTCAGGAGAGGGAGGCATCTATTTTCTCCATGGAACGGCAGAATTCACTCTGGCTTAGACCAGCGGTTCTCAAACTTGGCTGCACATTGGAACCCCCCAGGGGGAGTTCTTTGAAACCTCCTTCCCCGGGCTGCACCCCCGTCCAATTAAGTCAGAACCTCAGGGGGGCAGACCTAGGAGCAGTGCTTTGAAAACTCCCAGGTGATCCTGGTGTGTAGCTAAGCCTGAGGACCTGTAGGCTCAATCATCTTACGGTATTTTTCAGATCTTAAGTAGAACGGCCCTAGGCCTTTCCAATGCCCGACATATCCCATTCCCATGCTCACACCGGACGTAGGAAGCTGAAGGAAGGGGCGACGTGACCTTTGAGCTTCAGTCAGGCGAGGGATCAGGCTGGACGCCCACCTCCCAGCTCACCTTGGTGACCTGAACTGGCAAGGCTGTCTGGAGTCTGTCAAGAAGAGGATGCCATTAATAATAATAAAAAACAAATGGCTCCTTTAGCTCAAAACCCCCCAGAAGTTGAAAAATGGGATATTTGTGCACTAAGATGGTGCCCAGATGCCTTGAATTGTAAGGAAAGCAAGGAAGAGAAGAACTACAGCTGGTGTCTCTGTTGCTGGGCTGATTCGGCTATTAACCTCCTGGAATTCTGAGCAGCGCTTCGTTTAGCCGCTTCTCTCCACAGCCCCACACAGGCCCTGCCTCTGGGACACAGTGTGCGAGGCTTTTCATTAGAAAGTTAACTTTTGCCACCGAGCTCAGAACGCCCTCAATATCTCATTGCAAAGAGAGAAAAACAGCTCAGCTTCAGTGAGGCAAATGTCGCAGTAAGACAAATGCTAACATTTTCTCTCTTTTATTTTCTGTGTCTATGAGTTTATTTTTTATTTTGCATAAGCCATCCACCTTTTTACCCAACCTCCTCCCCTCTGACAGCTGTCAGTCTGTTCTCTGTGTCTTTGCATCTGTCTCTATCTTGTTTGTTAGTTTATTTTGTTCATTAGATTCCACCTAGAAGTGAAATCATATGGTACTTCTTTCTCGGACCGGCTTATCTCACTTAATGCTAACATCTTCTTGAAAGCCACTGTAATTACTCAAAGAACAGCCCCACCCTCCCACTCCTCACTCCCACGTCTTGCTTTTTCCAAGGATCTGTTCCTACTGTCATTCGGCAAAACTCCCAGGGCCATTTTTAATTTCACAACCTTGTGGGCGCCACCACCACCATCGGGGGGTGACCCGTGAGCTTTCTCAGCAGGCAACATCAGGCCCAGATTCTCAAGAACACACTTGCATTAGATCCAACCTCACAGACTGTTCCCAACCTGAGCTCCTGTTCTTTGGCCACCAGACTGAGGAAGCCGAGACCTGACTGGGAGGCCAGCGAGTTGCCCCTGAGGCTCCAGGGTTCCTGCCTCACCCGGTTCCATGCGGAGCCTCATGTTCCGGAAGAGGTCACGCCAACGGGCAGCATGAAATCCAACGGAGGTGTGCTTCCTCCCTGAGCCTGGCTGCTGAGGGCAGAGGCAAAAGGCCTTATGACTATTTCCCAAAGTGGTTTCTGCAAAATATTAAGAACACTTATACGTGAGAGGGTTTCCGTGATATGTGAATTTGAGGAACATTGAGTGAAACAAAATTAAGCAGGATTGTTATAGGATTTCTCAGAACAACTGAGCAGGGTGAATATTCACTAAGGAGCTAGAATAAGCAGCATTGCTAAGTTTATTTGACCATGAAATTCTTTTTATTGCAGAATATATGTTGGTACATAATGGCTTAGAACTGCACAGTGGCACGTGTATATGCTTCGGTTTCCTTATCTGTAAAATGGGATCATCAGGATCATTTTTGTAAATCACTTAGAACAGAATTTGGTAGAAATGTTACCCCTAATCTGAGTTCAGATTTCAGCTGCTTATTAGCTGTGCCATATTGAACACGTTACTTGGGCGCCCGGAGCCTCAGTTTCCTCATGTGTAACATACAGATACAACTCGTTTCTAAAGATTACATTGACACACTGCATTTAAGTTGCTCGGCAAACGTTTAGCATATAGCAAGCGCTCAAACCCTGCTGGCAAAGAGAAGCAGAAAAAGAAAAACATCTCCATGTGCAGTGAAGGGCAGGTTGTCCTTCCCTGAATCTGAAACTTCACAGACTGTCTTACTGACTCCGGGGAAAGGAACAGTTTACATTCTGAAACTTGACCAGGAGCTGCCCCTATTTCCATACAGCAATTCTAAAATTGACAACTATCATCCCACAGAGGGGGGTGCAGATTTATGCTATATTTAGTCTGGTAAAATAAAACAAACTAAAATAAAATAAAAGGAGTGTTATTATGAATTCTTAAAGGAAGACCTTATTTCTGAAAAAGAATTAATTTGGAAATGATCAAAGCTGATCAAATTCAGATTAAAACTGCAAAAGATCTCTGAAGATTGACCATATTCCATCAGTTTTTTGTTTTGTTTTTAAGATTTGAACGTTTTGGTAACCTTAAGAAAATGGGATGGGGAATTTGTTTCAACTTTACTGAGGCATAATTAATTGGTATACAGAAAACTGCACATAAAGTAAGCAAATTTGTGCAATTGCACATATGTATGTATACACTTGTGTTACGATCACCAAAATCCAGGTAACAAACACGCGAGGATCAGGACTTTTGAAAGAGCTCGCAAACTTAAGTGGAACAAGCACCCCCATGCGTCTGATTTCATTTCCAATCTCATTCTTCTCACCCCAAAATAAAGGAGTCAGGACGTCGTGATGAATGGGGAGGCGCAGAGGGGCCCCTGGACTGCTGTTTTTACCGTTATACCTTTGGATGCCATTCTCTCCACTTAACCCAACCCAGCTCTCAAAACAGTCCTGCCAAAGCCGATGGGAGAAGGGCAATTAGAGGATAAGCCATTTAAAAATTCTAATATTTGGCCATTTTAAGCAAAAAACCAGCCATTACACATAGCCAGATTGTCTACTAAATTATACTGTAAGCGATGATTTGGTAACATTTTCCTAAGCTCTTAAAAAAAAGCTTTTTTAAAAAAGAAAAGGATCAAGAAGAAAGAAACCCATGTCCTATTGGAATCAAGTAAACCCAGTGTTCGAGATAGGACTCAAGTCCTGTTTCCTATTTATTTTTAACAACTTGCCGTCTGGTAACATTTTTCTGTTCTATTTTTAATGGCTATAAAGTTTCTATCATATTCAGTAATTATCTTCAATCTGAAAAGGAGAAAGGAAATTCCATAATAAGAACTACATGAGACGTTGAGTGTACAGGTGCCAGGAAATATTGTTTTGTTTAGTGGAGATGAGATTGTAAAAATATGGCTCTTTATAAGGCATGTTCTCGAGTTTATTTATAGACACTACGACACCCACTCTTAAACTCCTCTTTTAATCACTAACAGGAACACTATTTTGAAAGGGAATTAAGGTGGTAAAAATATATTATTATATGGTATGTTCTCTAGAGCAATCTCATTTTTTTCTTACTATTATCAGCTACAACTACATAGAGAAGAAAAAAAAAAGTCAGGAGGCAATTTAAGCCACAACAAACAAAGGCATTTAAATTTCTCAGGGGCAAGCTGCATTCCAGCATGAAGGAAATTGGAAGGGATTTCAAAGAGAATTTATTGTCTGATGACCACCCCTAGTTAGTTAGTGAAAGCTGGGAGAGAAAAATCCAGCAGCAGTTGAGAGCTGATGTAAACTTTAAGTGCAGACAACAAAGAGAAAGCTTGAGATTTCGCTAATTTTATACTTTGGGACCATGGATATTTTTGATGACACAGAGTTAATTCATTGTTGCATGTTTAACCTTTTGCACTCGGATGTCGAGTGTGACTCGACACGGTTAGCATTAGAATAAAGGAATCGAGAAAAAAGCAAGCGAGTGCAAAGGGTTAAATGTCATATTAAGCAATTATGCCAGGTTATTATGATCACTTTGAAAGGACAAAATAATGACCTCACTAATCATAAATTCCATTCAATGCAACTAAGAGTGTCTGCCACCATCACTGCTCATAACAAAATCATGAATAATTACTTCTTTCCACTTATGGAAAATGTGCGTTAACTGGAAGGTAGAACAGGAAGTACTTTCTGTCTGCTAGAATGTATTTTCCCAAAAGGAAAAAAAATTAGAATACAAAATGCTATATTTTACTTCTATCAAAGTCCTTCATTATCAAATAAGGATGTCCCTAAATAGAGTTAGCCATCTATATTTTTTGCTCGAATCCCTATGTCCTAAGTCTATGTTCTACATGGGAGGTAGGCTTACAAGGGTTTATCCCAGAACAGACATTGAAATAAATGGTTGTACTGCAGAATATTCACAGAGGAAAAGTTTCACATGCTCACTGATAAATAAAAGGAAATTTTCAGCGTACCTATTGCTTTTAATGAAGGGGAATGGGATGGGGGAGAACGTAGGAGAGAAGAATATCCGCAGATGTTCCTCATGGACCCACTTTGGATTTCTTCACTTAGTTGATAAAGCAAGTGAGGTGGCCACATCCCTGTGTTTAATTATTTTCCTAGTAGAGACGGAAGTACAAAATAGCCCACCAAGCCCACCCCCGACTTTCTTCAGAAGCCTGGCAGTTTGAATTTGATTTCAATGAGATCCACTGCAGGACCACAGAGGCCGATGGCCCTGTGACATGTTAATGTACTGGGTTTTCTTCGGCTGCCCCACGACATGGGTAAGTAAAGATGACCTTCACCACGAAACATACACCGCTCCCAGGGGATCACTGGGGGATCCTGGCAAAGAGAGCAAACGCCCACTAGCACCAGCTGCCACCCTCATGAACGTGAAGAGAGAGCATCGGCTAGAGCGTGGACAGGAATTCTGGAAACCTGGCTGCTGATAACAGTTACCTGACCGCCAAGCACGGCTGGGGGAAGCCCTACACAAAATCTCTTTGTTAGCCAATTCGGAAGAGTGGTTTTCTCAGCTTTGTTTCCCATTAGACATTTAGAAAAGGATTATCCCACGTTCTGCCTATTTAGTTGTTTTTGTTTTCTGGCATAACGTACAACACATTCCCTAATAAAAGTCACACCACATTAAACAGGCCGTGTTGAGTAAGCTGCAGTTAGTGTGGCTTTACTGGTGTTATTTTAAGTGTCTGTTCCCTGAATTCCCTTGGAATTTATGCTGTTAACTCCCACGAATACGAACAGACCTCCCAGGCCTGCCGTTACACACGCTGTATATTTATTAGGGGGGGCAACTTCACTTCTAGACGCTGCGTGGAGGGCTGTATTTTGTCGCTGGACACTTCGGCTCCTGAACACACTTGTTTGAACGTGTCTCTTAAAATATACGGTTTAGCTGGACAGACTAAAAATTTTGTGTAATCGGAGAGAACGTTTAGAAAACATTGCTTGAGGAGGGAAATAAAGCTTTAATGCTACTTCTAAGAGAATAAATAATGCAATTGCCCTTCTCCAGGCAGCGGGCATGCTGGCTTTAGTATTGCTAATAAAACAAAGGAGAGACGCGGGCCTCAGAGAGGGGTGATACAAAAACATCAAATATTTAACCATTTGGCCTGGAAACGTGTGCCGGGACTAAATCAGGTCCTTTCACTAATACAGCAACTACTGAAATAGCCATTTCGAAGTCTTTTCAAGGGAAAGATAAGGCTAAAATCAAAGAGAAGAATCTCTTGGTGAAGTCTGTGGCTGCATATCTGAGGAGAAAGCTTTCATTTTGTCAAGAAAGTTTTCATCTCACTTTAAAAGATTAGAATTTATTTTATACTTAGCCTGAGGGAGTTGATATCCTCCCTCTTTCATTTATGTCATTTGTTTGGCATTGTTTCTTACGTTCCAACATTATAATTTTGTTCTATATGGAACTCCATTTTAATAAGAGAAAAT
Source organism: Cnephaeus nilssonii (assembly GCF_951640355.1). Classification (NCBI taxonomy): domain Eukaryota; kingdom Metazoa; phylum Chordata; class Mammalia; order Chiroptera; family Vespertilionidae; genus Cnephaeus; species Cnephaeus nilssonii. Next base: position 12,002,233 of record NC_137083.1, read on the forward strand.
TCACCCCGAACTGTGATGTTTTTAAATTGTAACAGTAGCTTCAGTACAGTTCTGCACAATTAGCTGAATATTGTTGAAAATGGGTTTAATTTTTTAAAGTTCCAAATTTATTCTAATTTTTCCCATTTAATGAAATCCAGTCATGAAAAAAACCATAGATCCTGATAAAATCATAGATTAGAAAATATGTGCCTGTTAAGGTTTCCTGAACTTTCCATTTCACCCAAACCCACCTAAAACCACTAGCAAAGGGTGTAGAATTACTGATGAAGTAGCGCCACCCTCTGGAAATTTTCAGAATGGCAGCCATAGTCCCTTTTCCTTACAAAGGTGAGCTCTTTCCCACTGCACACTAATCTTTGGACATGAACTTGTTCGGTTTACCTAAGTGTCCCAAGAATACTCAGTGTGACACTTAACCCAATTCCTGCACTATTGCCTCGACAGAGAAAAGAAAGATTCATCTCACATTGGAGACAATGCTTTTCTACATCTGAAGTGAATGACCTGGCATAAAGCACAGAGGGTGCGGTGAAGGGAAGCTGGGCTCCCACATTTTAGACTTTCAATGCAGACACTTTTATGCTTAGTGCACGTGTGTGTGTGTTCCGGGACATTAAAATTCCTCACCTGTACAATGAGGGTGATCATAGTATCTACTTCCCAGGAAAGCTGGAGGTGGAACATGACATAATGCCTGCAAAGTGCTTAGCGCAGTGCCTGGCACATCCCAGCAGCCAGTAATGGAGGTGTTATGAAAGCTGAGAGCTATTTCCCTTCCTCCTGAACATCTGAATTAACACCCATCGTGGTGTCAAGGACCGTAAGACGTTGTCAGGCCCAGCTCCTGTTCCAGAAAGAACGCTTCCACCCTTTCCTTTAAATTCATGAGAAAAAGAAGGATTACCATCCTCTTAGTGAAGTAATCCCCCCTTACAGTCCAGCCTCAGCCTCCCCAAACAGCCTCTGTGACCTGCACCCCCAGGTCTACTTCCAGCTCCGCAGGTGGGCCGCTGGCCGCTGGTGTCCTCTATTTCCTCATCTCACCCCCTCTGTGCGCACATTCCACCTCTTTGCTTACTTAGCACGCCCCTTCCTGGAGGCTTAGGTTCCACCTTTCTTGTGACTCTATCTCCTCTCTTCCCCACCACCTGTCCCACACCTGGAAAGTGTTCGGGTTAGGCCACTCCTTCCCCCCGCTTTGTAACTGGACTTCATAAGCTGTAAAACCCGACAGGCAGGCACAAGATGCTAAACATCACTGTACCCAGAAAAGCAGCTGGGTGTTTGTCTTTATGAGGTTAATCTCCAGGATGAAAATACATTTCCAGACCCACAGCTTCACAGTCAACACATGATCTGCCAACACTTTGAGCCAAATTGGTCATGGAAATAAAACCCCAATCCCTGACCTAAATTAAGAGAACAACCGTTCACAACTTAGCACACAGGAGGGCTTAGCTCCTGGGCCACACTGGAAGGAGGACAAGGGGAGATCGGAGCTGTTTTATTGAGGAGATAATACGATGGTAGTTACATCTCATGCCCATCAGAACCTCTTTTGCATGAGCAGCCTCCATGGAAGGACCAGTTTGGGCATCCTTACCATCCCAGCATCTCTCTGTGGTGGTCGAGGAGACCAGCTCAGGGAAGCCTGGGCTGTGGATGGAATGGCCCTAAGTTGGAATCCTGCCACTACTCAATAGCTGTGTGACCCAGGTAAGTTGTGCAACCTCAGTTCCCTCCACTGTGAGATGTTCACAATAACCCCGCACAGGGTTGTGTGAGAAGTAATGATTTGTGAGATGCCTGAGCACACACACTCAGGGCCAAACACAGTGTCTAGCATTTTTGTATTTTTCAGTCTGAAGGTTTAAACTCAACTTCAACCTAGAATCACCAGCAGAGGTCACTCAAGGACAGACTGAATTCTTACTGACCCCAGGCCTGACTCCTAAATTGAAGATTGCAGCTCTATAGCTAAAATAGCAGAACATCTTACGGTAGAGCTTCGTTTTAATGCTATTATTCTCTATTGTCCATTAAGAGCTACACTGCAACAATTTGATTAACGTTCTATTTACAGAGTTTTCTTTCCCTAAATTCTGGGTGGAGAGACCCGGCTCACACCCTCCAGGTAGAGAAGCGGAAGTACAGTGTGTGGAAGAGGAACAGGATAACGACACCAAGTTTTCAATGACAAAGAAAGAGAGTCTGAAATGATAATCCGAGCAGCAGAAAGAGACTGGGACCTGGGCCTGCACCCGCATAAGCAGGGACGGGGAGGCTGATGGGAGAGAAGTTTCAGAGAGACTCAAGGGTAAGATTAAATGCTCTGGGTGGTCTGGTGATATTAGGAAAGGAAAAATGGGAGTCCCAGCCCCTGGTTTCGGTATATACAATAAATATGTGTGAATAAATGAAGGCCACTTAAAATGGCCATTAATGAAACACAGACAGGTTACAAACACCACACTTTTCTATTTAGATTTCCTAGTGACCAATAAAAGCTGTATCTTATGCGATGCTTCACATTTAAAAAGGCTTTCCTATCCCTGGTTATCTCGCCTCCAAAATAATCCCAGGAGTGCACGAGACCACAAACCCCTCTTGGGGACAGCTGCCACATTTCATGTTGCTCTGAATCTGCCCCGGATCATTGGACACAAGCAGCACTCTGTTAATATTTGTGGAATGACTGATCAAAATGGATAAAACCATACCATCAATTACTTATTTACACACAATTTTGTCATCTGTGTAATAAATGTATTATACAAATCAATCCGTTCATTTGGCCAACATTCTAAGTTGCAATGGTAGCTGAGTGAGCAATAGTTTTAGTCAAAATGGGTGAAATCCAGCATGGGGTCTTGGTGTTGCCTCCCTTCCTCTGTGAAATCTGAAACTAACAATCTTGCAATGGCTTTGATGGCTAGAAGGCTGAAGATTCTACCTCAGATATCAGAGTTCCTACAGAATTCAGTCCCGGCCACATCTCCTGGAGGAGTCGGGGCGGGGTGAGCAGATGTCCTATCCACAGCAGCACTCAACGGAGTAAACAGAGCCAACCAGCCCACGTGGCAACCAGGTACACGCACCACTGAACTGAATGGCTGTGGAGGTGCCGCAGGGAAATTAAGCAAGTGGAAATCACTAGGGTTAAAGCACAGTTTTAAAGCAGAATCTAAAAGTCACATTTCAAAGGTGCACAGGTATTCCTGGTCAAGAGTACAGGAATGGACAGAGAGTCGGGAATGATTAAACTTTGGCAGAGGAGGCAGCAAAGTGTCTTGAGGAATAAAGATGGAGACTACTTGTCAGATGGATGGCAATTTGAATATAGTTATTGTGAGGTTTAGGTTTCACACAGAAAACCATAGAATTATGACTCATGGATATCAAGATTTTATTCATCTTTGATTAGTCAGTGTTTAATTCATATTCATTTGAATTAAGTTGGACACTTGAATAATTCTAATGGTTAGAAATGTCTTCCTTTATTTTTTTTTAAGTTTGGCTTCTTTCAGCTTTTACTCATCAATGATTACTTGAGAACAATGCTAATCTTTCTCCTAAGAAGCAGTCCTTCAAATGCTTATATACCTGCATACCAGTCCTTGCCTTACTCTCATCTCTCACAGAACAAACACCCTCATTTCCTTGGTGTCTGCACATTTCTTCTGTGCTGCCATGGGGGGTCAGTGGTCCCTTTGAACAGGTGTCCCACAAGGATGTCCAAAAGTATGGGCCTTCATGAAGCCAAGCCTCACCTCGTGAGCATTGTTAAGTGTGTCCCCTTTCAGCAGGAGAACTGACCTGTCGCCATGGTCTCCCAGTGATGAGATCTGAATTTGCAGCGCGTTTCCTTTATGGGAAGCCAAATGCACCAACCACAGAACCCATGTCATCACATTCTCATTAGGAAGCGTTCGCTGCCACCACTTTGCTGGGGTGAGTGGGGATCGAACGGAGCAGACACTGGAGAAAAACTGAAACATAAATGTGGAAAATAGTTTTCCTGGCTGCCACTGAGAGCCAATGGCCAAGGAATTAATAATTAACATACAGTCCTCCCAACTTCTTGCCCAGGGGGACGTATGTTTCTCCTTAAACAAGACCACGCTGCCTGGCAATTGGAGATCGGAGGGACAGAGCCTGAACGTTTCCTGAACCCCTACGAGGCCTTGGCCTTCCTCTCCATGCAGGCTCTCTCCATTCACCTAGCAACAATCGAGGGCCTGCCTCCCAGCTGGGTCAGAGAGAGAGCAACCTGGCCAGGCGGATCTGGCCACCAGGTGTGAGTTTTATTTGCCAGTTCCCTTTCAGCAGCAGCCAGGATGTGAGCCGTGCCCCTGATGGGCATAAATGGATACGGTACATGCTATCTTTCATTAGGGAAGAAGGAGGCAGCTTGTGCCTTGGAAAGCGGGTGGAGGGGGTGGGGGTAATGCCCGATGGGTGAGGGTAAGAACTGAGAGCAGTGAGAGAGGGCCTGAAGCCAGGCCAGACAGAGACTAGAACCTGGCAGGGTTAGTCTAGTGCCAATGGTTTGATTGCAGCCTACTCTGTATATTTTACATCAAATTTAGGGGGTTGGGAAATGCTTGGGCTAAGAATCCCAGCAACCCACACACCATCATTTTTCTCTTTGTCTATCTCTGTCTCTTTCACACATAACACACACACACACACACACACACACACACACACACACACAATGTACACACAATGTATACAATGAAACTTTCCTTCTAGGAGGAAAATTCTATTTTCAATCTCCTGGCAGCCTCCCATTAGAGGAACAGCACCACCTGGGAAGGGCAGATACCAGATGCCACCCTGGGGCCTGGGTGACGCCTCTGTGCCCACAGCTTCTGGCCACTGAGTGACTGGCCTACCCTTGGGCCCATAGCCGCCTCTTCTGGACAATGAAGTTCAGGCTGCGAAGTGGCGATTTCTCACAGAGGAGCTGAGAATATGGAGCTGGGCTCGCAGCTGTAACTTACCCTGTGGCCAATACCCCTCACCACCCTTCCCCACCCAAACCACCTCCCCGGTCACTCTCTGCTCTCTCTCAGGACAGTTTAGCCCCAAAGGTGTCTCTGCCCAGAACTAGAGAGACGTCTTGGCAGAACTTCCAAGATGCAAGCAAATTCCTAATGGGGTTTGGCAGACTGCACCCCATAAGCCACCCACGGGGACGCCGGCCAGATTTCTGGTACAATGTTGCTTTTCCTTTGGTGTCCCTGGGCCTTGAGGAGGCTGGACAGAATGCCAGGACTTCTTATTCTGGGCAAACTGACACGTCACTGTTTACAGAGGAGCTGCAAGCTGCAACCACAGTGTGTCTAGGAGGTCCCCTAAATCCACTGGAATTGTCTGTCTGGAGAGGGGCAGTCATGCTTGTAGGAAAAGAGCCCCTTTCTTTTGGTTCCAAATCTGGGGGAGCTGTTAGGCCTGGTGGTTGATCCACGAGGAAGAAGTGAGCGTGAAGATGCGCGGGCCTGGCGCCTGCCTCCCAGTCACCGGGAATCAGACACAAACGGAGTGGCTTCTGACCGAGGCCCTGGGAAGGGAGCAGGCTTTCCAGAGGCTCCGTCCCTGCCTGGGTGGGGTCGGGGCGGCTGTCCGCCATCTGTGAGGCGGTGGGCGTGCCTCAGCTGGGCTTCTCCAAGGGGCAGCCCCACGGCGGGCCTCAGAGACCGGAGCAGAAGGCCCACCTGGGTGCCCTGGCCCCGGGCCTGTCCTCAGCCGTTGGCGCTCTGCATGCAGCAGATCTGCTGCACAGATGTGAAAGCAGGAACTGGTGGCCCCACACTCCCCAGACGGTGGGAAACCTGGGGCTCCGGGGCTTCTTGAAAAGGCCATCCTGTCCCCTGGGGCCTGGGAGGGCAGCCCCTGGTGGAGGGCAGCCCCGGATGGAACACAGACACCGACAAAGAAGGAAGCGGTGGTTCAGCTAATGGGGAAGAGCTTCCAAACGGGCTCCACGTCAGTTTACAAAAATGGAGAAGGAAGAAAAATCTATTTGGCTGCAATCTCTTTTGGGGAAGCGTGTTTTTTTCTACAGGGAATTTACATGCCATGGAGACAAATCCCCCAGGCCCAGTTGCAGCTCATTAGCACTCAATTGGCCACAGCAAATGAGCAGTGCGACTGTCAGCGACCTGAGGTTTTATAAGTGCGCAGGGACTGCTCGCGGAGATTTTACAGGCGCCCCACGGACCAGCTGAGGGGAGCACCGCGACCCACGATTCCATTTCCAGAGCCCACGACAGCAATGGAGCCACCCCCGCGCCTCCACGCAGGGATCTCCGGGGTCTGGACCTTCCTTGGGATCTTTGCCCTGCATTTGGCTTTATTGAAAGAGCAAGAGCTGGATGTAAAAGGCACAGTTAAACCATGTACCTGGGGAGGGAGCCCTCATCTCCCGCTGTTTAACAGATTTGAAGAGCCCTGTCCTGTCAGAGAAGTGGTGACTGTGGCCTGTGCAAATCACTGATCACGGGAACTGTAGGGGGACCAGTTCCCAGCCCTGCAGGAGACAGGCAGGGGTGGTGGAGTGAGCAGGAAATCATCCTCTTGCCAACAAGTACACAGCGCTGGTGGGGAACTAGATGCAAATCTGCCTTCTTTTATTATTACTTCCTATCTTTTTCTCTCACCAGGTCTCATCCTACAAGCTAGGGGCAGACAGGAAAAAAAAGAGAGAAATATTTGTATGCATGACTACAATAATTAAGAAACTGGTCAGTTCTGTGAAGGAAATAAGCAGGAGGCTGCAAAGGAGAGTACAGTGGGACCTTATGCTGGGGAGGGTGGTGAGGACAGCCTCTGAGGGGGCGCATTTCTGGGACGGCCTCAGAAGACAGAACTGAGGTCGCCGAGAGAAGCAGGAGGGGTCGGGCCAGGCAGGGGGACAGTGCGTGCCCAATTTGTGAGGCTGGGGAGAACTCCAGATACTTCTGGGAGTGAAAAGAAAAGGCCAGTGAGTGAGGAAAAGGGGCATGGTATTAAGTTGTAGGGATAGGCAGGGACTCACACACACAGATACCTGTTATGGGATATGGATTTTATTTTTTTAAATCTTTCTTCACCTCTGTAAAATAACAATATCATGGTGCTTCTCCAGGCACTCTGACCAGGCATGGCTTCCTTTGCCAGCTTCCTTTCCTGCACACACACATGTGCACACACACACATGCACGCACGCACATGCGCGCACACACACACCACTGTGGGTTTGTTGTGGCTGGATTCTTGGCCATTTGCTCTCTCTCTCTCCTCTGAGCCACTCTTGTGGCATCTTGCAGCATAACATGACTCTATGTTAGTGACTTTCAATTTTGTCTCCTCTCCAAACTCCAGTATTTAATTAATTGGTTAGTGAATTAATTCGGTAAACATTTAAGAAATTCTACTATAAGCCAAGTATTCTGTTAACTTCTGGAAATACAAAAAAATAAATAAATAAAGCCCTTTTCTTGCCCTCTCAGACCTCCACTTGGGGCATCTGCAGAAATAAAAAGTGGAGAGCAGTTTGTCATCCCTCACAGGGGTTTAATGAGATGCCATTTGAGCTGGGTCCCCAAGAAAGAATAGAAGATTCCCATTGAGAAGAAGGGGCTGTGGGTGAAAGCCCAAAACAAAGAAATAGCACACACAAGACACAGAAAAGGAACTCGTCTCTAAGGGACCAGGAGTAGCTCTTTGCATCCTCCCCACCAGGTCCCAAACCTGTTGGATGGGTGTGCCGAGGTCTCAGGAGGAACCATGACATGCCATTCCCATTATGGTAAGCACTCTACCTGTGAAGAAAAGGTTCAGACTGGAAACCAGTGTCCACTCATGAAAAGAATATGGGTTTGAACCTAGGGGAGTACCAAGGAGATCATGGTAATGATCTCATGCTAGTTTATCAGGATAGATAAAACACAGATGAGCAAAACTGAGAACTTAGAGCCATGGATTGGATGGACATCCAGCTCTTGGTAGTTATTAGCACTTTTCTAGAATCCCCTGGCCCTGATAGGCGATCCTCAATATGAAAGGGAGTGAAATATGGGGTGAATCCACTCATGGGAGTGCTCAATAGGTGATTACACACTTGCAAAATAGCTCCTTTCAGGAAATATTAACAAAACAGGGATTGTGGAGCTTGGGGAAGATGGGAGAGCCATGAAAAAGATGGTGGATCCTCTTTATATTTTATTTTCAATGGGGACAGAAGGTAAGTGGTTTACTTGTAGCCAAAAAGGTTTTGATGGATATAAGAGAGTTTTCCAGACAAGGAGGTGTTTTAAAAATATAGCCAATGTGCCAGCCAGTGTGGCTCAGTGGAGGTCACGGTTCGATTCCTGGTCAGGGCACATGCCTGGGTTGCTGCAGGCTTGATCCCCAATAGGGACATACAGGAAGCAGCCAATCAATGATTCTCATCATTGATGTTTCTATCCCTCCCTTCCTCTCCCTTCCTCTCTCTGAAATCAATAAAAACATATTTTTTAAAAATACCGCCAATACTTGTATCTCTGACAATTTACAAGTGGATTTGCCTAAAGCATGGTGAAACAGACCAAGCGACCCCCTCTCAAGGTAGAGATTTTATTCCTGGGCTGAGGAGGCCAAATTGTCCATGTACAATCCAGAATTGCCTATTTCGGCCCAAGTAGACATTTCAGATTCTTTTTCCAGTGTTTTTTAATCTAAATTATGTTTACTCTACACCAGCTCACACTCTCTTCCTTAACTCTCAACCAGTTAAAGAGAAGGTGGAACTGCCAAATGGACCCTGCTTCCTCCTATCTGCACACTCTATTGCAGACCGAGGCAGCTGAATAGTTCGCATTTTCATTTGCTGTCTTGCTGGGATTATCAAAGGCTTTTCCCCCTTGGTTCCTAAGAAAAGCTCTGTTTATTTGTGCCTTAATTGTGAGCCCTTATTACCACGAGAGACAGAATTCTTGTGCAATCCACATTCTATAAACTTGTTCAACAAATAAAATTCAAACATTACCATGCCTTTTGGATAGAGATTTAAGGAGGTCCAGAAGCTGACAGAGAAGATAGAGCAAGAAATGAAGTATTAGAGCAAGAAATGAAGTATTTGCCTAGGAAGTCCCTAAGAGTCTGTTGCGGGTTAGAAGAACAAATCTCCTCCTAGAACATGAACACTGCAGCTTAAATCTGAGGCCCTGTCAAAAGCAGTGAAAACAGTAAGTATCTGGGCCGCAGATGACGAGGAGTTCTTCATGTACCTTTCACTTCATATAACCACACCCCTGGCCTTCCATTCTCTCCCACCTCTCACATTTCCCCCGAGGGTGCCCTCCAACAGCTTGTGTACTGGCAGAGGGTGAGCTGCTTGCCTCCGTCAACCAGAAGGCAGCCCTGACCATGATCATACCACATACTCAGTGAATCTGAACTGGGCTCTTGCCTGAGCCAAGGTTGTCAGAGTGCCAGGCACTGCAGGAAACACCAGATTCCAAGCACCATCCTGTAGGACCCACTAAATAGACCTGCCACCTCGACTATCAATCAAGCTGCAAAGCTGTCCGATGCTCTGGTGCTCTATGTGGGAAAGCTATGCTGCCTCAGAAGCTTCCTTGTCACCAGCCTGAGTAGAGCTACTAATTTGTATCTAACTTATTTTTCAAAACTCCTCCAAGCTCTCCAACTTTGATGTCAAACTATGTTAACAACGGCTGGCTTGGAAAGTCCCTGTAGGATTTGTAAGAAATTAATGTTAGCTTCCTCTCAACAGAAAGCTAGGGCTTTGCAAAACACACCATATGCTTGTCACTTTGCCAATGAATCAAGATGTTGTTGCAGCCTTCTGAGTCTAAATAATTAATGGTAATGTCTAAAGATTACCCCAAGGTTCAGGGAGTATGGATAGGGTCTTTGCAGTGTCCAAAGTTACCCAACCTCGGATCAGTCCAATATTGCATGTGATAAATGGTCAGACTTCATGACCTCCCCCCATACACATCCCACTCATCACCATTGTTCATTCCCTTTTTCTTTACCCTTCCTCTTCTGTAATTAGACTATCTAGGTTGCTTCAAGTACAGGCCACTGGCTCTTCCCAACCCTTAAATGATACACTTTTACCCAGGTTTCTCCAGCTTCCCTTGGTGGATAAAAGTGTGTATCAGTTTAGCTATTAATATTAGCACTGTTCTTGTCAAGAAATTAATTTCCTCTTGATAGATTCTCATCACCAATTAATACAAACCAACAAACAAGTTAAATAAATCAATAACCCCACTAATTTTGCCAATTGTAGGTATTATAGGTTTTGCTAAAATTTCTTGAAAGAGTAGGTATTGCGTCCTTGATCTAAAATAAAAGGATGCCTCCACAGTTCTTGTAGATATTTCCTCTTAATATTTAAGTGCAAGATTTCATCATGCTACTTAGAACAATGTGAAATTTAAAACTTATGAATTGCTTATTTCTGGAATTTTCCATCTTATATTTTCAGACCACTATTGACCATGGGTAACTAAAACTGCAGAAAGTAAATCTGAGGATAAGGGGGAACAACTGTAGATTATTATTATTATTGTACTAGTAAAAATGGAGAAAGTGGCTTGTAGGAGCATAAAAAATGAGAAGTGATTTGTTATCATTTTTCTTTTTTTTAAGGGTGGGTGTGAGCCACTTAAATTTCTGGAAGTAGTTATTCCAAAATTCATTTTCATTTTGAAACTATTTTCTTGATAAAAAATCTTCAATTAACTAGAAAAAATATTAATTTTAAAATATTAGAAAAACATCAAAAATACTATGCATTATAGTCACTATAATTTTATGAAGTTAAGTGACTGGGGAAAGTATACAATTTCACTGAATCAATCTATCACCTTATATGGCATCACCCAATAGGCACTTTGTATAGCTGATATAAGGATTAAAAAGATATTTTTCCACCTCAAAGGGTCTATACTCCAGTTAGAGAAACAAATATATATACAAAGTCCTTATGATACAAAGCAGAAAGTGCTTTAACTAAAGCACCAAGACCCAAGGGAGAAGGAGGTTTTGGGGGTGCTGTGGGATGGTGGCAGCAGTGGTGATGATGGCAATGAAGCAAAATTGATCTTGGAGGATTAAGATCTTGACAAGAAGAGAATTGAGCCCTCCGTTGAAACTGAAACATATCATTTCGATGCTTGGACAGAAAGCAAGATTATTTCTCCCGAGAATCCTACTTATAATTCTGCTTGATCACTTTTATGTCACTAAATTACCTAAATACTAGTGGCATAATATTGTTGAAGCTTCCCCTAGGACTATAAAACAGTTCTCAGAAGACATGTGAATTATTCTTTTGAGCACAAGCTCATTCCCATGCTAGGAAAGCTTCATATTATTCTTAAAGAAATGCCAACTCATTCGCCAAGAGCAGGTCCCATGCTGCTGGGGTTAATGAGAAGGGAACATGCTCATGGGATTCCATCATAAGTGGACTTTTTGGATCCTGGGAACCCAGTCTCTAGACTGGTTTTCTCTGAGATGAAACTATATGTTAAATATGCAGACAATTGAGCTTCAATTCATATCCACTGAATCAGACCTTCTGCAGCTGAGGCAGGAATCTGTATATGTGTGTATATTTGTGTGTGTTTTTAAATATCCCCAGATTATTTTTTGTGCAAAAGGTAGCAAACCTTTACTCCAGAAAGGAGTTGATCTGAAGAGGTAGAGAGGCAGCTGTTTCATATTATCTGATCTGACTCTTCTGATGTCATTCTCCCCAGATCGCCTTGGAAAGGTAACTGTAAAGGATACTTGGCTGCTCTCAGGGAGTGGGGTTGCCAAAGAATCCAGGAGTCTGGACAGGCTCTAAGAACTTTGGGGACCAAGGAAGGAGCCTCTTGACACATGGCTGGATTTGTATTTCACTTTGGTTTTCCCCCTTTTTTTCCATGTCAGTGATTTAAGAGCTGAAGGAAAAAAATGTGTGGCCAGTGACTCTAGACAGGGAAATGCATTTGTTTTTCAAATGGTAATAAAGAAAACAAGTCCAAATCTATGGTGTTATTTTCCTTTTCACCCCATGAGCATCTGTGTAGGATAGGAACATTTCTAGCTGTCCTCCTGGCAATCTCCCTTCACCGTCATCCTGGTAATTATCTTTGCCACTTCCACGTGTATCCTCTTTTTCTTCGATTGTATGCCTTCCTCTTAGTTTTCTCCCTCAATATGGTGGAACACATCATCCAATAGTTTCCTCTGAAAAGGTTCATGTAAAGAAAACTGTTTGAGCTCTTCTAAGATGAACAGGATAACTTGTCCAAGATGGATACCCTACAAACTGACCTCCTAGGAAGTGCTGACTTCCCTCAAAGCTCAGTTTAAACAGGTTATGCCTCCTGCTTCAGGCAATCAATTCTGATCATCAATAACGTTGGACCCCAGTTCTCTAGTCACTCCAGGGCAAGGGCTGGTGCTTTACTAACTACAAATGCTAATGATATAAGGTCCACCACCACTTGCTTCTTCAGACAGTTGCAACCTCAATGCTTGAATCCTAGCCCACTGATTACTCCAGGGAGGGTCTGATGCTATCTTTAATTAAAAATAGTGTCTTGGCAGAAAAGGTCTGAAGATAAGTTCTGCCAAGTACTATTACCATTGTACCCCAACCTCTGATTACACAGAGGATATATTGATGCTTCCCTAATTATGCAGTTTAAAAGCCCCACCCCCACCCCCAAGTCTAAGTATCTGAGTACCTTCTCCAGAGTCTGACATTTAGCTCTGTCAGATTGTGATCGTCTCCTGGGTGTGGTGGGCAGTGGGTAAACTTCCTGGATGTGGTAGACAGTGGGAAAAATTCATGCTGTTTCTATGAATTTCCCCTGTGAACATTGCTCCAGCATCCCTGCTGTATATGCTATCTAGAGTTTGCCATTGTTTACATAGTATCTTGAATGTGTGGGAAAAGTATCTATCCTCCTGCCCCCACCTCAACTGTACTACCTCCAATACTCACACCACTCCTACTACTATCTAATTGATATCTTGGCTGGGTATAAAATTCTGGGTTGCAATAACTTTCCCTTTATAATAAATTGTTTACTCAGTTCTACTGTTCAAGTGTTCTGACTTCCAGTCTTTTGTATATAACCTATTTATTTGGTCTTCATTTCCTTGTTTGATTCTTTCTATCTTCCTTCCTTCTTTCCTTCCTTCCCTCCTTCCTTCCTTCCTTCCTTCCTTCCTTCCTTCCTTCCTTCCTTCCTTCCTTCCTTTCTTCCTTCCTTCCTTCCTCTTTAGAAATTTAGAATCTCCTCTTTGATCCAGTATTATAAAATTGCATACTTCTATACCATGACATGAGTATTTTTTAAATCTATTAAGAAACATATTAAAGGGCAGAGTTGTTAGTCCCTTTCTACCTGGAAACTCATGTACTTTGGGTCCAGAAAATTTTCCTTGAATTATTTCTCTGATAACATCCTCTATGCTATCCAGGTCTCCCTTTTATTCAAATTTTGGATATCCTGGACTAATCTTAACTTTTTCCCCTCCCCTATTTTCCATTTCTTTGTTCTCTTTTTCAACTTTCTTAGGATTTCCTCAATTTGTCTTCAAATTCTTCTTGTGAATTTTTCATATCTGCCCTCATAATTTTAATTTCCAAGAGTTCTATTTTGTCTCTTCTGAATGTTCCTTTTATATAGTCCCCAGCCCATTGTGTCATTAAATATCTTCTTAGTTCTTCTAGTTCTCTGGGTTTTGTGTGTGTGTGTGTGTGTGTGTGTGTGTGTGTGTGTGTGTTATTGCTTTATCTTTTTCTTCTCCCTGCATCATTGTCTCTATTCTCTTTTTTTAATTATTTCCATCTTTCATATTAGAAATTATCCTCAAATGTCTGTTGATCCTTAACAGACTAATTACATTTAAGGATGGAGCTGTAAAGACCTAATTGAAAGCTTTACTTGGAGAGGTTAACTCTTTGCATGGAGAGCCAATCAGTAATTGATTTATCATGTAAAAGCGTTGTGATTTTTAAAAAGAAAGAAAAGAAAAAACAATATCCCCCAAAATTGTGCATGTAAAAATAATTCTACATTCCATTTTAGGGGCTCACAGATTAATAACTCTTTTAGTTAATGAAGTATAATGCTCACTGCTGTTTGTGCACCTTAAAACTAGTTAATAAACAAGTACTTCTCTAGACTATGCTTGAACACCTTGACTGTAGGAAGCCCACTACCAGCCAGTCAGTCCATGTTCTTCTTGGAACAGTTCTATTATCAATATCTTTGCTTGATCCAAAATATGTCTCTGTGTATTTCTATTTGTTTGCCTTATTTAAACTTATTGGAGATATTAAAATCCAATCAAAGGATTTTTTTTTTAACTTGGAGCTTTTTAACATAATTGATATTGATTCTACATCAGTAATTCAACCTTTCTGGTATAAAGGTAATTCAAGCTTTATTGGTATAAAACAAATACCTCTTTTTCTGAAAATAATCTGTTTTAAAAATGTATGCTTCATCCACCCTTTCAAAGACAAACCTGGGTTACTAGATACTTAGATATGTGTTCTGTTTAAGATGTAGAGATGCCAATTGACTAGAGAATATAGATTTATATTGGAAAGAGTTAACTCCTGAGAGCGGGTGGCAGGTCAAGACTAGACCTGGTTAAGCTGGGGCCAGAGAAGAGCCTGCATCATGTTGGGAGTTTTGAGAGAGATAAGAGTTATCCTGACTGGTTAGACCCTTATCATCAATTCTCCAGTGATACCAAGAAGCTCTTTAGCTTTTGTCATTCTATAACATCTTAATACATGGCTTTACTCCTTATCTACCCAACACTAACATGGTCAAAGAGATCAAGCCTGTTCTTTTACAGCAACTCCACACAAATCCTGGGGTACTGTCCTTTTCCAACAGGGTGGCCAAGGAGCTTGATAAATCTTTCCCAAGCAACAAAAGCCATTTGTTTCTCCTTCATGCAGCCCAAGAGGAGCTAACAGCAAACATCCCCCAATACACAGGGGTGTGTTGCTTTGGCAGAGGTAGGAAATCCCCAACTTTCAAAAAACCATTCTTTAAACCACCATCTTGTTCTCTTAAATGCCAGTTCCTTCACAGCTCATCCTCAGAGTGAATTCAGCTTGAAGCTTTCTATCTCACACTTTCCCCCTGAGCTTTCATATCACAAAGGTGGATGAACTTCCAGGCTGTAACCTGGCTCCACCCCAGCACCTGGCTCTCTTGCCTTTGAGTGAGGACCAGCCAAGAATGAACTCAGCTAGAGACAATGTGCAGAGAGGGTGGGAGCCAGCAAGCCAGGGACGGAACAAACCCTCCCTCCGGAGGTGATGGGCTCCACAGCTGTCCCAGGCCTCAGAACCCTGCAGTGACAGTCAGGAGGCTGGCTCTGCTGTCTCCTCCTCTACACTCCTGGCAAGGGGTCTTTTTGTTGTTATTCCCCCTCCTTCTCTCCTGATTCCGGGCCCAGTGTTTGCTTGTCTTGCAGCCAAAGATAAACTCCAGGCATTGAGAAAGCTGCTCTTCAGATATCCAAACAGAGCACTGCTTAAGGGAGAGGAACAATGTGGCTCAGGAACTGCTTTTCCATTTGCTTTTTCCTTCTGGGCTCATTTTGACTAGGCTACACAGTCACATGGACTTACAGAATCTCAGGGTTGAAAACTATCACCAAATGCACTGAGACGAAATCTATTTAACCCTTGAACCCCAGACCCACACCATTCCAGATCTTTCTTCCCTCCGCTGACACCAAATTCACTGTCTCCTGAAGAAGTGCCCATATTTGCAGACTGTACAATTAGAATTCTCTTCTTCCACTGCATTCACCAAAGGCAAGGCATATGAGGAAAACCGTCAAATCTGTGGATGAGTACACTGTGGACAGAAACTCTGTCTCCATTCCTGGTGTTTGTGTTCAAATCAAGAATCCTGCAGTTTGGGCAGCCTTTCTTTGATTTTCTGGTATATTAAAAAAATTAGAAAAACACTGGCATTTGCCTCTTTAGAGGACTCGACTGAAAACAAAGTGCTAAAGGATACTGTTGTGCTTTAGAGTCGTGTTCATTTTGGGCGAGTCCAGCGGGCAGCAGGAGACAAGAGGGTTAATCACTGCCTTCAGGGGAGGTTGGTCGATCTAGCAAACACCACAGTCCACGCCAGCTCAGTAAGGAGCCTTGTGTGTGCAGTGGCTTATTAAATGCAAAACATGTACACTCTTTAGTGAATAATAAATAGAAGCAAACAACCCCTGAAGCTGACTAGGAAAGGAGACAGCAGGGACAGTGAGCATGGGACACAGGCTAAAGATAAAGCAGGGTGCATTGCCAGAGGTGGCTGTTGGCTGTGCAAACCTGGGGCTGCACACAAAGGTGACCTCCCTGCAAGCTGAGCAAAGGGGGTTCAGTGGGGGCATCCTGGGGGTGTACTTGGAAGTCAAACCACACTGGCAAGATAAAGAAAAGCATGCATTGTTACTGTCTGTGAATAACTGACTCTCTACACGTTGAAAGTGAATGCGGAATAGAGACAATTAGAAAACCAAGGGCAGGCAGCCACGAAGCTTTATGAATGTTCCCCCACCTCTGGGCAGACACCTGTGGGCCCGGGGAGGACATAATGGATGGTGACTGCGCTTCACACCCTCCTCAGCACAGGAGGCGATGCCACGAGCCAAGGGCCAGAAGCACATGGGGGGTTGGAGGATGGACATTTTCCTTCTGTTCTTAAACCATCCAGTGAACAGCTGGGTACCGAGAAAATGAGCAGGTGATTTCAGATTTACGAGGCTGCAGCCTGACCCCCCAGGCAGAGCCTTTGAGAACAGAAGGTGGGAGGCTGACAGAGATAGGTAGATGTGGGCATGTGAACCCAAAACACTGGCTCTGATTACTTATGGAACCAGCTGCTAGAAAGGGCTGCCATGGTGCCAGGAAACTGCCCCTCTCTCAGCGTGGAGAAGCCAGGTAAGGCTCACCATTTGTTGAAGGTTTCTGTTGAATAAGTTAATCCTTGAATTGAGAAAGTACAGAGTGTCCTCGAATAACTTCATTTTGTTCAAAGTCCTTCCGTTATGACAATGGGGGGGAAAAATCAATTCCTGGGCTGGGCCACCATCTGGGTGGGGTCTGCGCATTCTCCCCATGTCTGCATGGGTTTGCTCCAGGAACCCTGGCTTCCCCCCACACCCCAGAGATGTGCATGTTAGATGAATTGGTGCATCGAAATCATCCCAGTCTGAGGGAGTGTGTGTGTGAGTAGCCCTGTAACAGAAGGGCTCCAGCCACTTGTGACCCTGAACTGGAATAAACACGTTGGAAAAGAATTATTTTTATTCATCTTTCTTAAATGCATGTAGAGTTCACATCTATTTCAATGTTAAATATGAGAAGTGTTCTGGGTCTTTACTTAGCAGTTTGGTGATGTTTTTGTGACCAGAAATATGCTGTAGGAACTTAACTACTGTTTATGTCAATTAGCCTATGGGAAAACTGGTTTCCTTATGGGTCGTTTCACTTAAAGTCACAGTTTCCAAGAACTTATTGAGGAGAGTGAGGATTTACTGTGATTTAAATTTTCTGCTGGTACTATTTCTATGGTTTGGATTTACTTCTGTAAACTTCTAGAATTTTCCTTTAGATAGTGTTGCTATTTATCGACAGCAAATTCATTTCCACTGGTGGTAGTGTCTCCAACCATCCACTATTCCCTGCCCATGGAATGAGAACAAAGATGGAGATGTGCAAAAAACTCTCACAGTGAGAAAGCAACACCCCATTGATTTTATAACAATTTCAGTACTTGCAAAGGAGTGTGGAACATTAAATTAGCTAAGCGGCATAAGAATTATTGCTCATAGATATTTTCTATCCCTTCCTGAGAGGATGATATTTTTTATCCACTTGATATTAAAGTTGGCCAGATGACTTGCTTTCCAAAATGAAATGAAAGCAAAAATAACGTGTCACATGTCACTTCCATGCAGAAGCTTAATGGCCAGTGCATGATCTGCCATATTCTCTATTCCCTCTTCCAGGAGATTGCTCTAAACAGAGGCTACTCTTTCACGGTGGGTCCCTGGAATGAAGATGATGTGAAGCACAGCTGGGACTAATTACAATGGACAGGCAGCATGAAGGAGAAACTTTTGCTATTATAAACCACTGAAAACTGAGGACCTTTTGTTACAGTAGCATAACCTGGCCTATACTAATTAATGCAAAGTACCCTTAAAGGATATACATCAACTGTGTTTTTTAAATATAGTATGTGTACATTAATTTAAAAGATTGATAAGAATCAGAACAAAACAATAGTGATTATTTCCTGGGTTGGGCATTATGATTTTTTTTCCTGCTTTATGCTTTTCTATAATTCTTGAATCTTCTACAGTTAACAAATGTTACGTTTACTATTAAGGAAAACATAAATGTTGTGTTCTTTAAAAGGTAAGGTACCGGTTGGTCCAGGGTGGAAGGACAATGCAAAGTTCTACCTACTCGTGGAGCCCAAAGCACGAGTCTTGGATCTCTGGGAGATGTGCAGACTTCTCCATCAGATGCAAATGAGACTCCTCCTGATCTGATAACCTATGAACTGAAGAGTAAAGCGGCCTGCCCCCCCTCCCCACCATACACACCCCAACAATGAGGAAACTCATCAAGAATGGCCTCAATAAACCCTCCCACTTGGAAGAGGAGAATGGCAAGTCCATGCCAGTCACTGAAATATAAGAATCCATTGAGCAGATACTCTGAAGGACCCCCAACCCTGAAGTGGGGATAGTCCCTCTACGAGGCCGGTTCTGTTTCCTGGAACATTGTTCTGTCCTCTGCCCATTGTGTTCCAGGGCCTCTGGCTCTGCCCGGGGAGGCTCCTCTTGGTTTATTATTCTCTTTGGCCACATCACATGAGGATGGCCTCGTGGGAATTAAAAACATTTGAGGCTGTCTCCTCCAGCTTCAGATATCCATTTCCTTGCCACCCACCTACATCCCCCCTATGTCATGTTCCTGGAAGAAATAAATTTCTGAAACTACCAGGCCTCCATCCAGAAAACAGAAACTACGCTGTTTAATACAGGGAGTAAGCGGACACGCAGCCATTGGAGAATCAAGAGAGCAGGAAGGCCACTTTCCGGAAATCGGTAAATACTGATTATTGGGAAGCCACCACCAATGGCCTCAGCTTCCGTAGCACTAACATGGTTGATTCTCAGAAAGACCTACAATGAGATGATCTTAGCTGCCCACAGCACAGAAGGGGATTTTCTTAGGACGATATTCTAACCTAAGCCACCAGCAAAATACATCCGCTCTCTGTCCTTGCTAATAAGAGAATAATGTCTTCTCCTTCCCTTCTGCTGTCCAAATCTCCAGGGAGTGTCCCCTCTGGTGAAATCTAACCAAGACTCTCCCAGCAAGGGAAACTGGGAAATGTCATTGCCACATTTTAGCACTCTGCAGTTCAGAGAAGCCTGCTTAGAAAGGGTGGTGGTGGTGTTGAAAATGAAAAGTAATTATTTTGCGCACTGAAAATCATAGAAATTATTAAAATTCACAGCCACTTTGACCAGTTCCTTTTCCTGGCCCATCTTACCCAGCTGTGTGTATCTTCTATAATTTGTCAACAGTGAATATGAGCAATCATTTGTGGGCAATATCACAAAAAAAAAAAAACTAAAAGTTCCTTCAGGGTCTAAAATTTTGTGACTGATTCAGAAACTTCAAATAAATCTGACCTTGATATACATTATTGCTGAGTGGAAAGACAATGGGATAGGGAGTGGACACAGTGAGGGACATTGCTACTCACATTCCACCTGAAAGAAAGTATATGCCTCCTTTTCTTTCTCATCTGAAATAAGAGAATAGACTAGGTATGTGGTTTCCAGACTTTTATATAGCTATGGAGCTCTTCTTAAAATAACATCTTACAAGCAGTTCTGATAACTAAAATACTTGATGAAGGAGCTGTTTGGAGTAAGACAGAGACCTGGAGCCCAGTATTTCCTGTGGCAGGCAGCTACAGACAACTCTTGGGCTCCATGGGGCACAGTTTAAAAACTCCTCGATGAGACTATCTGTAAAATATCCCATCTACTTCTGAAGTCATATGATGCAATCATTTTCCATGCCTTGACTGTTGGAGGTAATGCTGAATTCTCATTTTAAAAAACCAGTATTTTTGTTACAAATCAGATTTGTATTTGTAGGCATACACAATATGAGTGGAGGAGAAAGCAGGCAGGTTCAACATTGTGCAAACAATGTATTTGTGACCCAGAATTCAGAATCCAAATGCTGGATGACTTACTGTTCCTTTCCTTGGTTACTTTTCTGAGAGACTTGATGTGTCATTAGTCAAGTGATACTCTGATGGCTGGAGTAAGGCCACAGAAGAATGCCCACAAGCACTATAAGAAAACATGAACAGGTGCTGCTTAGGAGACAGCAATTAGACTTAACTAGAACCTGCTGACGTCATCAGATGGAACGTTAAAACCAATACCATTTCCAAGGTTGGGGGAGAAAGAATTCCATAGCATTCACCAGACCTTTTCAGCTATATTAATGGAAGACCAGCTATGGTTAGGATCTATTTGGAGTAGTTTAAAATATAGTGAACTCAAGAAAGCAGAGGGAACAGAAATGGATGATTACTAGAGCTTTCTTGAAAATTCTGTCATTTTTCCCATTTTCTAATTGAGCTTCCATGTCTTTCTTTATAAAGACCTTATAATTTAAGCCACTACAAAGATCAGATCATGAAATCTGCCACAGAGCAGCAACATCAGGGAGCCCGGGAATATCTATAATCTTATTACTTTCTTAGTCTGTTCAAGCTGCTATATCAAAAATACCATAGATGAGACAGCTTATGCACAACAGAAATTTATATCTCACAGTTCTGGAGGCTGGGAAGTCCAAGATCAAGGCACCAGAAGATTGGTGTCTGGTGAGAGCCTACTTCTCATGACCAAAATGATAAGGGAGCTCTCTGGATCTTTTTTTTTTTTTTTTTTTAGTTTTTAGTTTTTATTGATTTTTTTTTTTTAGAGGGAGAGAGAAACATCAATGAGAGAGAAATATTATCGATCAGTTACCTCTTACATACCTCCCCACTGGGGATCGAGCCCACAATCCAAGCATATGCCCTGACAAGGAATCAAACTGAGACCTCTTGGTTCAGGGTCAACATTCAACCATTGGGTCACACCAGTTGGTCTGGGGTCTCTTTAATAAGAGCACTACCCCTATTCATGAGGGCTCCACCCTCATGACCTAAGCACCTCCCAAAGCCTCCACTTCCAAATACCAACACATTAGGGATTAGTTTTCAACACAGGAATTTGGCAGGCAGCGGGGAGGGGGAGTGAGGGGGGACAAAAATTTCAGACTATGCTTACTCATGGGACTCTGAGTATTCCTGTTTCATTTCGTTTTACACAGCTATTGGTTGATTTTTGGTTGTTCCAGAAGTGTTATTAATACACTGTAGACATAGGTGTCCATTAGGACACAATTTGGGAAAAGGTGATCTGGCTGAAACACCTCATTTTAGATGTGAGTTTATTGAGACTCAGAGATGGAGTCTATCTAGTGACAGAAAACCCAAGTTCCAGGTCTTCAGCGCTATTCCTTGTCCTCCCAAAACCTACTTGCTGCTAGATGTGACTCTCATCAGAATCTGTTCCTTTCCTTGGTTACTTTTCTGTTGTATTATTCTCTTGATGTGCGTGCAAAAGAGACCATCCTCTTGAGCAATGTTGGCTCTCTCATCCTTAAGTGGACACTTAGGCATTCACCCCACAGAACTGCAAACAGACACAAATGTGAGGGGATGCTGCAATGACAATACAATCAAAGGACAGAAGGCCCATTTCCACTCAGGAGCGTGGTTATGACAATTCATTATTTATTCCACAAAGGTCTCCCGAACGCCTGCTGTGCCAGAAACGGTGCTAGGTGCTGTGGACACCAAGATGAGTAAGACTCAATCACTACTTTCAAGCCGTGACAGACGTGCGGCAACAAATGAACCCAGCGGAGTGATGAGGCCCCTTTCTACCTGTCTCTCACTCAGGACGTCAGGGAGGGCGTTTCAGGCAATAGTCTCACATTGACTCGTTTCCTAAGCACTTGGAGAGCTTGTCTCAAAAACTGGAAGTGTCTCAAGTTTCAATTGTTCGAATTAATCAGAGCAGCAGCACAGATAATACAAAACAGGGACTAAGAAAAAAAAGCCAGTTCTCTGCGTTAGCACTAATCTGAATATCCACCTCCCCCCTACCCGCCTCCTGCCTGGTCCCCAGCAGCAGCTTGCCTTGCTAATTGTGTTTTCCTAAAGCCAATGCTAACATTGGTTCAGATCCCTTGAGCACACACCAGCTGGATAGTAAGAGGAAGCCAGTTCAGCATTAAAAACTGACCGCAGGTAATTTAGAGGGCAGACAAGCCACAGGCAGATAACCAAGTGGACTATGTCGTTATTTTTAACCAGTGAGGAATTGTACCCGCCCACCCTGCGGTGCCATCTCCCGTCTCTGCTGAGGTTGTAGTCTTGTTATAAGTCTTAATAGACCCTTTTAGAATATATCGGGTAGCAGTATAAACAAGGTCATGTGAAATTTAGAGGACGTTAATGAGACCTGTGTCAATTTAGATGGCCTGGAATGCAGTTGTTAGATCGTTTTCAAGTGAATAAAACCTGAAATTTGCTTTTCACTTTGCAAATCATCTCACCAGCAACTGCCTGCTGTAAGCGCTCTCCAAAGCCCATAAAGCAATGGGCTTTTAAGGGTTGCTTCGTGGAATAACTGAATCAAATTAAACTGCTGTTTACTTTTGCCGTAGAAACTCTGACAAATAAAATAGAAGACACTGTTGGCATTTTCATCTACTAAAACAAATCTTTACAGGGGAGAAAAAGAGGCGAAAGAAACAAAAATGTCAGTTGCTGACACTGTCATTCCCTGCCACTCAGTAAATAAACATAACATCTATTAGTTGTCATGGAAACGTTCTGCCTGATTCTGAGCATCAAAGCTCAACAATGAAGAAACCCTGATATTTGTGGCTGGGTACAAACAACTCTTTTGGCATTTCTCATGAGCTCACCAGCATAAGAGCTAACATTTTCCCTGTTTGTTTTCTTTCTTAGGCATGAATGCATTTGCTTTGGAAAAAGAGACATGTATCTTAGAAACCTATCAAAAATATTTGAATACAGCTACCTCGCCAATCTTGGCTTTCCCCGCTCCTCCCCCCACCTCTCTTTTAACCTTTGCCTGAGAAGAATTTAAATGGCATATTTAGTCACTATGTATTGTGCTTCCTGTACCGATGCTGCATAAAAGGGATTGATTTAAACCATTTACAGTAACTGTGTGGGGGAGGAGGGTCCAGTTTTTTTGCACCAAATGCTCTTGGATCCATAATGAGCAGCCACAAATGCACACAACAAATGCGTGTGTTTGTATTTGTCTCTTCCGGGGGTAAAGAATTATCCTATAGTCAAGACATGGAATGCTTTCAGCATTCAACAAGAAAGCTCTTCAGATATGTGAACAGAGATAAAGGATGCTTAACCCTCTGGCTCCCAGGTAACTAGTTTCAGAAATGTTGGCTAACCAAGTCAGAGAATGTTCTTATAAATTTATAACACCTCACAAAGCAGGAATGGACCAAGTGTCAAGGTTACAGTTGAGAACAACTTACACTTTTGGGGGTGCCCATTGTTAATAATCATCATCTGCAAAGCAGAACACAGCTCACCCTCACAGGTGGGCTCAAACATTTAGCATTCTTAAGGCTCTAGCCTTGACAAGCTGGGCATAAATCAGGGGGGATTTAAATTCCTGATTTTCTGGCATTTTTCAAGCTATAAATCCCACACATTCTCAAAACCACATTGTCCCATAAATAGAGCTGAGGGCCAAAGCAGGTTCTGACGACAGCTCAAGTCAAACTAGAATAAGGGGCTCCCGCTTCCCTCCAGGCCTTAAAACAATTCTTTCTGAAGGACAGTAAAATATTTTTTTAAAGCTTTCTGAAGTGAGGCCAAGAAGGGATTACATTGATCCCAACACTCTACCAGGCCTTTCACATCTTTGGATATGACCATGTCTGAATTTTTCTAGAAGTTCCTATTAATGCATGAGTACTTATATGAAATGATTTGAATAGTCAGAGGTAAGGAACCAATTGAAAAGAGGAAACCAAATGGTCTATACATGAATAAAGTTGATCCACAGTTTCTCAAAGTGGACTCAAGTGCTGGCGAGGATGTGGAGAAAAGGGAATCCTAGTGCACTGCTGGTAGGAATGCAGATTGGTGCAACCACTGTGGAAAACAGCGTGGAGTTTCCTCAAAAAATTAAAAATGCAATTGCTATTTGACCCAATGATCCCACTTCTAGAAATACATCCTAAGAAACTAGAAACACCCATCAGAAAGACTATATGCACCCCTATGTTCATAGCAACATTATTTACGATAGCCAAGATCTGGAAACAGTACAAGTGCCCATCTATAGATGAGTGGATAAAAAAGTTGTGGGACATTTACACAATGGAATACTGCGCATCTGTAAAAAAAAAAAAAACCACAAGGATCTCTTACCCTTTGAGACAGCATGGATGAACCTGGATATTATTATAATAAGCCCATCAGAGAAAGACAAATATCACATGAGCTCACTTATATGTGGAATCTAATTGACAAAATAAACTGACAAACAAAATAGATCCAGAGACACGGAAGCATGGAACAGACTGACAGATCTCAAAGGGGTTGAGGGGGCGGAGAGAGATTAACCGAAAAACTTATATGTATATATGCATAACCCACAGACAATAGTGAGGTGACAGCCTGGAGTGGGGGTGGTGCAGGAGTTGGGTGAAGAAGGGTAAAGGGGGGAATTGGGGGACATCTGTAATACTCTCAACAATAAAAATAAAATTACATATATATATATATATATTTCTTTTTTCATTTCCAAGAAATAACTAAAAAAGCAAATGTTGCCAATGATAAAAGTTAAGCATTCAAGCAAGAATTAGAACTGTAGAAAATTTGCAGCTACCACCATGAGCTTTCCAGCTTTCCAATACTTAAAGACCTTTATGATGAGCTTAGTGGCAATATTAATTAATGTGATTTGTTGCTTTTGTATGATGAAATATGTCAACATTTGAAAGATCTATATAACTCAGTGAGCCAATACTTTACAAATGGCCAATGCCTGATGTTACAAAAGTATGCATGGAAAAAGATCCACTCAAAGTGCAAGATAGATTAATGGATTTCAATATAACAGAGTACAAGACATTCATTGACATAATTTCAGGTTTTACATTGCAATGGCTTTTAAGAAACTATCACTTGTTGAGTTTTGTGTCTCATCAAAGAACATTATCCACAATGGAAAATCTATTATAACACTTTTGCCTTTTCCAACTACCTATCTAGGTATGGCTGCGTTTTCTTCAAATGCTTCCAGCAAAATACCACATCACAAGAAATGGAATACAGAAGCAAATATAAGAACCTTGCTGTCTCCAATTAAGCCAGACATTTCAAAGGTTTGCAAAACTGTCAAACAATGCCGCTCTTTTCAACAAACTATCTTTTGTTTTGAAAGACATTTTTAATGAAAATGTTATTTATGTTAACATGTAATAAGATTATTGTTTTTAAATAAATAAATGTTATTAAAATTTCTCAGTTTTAATTTCTAATGCAGTAAGTATCAATATCAAATAACCCACATGAACAATGTTCTTGAGTTCCTCAATAATTTTTAAGAGTGTAAAGGGGTTCTGAGACAAAAAATAAATAATGTGAGAACCACTGATGTAGGAAAAAATCAATGATCTAAGCTCAGAGCCTAATTCTATGTTACATATAAATGCAAAGTGCTTTTGTAACTCCAACAATATACCAACTTTCCGGAATGCAGCTGCTGTTTTAGTCAAATAGTAGATTGTATGTTGCTTGGTTTAAAACTTGACCAAGAACTGGTGACCATTTCATAAGGTCACACCACCAATGGCAACACTAGTCATGACATTAGAGTTGCTGCTACAGTACACCTGTATTTCCTGGCTTTGTCACTGTGTCATCCCTGTATTGTTTGTAAGGTGCAAACATCTGACCCTTTGTCTTGTCCCCTGGTATAGTTGTGCCCAAGGATTTGCATGCTGAAATATGTATTGTATTAATAACTTCTTCATTTTTATAGCATTTTTATTATGTGTATAGGTGATTTACATTACATATGAATTTCATAATAATGAAAAGGAAATTAAAAAATATTTGTTATGAAAGGGGCATTGGGTCTGATATGGTTGAAATCACTGCTGCAGGAGGTAAAGTCTGAGATGAGAGGCTTGAGAGTAATCTACATAGAAGTGACAGCTGAAGCCACGGGGAGAAGTCAGCTTGAGATGGCTGTTCAGAGGGACATGCCTTTAAAAGTGACGGAGGAATAACCATGGGATGGCGGACATCCCCAAAGAACACTGCTCATGAACATTTGTCCAAAGTTCTGCCAGCAAAGTGCTACCTCCTTGTCAGTCTCAGACTCTAATCTCCCATTTGCCCACTAACTTTGGTTCATAGGCTTTTCCTCCTTGGACTTTTCTTATCTGCTTACATGAATCAATAGATATTGTAGCCCACCTCCAAAATCCATCCTACTGGCCACATTTTCTCAGATACCTGACTTTAATCCACCCTGGTCTGGAGTTCTACTACTGCTGGACTTTAACTCCTAAAAACATCTGTATTTTCTTTGGCCAGAAAATACAGAGGTCAGCCCTAGCTGGTTTACTCAGAGGTTAAAGGGTCAGTTCTCAGACTGAAGGGTCTGGGGTTCGAGTCAGGTCAAAGGCATGTACCTCAGTTGCAGGCTTGATCCCCAGCTATGGTCAGGGCGAGTGCGGGAGGCAGCCGATCAATTTGTCTCACATTAATGTTTCTCTCTCTGTGTCCCCCTCCCTTCCATTCTCTCTAAAAATCCATGGAAAAAATATATACTCAGGTGAGGATTAACAGAAAAAGGAAATACAGAGATCAAACAGGGCATGTGTAAAAATATTAAAAATGAACTTCTTTGATAAGACAAGAGGTTAAGCTCTTGCTACCCAGAACCTTCAGTCACAGCTAAGCCTTTATTATCTCCCTCCTAAGAATTCTGAAATTTATTCAATTTCACATTTTTTGTAAAGTGGCAAAATGTCTCACTTTCTTAGCCCATGATTAAAATCCATTTGCTTATTTATA
This sequence comes from Cnephaeus nilssonii, assembly GCF_951640355.1. Taxonomy (NCBI): domain Eukaryota; kingdom Metazoa; phylum Chordata; class Mammalia; order Chiroptera; family Vespertilionidae; genus Cnephaeus; species Cnephaeus nilssonii. The sequence goes on from NC_137083.1 coordinate 12,029,544, forward strand.
GGGCCATTTGTTGCTGAAACCTCTCCTTTAAAAAAAATAATAATTGCTTCTTCAGATGGTTTTCTTCTTTCTGCCAGAAGATATCATTTTGGGTTGAGGCCATTCAAACTTGTTCAAATCTGAGTGATAACTCAACTAAAATGAGGTCAATGTAAATGACTACCCACAACAGGGGGAAAAATCTGTTAAATTAAATCTAGAGTAAGTACCAACATATCATGTTATGAGAGTTACATGTGTCAGATGAAGGAGTGTTATGAGGATTAATGAGTCCATTATTAAAAAAACGCTTTGGGATTCTTGGATGAATGGCATTGTTGAAAATGGGGGTAGGGCTGCCATTTACAGATTGTAGTTATATCAAGGCCTTGTAACAGACTCTGGGGAAATATAGAGAAAGCAGTGAAAGAACTTAAAACATAATTTTATATTGATTTTTTTATTTTATACTACGTTTAGCAGTCCACATACTGAATTCAGCAAAATGTATAGGCAGATGCTAGTGTCTAATTTGCAAAGTTCTGTAAATAATAATGTAAATAAACTCATCCGAGGATCTCAACATAGCGTCATAGTCTATGAAAGAAACACTGGGCCAATAGCAAGAAACAATTCAGAACAAGTTTATTCTTACTACCTACAATGGTTTGTTTAATAGATGTTGAAGATGGAGAGTGTCAAGGAATTCTCTGTTGGGTGAAGTACAGATCTAGCCAGAGACAGTAACATGATTCTGGGCTGTTTCTCTACAATGCTTGATGTTGTCATGGATAGTGGAAAATGCACATTGTAAACTGTGCCTCTGAGATCATGCTATCCTTTGAGATCTATATAAAATTGTCACGAGTTTCCTATCACCTCTCTTGCAAAGTCTGACACTCGCCACAGCTCTCTGGACTGTCTTCATGCTCTTTCTTGGCCCTGAGCTCATGTTGGAGCTGGATCCTCCCTCACAGTCTCCTGCAACTGTGGGGTCCTCCCATCCTCACCAGAGGAGCCACGAAGCCCAGGCCTTCTCCTGGACTTAAAGCATTTGGTGTGTGGCAGCACATTTTACTGAACATTTGGGAAAACAAATGGCACTTAATTCACAGAAACAAAACCACTTCAAAATATAGTAATGGCTATTCCTGTTCTCAAGAATCTCCCCAATCACCCCAGCACCAAGTATTGCTCCTTGGGCACTGTCCCCTTGAAGTTTTAGTCTCCCCCAGCACCCAGATCCAGGATTCCTCTGTTTCCTCCTCCTTACTTCTCCTCCACTCTTCCCTACTTCCAAATTCCAATACATTTTCTATGCATAGCTATTAGCTACTTCATTGTGATTTCCTTCCGATCCATGTCCTCAGAGCATCACCTTCCATCCTTGATGCAGGTTACCAACGTGTTTTCTTGACTATAAACATTTGTTCAGGAAAGGAATGAAAATAATATTTTCCTCAAGAAGGAATTCCTTTGCCTGCCAAATGAAAACCTAGGTCACACTGTAACTACATAGGACCTTCAGAAGAAGCCCCAGGCATCAACTATGCGGGGGGAATCATGTTAGCGTCCTTCCCTGCCACTTCCTGGTGAGGGCCTTCCCCCTCCACCAACTACTGCCCACTTGTCATCCATGGTGTCCAGCAGAAGTGACATTATCCATGCTGAACTCCATCAAAATTATACTGTATGAACCCCTCCTTAATATCGACACACAATTTTATTTTTTTGTTAATCCTCACCTGAGGATATTTTTCCATTGATTTTTAGAGAGAGTGAGAGGGAGAGGGAGAGACAGAGAGAGAAACATCAATGTGAGAGAGACACATCAATTGGTTGCCTACTGCAGCGGTCGCCAACCGGTGGTCTGCGGACCACTGGTGGTCCGTGAGGTTCGAAAGGTTAGAGACAGCTGGCCTACTGCATGCCCCTGAGCAGAGCCAGAGCCTGCAACCTAGGTACATGCCCTTGACCGGAATCGAGCCCAGGACCCTTCAGTCTGCAAACTGACGCTCTATCCACTGAGCCAAACCAGCTAAGGAGACACACTTTTAACTGTTTCAACAGTAAAAGAGAACTTTCATGGAGAGAAATTACGGATCCTCCCTCACAGTCTTGTTTGTTTCAGGTTGTTTTTTTTCTTTTAGTCACAATTTTTACAATTAAATCAAACTTATTATTTTGAATAGATAATATTTGCACAAAGTATAAAATTCAAAAGGGTCCTGTCAGCATGGCTCAGTGGTTGAGCGTTGACTTATGAACCAGGAGGTCATGGTTCGATTCCCAGTGTGGAGCATGCAGGAGTCAGCCAATCAATGATTCTCTCTCATCATTGATGTTCTCTCTCTCTCTCTCTCTCTCTCTCTCTCTCTCTCTCTCTCTCTCTCTCTCCCTTCCTCCCTCCCTCCCTCCCTTCATCTCTGAAATCAACAAAAATATACATTTAAAAATTCAAAAGGAACTAAAGGCATAGAGTCAAAAGTTAATCTTCTGCCCTCTCTTGTCCCTTAACTACCATGCCCTCCTGCCCAGAGGCAATCACAGAGGTAACAATTTCCTCTGGATCCTTGTGAGTTCAGAATGAGCCAACCTAACATGTGCCTCGGTGGTATGTGGATTATTTCTAGAGAGGTATGGGTGTACCTCATTAAATTCTACCCAGGCACTGTCCCTAAATTATTGCTAGACTTTACAACTCTAGATTTAAGTGTTATTGTCCTATTTTACAGGCAAGGAAGCTGAAGTTTAGATGGGTGAATGATCATTCAGCTAATAAAGTGAGGAAGTGGGAATTCCAACCTAAGTATATGAGGCTCTAATACATCCATATTTCTATTATGCCATGAGACTCAAATTGCAAGTATGAACTAATGCCATGAGTCAGTCACCATTCGTGCCACATTTCTTTCTGCAGGCTGTCTCACTAAGTCAGGGAGATGGCAGCGTTTATGACATGCGATTAAATCTCAGTCTCACTCACATGCAAGCCAACCCCTGTAAGTAATTGCACACACACACACACACACACACACACACACACACACACACACGGATTAAGCTTCAGATCTAGAAATGGCACATTTGTAGTGCATGACTTTCTTTCCAGAACACATCTGATCGCCCTGAGTATTGGGGATACTTTGGTATTTGAACTCCACATTTATCATAGTGTGTTGCCTACAACACTTTTCCTTTTCCTTTTTCTTGTTTAGTACCTGGCTTGTTAGATCACTAGTCATTTTAAAACCAAATTAAGTTTAAATACATTTCCTTGACACATCTGTTTTGTTAAATGTATCCCACGAAACCAACATTAAAAGCCAATGCCATTAAGAGGGCATAAGGTAAGCTCATTTAGTTGACCAAATTGTATAACACAATGAATTAATATGGTAATACGCCTTCGGAGACCCACAGCAGATAATAGAGGTGAACAGAGGCGCGCGAGCCTGGTTTTGGAAAAGCACAAGCAATTCATCATTATGCTGTTACAATGTGGGAGAACATTGCTCATTTCCCACTCGCCTGCCCCCATCCTGAAAACGTTTTGGTTGTACTTTCTCAACACCAACTTTGACCAGTGATAATTTTGCTCACCCAGGCTGCTGCATGTTGGCTGCCCAAAGAATTCCCTTGTTTGTATTTTGAAACAGTGGTAAATAAGTGGAGATTTCATTTATCAGTGAGAGCTGGCAGGGCATGAAGCTGCAAAAGCCTTGCCTTTGTCACCGCAGAACGACAGAGCAACATACTCTTCCAATAGACGGAAGGCAAAGGAGGGGCAGAGGACAGGTAAGACAGAAACGCCAGGAGGATTCCAGCTGTCCTTCCCTCAGAGTTAAACATCGGAATGATGAACTATATCAATTATATCAATTGACGGTCATTTCTTGGACTTGGTTTTGCTCTCAGTGGCTTGGGTTTCTGTTTCTATCATGTCAGAAAGAACCTAATTAAAGCTTATTGTGCCTGGTCAGCAAACGTGTATCCCCTGGCCACTTAAAAAAAAAAACACACACACAAACATCTAAATAATGTTTTCCCTCAACTATAAAATTAGATATGCTCATTACAGAAAATTTGAGGAAACTCAGAAAAGCATAAAAGAAAATACAAAATTATCTATAACCTCAATACTCAGAGATACAACCATTAATATTTTAGTGCATTTATATCTATTTCACATACCATTAAATAGTTTTCAAAGACAGGATTTTAGTTGCTGAAACTCAGTACATAAAATGATTTAAAAGTACTTCTGAGGTTGAATATTTAGCTTTTCAATTTTTTTTTCAATTAAAAACAAAGCAATAACAAACACTTTCACATAAACCTTTCACACACACACACACACACACACACACACACACACACACACACACACACCGCTTTAGTTTCTTTTAGGAGGACGTATTCCTGGAGGAGAATTCCTGGGCCTGGGGGTCTGAATAATTTTAAAGCTCTGAGGTTGAATCCACCAAACACTTTTCAATCCTCATCTCCCTTGACCTCTTGGCAACTTTCAGCACACTGACTGCCACCCCTTTCGGGACGCCCTTTCTCCTTTGCTCCGTGACTCCATGTTTTCCCAGTTCCTTCCCGCCTCCCGGGCTCTGTGAACACAGCCCCTGCCTGGGCCACTCCTCTGTTTAACCGTCGGTGTTGAAGTTCCCAAAGGGTCCACCTTGTGTCCTCTCCTCTGTTCCTACAAGCTTTCTCTAAGTGCTCTCATCTACTCTCAGGGTTTCACTTGCTGTTTCTACCGCTACAATTCCCAGTTTTAAAATCTGTCCTGGCCTCTTTTCAAGCTCTAGGATGTATACCTTAGACTCCTGGACTTCTCTCCCCTCGGTGCTCACAGGCATGTCAATCGCATGATCTCACCACACCTGTTCCCTGTTTTAGAAGAAGGATAAATAATGCCATAGTGTGCATCATTTTCCTGTCCCTGGTTTTAATGGGAATGGCTTCTGTGTAGCACATGTAGCAGGATACTGCCTGTTGGTCTCAGAGAGACATTGCGATCGTGAGAGACTATACAAAGGAAGACCTCTCCCTCCTGGTCTCTGGACCCCACCTTGCGTCAGAAGTGTTAGTCCTCCCATGCAGCCTTTGTCTTAACAAGGATCTTTGCTTTGGGTGCTAACACTACCCCATTCATAATAAATATACAAAGTTGAAAAAGGAACAAACTGTACAGTAAAATAAACCAAAATATTCAATAAAGGATTGCATCTTGTAAACGACACCAATAATTAACAAATTGAAGACAATAGTCTGTAGAAGTATTGAAAACAAAATCAACAAATCGTTAAAGTGCACATGGCAATAATAGTGTAGACTTAAACTGATGGAAGAATGAAATCTCCTCCTCAGATTAGGATCTGCAAAATTCAATCCATAAAATTAGAACTGGAAAAAATAATGGCCACAAAGGCGGAAATCATTACCTGTAAGATTTGATACGGGCCAAAGGAAGGGGGGAACCCAACTGAATAATGAATCAATCCTTTGTTGAGATCAATAAAAATAATTTCAGAAAAATAAAAATGGAGAAAATTAGATCAGTTTAACTGTGCCGTAAGAAATTAAGGAATTAAATCTTATCAGTGAACTCTTCGTGGGACAATGGATAAATGATTTCCTCTGAAGAGTTGTCATATATTGAGGATGATGGTGTCTCTTCTTCTTCCTCTCCACACTTTACACAGAAGTAGGCAACTAAGCTGCACTCCATATCCTTAGGCTCACAGCATCACACCTGAGCCCATTGTGAAGAGAATCTCAAAATTGAAGACTTTTAAAGTATCCAGACAAAAAATAAAAAATGTATCCAGGAGTCTTGAAAGACATGTGCTTCAGTTGTTCCCAGCCTGGGATCACAGCATCCTCAAAACTAAATGCGGACTAAATAAACAATAGATGTTCTACCATTTATTTTTAAATGCCACTAAATTAATTCCAGTGTTTTCCCATTCTGTGTCTTTTCTGTTAACAGATTCTAAAAGCTCAAGAATCATCATTTGGGAGCACATGACATCTTTCCAAGATGGAATGAAATCTTTAAAGTCAAAATTGATCCAGTCCAATCCCTTCATTTTATAGACTAGAAGCCCAGTGCATGAAATTCGTGCATGGGTAGGGTCCCTAGGCCTGGCTGACAATCAGGGCCAATCTGTGGGGCAACCAGCGAGGCAATCGTGGGCCCCCGTTCGCACCCACCTTGGCCTGGCACCACCCGCTCACCTGCTCCACCATCCCGCCACAATCCTGTGCTTCTCAGGGCCCATTGGGGCTGGCAGTGCCTCCACTGCCACCCACTGCCAGTGCCGCGTCACTAATGCCCACCATGTTCCACGCTGCCCCCTGGTGGTCAGCGCACACATAACTCCTGGCTGGTCGAACTCCCGCCCATGGGGACGATTTGCATACCAGTATTAGACTTTTATTATATAGGATGAAGAACAGGTAAGTTAAGTGACCTACTCAGGGTCACTTATCTATACTAATAAAAGAGTAATATGCAAATTGGTCACGACGCCCTCACAGTAATGACCGAACAGCAGGCTGCGTGGGGTGACCAGGCCGGCAGGGGGTTAGTGAGGGACAACCAAACGACTGAACAGCAGGCTGCGTGGGGCGACCAGGCCAGCAGGGGGGGCAGTGAGAGGTGACCAGGCCAGCAGGGGGGGCAGTTGGCGGCAATCAAGCCAGCAGGGGGGGCAGTGAGGGGCAACCAGGCTGGCAGAGGGGGGCAGTTGAGGCAACCAGGCTGGCAGGGGGGTAGTGAGGGGCAACCTGGCAGGCAGGCAAGTGAGCAGTTAGGAGCCAGCAGTCCCAGATTGTGAGAGGGATGTCCAATTAGAGAGGGTACAGGCTGGGCTGAGGGGACTTCCCCCCACCCCCCGTGCACGAATTTCATGTACCAGGCCTCTAGTTGAATTAATAACAGGGTTGATCTAAATATTTGTACACCTGATTACACAACAAGGGCTCTTTCCACTATATTCCTTCAAATTTGCCTCTTGGGAGTTTTTTTTTTTTTCTTTTATGGTGTATATGTATGTGAGTGTGTGTGTAATCAATCAGTGGTAGCTAAGTCCACAAACTTTAGAGAATCTGGAAAATAGAAAATCAAGATGATCTTCAGAGAATAATTATAGTAAGACAATCACACATAATTTAATTGAAATATTATCATTGATATAACAAAAAAAAACACATCTTTTTTCTTCGTAAGCCACCTTAGGACAATGACAACAAGGTCTCAATGATTGTGACTTACTGTTCTCTCTTCCTGGACACAGGCTCCCCTGCTAAAAACCACATTCCCCAGACTCCTTTTCAGCCAGGGGTGTCTATGTGGCTTGTGTGACTAAGTACTCGCCAACAGAATGTGGACTGCAGTGGGGAGAGCAAGGTATGCCTCACCTGCATAGAAGGTTTCTTGCCTTGGATTTTTTTCTGTCTTTTCTCCTTCCCCTTAGCTGAAATATGAACATGTGTATGACTAGCTTTGATTTAGTAGGCAAAGATAATGCTCCCACATGATGGTGGAACAAAAATAGGGCAGGCCCTGAGGTCTCTGAGTGACTGCATGGAGCACAACTGCCCATCAGCCCAAATCATAAAAGCACTGGTCCACATCACCCACTGTACTTTGGGGACTCTTGGTTATGGTCACTCTGCCTTTCCTAGAACTCATACAGTGAACAAACATTTTTATTATTTTTTATTTTTTATTTTTTGCCATTTGGAGGCATTGAGAGAGAAAACTAAGATCGTCAGCTTGACACATTGGCCAAGATATATTTAATTCTAGATTAGTCTGTACAGTGTCTGACTAAGGGGGAAAAATGCCAACTCTGTGTTTTGGGATCAAAAGGGTGGGTCTGGTTCATGTTATAAAAGCAAGCCATAAATGTCTGACCCATATTTTAGGGATCTCTATCTCCTAACAAATATTAACCAAAAAAAAAATCTCCTTCTGTTTTCATTATTCCTAGTGAAAGAATTATGTGAGCAGGCAGAGAGGGTAAAACATGAGAACTGTGCTGTGGATTTCATTGAAAAAATATTTATACTTCTGAACTCTTAATAGGAGAGCATTAACTTAAATCATATTTGACATTATTAAAATATTTCCAGGTTGATCTTTTTAACCATCTTGCTATTCTCCTCCTTATACTAAGGGAGCCCTGTATGATGCCTTCTGGCATATAAGGGGAGAAAGGGAATTCTAAGTTCCTTTCACCTTTTTGCCACATCCTGTCATTGTATCTGAACTCATCCAGTTGCAGCAGAATTGGGAGAAGGGTCTGTAAGTTTGGGTGCCTGGGTCCTCCTGAGAAATAAAGTGTTCCCTAGGGACACCCACTTTCCAGAGAAACAAGAGCCTGAAAACAATGCTATCAACACTCCAGCCAACCACTCAATTGATGTGAGCATGGGGTAGAGCCACACAGAGGGAACTGATGTTCACCTCTTCCTTCCTCTCTTTCCCCATCCTGCAAAGCAAGACCCAGCCAACCCTGTCCTGGGAAGTACCACCTCCTCCCCTCAGGCATCTCCATGGACAATGGATTAAATGAAGCCTCCTGTTCCTTTTTGGTTTACAAATCTCATAATTCCTTTATTCTAATTGGATTTTTTTTTTCCAATGGGAAAACAAAGTACTTTATTCCCAGTCTGCTCTATCTACCTGAATCTCTCTTTTTCAGCCTATTTATAACTCCCATTGTTCCCCCCAAAAAAAACTGAAGGTGGCTGACTACCCTCTTTAACATGGAGTGCAACATTTTGTCCTGACTAACCATTCAAGTCAAGCAATGTCCTGTTTTTAAGTTAGTGATTGGGAAAATCTGAAACCCACAGTCAGTCTTTACTATTTTTTTAAAAGTTACAATGTAACCCCACCCCAACCCCCAACATGTAAGAAAGAGACTGAATCAGGTTTGGTCCACTGCATCGATCCAAGTCCAGAAACATGTAGTCAAGTACCCTCCCAAAGCACAGGGAAAGCATTTCTTAGAATTTCCTGTTTTTCTGCTCTGATCTGCAGATGTCTATAGACTTTCCAATCACTGCCCAAAGGAATTGAAATTTCTTCACAGAATATAACCTTCTCCTGCTGCTATTCCTGGCTCAGGACCCAACAATAATCACCATTTCAGTGTTGTGAGGATGAGATAATATTGAAAAAATATTTTAATTCTGTGGTATGATATGTAATAAATACCTAAGAATTTGAAATATATTTTTGTTAATGATATATTTTTAAAATATTTTTTTATTGATTTCAAAGTGGAATGGGAAGGGAGAGAGAGATAGAAACATTAATGATAAGAGAAAATCATTGATTGGCTGCCTCCTGCACATCCCCTGCTGGGGATCGAGCCCCCACCAGGGCATGTATCCTGAAGGAGAATGGAACCATGACCTTCTAGTTCATAAGTTGATGCTCAACCACTGAGCAACACTGGCTAAACCTTGATAATGATCTTCATATTTATTTAAAAGTTGAATTCACCTAGCATAGCTTAAAAAAAAACACCAGGAATTAAAGATACTGGGATGTTATTGCTTTGTAATAGTAAGCAGAGTTGTGAAAAACTTTTTCTTCATTCAATTCTAACTTAAAACCATCTCTTACGTTGAGACAATATCTTTGACTGACTTTAATCGGGACAATTACTCTCCCAAAATTGAATTATTGGACTTTGCATAATATAAAGATCTAACATAACCTAAATATCATACCATACACTGATACTGGGCAGATGAGAAATATTAGAATTTTGGGTGGTGGTACACTGGGCTGATGGTGTCAAAAGTCATGTAAATACAGAGTTCTAGTTTATTTACTTTTAAGCTCATCCTCTCCATCTAATCCAGACTCCAACTTAGATCATAGAAATCTCTTCCTTCCTCTTCTGGCAGAAACAAAAGTCAACACAGCTTCTCTCCCAGCCTTAAAACAGACAGAGAAACCAATATATTTTTAAAGACTCTATTCAGTGACATTTAAGTTTAGAGATGGTGCTTTATTGCAATCACTGGTTATAACTAGTGCATTAATTCAATCATTCACTTTCCTTCCATTGTTTGACCCCAAAATGTTAAATATAAATACATGATACTCCTCCTGGATAAATGATATTTCTGGAAGCAAAACTGCCTTGCGATCAAACTAAAACCTAATTAATAAAAAGCCTTTAATAGAGCTGTGGTTTAAAGCCAGACAGAAGCAGTGATATATGATAAATATTCCACTTCAAACATGCACATTATAATCTGATCATAAGGATAATTCAACCCAATGATCACATTGTTCCTGTGGAGGAATCAATATATTAAAAAAAGAAAGAGAGAGAGAGAGAGAATTTTCATGTTCCTTACTTCAGATGGAGAGACACGAGTGGCTACCCTTATTCACATTGTGCGTGCGCACCCCATAGCTAAATATATACACTTCCCAAATGGCTCTGGAGCTCATTTTAAATGAATCCTTTAGAAAGATGTTTTAAAGAATTCATCCACTCTTCAGGAGAAAACTCTGAGCCCTCTATTTTTAATGGTTAAGAGATCCTTCTTTCTAAAGTCAACTGTGGATACTTGTGCTGCTTCAAGTTAGTCTTAAAGAGAAACATTTGCTAAGTCCCTGTCATCACATCAATGAAGTCTGGATTCATCTCAATGACTTGAAATCTCTTAAGTGATTCATTTAAGTGATCAATTAATCCTCAAGGACAGAGGTTGGACTAGGTAGTGTTCCGAAATCCCTGACAGATATTAATCAGAATTCAGGATACAAAATTGGAATTCCTGGAAATTCTTTGGAAATCCCAAAATTATAAACTATTCTTAAAATTTTCAATATTCCTCATCCTCTTTACTCACAATCATGGATGCCTAAAAAATGTTTAACTAATAATGAGTATTAACTTTAGCAGATGTATAGAGAACTATAGCATACAGAAAATATTCAAACATTGGAAAAGACCAGCAAACATTATTGGGTAGTATTCAAAAAGCATTTGGATCTCTTAGCAAAGTTAATAGCACTACATAGAATCAAAGTCTAAATTGCCAATTTAATATCTTATTATGTTTCTAAAACTCATTACTTCTTGGATCACTACTCATAAGATTTGTATAAAGTACATTATGTGTATAAGTTTATTAATAAGTATTTTATTTGCAAGAATGAGTCACCACTAGCAGCGACTGGCCTATGAACAGTTACATTGGCCTCAGTGATCAGCAAGGCTGGCTAATTAGATGGTGACACTTTTTTCATCTGCCTTAACCTCAGAATCTACATGTTAACGCTTCCTGCTCTTGCTTTAAGCTTTAGTTAGTGGATTCCTTCTTTTTTTTTCCTTTTTTTTTATTAAGGTATTATATGTGTACATATCTTACCATTGCCCTCTCCACCCCACTCCCATACATGCCCTCAACCCCCAGTGTTATGCTTATATACATGCATACAAGACCTTCGGTTGATCTCTTATCTCCCCCCACCTCTCCCTAACCTTCCCGCTGTAATTTGGCAGTCTGTTTGATGCTTTACTGCCTCTGTATCTATCTTTTTGTTCATCAGTTTATACTGTTCTTTATTATCTAGTGGATTCCTTCTGATCAGTAGTTGCTCTGTGTTGATCATCAAGCTTTAATTCTCATAGGAGAACTATTCTTTCCCAATTTCTTGACAGGTTTTTTCTTGGGATTTCGAAAAAAAAAAAAAAGAAACATGTTCCCTGAAAAATGTTGGGATTGAATTCTCAAGTGGCCACACTAAGATTGACAGGAGAAACAGATCAGTTTTATAATAGCATTTTGCTGTATTTTCAAATGGTACCCAGCAAAGATACTATAAGCTTGGAAAATGGTTCTTCAGCCATCTTTTCTCTTAAAACCTCACCACTAGCTCTTCATCTCTCAGCCCCCTCGGCCCCACATAGACACCATCTCCCTTCCCTAATTTCAAATCCCCTAGTAACTTAGTTTCGAACCAGTTCATCTCTGGTCACTGATTCTAGCAAGACTGGGCTTAGGGTGTTCCAACCATGTTCCAGGGAACCCTCTGGGGTTAGAGGACACTGAGGAGTGCCTGAGGGGTGGGCTGGTGCATCCCTTCATCTCTGCTTTCAACCTCAGCAGCTCCACATCTGTCAGCTTAACACAGCTGGCTTTTTCCAAAAGGATTTTCTGTTTGTTTTAAATAATAGTTCCGCTACTAAAAATGAAATAGAAAAGGTTGACAATTGCTGACTTAGACAGCCCCTCAAGGTCTCCGTGACCCTTCGTAGTGCAAATCCCTGGGAGACTGAAGTCAGTTTCAGGCCAGGGCCTAAACACCCAGGGCAGGATGGGACCTCGGAAAGGAGTGTCTGAGACACCAGAGGTAGGCCAGGTTGACCTCCTCTATGCTCAAACCTGGGTGATAACCATAGAATGACTCAGCCTTCAGAAACCCAACCATGGACTGACCAGACCTTCTTGATCTTTCTGGCCACGCATAATCCATCTGAACCACTCGACAATCAGACAAAGCCAGAAATGGAAAGGCCTGCAAACTCTCAATTGCTTTGTATTATTTTAGGCTTTTACCCCTAAAGTGAATATCCTATGATATTGCAAACACTTCCATGGAAATTGCAAACTGGGCAGGACGCCTCCTCCTCCTCCCTCTTTCTTTTCCCCCTTCTTCTTTTTGCTATGGCTGCAGCTTATTCTGCTTCCATGTCGACTTCATTTCCTAAAGAACAGAATCATTTCACTTTCTGGTCACAACTTTTGATTTCTCCCCATTTTGTTACAGAACAAAATGCCTAAACCGTCACTGAGGACACAGTCTACTTTGCCAGCCAATCAGCTCAGACCCTCTCCCTTCCTCCTCAGTCCCATGCCCGCCCTCAAGGCTCTTGGCCTGCTACCACACTGAACACACGTGGCACTTTCCCTCCTCCATGCTTGGGCTGACACTGAGCCCTCAGAAAGGTGTCCAACTGCATAACATCTCTACCGCTGAGATCCAACTTGCTCTCAAGTCCCTGCTCCGACACACTTGAGCTGCCAGTATTTCCCAAAGTCACTGTCAATCCCCTGAAGGTGGAATGATCCATCAGAGCACATAACACTCTGCCCCACATGTAATACATTCTCAATAAATATGAGAAAGAAATTAAACTAAAACCCTTGCTCCCAAAGCACACATAACGTGCTTTGCAGAGCCAGCGTGGAAAATTAGGTTATTGACTAGCTAAACAAATAGAAGATGAGGCAAACATCCCAGAATATTTATGTTGCCTTTGGTCTTAATTTCATGGCATGCATTTTTTTCATATGAAATGAAAAGAAACAAAAAGATCCTGGATTTTATTCAAGTGGGAAATGTTTCCATACTTTTTTTCATAATTTCACATGTGCTCATTTTATAAATTTTTCACATCTTATGCTCAGTGTTGTCAGAATAAATCTCAGCAATAACTCGATAGCCCCCTAGGGTAGAAAATTCATAGGGTGTGTTAGCAACAAGAACACGAGGTGGGGAACACTAAATGGGACATTCAGGACTGCACACCTTGGGACTTATCTTACCATCTGCCTCAGTGACTTGGAACGCTGAATCTCCATGACAGAAAGTGGATGGAAGGGTGACTCATAGAGAATAGATTAGACTAGGGAAACATATGTGCTGAATAACTCAAAACAAAAGCTGTCTTGCTGAATAAACTGCAACTTTGATGATAAGGAAGGATACAATGGACCAGTGTCCATGGCTACCTCAATTGCTTCTTCTATAAAATGGGAATAATAACTACTTGTAGGGCTACCATGAAGATTAAATGACATCTTGTAAACTCTGTGAAAACAGGGATATGTCTTGTTTATAACCTTTGCTCCAGTGCTCAGCAGAGTACCTGATACATAATAGGCACTCAACGTATTTCTGGGGGTTCAGAAAAACATACAAATGTCCCAAGAAATGACAGAAAGGAATTCCCACTTGGAAGTACAAGGTTTGACAGGAGAACAGATCAGTGAAATAAGGCAGAATTTCATAATGGCATTTGGATGTACTTTCAAATGGGACCTAGCAGAAGTCCTAGGAACACTGAAAATAAGTAAGTAGGTTAATTAATTAAACCCTCAGCACAAAGCTTGGTATCTATTAAAAATACAATAAAAGGAAACTTTAAAAGCAGACTTTATAAGGAGAATCATTCAATCAGCAGAGCACATGCTGCACACTCTCAGGCCAGATCAGGAGGATGCCTGTATTTATTGCCTTGTGTGAGGAAAGGGGAAGGACGTGACCTTCAAAGCTATATGGTCCTGTCTGCAGCATACTTCATGATGAGCTCTTACCAAACTTAGCTGCTGTATCTGAAGAGCTCCAAGAACTGTCCCTAAACCTGTGGAGAATCAGGACATTCTGAAAAGTTTGGGAGCAAGTTACACTTAATCTAAGCCCCAGAGACCTGTTTTCCAACTCCTATTATGACCTCAGCCCTAGACGTAGCACCTTCCCCCTCCTGAGAGTTAACAAGACAAGGGAGTGAAATGGGAGTCCAGGGACCGCCCTTTCTTCTGGACGATCATGGGTGGTTTACTATGTTCATTGATCAAACACTGACTGAGCACCTACTAAGTGATGGCCCTGAGAATACCATGTAGACATGCTCTCAGGCAAGGAGGCGCCAAAAGTGCTGAGGTGGGATGTGGGGACAGCTGAGTGATGGGATCGGAGAGGGCAGCTCTGTAGGCTCTCCCAAGCTGCCCCTGTGGGATGGATTCAGGAGGCAGTGTTTGACATAGGCTGAGAAGCATCTGCCCCCAAATACCTCCTCATGGGTCTGACATCTGAATGTCATCATTTTGTTAGAAAAGAGCACCAAGAAACTGTGGCCAACAAGCCTGACCTCCCTCCCCCACCTCCTTTAACAGATGTGACATTGAAGTCCACAGAGACGTAGTGACTTATTCAACACTATGGAGCTAATTCAGGGAAAGTCTAAACCCAGACTCAAGGCCCTGGGCTTCCATTCAGTGTTAATGAAACCACGGAGTGTTCCCTCTGACTTAGAAGGGTAGGGACTGGGAGGAATCACAGGCCTTCCTTCAAGCACAGCTAGCACACCAACTCCAGGGAGTTGTCAACTGATTTCTATCCCCATATGCTACTAGAGGAGCTATTTGATTCTCTACTGCTTTATTTCCTCAATTTTAAATTTTACTGATTGAGACAAAAATGTCATTCTAAGTTTGAATTCTCAGAGCAGTTCAGGACCTAATTTCTCACCTAAAACTTATCTAAATTAACCATATAGAACAGGTACTTCAATTATAATTATACTAGAGGCCCGGTGCATGGATTCATACACCAGTGGGGTCCCTCGGCCTGGCCTACAGAGATTGGGCCAAAACCAGCTCTCTGACATCCTCCGAGGGGTCCTGGATTGGGAGAGGGCACAGGCCAGACCGAGGGACCCCACCAGTGCATGATCAGGGTGGGAGAGGGACCACAGGAGGGCTCCAGGGCATTTCCAGCCCATCTCACCCAGTCCCGATTGGCCAGACCCCAGCAGCAAGCTAACCTATCAGTCAGAGCATCTGCCCCCTGGTGGTCAGTGTGCGTCATAGCTACTGGTTGAACGGTCAAATGGTCAGGCACTTAGCATACTAGGCTTTTATATAGGATGTTCAGTTCTCAAACAGGCACGTTTTTATCATTGCTAGAAGCATCATTTTAGCATATGAACTACTAATGTGTACATCTATCTATATTGTGTATTGATGAGTATAAACTTGTATTTATTCTATTCTGAAGTGTAACTAAGGTTTCAGGAGGTAGTTGAGGCAAAGATGGAAACCAGCACACAGAATGATCTGTGTGTTCAGCACTCACTTCTCCCTATACAGTCATGCAAAGATAAAAGTGCACAGCCTTCAAAATATGGAGCAGTTGAGTTCAATTTTGTTTACTTTTAGCCAGTTAATTAGAAAGAATTCACTTGGTGATGTCATTATGTCACCCTTGGGGTAAAATACATCAGGGCAACCAGACAAAATGTGGCAGCCAGAATTTCCAAGGCTGAAGAGCGATGTCATGGTATTTTTCAGAGAGCTTTCCCAGATCAGTGTGCAGAAACTCTTGAGTCATTTTCAACCACTAACTCTTCTAATGGGAGGGCCTGTTGCCAGTAAGTGCATAGAAGATCATAATTCACCACGATTTCCCTTCAGAAGCTGAGTAATCTGTGGTGATTTACAGCTCTCAAAATATAAAAGAAACGTGCAATTTTTGTAAGAGCCTTGGACTCTGTACTTCTTGAAATGGAGACATGTCTAAGTTCACACTGCCAATTTCTAGAGTTCAAGTAAGATAGGCCAAATCCACACGCAGAATGAAGGACTTTTTAAGGGTTCTCTATTAGTGTTCTTACATGTATTTTGGTAAGACATAAGTTATTGGAGAGAAACTTCTAATTCATACCTGCTAGAAAATGTGATAACCCTCACGCCACCAAAGCAATCTACATGTTACAAAGGGCTTCCGGATGCGTGATCTCATCTGCTTCACGTTATCTATGCTTGAAGGTGGGTACTGGAGTCCACATTTTGAGGAGAGGAACACAGGATGGGAGAATTTTGAGTGATGCGAGTGGCAGTGCTGCAACTTGATCTGAAGTCACACCATGCTCTATGGTGCTCTTTACACCAGACAGAGCCTCTCCCTGCCATTCCCTCTGTCTCCCTTTGGTTCTTAAAAGTGTTCTCAAAAGATCATCCCCATTGCTGAAAGCTCCTGACTCGCGTATCTAGTCAACGCTCCATATCCCGGAGTAGCGGTAAGTGTTTTAGAAGATGAAATGCCCTGAAGTGGGAATTTCATCATGTAGCACTTACTTGCCTGAGGACGTTCTGCAGAAATGTTGAGGACAGTTGCATTACAGTGACTACTCCAGTCTCTTAGAGCTGTAAGATTCAGAGACCCTGACCTCCTCAGGTCCAGGTTTTCTCACCAGTACAGAGGGTCTCGACTAGACTTCTCCGGCCCATAGAGCCTATGATTCCCACCTTCTCTACCCCAGCCAGAAATAATTGCTAGCAGGATGTTTTCCTTTTTGGGAAAAGCTATCCAGAAGAGGGCTCACAACAAGGAAGAGAGTGAACCTTTATAACTGCCCACCCTGCCGTGGTCTTATATATGATATCCCACTCAATCTAACCCTCACAGGCATCCTATTATACTAGAGCGGAGGGAAAGCAGGTGCAGAGAAGCTGACTAGTTTGCACAAGGCTGGAAAATAACAACAGTAATCCTAATAGCATTTAACGTTCTCAGGGTGCTCATGTAGTGCTGGGCACTGTTTGTAGCACTTGACGGGGCATTGCCTCATTTTCATCTTTATGATAACCCTGAAAGGTAAACATCTGATTATCCATCTTTTACAGATGAGAACACCAAAGCACGTAAAAGTGGTTGGCCTCCCCAAGGCTACATGCTGAGTGGTAGAGCTGAGAAGCAAAACTGAGGACCCTGACTCCAGTGCCCAGGTGCTGAGCCATCCTGCCTAGAGCACAAGGCGTGGCTATGTGTGGCTAGACAAGCACTTTGAAATGCAAATCCAAAAGTCAGATTGGAGGAGAAAGATTTCAATGTAACACCAGATGTTCTACCAGGTGAAAGTCCTACGTAGTGTCGTGATTATATTATCCAACTTTCTCTTCAAGAATTGGCTCTGCCAGAGGTTACAATTGAGTAGCTGAACGTTTTGGTCAGAGCACCTGGGATGATCACATAAACCTGCATTTAACAGAAACCCAACAACTCTGGCTGAACTGAATCAGGGTCTATTTTTCTCACATAACAAGCAATCCAGGCCTGCACAGCGGCCATGTGGACGTGGAGACCTACCTAGGGCTCCTCTTGCCTTTCTGGGCCACTGCCTTGGAGTGTTGCTTTCATCTGCTTGCTAGAAAGATGGATGCTGCACTTCCCTATGCCCTCCTAGCCACATGTGGCTATTTAAATTAAGTTAAATCAAAAATTCAGTTCCTTGGTCACAGTAGCCACATTTCTAGTGCTCAATAGTCACATGGGACAAGTGTGGCTGCTATACTGGCTGGTGCAGATATAGCGCATTCCCATCATCACAGGATGTTTTATTACACAGCACTGCCCTAGACGTCACATCTGCAAACTTGACAGGAAGATGGAGAAGAGGGGAAACTGAGGACCAACTGAGACTGTGTCCTTTTAGAGAGAAAACAACAGCTTTCATGGAGTCCTTACTCCACAGAATTTTCCTTTCATCTCTTTGATCAGGTTCCATCACTTGACCACTCCTAGATAGAAGAGAGTTTTGTTAAGTGGGCTTCTTGCTGCCCTGAACTAAAATGGGAAATGTGGGTATGGAAGAGGTAAGAATATGTAATTAGCAAAGTAAGTAGCGGTCTCACTAGCCTCAACATCACGTGTGAGTTATGCTTCAAATTAGGCCAGGTTTTCCAAAACAGAATGGAAAAACCAGGCAGCAAACATCTGTCATTGCACAGCTGTGGGGCCCCGGGCATGCAAAGGCAGTAAGTCAGTGATTACTGCCACCTGGTAGTTCTTTGTAGGGATGAGCCAACAATGAAGCAGGAAATAAAAAGATGGAGAAAGAAGGTATTAGTGTCTAGGCAGGTCCAGAAAGACCCATGGCTCTTGGATCCCTGGGCCTTTGCCAGCTGGAGTTCAAGGTGACAGACTGCAGTGGGGAAAGGCATAGTCATGCTGTGGGGCCAGGCAGCCTGGGGTTTGCACTGCAGAACAAACAACCCAGCACACTCGGTCAGTGCCCACGTGGGCCACTGCCAGCTTCTCTGGGCCTGATATTGCCTCCGAAGTATACCTCCTTACTGGCTTTCGTAAGGAGATGGGTATTTTAACTGGGCTCTGGCTGCACCTGACATGGGGGCTTTGTCTCATGGCTACAATCGCTGGGGGAAAGCTGCAGATAGCTTTCAGGCCCCCAGCTGGCAATGCCCTAAACCAGGCGTCCTCAAACTACGGCCCGCGGGCCACATGCGGGTGTTTTTTGCTGTTTTGTTTTTTTACTTCAAAATAAGATATGTGCAGTGTGCATAAGAATTTGTTCATAGTTTTTTTTTTAAACTATAGTCCGGCCCTCCAACGGTCTGAGGGACAGTGAACTGGCCCCCTGTTTAAAAAGTTTGAGGACCCCTGCCCTAAACAAATTCAAGGTTTAGTGGTGTAAAAGTGGGAGGTAACAAACCCAGGCACAAATAGAGTGTGTTGAGATCACAGTGAACAAGAGGCAGGGTCTCTGGCTAGGAGAATTCCGGTAACTTGACTTCAATCTTTTGTCTGTGGCCAAAAGAAAACTAAAAATAATTGTATATGAATAAGCAAAGACAAAAGACAATCAGCTTACATCTTTCCCCTGTCGTTACCATCCCTGTGCCCAACTCCAGTTTTTGACAAATGCTTGTTTTTTGCTGTTGAGAGAACAAAAGGATGACTTCGTTTAAAGCGCATCAGGAGACAAAACCAATTTGTTTCCCCAGAACTTCCCCTGAGGAAAAGCCATGATGACACTTAGTTTCTCATCTAACAGATGCGGACCCATCCCTGAAGAGACATCTGGAGGCTGATAACGCCAAACTGATATGTTGCGTCAATGCTCATGTTGATGGCTATTTCCAAATGAGGAGACGGCAAAGCAAAGTTTGAAAAAGCATTTTGAAAATAAAATCTGTTGCTAGCTAGGGCTTTTAGTAAATAAATAACCAGTCCTGAAACTATGATTCAGTGTGGGGAGAAGAAAGGGAAGGAATGTTGACATGTGCTGCAAACCTCAGAGACTTGGAGAACCTGAGACACGTAGCTGTCCTTAAAGAGAGAGGGGCCCCATTACTAAGGCTTAGCCCCAGGCCGGGGTGTCATAAGGAAGATAGAGATTGATTCATTTACCCAAATGTGTTCGTTTTCTGGGGCAGCCAGGACAAATACCACACACTGGGTGGTTTACACAACAGAAATGCATTGCTGCATAGTACTGGAGGCTAGGAGTACAAAATCCAGTTGTTGTCCAGAGGTGGTTCCTTCTGCAGGCTGTGAGCTCTCTGATATCTCATCTGTTCCAGGCATCTCTCCTGGCTTATGGAGCCTACTGGAAAGCACAACTCCATTTTTACATGGCATTCTCCCTGTGTGAATCTGTGTCCAAATTTCCCCTCTTTATAGGGACACAGTCATTTTGGGTTAAGGGCCACCCTCATGACCTCATCTTAAAGAGATCAACTGCAAAGACCCATTTTCCAGCTAAGGACATATTCATAGGTATTGGGGATTAGCACGGCAACATCTTTAGGAGGGACACAATTCAATCCATAACAGCAGGTCATTCTGATCAAAGAATTACTTCACTTTCCACTTGTCACTGTAGACCAGGCTGTGTAAAAGTAAATTTGATGGCATCACTTTTGTCCCTTGGGGAATTCCTGACATTAAGAAAACCAGCCCCTCTCACTTTCTCAATGTTTGCAAGCTATGATCCTTTTTTTTATATATAGTTCAAAACATATTGTTCCAATCTGGGACACTTTATTAGAAATTTGAAGTTTTTCCTGCTTCCTCACCTTCAACCCACCTTGAGAGTCAAGACCTTGAATTTGAAATCTGCTCCTGAAAGCGTATCTTTTCTAACGTTTAATGCCTTCCTTCATCTCATTCAAAAATTGGAAAATTCGGATACTCAATTCAATTCAACCGACGTTCATGGAAAAATTTCTCTGCATGAGGCACTGTGCTGGGGATTTAAATCCAAACCCCGGGATGTTGCCCTCTGAAGACCGCTGAAGGGAAGAAAGTCCAGAATGGCTAGTGCTTCCAGACCTGATGGTTCTCATTCTCATGAGGGGGGAAAAGTGGAGGGCGAGGTGGGGAGCTCTGCTTTTAAATAGGTTGCAGGGTTTTCAGGGAAGCAATAGCAGAAATTTGGTGGTTTTATTTTGAGGGCCCAAAAATTCCATACATCCAACTCCAACTCCATGTTAATGTTCTTTCCCTGTCCTGCTACTTAAGGGCTATTAACAAGGGTTCCAGAACACAGAATGGAATGGCCTTCCTTTCACCTCATCCTCTTCATTTCTTACCTCCCCTTCCCCCCAAATAAGTGAATAAATAGAGACAAATACTCAAAATCACTTCCTATATAAGAGCCAGGAGATCATGGGTCAAGAGAGTGTGTTAGGGGTGGTTTCTATTTTTTTTAATAACTTTCCAAGAAACAGCACTTACAGACCCTGGTGGACACTATTAAGTCACCCATCACTGTTCTCCTTTCAACCCAAATACTTTAACCTTTTCTCCCTGGTCCTATATTATAACCTTCAATTATTTGTGTTGCTCTCCTGGATGCTGTCTGAGTTCTTTTAAATTTTAGAATAAAATACTGGATGCAGTAATCAAATAAGCACTGAACCTCCATAGATGATACTGCACAGTCAAAACACTGTCACAACCTCAGACATGTGCAGGCAGGGGTAGGGAGTGAGGAGTGGGCGTGGAACAAACAGCAGAGGATTGTAAAATGCTCGGAAAATGAAATGTGCACTATACATGCCAACTAGCGCTGGCACTAATTGGACAGGCATTCCCCCAGAAATGTCAGCGTAGGATATACGGCGCAGGAAATGCAGAGACTGTCCGTTTCTCTGCTAGAAATGGCCTGTGTCAGCAGGGGCTGGGCAGCTTACCTGGCGGATGTTGGCGGCATGACAGGTTAGCTCATGGGTCTCTATTTACAACATGATCACGTTTGCTCTGTAACAGCAATTCGGCCACTTGGTTCATGGGGAGATTTGCGGGTCTTGCTCAGAGCTCTCCAATAAGCCACTTGGAAATGAGTGGCAGTGAGGACATGTCAGTGCTGATGCTGCCCTGCGAACTCCTCTGGCCGTGAGGTACCACCACAGCCTTCAATTCTATTCACTTTGACAAGCGTTCTGCCCAGCTGCCTATTGCCACTTACTGGGAAGTAGCCTGCTTCCCAGGCTCACCTCTCCTCATGCACTTTAAGCCCCACAGAGACGCTTTCCCCTTTATAGCCACGAGGGTAAACCAGGGGTGCTCCTCACCACTTAGGCCTCACTGATCCTGGCCTATTTCTTCTGCATCTATTTCCCAAGGTAGCTAGTCTTGTTCTAATTTCCTCCCATCCTCAATACAATGATAAGAATGCCATCTTCCAGTCTACCTTTTATGTATGTTATCTCTAATGTATTCTTATTTCTCCCTCTCCCCATTCTCGACCTCCCATACTCTCCACCCATTTTACCCACACACACAGACACACACACACTCCTCCCCTCTTCATACAACCATCTAGCTCCCGATTTGGGACCCCAGATAAACAAAACCACCTTGTTTTTATCTCCTGTTGCAGCCCATTCAAGTCTCATCCCTCAAGCACCCAGGGCTTGTGGTATTTTGTCATTGTCACCTAGACCAAGGGACAGATTATCTAGGCACACGCCCACACCTCTTTCCAGGCTCTCAAATTCACAGGCCTCAGTGAATGGGGGGGAGATGCTAACTTGGGTAATAACAGAAATTTTCATGGAAATCCCCAGGCATTACAGGGATCCTCTACTAAAAATAATCAAATAGAGCAATAAACAGGATTTCCTGGGAGAGCCAGCACTTATGTTTTTCATGATACAAACAATTCTATTGACTCTTAAACTTTTCATTCCAAAACCTTTCTGTACCATTCATTCTGTATTTGATGAAGATGAAATGTAACATGGTCCTATGTCATGTCATTTATGATAACTTAGCATTATGGTTGGTTGGGAAATAAGGCCAGGCATATGAGGCTCCACAGATTGGCTTGCTGTAAATTCCTAGCACCTGTTTATAATGTACCTTTACAGAGAAAACAGCTCAAGTAACATTATAGCAGCATGGTTCATGAGTGCTATTAACCGTTTCTATTGCATGTTACAAATTTAAAAGGTTTTTAACTTTACAGACAATCCGTAGGTTTATGAATCGAAAGCCACTGAAATAAATCATCCTTGGTAATGAAAAGGGAAAAAGAGGGGCATGATATAATTTCTATTTGTCAAGGTATAATGATGTCACCATCCATTTATCCTCTGCACTTAAAGGTTGAAGCTATTCAACAAATCTCTTCTCAGCCAAATACATCTGGTGCCTTAATGGAGGCCATGGCACAGGTTTCTGATTAGTTCACAGCTCACTCGCCAATTAGCATAGAAGGTAAAACTTGTTTTCTAAGCAATTCATTGGAACAATAACCTTTAATGGAGTAAATAATAATGGGGCTTTGAAATGTTTTTTTTTTAAAAAACATGTTATCACTTTAAGATGATCTCTCTGAGTAGTTTGTAGATTAAACAGATTTGTTTCTGGAGGTGCTATTTTTATCTCAATCACTGTTTTCATTTATTGGAGTTTTTAAGCAATAATTCAGTTAATCACTAAAAAAAAAAAAACCACAAAAAAACAGGATATAGGGTAAGGGGTTGCTGGTCAAGTTTTACCTTAAAGACAAGTTGTACCTACTTATAAGACGATCGTGAACAGTTGGGGAGGTTGTTCAACTGCTTACAGGGGCCAAGCTGAGGGCCAGTGTGTGTTGAAATGCAGCCTTCACCACAGTCAACAATCCTTATGCCCCAGCATTGGTGGCACTGGCTACCTGTACCGACCTCCTGCAAATCAGCCTGAGCCAGCAGTTCTCACCCAGAGCTCAGGGAAAGGGTAACTGTGCCTGATGGGGTGTAGGAAGATGGGGGGAAGAAAAGAGGCGGCTGTTCTCTGTTGTGATTTAGGCCTCAGTTCTTGCCTCTCCTTTAGCAGGAAAATGGGCTGAACATCCTTCCTCCGGTCCACTCTTGGCACACAAGCCATCCCCTGGGACTCAGGCAGGTTCCTAGCAGGGAAGATGCGAGCACCCAACAGCAAAGCCTCCTGCCCCATGTTCTGTGGTGTGGGTGATGACCTGAGCCTTTCTCGTGGTGAGCTTAGTGTGGCTTTTCCCCTGCGCTCCACCAGCTCCCATCCCTCTCTTCCAGGAAGCCCACCTGCAGCTTAATCTAGGCACTATGAGTTTTTCCCTTCTCTGTATTTCTATATAGCACATTAACAGTCTGTGACACAATAGCTAGTGAATCTAGTTTGGAGCTGTGGTTCTCAACCTTTAATTTTAACTTATATTCCTATGGGTAACAGTGGCTCACCCTGGGGCATTGCTTTTGAAGTCAGAAGCCCTGGGTTTGGGTCCTGCCCCTGCCCATTCATGTGTGACCTCAGGTAAATTCTATAACCTCTCTTTGAAAACTGGGGATAACAACACTTGCCCCACTCATTTATAGTTATAAGCATCCAATGAGACCATGAGTGTGAAAATATATTGTAAATTACACATGAACCATATATGGATTAGACTCTACTTCAAGAGTCTTTCAATTAAGTTGTGATTTTCTTACCAATCATCATCATCATCCCCAATTAATTAAATTTTACAAATAAAACAATGATATCTCTTTCTAAACTACTTTTAAGCCAAACTAGCTCCTTTCTCCTCTTGCAATAAATAAAAATGTAAATGCTGAGTTGAATATGCCAAATAATTAAATGCAGGCAATTCTTGTTAGGTTTCTGTGTCTTATTAACCTTATGCTAAGAACCAACTTCTGTCTTATCTTCACTACTACATGCTGAGGAACATGCACCCGATGTGGAATCTGTGAATGTAGACAAGCATTGGGATGAGTGCAACCATTGTGGGGTTAACGCGGGCTCAGGCTGCAAAATAAGTAAGGGTGAAAAGAATCTCACCCGTAAGATATTTATGCTGCTAAAGAGAACAAACAAACTTTGGGCCTTCTGGAAGTGCCTTTTTATACACAATTTATATGCTAATTATGAACATTTGAATATATTAGATAAAGCAGGCTCCCTAAGGACCTAGTGTTTGGTATAATTTGTCCTTGGAAAAAACAAAGAGAGGAAAATATTATAAAGCCCGAGTCTTTGCAATGACCTCAAGAGCCTCCCAGTCTGCTCCCACATGCTGTACAATTTCCTTCCCTGTTCATCAGCTCCAGCCACGCTGGCTTCCTCGTTGCTCCCTGACTTGGCACTGATGCTCCCACTATTCTGGGACATTCACAGGGCCCCTTCCTTCAAGTCTTAGCCCAGACTATTCTGATCGCATGTTGAATTTGCAGCCCTCCGTTTTGTATGCTGTTACTCTGCTCTATTTTTTTCCCATAGCACTTATCAGCTTTCCACATTCTGGACAACACACTCCTTACTGAATGCATTGCTTCTCTCTCCCTGGTAGGAGATGAGCTCTGCCAGGCAGGGGTTGCTGTCTCTGCCATTCACCGCTGTACACCAGCACCTACAACACCCCGTAGATTGTTTTGAGTGAAAGAATGTGAAAGCTCTTTGGTGTTCATTACATGCGACTTGACTGCAGAGATCTATCTGGAAAGAAAAGTTTCCAGGGAGACTGTAGAGATCTTCCTGTGGGAAATTAAACAGAAAAAAAAAAAAAAAAAGTGGAACAGAGAAGAAGAAAAAAAAAAACAAAAACCAGGAACAAGGAAGAAAAAGTGGAAGCAGAAGGAGGGAGGAGAGCTAAAGTATAAGTCCCCTTTCCCTCATGGAACCCAAGAAGACTTTTTCCACACAGTTTGCAGATTGGGTTCGGTTTTGCTCTCTTTGAGCCGGTCGCCAAGAAAGTGAGAGTAAAATGGGAAAGATCTAAAGACTTCAGGTGGCCTGTGATTCCTGGAGGTCAAACCAAAAAGGGTCCCCGCCTTGAGAGAGCCGGGGAGGAAACTCCCTCACTGCCCTCCTTCCAGGAGAAGTTGCCCTCAACCTCAGCAGAGAAGGATGTCGGGGAGAAGGAACTGGCCAGCTCTAGATGACAGATTCATGGTCAGTGTCTTCCAGCTGATTCGGCTTTTTAATCTGAACTAGAGCACACAGGGCTTGCGAAGAGGGGGTATGTATATATCTGGGTGAAGGAGGAAAGGTGGAGAAACTGGGTCCTGGGTTTAATCTAACTGACATTCCCTTTTATAATTCATTCTAAACACAATTGGATATTCATCAAAGTCTTTATCTGGACGCCGGTGACCTTCGTGAGGAAGTCCTGCTCTTTAACAATCTATAATTTAGAATGCCCATGCCCAGCAAGTCCAGCTTAGTGACATTTGATCTTTAATTTGACACTGTGATCTAAAATGTAAGCATGACCTTGGAGAAACATGGAGGGGTTACGTTCCCTCACTCCAGATTGTCAGTTCCCCTTGTAGGTAGGAAGCCACCACTGCAGTTACCTGGCCTCTGCCACACCTCACAGCTTCTGCTCTGATGTTTTCTTTTATCAAACACTGCGAGAGACACGTCGGTTCCTCATTTCTTGCCATTCCTCAGTCTCATGCACTCCCAATAGGGTAAGCTTAATCCTGTTGCACATTATGGAAGCAGGTTTTCAAAGAGGAATTGGGTTACTATTGATTGCCAGTCAGTGAAATTCTCATGGGCCATGATGGGCCTGCAGGCCTCTTCGTATGCCCCTGCTCTGGGTGACATCCTGGGCACTTACATTCTTTCAAGAGGCTGCCACGCATCGTAATCAAGTGGTTGAGGTTTTTATCTTTTCTTATTAGGCAGAAGTTATCTCAACAAGCTCTCCTTTGAAAGAGAACATGACAAGCTAAATGACAGTCTGTCCTAGTCTGTTGTGAGCCCCCAGTCACCATGACTAGAGTTTCTTTAAACACAGACCTCCATATAGATTAGAACATATATCTTAAGCACCAATGCTAAAGTTAATGCAAAAGTTCAGGGGTGCAAAATAATTTAAATGTGCCCAAGTAGTAGCAATAACATCTCTAGAATCGCAGCAGTGAATTATGGATGGATATGTGGAATATTAAAAATGCAAAGCTAACTCAATTTGCATTTGCAATGCCCCCTAGCTGTTACGGAGAAGAGGAAATTGCTTTCTGCTGAATTCAAGGGCACACTACTTAGTGCTGTGTTTAAGTCAAGGAGGAAAATCACTCATTTTTATTCTACCACTTAACTCGTGCTTATGTAATCTGTCTGGCACCAGAGTCAGTTGTCTGATATTATTTTCAATCACAGAACGAGAATATATAATTCAATCAGCACACCTTTATTTTCACTTGCTTGGTGATCTCTGGGAGCCTTATTACCACCAGTAAATGCCAGCCCATCATCAATCAGAGCTCCGCTTCGGGACTGTCTCTGACAGACAGCACCAGCCGCAAGTATTAATGCTTTACTTTTGAGAAGGGGTATGAGGTGAGAGTAAGGTTATGCTTGCCCTATCAGCTAGGCAGAGAATCCATTCCTTCCCTAAAAACTCCCCGCGCCCTCCCCCCACAACCCACCCCATCACAAGACCATCTTTCTCCCCAGCAGGTAAATTCTCAAAGGTAGGGTAGACACCCAAATTAGTAGCTAATATATTGCAAAGCAGGAACCCACTTTCAACTTTGTTCTTCCTCCTTTCCAACTAGCCCTTCCTCCAACTGCTCCTTTTCATTTTCCCCTGCACACTCAGCTTAGAGGGGTCTATTCTTCTTTGGGATGCCATGGGATAGCACAATGAGCATGCCCACACTGCCCAGTGGGCATGGCAGGGGCACTGCCTATCACTGCCCTTCTGCCAGAGGGACTCATAAAACAGGCAGAAAAGGCAATATCTGACATATCTTAAGGCAGAAAAGGCAACATCTAACATTTCTTGAGGTGGAAGCCCAATAAGAAAAACGTTGTGAAGAAGAGCTGGGGCCTGTTTAAGAGGGAATTAGCGAAAGGCACAAATCATGCAGGGGTTCCTGGTCACAGAGAAAATGAGCCAGCACAGCTTGGTGGAGAGACTGGCCATGAATGCCAGTGTAAGGAACACCAGTGGGTCCATTTCTCACTGATCTTTGAGAGTGTGTTTGATGGTCATGTTGGTCATGAGATGCTTTGTTTCCCTTTGTTCCCTGTTTCCTAGTATTTATCACCTCATTGGGAGTCGTTGCTTTCTTTTTCATGTACCCTGGGTAGATGTGGTGGCAGTGGGTCTTAGACCCCAGTTTCATAAAAACTGTGTAGGCCACACGCCCAGGAATTCTGACTCATTGGGTATAGGGAGGGGGCCTAAGGATCTGTATTTTTATTAAGAACCCCTCCTCCCAAGTGGTTCTGTGGGGAGTTCCAGGCTACTCTTTTTTATTTTTTCAGATTACTCTTTTTGAAATGGCCTTTTGAAAGTCACAGAAAGAGGAACGTAGTGTTGTATAGTCTAGTCTGAATGGTTTCCTCTCTCTCTCTCTCTCTCTCTCTCTCTCTCTCTCTCTCTCTCTCTTTTTCCTCTCTCTGGCTCATGTGACTGACAGAAGGGTCAAGGTTGTCTCTTTGTTTCTGCCTTATGAAATAAGGAATCTTTTTGACAGACTGACATAATAGGCTGAAACCATTACCTTTACTTCCACAAAGAAGCAGAAATTACTCCTCACCATCAAAGATGAGGCACAGGGGATCCCTAGAGGGTAACATGTAAGAAACTGAGATGGAGACCAGCCTCCTGAAGCCAATTCCCCTATTTTTCTAACAAATGAAGCATCCTTGGATTTGGTGGTTTGGGATTTGGTTGTTCTATATGGAACACTGAGAAAGATGAATAATTGTAATTTGGGGGCTTTTTCAAAAGCCACAGGATTTCCTTATATATTTATAATGCATGTGAGCTGAAAACCAGGTGAAACAGACTAATTAGGAATATCTTAGACAACAGAAATCCCATTTGGTCCTTGAAATTTCAAGCTCAGTCTCTGGTCAGATAATACTTTAAAAATTAGAATTCAGCCTATTGTTTTTGAAAAACACATCAGATAGAAATGAGAGCAGACAAATGAGAGATTTATAATCCCCATGGTACACAGTTCATAAATTGGCTGCCCTTTTATCTCTGCAGCAGGAGAAATGGGAAATTCTGAAATCCCCAGAAGAAATAGGCAAGATGTCCAAGTTAAGAATGCAAGGGGAAAGGACGCCCTATTAAAACAAAATACTGCCCCCTTTGCCCTGCACATATCATAACTTACTTGTTTTATTCCATTCTAGCTGGGTTTTGCTAGGTGATTTATTAGTTAGTCTGAATTTAGCGCTGGAAGGAAGGACAAGGAGAAAGTGGCTCCCCACAGTGTATTTCATGAATTTCACTTTCCTCTTGAAATTCACACATTGTGATCCCCACTGGGATTACCGTCTTGTCCCAGATATAAGCAGCATCCATTATAATTACATAAACCAAGTATGGACAAAAAGTCCTTACCATTGATTTTAGCACAAGTGAGACCAAATAAGATCTGTCCCTTCCTTACCACAAATTTATGAGATAATAAGGGGTCTGTAGTTCAAAATGACACCTCCTCAGTTTCTTCTTCTAGGTCTAATGTGCCTGTTCCAAAGCTAGTAGCCAGGCACAACCATCTAATTCCTTTTTTTTTTTTTAAGGAATGTAAATTACTATCTATAATTATTAAAATAGTTTTAAATGGAAGGCACAGCTATAGAAAACTGATGAATATAAAATATGTAATGCCTAAAACACTTAGAAATGTTTTTCTTATTAACAATAACGATGCAAAGTATATTAGTTCTATGACTTTCCTTAATATGTTTCGAAGATTTAAAATTATGTGAACAGATCTTCAAATCTAAAATTTAAATAATCTATGATATGCTCCAGATTCTTTTTTATTAAAGTTACTAGAGGCCTGGTGCACGACATTTGTGCACTGCGGGGGTGGAGGCCCTCAGCCTGGTCTGCGCCCTCTCACAATCTGGGACCCCTTGGCGGATGTCCAACTGCCGGCTTAGGCCCGCTCATGGGGAGCGGGCCTAAGCCGAAAGTTGGACATCCGCCAAGGGGTCCTTAGCGCTGCTGCGGAGGCAGAAGAGGCTCCCACCACTGCCGCTGCACTCGCCAGCCATGAGCCCGGCTTCTGGCTGAGCAGCACTCTCCCTGTGGGAGCGCACTGACCCCCAGGGGGCAGCTCCTGCATTGAGCATCTGCCCCCTCGTGGTCAGTGTGCATCATAGCGACCAGTCATTCCACCATTCAGTCGATTTGCATATTATGGTTTTATTATATAGGATTGGGGTGACATTGGTTAATAAGATTATATGAGTGTCAAGGTTACAATTCTACAATACATCATCTGTATATTGCCTTGTGGGTTCACCACCCAAAATCTAGTTTCCCAACCCAACTCTTCAGGTGAGAAATTAGCCTCTCGTATAGGCATGACTTTGTCCCCAGGGCCTAACCACACACCAATCCTGTAACAATACAACATGGGAACATCCAGGCCACAGGAATTATATACATACAATAGCAGGACAGTCATTCCATCTCAAAGGGAAAGGAAAGGTTTAGATCCATGATCTATGTTGGGATGATAAATCAGAATATTGCTAAAGATGGGGCAGCATAATAAGGTAGCTGGCCCAAGGGGAAATTGTTACACCATAGATAACACTAGGTTAAAGCTACAGAAAAATGAAAAGGGAAAAACCAAACTGTTTAAACATTAAACATTTGTTTAAATATTAAAGTAAAGTTAGCCTGACAGCAAAATCGATATTAAATCAGGCCTGGAAACTGTTTTACGACCTCAAACCCTAGGCTTCTTAACTGCCAGTGTCATAAATGATGTCACTTTTCAGCATGATTGTGGCCGCCAGCAGGCAGGTCAGAAATGCCACCTTTAATTTCAAAAATGTTCATTTGTGATGTAATTTAGAGTTTACTCCCAGGGACAAATGTCACTCTCTGGGCAGGAGCCCCCCCAAAGTGCTGCTGTGAGTAAAATGTTCCCTCTCAATTCCCTACGCCCCGCCCCCCCCCCCCCCCCCCCCCCCCCGCCCGCCATACAGCCTGATTTCCAAGGTACCTGCCAGTTCTCTCGGATTTGAACTAAGTGTGTGAGGACAATAATAAATGGGTTGAGATTCTTTTCCAGTCAGTGAAGAGAGAAATTTTGAGGAAAATCTTCTGTGGAGGAAGGAAAGGGACCTGTAGAAGCTATACCGGCTGCAGAATGTTTCATAAGGTGCCTGGCTGGTGTGGCTCAGTGGTTGAGCACCAACCCATAAACCAGGAGGTCACTTCTATTCCTGGGCAGGGCACATGTCCGGGCTGCGGGCTTAATCCCCAGTTGGGGGTGTGCAGGAGACAGCCAATCAATGATTCTCTCTCATCATTGATGTTTCTATCTCTCCCTCCCCCTTCCTCTCTAAAATCAATAAAAATATATGTTTTTAAAAAAGAATATTCTGTGAGGCTGGCAGTGTGGACAGAATAGGTCTCAACAGAGGGGTGGCCTTGAGCTACAACAGTACCATGTACTTGCTGGACATACACCAGCCCCAGCTGCTTTATTCTCAGCCCCACCGGACACAGTCCTCCCTCCCCCAAATTACTTCTCCCAGCTGGCCTGTCGCAAAACCAGAAATGTCTACATTGCTAACTTCTTTGGTTTGAAACACTGAAGGACCCACTAAAATGCAAACGTGCTCTGGAAAGAGAAACGAAAATGGCGTTCATTTTTTCCTTCTTAAAATCAAAGGATCATGAGAAGGAAAATACTGAAATATTCAGAAAAGACATCAGTGGTCAGTTTGTATTCCCCTCCAGGCACAAAAGAAAAGCACAACCAAAACGCACACGTGGAACCAAGAACCCTGCCCATCCCATGCCTCGTCCAGACCTGCCCTCGATGGGAATCGAGTCAGTGGGGGGTCTGTGAGTTCAGAACAAGCGAATGCAAAGGAAAGCAGTGCTTAGCCACCACAGTTGCAATTATGGAAGTTCAAGGTTATAATCGTGGAGATGTTCCAGATGTCCCCAACGGCAGACAGTTGCTACGCCATAATGTTTTTAACATCACAAAAGTCACCTCAGTCCAAAAAGTCTAGAATTGAAATTTCATTTTGCAATGTTCATCCATTTGCTTTTCTACGTGGCTTAAAATAGGACACCCTACCTCTGCCCCAGTAGATTTCCCTACACCTTTGCTCCTCTATAAACAAATGGACACAATCCTTCCTGTAAAAGAGATGTGTTCCTATAAATGCTGGGTGTAATAAACTCCTCTGCTTTCCGTCTGCCCCAGTTCTGTCAAATTTGTGTTCACAAAGGGAGGTAGACAAGGAAATTATCCAAGAAAGACACAATTTCTAATTAGAACAGCACAAACAAAACCAGGCCTTGGTTTTGCAGGTGGAAAACAATGTCTTCAATTCATGTTCTATTTAGCCATTCCCCTGGAGAGAACTGCTGTTTTGATTTTCTCTTCTTTAATATGAAGGCCTGATGTTTTGTCTTGGGGGTAGAAGTTGGGGAGTTTGGCACAGGGGTCGTAGGAAGGGGTAGACCCCAAAGGCTTGTAAAAATATTAAGTGTTTTAAGTATACTAGTATGCTCCCTGACGGTTTCTAATACAACAGGAAAGGCTGTGTAAACGAAAGGTGATTTTGCATTCAGTCTCACAAAAGCGAGAAGGCTCATAGCCAGTTAGTTCTAAAAGTGATAGTGATGGTGACCTTTCATCACAAGCAAACTTCCAGGGGACTTCAAAGAATTTAGTGTCTGGTTGGTGGAAATGTTCCTTTAGATGAGCATGTGGCTTAACCACTTTTATTTTAAATTTAATTTAGAGAGAAAGAGGAAAGGAGGGAGAGAGACTCCACTTATTTGTGCATCCATTGGTTGCTTCTTATATGTATCCTGACTGGGGATCGAACCCACAACTTTGGCATACTTCATGACACTCCAACCAGGCTGCCTGGTCAGGGCTTAACCACTTTGTTAACACTTAATAGGTCCAATTTTTATTTACAAGGAGTTTGAAGCAAATAAGAAAATTGATTTAACCTGGAGTTCTAATATATCAGGCTTTGCCTTTGAGGAGATCCACAGTGTACTTGCTAGCCTCCCAATCCAGGTGTACAAATTTACCTTATTACCTTACCTGGCTTTAGTGTCCTAACACCAAATGTCCACTTACTAGTTGGGCTGCTTTTAGCTGTAAGTAACTGAAAACCCAACCAGACTTGTTCAAAGAATAAAGAAGGTGCATTGACCCAGATAACTGGCAAGTGCAGAGAGGTAGCGTGGCTTCAGGTGTGTTTTCCATTGGCGCACTCCAGGTGAGCCAGAAGCACCCCCACGACAGAAGCATCGCCCTAGAGGTGTGATCACGGAGCAGCTTGGAAATGGCAGCTGCAGCCTAGACACTTGCCAAAGGCCTGCTTTTCCCTTCTTAGCGGGGGCTGCAGAGGGTCTCCTTAAAGCAGCAGATGCCTCCAGTGAGCCCACCCAGAGCACCTGCAGCAAGTTCTGCTGCCTTCCCCGAACCCTAGCGAATCCCTGTATTGTTCGGGCACATTTTTTTCAGCCATGTCAGTTTCCAGTTTTCAAAGAACTTTGAAGATAGGATTTGTAGTAAATTCTGTAAAGCAGCAGCACTCATAGTGATGCTCATGAACTTGATTATACTGTGTTGCACTTCAGATTGCCCTTGGACCCCTTGAAGGGTTTCATCCAGTCCCCATTCACCCAGAAGAGCCTGATCGCGGCTGGGTCCCGTTGTGACTGCCCACTGACCGAACGGACACAGCCCTGCGGACCCATCTCAGCGGGAACAGGGCGGGTACCAGGTCCTCCTGAGAAGCCACAATGGCCTCCTCTGTTACCCCACGGTAGGCGCTGCTGCTTTCCAGGTTCACACACTGAAGGTCTCGCATAGTGGGGTTGGAGGCTGAATGGAGAAGGCTTCCAGGAAAGAAAATAGAACGTGAAGCAGGTAGCTCTGCTCTAGAAGGGCCCACGCCGCCAAGAAGCCTGGCCTCTCAAATTCCTTGACCCCTAGGAAGGAGGGAAGACAGGGAAACTCCTCCTCCTGTTTGCAGAAGGATGGAGCCTCTGCTAGACGGAAGGTGTATCTCCCCGGGGCCACCTTATGGCCCAGCCCCCCCTCCCCCCCAGCGGAACCCGAAGAATTACAAGTGGCTGTAAAAATGTCCCTCTGCCCAGAAGCACCAGGTTTGCAGTGCGCTCTCATTAAAGTGCGCTCCTGCAGCCAGACTGCCAGTTTCCAAAGAAAACTCCTTCTCATCTTAACTAGAGCCCTGGGCATCAGAAACAGTAGAGAGAGGGGATTCATTTATGAGTTCCTATGGCAGATTATGGGTTTTATTTGCTCCTTCACACCACTTTTCAGTCTGTCATTTTGGTAAGGTTAACCCCAGTGTAAAATGTTCCCGTAATTACGCTCGGAAACACTCCCAGCCTGCCGCATGCCAATAAATGCCTGGAATAACTGTCAGGCTAAATGAATCCCATTTGAACAAAATGATTATTGAAAGTTATTTTAGTTCCCCATTAAGCAGTTGCAGAGCAGAGCTGTAATCAAAATGTTTATTTCAATTAGAATTATTATGGCTAATAAAAAGCTCAAGTAGAAAGTAAACTACACTTTATCAAATAAAGGCCACAGCTAGTTAAACTTCTTGTTTCACACGGCCTCTATCCCGGAGTCTGACAGGAGGCACAATTATCAGCCTTCTCCATAGGATATTAATGGCTTTTAGAGCCCAACTTCTGGTCCAGATAGAAGGGTGGACAAAAATCCAATTCTTTCTTGATGGTTACCATGGCCAGTAAGTGGGCATGAGCCCCTGTTTCCGTAGCTACAGAGTAGGGGTGCAGCACCTCACTTTGAATAAGTGAGGAAAGACCCTGGGGTTATAATGCCAACAGCAGTTTTCATTCATCGCCCTGCCCCCCATGACTAACTGCACAAGCATTCCCGTTACCATAGCAGCAATTTCGTTTTCTGTGGAGCCCAAAATGTAGCCAGGAAAAAAATACTTTTGCTTGTTAGGACAATGCAGTCATCTTCACCAGAAAACAGCTTTTTTGTTTTGTTTGGTGGGGGAGGGGCACTAACAAAAAGAGCCTACTTCTATCCACTCTTCTGTGATCTGCCCTTGAGACAAAACCTTGGGAACACACAGCAAATTGCTTTGCCCCTAAACCACAACAGTTTCAGTCATAACCCTCTATGCCTAAACATATTGTGTTGTTTTCATAAATTCCAATGCCCTAGCCTGTTAAGTGAGAATCTCTGGGGTCGAACCCACGCACTGGGGGTTTTTAATGTTCCCCAGGTCATTCCAATGTGCAAATACGGGTGTGAACTCTAATATAGGGCAGGGGTTCTCAAAGTGTGGTCCCTGAACCAGCAGCATGTGCACCAGCTGGGCACTTACTAGAAATGCAAATTCTCGGGCTCCATCCCATAATTACTTAATCACGACCTGGTGTTGGGCAGGACCATCTACGTCTTACCAAGCTTCCAGATGAGTCTGGTGCATGCGCAAGTTGGAGAACCACTACTATAGGGGACCTTCTTTAAAGAGGAAAATGAAGCAAAAATGTTTATCGTTCCTATGTTGAGAAACCAGCATTAACACTTAATAGAAGTGGAGCAAGGTTAATACACCAACAATGTCCACTGGCTGTCTGCCTCAATGCTAAGGCAAGGGATATAAGAGAAGAGTTGCTAAAAGGACCTCCTAATTCCTACCTACACAAGGGAGCAGGGTCTCTAAATACCATCGTCCCAAAAGCCAGGGCTGAATAATGAGTAACTAATGAATTAAAACTCTACAATCAGAATGTTAAAGGAAACTAAAATGGACAGAACAACAGGCAGAATTGACTCACAAGCAAAACTCTGAGTCAGGCAAACATTTGCTTTGCTTCTCTCTTACCTACGTCACTTCTGATTCCTCTTTTTTCTAGCTTTCCAAGGTCCCCTTGTCTCCCAAAGTCCCTCAGACAAAGGAATTAATTTATGCTAAATGACTGACAATAATTTTTGTGTTTTTACATCTCCCTACATTATTTGGATTTTCAACAAAGGTCCTAAGGCATCTATGCTTAACTTGGAGACTTACACAGCGCTTCTTGCATGCTAGTTCCTGTTTTAAGTCTTTTACACACAGCAACTCATTCAACACTCATTACAATCTATGAAATAGGTACTAGTTTTCACCATTTCACAGGTGAGGAAACTGAGGTACAGAAATGTTAAGTCGTCTTCCTAAGGTCGTGGCTTTGCACCCAGGCAGTCTGGCCCTAAAATGTAGGCTCTTAACTATTACACTTGAACTCCTCTCAGGACAAGCGGACTTCCAGACATGAAGTTCCTGGGCTTGGAAAAGGGGGAGAAGAAGATCTCTTGCCAATTCCATCTCCATATCAGGTCAGTTTGGGTCATGCATTTTTCACTTTGGTGTATTATTCCCTCCTGGAAAATGTGTAATGTCAACCTTGTCTTCAAACACTTATCCTAATCCTGCTACTGCCCTGACAATTTGACTCATCCAGACAAGATTCCTGAACTAATTATTTTGGAAGGATCTGCTTTGCTCATAAAAATTATGGTCCAAGTCTAGTGCTTCCAAGACCTATTTCTTCAAACTTAGAAGCATCCGAGGAGGAGTAGCTTGCATCAGTTTCCCTGAGAGATCCAATATCAGGACCAAATTCCAAGTTTTGAACTCAAGTGCTTTGGCCCAAGTAATGGAGGGATCAGTACAGGGCTTGATTTTTTTTTTTTCTTCTACATTTTTTCCCCCCTAAGTCTTTATCAGAGCCTTTTTCTATATGGGATAAAGCCTTGAATTTGAGGGATGCATCACTTTCTGGAATATGGCAAGTGTCAATTTCATTCTGTGTCTAAAGACCATGAAAAAGAGTGTCTCAGTGTTAACCCATAGAGTGCTTACTATGGGTTATACATCTGAATCTTCCTGGCAAAAGCCTTCTTGAGCTGGCTTGGGAAGGGTTGGGGTGGCAGCTCTGAGTAATCTTCCATTTTTATCCCTTGACACTTTAATTAAGATAATTTAACAGCCTGTTAAGCACAATGTGCAGAATTTCCCACTAGGAACCAATGAGGAAAGAGTTTTGGGGAGCAGGGAGAGAAGTGTGAGGCTGGAGATCTAGGCAGCATAGAATTAAAAGGAGTCACAGTTATTATTCAGCCCAATGACTGTGACTCTCCCAAGGTCACATAGTTAATTAGTGCACTCCTGGATCCCACATGCATGAGAAGCTGTGGGATGTTAAATAGGACTATTCAGGCATAACAGATTGTGAGTACTTTTCTAAAAAAGCTCAGTGTCTGGCCTCCTCAGAAATCCCTGGTCAGCGCAGGCAAAGCCTTGTGTTGGGGGAAGACTGAGACAAATACCAATGATGTGACTCAAGATCCTGTGGTTTTTCAGAGGGTGGAGGGATCACCAAATGCAATGGGAGATATTCCTTCTCATCTCATCTCCTAGTGACACTGTGTGGCCCATGCAGCATCATGGGTATTCTAGAGACAAGTTAGGATTCCCCATGCCTCTACCTATGAGGCCATTAAGAAAGGTGCCTCTGAACTCAGGAGTATGCAATCAGAAATAGCACCCATGCCATTAATCATATTAATCAAGTGGCATTGCCAGATCTGACATTAAAAAGTTCTGTGCTTTCATTCAATTCTTATAAGTATATCTCTAGTGACACATGATTTCGCTCATCTAGGGGAAATGATGAACAACATAGACTGATGAACAAGAACAGAACCAGAAACAAGGAGGCATCGATCGGACTATCGGGCCTCAGAGGGAGGATAGGGGAGGGTGGGGGGAGGGGGGAGAGATCAACCAAAGGTCTTGTGTGCATGCATATGAGCCTAACCAATGCTTAAGTTCAACAGAGGGTTGGGGCATCCAAGGGGAGGGGTGTGGGATGGGAATGGGGGGATGAGGACAAATATGTGACACCTTAATCAATAAAGAAATTAAAAAAAAAAAAAAGTTCTGTGCTTTGATTACACTTTTTTTTCCAAGCACTCAAAAACTTAATTTTTAATTTCTCCTTTTAAAGAGTTTTCAGCCCTAACTGGTTTGGCTCAGTGGATAGAGCGTTGGCCTGTGGACTGAAAGGTCCCAGGTTTGATTCCAGTCAAGGGCATGTAGCTTGGTTGTGGGCACATCCCCAGTAGGAGGTGTGCAGGAGGCAGCTGATCAATGTTTCTCTCTCATCGATGTTTCTAACTCTCCATCCCTCTTCCTTCCTCTCTGTAAAAAATCAATAAAATATATTTTTAAAAAAGTGTTTTCAGTCTAATAGATATTACACAATTCACCCTAAAAGTGAATGACATTTAAACTATTCTCCATAAATTGCACCTATTAGTACTTCCATTTATGCTCAGCATTTATCAGGATTCATTCTTATTTCCAGCTTGATTGGGTAAATGCATGCGTAAATAAAAATCATGAAAATAATAGATTTCAAATCCACTTAGAGAATTTCATAATGCAAACTCTTATATTCTGGGCACCACTAACTCCTCCTTTCATATTTAAAAGTCAAGAAAAAAAAGATATGGGGCAGTTTTGGGTTGAGAGGTAAAGGCCAGGAGAGAGGTGAGACAGAGGAGGCTGGTGGAGGGAACATGCTGGGGAAACAAGGGTCATGAGTTCTGGTTTAGTTTAGTGGCAAACGATCCATTGTTCAAAAAACTTTTTATGGTTCTATGATAACTGGGGAAAAATAAAATGCATGGAAGCAAGGAAATCATGTGTGTGCAAAGGCATAGAATTGCAAAAGGGCCTATCGGTCATTGAGAAGCTCAATTAGAGATGGATGGTTGAAGGTGGATGGTGGGAAAGGGTAATCAGAATGTGATGGGGAAAAGGGTAAAGATAGGACTGGATTGTGAGAATCCTCCTCCTCCCTGAAGCTTTCCCTGACTACACTGGCACAGAAAAAAATGTCTTCCTGTGAAAGCTCCAGCCTGTATTATCCAAACCTTAAAGTTAAAAGGAACAAAAGTCACTGATTCTTAGTCATGTGACAGTTTACATACTATTACTTATCTCTGTGTTTTGTTTATGTCTCTCTGTGTCTGTATTTTGACTGTTTAAGAACATCATCGATAATTTCAGGGTAGGACCTCTCCTTAGAGAGTTGTAAGGAACTACAGCACATACAGTAGGAATACACACAGTGCCCTAATTAATAATGACAAGCGTCGTTAAGGGATTTCTACATGCCAAGAGCCTCCTATGTATTATGTCTAATCCTCAAAGCAATCCTATGAGGCACATATCATTATCACTTCCAATTTTTAAATGGGTAAATTAGGCAGGAGAGGTTAAGTAACTCGCCCAAGGTCACAGAGGAACCAGGATTTGAAACCAGGTTGTCCAATTTAAGAGTTTGTGTTTTTAAACCACAAGACTCTACCTGCTTCCCGAATAAGTGCTTTAGAAGCTTTTGCTGAATGAATGGGATGAGTGAATGTCAGATAAATTATTAAAAAAACTTAAAGTCTGTTCATTGAAATAATATTAATATATTATTTAGTTCTTCAGCAACTAAGAGGTTTCCTTTACCAAGTCACTGATGGGCTCCATATTCAAAGACACATAAAGATCCTACGAGTATTTCTCACCAGAGACCCATGAAGAAGAGACTCTTGTTAAGTACCAACACTGTCCAGGCCACCGGACTCTTTTCTCTACATGTGAAAGCTCTCTGAATGTTGTTCTCTCCCAGGGAAACATTGTAGACAATCTAATATTACTCTACAGCTCAGAAGTATCTCAATCATAAAAACGAGAAATTAATCTTTGCAAGATCAAGAAGGGAAGGGAGTGCCACGCAGCTGACAGTTGATGGTTAGTGAATCAGTCAATTCCCCGATTCAGAGAACAGCCTGGGTGGGACCTTTGTCTCTGGCCATCACCCAGAAACCACTAGGAGCCAGGAAACTCTGGGGGAACAACCCACATCAGATTTCCATTAGAACCCTACCCTGATGGGTGGGGAGAGCCTCTGGAACTGATGATTGCCCACTGCTATTTCACAAATTCAGACACTTGGAATTTAAACCTATTACCCTTATCCCTGACTGGGAAACAGGATGAACAAGAAATGAAGGTGCTGACAGTTCTGTTTTTAGACAAGTGCCAGAGCAAAATCGAAGTCAGGAAAAGAATCAAAAGAATGTAAGCAATGAGACATTCCGGCATCACTGAGGCCTGAGAGGAGAGCTGCAGGCTTCTCTCCTGAGGACGGAAAAGCCCTTGCTTCTAACAACCTTCTGCCAAGACTAGATGCCTTCCCATGCAGCCCCCCTTTCTGCAGAGCAGCTGTGCAGGCAAAGCACCATTCTTTCCCATGATTCTCATGTGTTTTGACTGATGCTTGTGGAATAGTTTAAACTCAGTAAGGCTTTCAAGGGTTGGCCAAACAAATCTTGGACAAAAATGGCAGGCTTCAATAAACTATCATATCCAATGTCTCAATTTCGGCTCAATGTTTAGACTGGAAGGAAAGCAGATGAATAAAGCAAGCCCTTAATTTGTACTAACATATATTCATGTTTGATCACCATGAAAATTACCCACTACTGCCAGAACACCAATCAATATAGGTTGCACAAAAGCATGTTGAAGGAACTACAAAACAATGACACTTAAAAAAAATAATAATAATCAGCATGCTGTAGTTTATCATATGAATGAAAAATGTCCTTCAAGATCACCATGGGACTGGTCACTTATTCTAACAATATTACCATTCATCAAAACATAGAGATAGCCAAAACCGGTTTGGCTCAGTGGATAGAGCGTCGGCCTGCGGACTTAAGGGTCCCAGGTTCGATTCCGGTCAAGGGCATGTACCTTGGTTGCGGGCACATCCCCAGTAGGGGGTGTGCAAGAGGCAGCTGATCGATGTTTCTCTCTCATCAATGTTTCTAACTCTCTATCCCTCTCTCTTCCTCTCTGTAAAAAAATCAATAAAATATATATTTAAAAAAAACATAGAGATAGTTTGGGAGGACACAAGGAAGTGTTTAATGCAACGCCGGAAAGTTCAAACACTCTTCTGTCACTAACTATCTGTGTGACCTTGGAAAATTTACTTAACCTCCCTGCTCTTCCATGTCCTCATTGGTAAAATGTGTATATTAATTCCGTTGATGTCTGAGTGAAATATGTTTGTATGAAAAACATTTAGTATCTTTGACATCTAGCAATTACTCAATAAACGATGGCTGTAACAAATTATTATCATCATTGATGAATCAAGATAAGTCATTTAAAAGCTATAGAATCCTCTTTTTATGAAGACAGAAGGAGCTGAGAAACCAAGATGGCAGCATAGGTAAACACCTGAAATTGCTGCCTCGCACAACCACTTCAAAACTACAACTAAAAGACAAAATGGACATCATCCAGAACCACAGGAAGGCTGGCTGAGTGGAAATTCTACAACTAGAAGGAAAGAGAAAAGCACACTGAGACTCAGAGGAGGTGCGGAAGTAAAGTGCAGAGGTACTGAGGCGTGCGTGCAGAAAGGGCTGGCAACTGAGTACGCAGCTGTCTTTTTCAATCGTTAGGGAGACAAAAGCTCCTGACCGCTCTGAACTCCAGTTCCAGGCGAGACTCTGGGGACCCAGACTCATACAGGGAGAAACTGGACTGTCTGGCATCGGGCGGAACTCGAGGGCGGCTTTCTCTCAGAGGTGCTCGCAGCGATTACTGCGGGACACTGAGATCCGGGCCTCTTAGGGCAGGGCTGAGGATCAACCATAGCTGTTTGCTTTGCCTTGTTGATTCCCTGAGACCCCGCCCCACCCAAGCTATGTGCAGAGGACTTTGCATATGAATGGCCTGGCCCTTTGCATTCTAAAATTACCTAACAAACTGCAGCTGAGTCAGAGAGCCCCAGAACATCCAAAAGAAGGCCCAAGGCCCCACAGCAGCTTGCATTGCTTCACAGCTGGGCCTCATCTGGGCACCTCCAAACCCCAAACAAAGAAGAGGAATCTGCAGATCTCTCTGTAGCTCCTGCTGGGTGGCCTCAGGCAGAGGCTAAATTAGCACCTCCTTAGAGATCCAAGAGCCAGTGTACCCAGTGGTCAGAGTGGGACCATCCAGATTACAACTCCTCAGATCCATAAGGGACACACTCAAGGGGCAGACTCAGTGAGCACCAAAGACCCACTGAAGCAAGTCTTGCCCCATAAGGGTGTCTCCAGCACAGAAGTTCTCCCATCGTAGACACAGCTGATTCTCACAGCCAATTGGCCTGGAGGTCAATTCCTCCCAGTGATACCAACAACAATCAAGGCTGAACTAAAACAAGATTATGCACACAGTCCATAAAGGGGTGCACCAAGAGTGTCCACCTCAGGTAACTGGGAGGCTGAGCCACTGGGCCCTATAGGACACCTAGCACACAAAGCCACTCTCTTAACACAGGGAAGCAGCCAAAATGCAGAGACAAAGAAACAGGTCACAAATGACAGAAATGGAGGAAAGCAAACTACTGGATATAGAGTTCAAAGCCATGGTTATAAGGTTTTTCAAGAATTTTCTAGAAACCGCCAATAAATTTAGTGAGACCCTTGAGGATATGAAAAAGAACCAACTAGAAATTAAGCATACACTGACTGAAATAAAGAATAATATACAGAGATCCAACAGCAAGAATCAAGTCAAAGATTTGAAATATGAAGAAGCAAAAAACACTCAACCGGAAAAGCAAAAAGAAAAAGGAATCCAAAAAGTTGAAGATAGTGTAAGGAGCCTCTGGGACAACTTCAAGCGTACCAACATCCGAATTATGGGGGTGCCAGAAGAAGAGAGAGAGCAAGATATTGAAAACCTATTTGAAGAAATAATGACAGAAAACTTCCCCTACCTGGTGAAAGAAATAGACTTACAAGTCCAGGAAGCGCAGAGAACCCCAAACAAAAGGAATCCAAAGAGGACCACACCAAGACACATCATAATTAAAATGCCAAGGGCAAAAGACAAAGAGAGAATATTAAAAGCAGCAAGAGAAAAACAGTTAATTACCTACAAGGGAGCACCCATACGATTGTCAGCTGATTTCTCAACAGAAACTATGCAGGCCAGACGGGAGTGGCAAGAAATATTCAAAGTGATGAATAGCAAGAACCTACAACCAAGATTACTTTACCCAGCAAAACTATCATTCAGAATTGAAGGTCAGATAAAGAGCTTCACAGATAAGAAAAAGCTAAAGGAGTTCATCACCACCAAACCAGTATTATATGAAATGCTGAAAGATATTCTTTAAGAAGAGGAAGAAGAAGGAAAAGGTAAAGATAAAAATTATGAACAACAAATACATATCTATCAACAAGTGAATCTAAAAATCAAGTGAATAAAAAATCTGATGAACAGAATAAACTGGTGAATATAATAGAATCAGGGGCATAGAAAGGGAGTGGATTGACAATTCTTGGGGGGAAAGGGGTGTGGGGGTGCGGGAAGAGACTGGACAAAAATTGTACACCTATGGATGAGGACAGTGGGGGGTAAGGGCAGAGGGTGGGGTGGGATCCGGGTGGAGGGGAGTTATTGGGGGGAAAAGAGGAGCAACTGTAATAATCTGAACAATAAAGATTTATTAAAATAAAAAAAATTAAAAATCCTCTCTAATAATAGACAAATATGCAAATTGACCATACCTCCGACACACCCACAAGCTACGCCCACAAGCCACGCCCATCATCCAATCAGAGCGAGTATGCAAATTAACCTAAACCAAGATGGCTACAGCCACAGAGAGCAAGGTTTCCTAGGTAACAGACGAAGCCAAGCTTTCTGCCTGCCCTAGCCAGGCCTAAGCCTCCACTCAAGCTACAAAGTTTCAATTATAGAAGGTAAACAAATTCAAACAAATGGCCGGCAGAATGGAGCTTGAGAGAGCAGGCCAGGGTTGCCGCCGGCAACAGGGGGAGCAAAACTTTCCACACACCCTGGCCAGGCCCACCCGCTTAAGGCAACAAAGTTTCAATTATAACCCCAACACAAATGGCAGCCTGTGGCCTTGGAGGGAGCCCCAGGCTTGGCTCCGCTCCAGGCTACAAAGTTTCACTTGTAGAAGGAAAATAAATTACAGATACCAGGGCCTCCGCTTGGGTTGCCAGGGGGCATGGCCGGCCTGCAAACCACCACAGGCCCCTCGCTCAGGCCGCCCCACACCCCAAGGGAAACCCCACCTGATCCGAGATGCCCTTCAGGGCAAACCAGCTGGCCCCCACCCCTGTACCAGGCCTCTATCCTATCTAATAAAAGAGTACTATGCAGATTGATCATCACTGCAACACACAATATAGCTGCCCCCATGTGGTCAAAGATCCTGCCTCCATGTGGACACAAGATGGCCACCACAAGATGGCCAGCAGGAGAGGGCAGTTGGGAGGCACCCGGCCTGCAAGGGAGGGCAGTTGAAAAGGACCAGGCCTGCAAGGGAGGGCAGTTGGAGGTGATCAACCCTGCAGGAGAGGGCAGTTAGGGGTGACCAAGCCGGCAGAGGAGGGAAGTTGGGGGCAAACAGGCTGGCAGCAGAGTGGTTTGGGGGGTGATCAGGCTGGCAGGCAGAAGCGGTTAGGGGCAGTCAGGAAGGCAGGCAGGCAAGCAGTTGGGAGCCAGCAGTCCTGGATTGTGAGAGGGATGTCCGACTGCCCGTTTAGGCCCGATCCCAGGGATCGGGCCTAAACGGGCAGTCGGACATCCCTTGAGGGGT
Source organism: Cnephaeus nilssonii (assembly GCF_951640355.1). Classification (NCBI taxonomy): domain Eukaryota; kingdom Metazoa; phylum Chordata; class Mammalia; order Chiroptera; family Vespertilionidae; genus Cnephaeus; species Cnephaeus nilssonii. The sequence goes on from NC_137083.1 coordinate 12,074,318, forward strand.
CCCATATTGGAGAGGGTACAGGCTGGGCTGAGGGACAACCCCCCTCCGTGCACGAATTTCGTGCACCGGGCCTCTAGTAAATAAATAAAAGCTATGGAATCTTGAGCAAGTGCCTAAACATCTCTGATTCTCAGTTTTCTCATTTAAACATTATGTATATAGTCCTTCATAGGGTTATTAGGGATATTCATGTCAACATATGAAAAGCATCTATTATAGTTCCAGGTACACACAATATTCAATAGATACAACTTCTTTTTAGTGACACTTTATATAGCAATATGAAGTTATTTAGTCTGCAAATTGGAGAAAAGCCAGAATAAAATCTAGTTTCACCTAGAAACAACTTATCTCTCTGTTTAAAACCCTATTATCATCTGTTTAAAACATAAAATAAAAATTAAGTCCTAGTTTAGATTAAGTTTGTAATTGGAAACACCATAGATATTAAAAACACATTCTTGTGTTACATTTCTAATGCAAGTGAAATAAAATGCCTGCAAGTAGTAAGATATTAAAACAGAAAATTATTGAAATAAAAGTTAAAATCATGAGTCAATAAAACTGTATGTTCACATTATTACATAAATGTCTTCCTCTTTTATTCCTGCAATGAGACTATAAAAGATGTTCATCTACACCCGCCCCCCCCCCCCAAAAAAAAAGTAAAATGCAGAATCCAGGATTTCAGCTAGAAAGCAGAGATTATCAGCTAGAAAGAATAAGTAAGTCTGTCTGCATTAATTAAAATAAAATAAAATCCCCTTGTGGTTGTGACAAAAATCAAAAGATAATTTAGATGTCATTTTCAAAAGCTTTTGACACCAAGCTGGTGGGAGGTTCCAAAGAATCTTTGGAGTCCCCCATAGTCTGGAATGATTCCATTTCAAGTTCAGTCTACTGATACCTTAAAAATGCTAGAGGTGGCAACAGCAGTTCTAAAAAAGAATAAAGATTGGGCATAAAGTGCCCATTTGAACCTATTAATCAGTGAGAATTTTAATATTTCTTACGAGTTCTTCTATTTTGTGTAGCTAGGTATGCATAAATGCCACAAAATGTTTCAATATAGATGAAAGTTTTATTTATTTTATTATTTTTGGAAATCTGAGAATGCTAGTTTCTCAGTTAATGGAGTTAACTCTTGGCCACTAAGCCTGCCTGTTTGGATCATTTGGCAGCTAGACCAAATTATGGAGAGCACACAGGAGGAAATAGCCTCTTGGTTATTGAGCTTATAAATTCAAACACAAAAATTGATTGTCCTCCCCCAGCCAGGGTGGCTCAGCGGTTGAGTGTTGACCTATGAACTAGGAGGTCATGGTTCGATTCCCAGGACACATGCCCAGTTGTAAGCTCAATCCCTAGTGGGTTGGCGTGCAGGAGGCAGCCAATAGATGATTCTCTCATCATTGATGTTTTTCTATGTCTCTCTCCTCTCCCTTCCTCTCTCTGAAATCAATATAAACGTATTTTTTAATTGATTGTTCTTAACACAGAAGATTAAGTATCAGCATCACATGCAGAGCTCTTTCAAACTACACACAAACACACATGCACACACAGCCCCACCCATCAGAGATTCTGACCACCTATTTAGATATTATGTGGTTTTCCCTGGGAAGAACAGTGTGTATGTTGGAAGAAAACACACACGCAGACATGTATACACACACACAGGTGATTCTGACACATTCCCTCTTCCCACTCCTGAGACCTACTGCTAAAAATTGATGGCACATGTCACAATGATTTTTTGTATTTTTCCAAAGAATAAACTTATGGACTGTTATTGTAATAGACTCTTACTCCAGGAAAAGCTGTAGAGAGATGCAATTGAAATGATGATAATTGACTAAGTCAACTGAACACTCTGTCACTCTCTCAGCAAAAAAATCTCAAAACAAGTATTTCATGTTTTTAGCCGGAGGCATCTGCAAAGCATGTGTTTGACTGAAAGTTGGTCATTTGAAGAAATCCATGAGCAAGTTAAAAGTATAATTTATAGCATGCTTCTCCCTACACATGGATCTGCTCTATGATTTTCCAACCCTTTCCCAAGTTTATAGTCCCTAGGATACCAGAGACAGGTTTAAGAGGTTGTTGAAGCCAAAAACAGAAGAAAAGTTTGAATTTCTTTTGTATCAACTATTTTAATATGTATATTATACACACACACACACACACACACACACACACACACATATTTCTTTATTGATTTCAGAGAGGAAGGGAGAGATAGAAACATCAATGAGAGAGAATCATTGATTGGCTGCCTCCTGCACACCCACTACTGGGGATCTAGTCCACAACCTGGGCATGTGCCCTTGGCCGGAATCGAACCTCAGACCCTTCAGTCCACAGGCCAATGCTCTCTATCCACTGAGCCAAACCAGTTAGGGCTAATATATATTTTAAAGTATTAGGGTCTACTAGCAATTTTGATGCATAAACCTTTTATTTCAGTCTTGATGTGCAATGTCAGCAAACTCTCTGATTTGCTTTATACTGTCCCGCTTCTTGATGTCATTTCATTGTCTCACAGCTGTCTGCTCATTTGTGCCTTAATTTCTTCCTGGATGCCTAGATGCCTGCTTTAGGGAATGATGCCACTCGTTTTTAGTTGTTGGCTTTTTGTAATAATGAATTCGAGTGAAATGTAATAAATAAAATACAGCCTGCGAAATGATACTGAGAACTAGGGAGGCTAAAAAGAGATAATGATAATGTACAAGTCTTACTGAAAACAGTTTTATTTCTTTTTTTTTATCATTTACCCAATGAATAGGTATGGTCCACTGCACGTGGATTCGTGGCTAAGACTGAGGCCAAGTCATTCCATTCAGTTTCCACACGCTCTCTCTCTGATTAACCTTCTTGTGCACTCTCTTTTGAATTCTTGTTTTTGTTTCAGTGTATTAGTAAGAGTGAAGGCTTTAAAAGAGAAAAATGGATCCACTTGGGAAAATTACTGCACTGAGCACTATTCTGCTTTTATTAATCTGGTACCCTAATGAAAGGCTATTGTTCAACATTTAACAACAGCTTTGGCACAGATTTAAGAATTAAAGTGGCAATATCTCTAGAATGTCAAAATAGCTGGTTGAAGAGAGACGTTTCTAGCCCTGGTTAACTCCTAGCCAGCCATTACTTTAAGCTCTTAATTTTTTTAATGTTTTATATTTTATTTAATTTTTTAAAATGTTCAATTATAGTTGACATTCAATATATTAGTTTCATGTGTACAGCATAGTGGTTAGACATTTATATAACTTACAAAGTGATTCCCCCCAATAAGTCTAGTACCCCACCTGATACCGTAAGTGGCTATTACAATATTATTGACTATATTCCCTAGACTGTATTTTATGTCCCCATGACTACTTTATAACTGTCCATTTATACTTAATCTCTTCACCTTTTTCACCCAGCTCCCTATCTCCCTTCCCATCTGGCAACCATTAGTTTGTTCTCTGTATCAATCAGTTTGTTTCTGTTTTGATTGTTCATTTATTTTGTTTTTCATATAAGTGAAATCATTTGGTACTGTCTTTCTCTGTCTGACTTATTTCATTTAGCATAATACCTTTAGGTCCATCCATGTCATTGCAAATCGCAAGATTTCATTCTTTTTATAGCTGAGCAATATTCCATTGTACACATGTACCATGTCTTCTTTATGCAATTGTCTATCAATGGACACTAAAGCTGCTTCCATATATTGGATATTGTATATGAAATATCCTTCTTTGTCTCTTGTTATAGCCTTTGTTTTAAAGACCATTTTGTCAGATATAAGTATTGCTACCCCAGCTTTTTATTTTCCATTTCAATTTGCATGAAGTATCTTTGTTCATCCCTTTTAGACTGTGTGTATCTTTTGATCTGAAGTGGGTCTCTTGTAGGCAGCACATATACGGGTCTTCTTTTCTTCTCCACTCAGCCACCCTACATCTTGTGATTGGAATATTTACTCCATTTACATTTATATCTATATATATAAAAGGCTAAGTAACTGGCTGACTGGCCGGTAAGTATTGACGTGCACTGACCACCATGGGGCAGATGCTCAACGCAGGAGCTGTGGAGCGACAGCAACTTTGCAGAGTGTCCTCTCGCACTCTGGGATCCCTCGGGGGCTGTTGGACTGCTGGTTTCAGCCCATTCCCCGAGGGACCCCACTCACTCCACAGACGCCCTTTGAGCCACGACACCGGCTAGCCAGGGAGGGACCAGGGGACGTTGGCTCCAGGGTGTGTCCAGCCTATCTTGCCCAGTTGCACCCCGCCAGCCACTTTCTAATTAATTTCCTTTCAATGTGCACGAATCCATGCACCAAGCCTCTAGTTAATAATAGGTATGTAGTTACTGCCATTTTATTATTCACAGTTTTTAATATTTTTATTCCTTCTTCTTAAACAGATCCTTTTAATATTTCTTGTAATACTGACTTGGTGGTGATGAAGTCCTTTAGCTTTTCCTTGTCTGGGATAAGCACTTAATTTACATAAGTTTTCAGTAAAATTTATTTTAACAAGGCTTTTAGAAATAATTTTTAGTTATTGGTAAGTCCCAATTGCCTCCTGGCTAAAAACTGACAACCAAACTTCCAACCTTACAGAAGGTGAAAGCTGTAATTTCTTATTCAGAAGCAGAGTCAGATAGGTAACAAAGATAACCAGTAAGTACAGAATGTCATACTTTAAAGACATTTCAGGTCCTCAAAACAATCTCTTCATGTCCATGAATTTTCAAAACATTAAGAGTTTCTCAAAAATCCAACAGTAGTTTACATGAAGTATAAAATGTGCTTCACATGTATTAGATTTTTAAATGAACCATTTGCTGTTTGTAGTAAAAATGCTAAAGTCTTGCTAGAACTTTAAACAAGAAAAATTGCTCAGACTGGAGTTATAAATACAAACATTCTCAGATCTTAGCTAGTTCCACCACCAAACTGTCTTCACTGGAAAAGGACTCATCTAAACACCAGTTAGATGATAAATAATGCATTGACTTTTAATATTTTTCTATAATGCTTTACACTTGGCAAAAGCTGTTGCAGTTTTCATATTTAGAACATTAACTTTTTAGTACAATAAACCTTTTAGCGTGGGCAGATATTTAATGCCATAATTCAAATATACAGAGTAATAAACTCAGTTTGGCCCTTCCTGACCACACAACACAGAGGTACACTCTACAGAATCCTGGAGAGTTGAAAACCTCCCCTGCAACTCCCCCTGATTCTGCCTTGTGGATGTGCCTGTGATACCAGCCCTTCTTGGGGGCACATGGTAAGTGAAAATAGTAAAAAGGCTTCCAAATAAATGTACTCTCATAAAGGATAGTAAAGGAAGGTGTCATGCACAAGGTTTCTACTTTTTAATGTTGTTAATTATGTTGATTGGAGTCTCTCCTAATTATAAAATAACTACAAGCTCTTTGCAGAAAATGTAAGGCAAGTGCTTTTTTAACCTCATGCACTTAAAAAAAAATAACTTTAGGTGCATTTTTAAACTCCACCATCATGTAGAGGTTTAGGAACTGTCCAAAAACGAAGTCCCTGGGGGACTCCCATGCAAATTGTTGATTGACATAAATATGAAACTTCTTGTGTCCTCACCTTAGAGTTTCTCTGAACTACAAAGTCTAACAGCAATAGGTATCTTAAATCCTTCAAGTAGGATGTATGATAAATGCTAGATAAGAAAGAAAAAGGAAAAAATATTCCATGTGCTCTAGCAATAGCCCCTATGACCACTGCTCATGGAAAATTCTCATGGCTTATGGTTGTCAGGCATGGCTAGAAATTGATGCCCTTGGTTCTCATGAGAAGATGAAGTTATGCATGAAGTTAGTATTTGGTACTATCCCTTTGTCCCTCTCCTGCTTTAACAAATATCAGGAGGGGAAAGAGGCCCTACATGGTTATGTTATCTGATATCCTAACTGTCAAAGAATAGATCTTCCATCTAAAACAAAATCTAAAATCTCTGTGACAACTTAAGCATAAAATGAAGACTCCCTTCATGTACCAACTTCCCTTCTTCAACATTTCTATTATCACTAATTTTCAATAATGTACAGTAGATCTTCCTTAGCAATAATAAAACTACCCGTGTTACAAGTTTAGTTTTATATAGCACTCCATATGGTGGATTCATAATAAATTTCTACTGGGAATACAATCATAAACCACTATTTTCTGCTATAAAAACCCATTAAAGCACAGACATGCACAAACAAGGTAATCTGCAATAAATTTGGAGATGTTAAAATACTACAAATGTAAATGTATTCACCCCCATTGCAATGCATGTAATTTCCATAGCTTTATTAGAAATCTTGCCTTTACGGTGGTTTGGCAATAGGCTATAAATATAGGAGGAATGAGTCAGCGTGCAAATCCCTTCTGTGAAAAAACAATTTGAAAGGTTTTATAGCCCAAAGCTGTTTATTATTTTGTAAGAATAGTAATGCAAGTTTGTGTTTGGAACCTGCTGAGAGGAGAATTCTCAAAACGTCCTATTTATAAGCCAGCAAGGAAAAAATTCTCAGCAAATTAAGAAAAAGAAAAAAAACAACAACATTTGATTTCGGTAAAGTCATGGAAATAGTGTTTCCCAAATAAAGCATTTAATTGATGGACTTTTTTCTCTGCACACATTAGGGCCGTACAAGAGATGACCAATATATCACACTGAGAAAAGGAGAGCAGCGTTAGCCTGGCAAATTTGAGTCCTGGAGGCAGGTAGTAAATATCTTTGGAGAGGAGAGGAGAAGAGATTACAAAGGTGAAGAATGCGAGGGGACTAAGGAGAGAACTGTCAGAAACAAGCACAGTAGGGCATGGCAAGGGAAGAGGTGTGGGCAACGTAGGAGACCACTGAGGGACAAAGAACCCGAGGCCAGCACACAGGCTGCGGAAGAGAGTTGTAAGGAGATGGGTCTCAGATATGGAAGAAAACTTGGAAGGATGAGGACCAAGAACAGAGGGAGGCTGGATTTGGGAGTCAGAAGCTCACTGTGAACTTCGGAGGACCAGCTTCAGGACAGAAGCCAGCCTGCAAGGGCATGAGGAGGGGGTTGAGGGTGATGGTATGGAAATTACAGACATGAACAGCTTTTAAAAGGAGGGGGACTTATTGGCTTGAGTATAAATGGAGCAAGGAAGGGTGTCTTGGGAGAGAAAAGATCTGGGGAGGTTTGCAGCTGGTGAAAGGGGTAAAACCAAAGACTTAGTAGACAGAAGTCACCCCTCAAAAGATGCAGTTCAGGCAGGATATCGAGAAAGTGGGTTCAAGGACATGGGTAGAGGGTTTAGCTTAGACAAGAGGGGGAGTATTTAGGCAGAAAGAAAGGGCAGAGTTGGTGAAGGTTAAAAGAAAATCTGCAAAGAGTATAAAGAAAGAAGTTGGTGGAACTGAGGTCTAAAGACCTTCAATCACTTCAGAAAACCAAGAAGTATTCAGTTCCTGACTTTCTTAAATATATGAGCTTATTTTAAAAACATATTATCATTTTTTTTGTGAGCATATAGAGGGTCTGTGTGTGTTGTGAGGGAGCCAAAACGATAAAATATCCCAAACTACCTAAACACATGTGCATGCAGTCTGGCACGCATGTTCACATAGACACGCACACACGCACCCACAGACAGCAGAAATGCAAGCCATTCCAAAACTAAGTATCATGGTTTAGTACAATGCTCACAGCACTGACCTAAGACTTTTGCTCCATGTCTCCTTTCCCCTTCAGAGGATATTTCTATAAAAGTCCGGATCATTGCCGTAACCGGTTTGGCTCAGTGGATAGAGCGTTGGCCTGCAGACTGAAAGGTCCCAGGTTCAATTCCTGTCAAGGGCATGTACCTTGGTAGCGGGCACATCCCCAGTAGGAGGTGTGCAGGCGGCAGCTGATTGATGTTTCTCTCTCATCGATGATTCTAACTCTCTATCCCTCTCCCTTCCTCTCTGTAAAAAATCAATAAAATATATTTTAAAAATAAAATAAAATAAAAGTCCGGATCACCAGAAGCAGAACGGAGCTGAGCACCCACCATATGGTCCAGAAGGCTCGTAAGTGCATAAGTGGGAGTGCCTGTCTGCATAACAGGGCACAGCAGCACGGGTCCGGGAATGAGACATCTTGCTAACATCAATTATGGAAGGCCAGAAACTTTCAATGAATTTGAAAAATCAATGGTAAAAAGGGAGGGGGGGGGAATAAATTTATTTCCTGAAATAATAAATTGGTGCTCCTTCTTGGCTGATGATGTGAAGAAAGGAGACTGCATGAATATGGCCAGAAGGATATAAGGGGACATACTGTATACTATAGGGTGTCCCAAAAAATGCATATACACACTTTGAATAATTATAAAGGCAGTGTTTATTAAAATACATTTCATTTTCAAAATTGAGCTATCAGCTGTTAAAGTGTGTATATATATTTTTAAAGTTTTTCAAACATATTTTTATTGGTTTCAGAGAGGAAGAGAGAAGGAGAGATAGAAACATCAATGATGACAGAGAATCATTGATTGGCTGCCTCCTGTATACCACCCACTGGGGATCGAGCCCACAACCTGGGCATGTGCCCTGACCAGGAATCAAACAGTGGCCTCCTGGTTCATAGGTAGACACTCAACCACCGAACCACACCAGCCGTGCCATTTTTTGGGGGACACCCTGTATTTCAGGATTCTGACACAAAAAAAATATGTTTTTTTAGGAACTCACTCTTTATATTAACAGGACATTGGAGAGGGTTGTAAGGGAATATAAGAGAATACCAAAAGGAAGAAAAAATTTAATAAAGAGGAAATAAAGTAGTGACATGGGTAGGCAAAGAAAATTATTTAGGGAAGGAAAAATCAAAAGTGGGAGCAAAAAGGTAACCAGAACTCACAGAGCTATTTTGAGAGTGAAAAACCAATGAAAAACATCAAGTATAAGATTATTCTTATTTGACATTTTTATACAGCAGCAACTTAAAAAACATCAAACACTGACATAATCCTTCCTCTAGCATTTTAACACATCATTATATTGTTAACAATGTCAAATGGCTATAGCCATTCATGTGACTTTTAAATAGATTACTTTTATCATAAAAATGTCATTTTTAGGATAATCTGTATTCTCACATTTTTATGTTCAGCTATGGTCTTAAAATGTCAAATATAGGAGATATTTGTGTCTGCAATTCTTGGAGTCTTACTACAGATCTTGAGAATATCAGTATACAATAAACCTTAAGCTGCTGTGCTCAATTCATTTTTTCCTACAATTTTTCTCCTTTTAACAATAATTACAAAGTACTTGTATAAGTAAAGATGAGATTGTGGGTTAAGGCCATAAATAGGCAGGAAATTTGTAATGAAGCCTGCCTTGGCTGCACGAAAGGCATCTTATAACATGCTCAATCACTCAAGCTCACATTCCCATAGGCATGATTATATATGCAATATTTGGCCCGCCTGCTCAGTTAGCAATAATGGTAACAATGTATCATTTCACTTCCAGGGACTAACATGTGCCAAATGTCCAACCAGATTTCTTTGATCGTTCCTCTTAAATATGAGGAAAACAAAGCAATTAAATAATGCACCAAAGATCAGACAAATGAGCCACAAAGGGGGAATTAGAACTCAGCTAAGTCAATAGTCTAGTGTAGGGATTGGTAAACTTTTTTTATAAAAGGCCAAATAGTCACTATTTTAGCCTAGCAGGCCACATGGTATCCTATCTGTCACAACAACTCAACTCTGATACTATAATGCAGAAAAACAACAGAAATCTTGCATAAACAATGGGTGTGGTTGTGTACCAATAAAACTTTATTTACCAAAATAGGAACTGGGCTGGATTTGGCTTTCTGTCCTTAGTTTGGTAACCTCCGATCTAGGCAATCAACTCACACAATCTGTCAAAAATTGAAGTTCAAACTTCAACAAACACTAATTTCATCTAGACTGAATAATAATATCTAACATTAGTGAGAGCTTACCAGATACCAAGCACCATGGCACTTCATACAATTACATTTTTATTCTATAACAGTCAGTAAGACTGTTATTATATTCATTTTGCAGATGAGGAAACTCAAGTTCAGAGAAGGTCACTCAGCTTAAAGTTAAGGAGACAGAATTTGAAAGTAGGCAGCTGAATCAAAGCTTCTGATCTGTCCGACCAGTGTTGCTCAGTGGTTGAGCATTGACCTATGAACCAGGAGGTCACAGTTCGATTCCCAGTCAGGGCACATGCCCAGGTTGCAGGCTCCATCCCCAGTGTGGGGCATGTAGGAGGCAGCCAATCAATGATTCTCTCTCATCACTGATGTTTCTATCTCTTTCTCCCTCTCCTTTCATCTCTCTGAAATCAATAAAAACATATTTAAAGAGGTTATACTATTTTTTTTTAAATCAAATAAAAATTTTAAAATTTTTAAAAAGCTTCTGATCTTCACCACTGCCTGATGTTCATTGAATGTAATTTATAGATGTTAAGAAAACATGAAGCCATAAAAAACATCAGCATTTCCAGGAAAGGGATTGTAGGGTAATCTATACTCTTTAAACTTAAGGAACACTCCTAGCGGCTAGACATCCTGAGTCGGTCCCATTCTGATCTATCTACTTGTGAATGTGTTGCTGCAAACCCACCATCACCACACTGAAGAATGAGACCTACACACTGAATTCCCTAGCCAGCCGGTGTCCAGACCATCCAGATGCTCTCCGCTGATACTGGGGAAGGCCCTGGCCTGAGGCAGCAAGGAGAAACATGGTGGTTGAGTTTAAATCATTGGCAAAACCAGGAAAGCAACTACCTTGTATGGCCACCGGCAGGAAAGCTTGCACCCTGCATCTCTCAACTTCATCTTCCATCACTCCACAGCCCCATTGAGGATGAATGCAAAACAAATGTTCAACATAGATGCAAACCAGGATATGATGTTCCAGCATCTGTTGTTTGCATGGTGCACTCCCAACTCCCAACATCCTCCTAAGTAGGAAAGTATTATTTTATCCTCATCTTACAATAAAGTAAGAGAAGTCTTTAAGACTCACTAAGTTGTTAAGGCCACATAATAAGGAAAGACTCAGCCCCTAGTCTTCTGAGTCAGCTTCAGGGCCTCTCTCCTCTCAACCAGGCTTCCTTCTAACCTTCCAAGGTGACCTACAGAGTGATAGTTTGAAAAAGCAAACCATATGAAAGGATTATTACACAAATATGGATTATTTTGTTAAACTGAGGACACTGGAAACGTTCATCAGCGTACCCCAAGTCTTAAGTGATAGCCCTCATTATGGGGAATTTCAGGCAGAGTATTTACAATAAAAATAAAGTATGGGGTTGGGGGAGAGATCTTGTGTAAAATTTAGCCCCCGAGGCCCTTTCCAGTCAGAAGTGCCTGTGGTCATGTCACATCTAAGCCAATTCTTTATTTTTGGGGGGGAGGGGGATCACAGGATGAGGGGAGCATCTGGATTCATATACTAGTATCCTGTACCTTTCCCATCATTGCACAACAGTTGTTCTTTGCCCACCTGCCCCAGCAACACCCCTCACCCCAAACAAAAAGCAAAGAATGCAAACCATCAAAGTGAGGTCTATTTTTTCAACTAGATTTGATTATTCTCAAATCTCCAGTCTAAACAAAGTTGATGGGAGCTGGGTATGAATAACTGAGAACAAAGATTTTCCCATTTATAAGAGATAAAATTAAAACTATCATTTCACCTTAAAGCAGATGTGGGTGCTGTTTACCAACTCTCTCTCTCTCTCTCTCTCTCTCTCTCTCTCTCTCTCTCTCTCTTTCTCTAATTTCTTTGTTGAAGAAGAAAATGTCTAATTTACATGTAGAGCCCGCAAATTATAGCCAGACCAGACACGGAAGCAGATGAAGGTTGTGATTGATATTCCAAAATTTCCGTCCTGATTTTCCTATCCTCAGAATTAGCCACTCTATAAATCAAACCGACATACGAACAACGGATGTCAAAACCAATAGGTCACATCTGTGAAAAACATCAGACATAAAAAACTGGATTCTTCTGTTCTTCTCTGAAAAAAAACACCACTCCCTTCACTATCCCTACCACCATTTTCACCATTATACTTTAAAATATACTGTCTCTGTTCAGAAAATATCACTTTCCAATGTACATTGGTATAAATAATGGCCATTATTTCTTTCCACTTGATTGTATGAAATGCTAGTAATTGGCACTATTTCCCTGAATGAAACATGAGTGAAACCTTGACCGTTTCTGGGTAAACAGTTATTATTGAGACACACATATGTATGTTGTCAACCAGGAGCCTAATAGTGATGCAAATCCCTCATTTCTTAAAAGCATTTCTATTTCTGCTGATCTGGGTTAATTTATCCCAGAACTGAAGGCACATATTACAAATCTAGGAGCTGTAAGAGTTGCCTCCTACTCTTAACCACATCACCTTAGGAGTATCACTCTGGGCCTTGGGTTCTCTCTCGAAGGATCTCCAAGTGCAAATGCTCCTACTGTTTCTCCTCTGTGAGGGCAACAATGGTGACCCATCATCCCTGGAATGTGTTTGAGCTCTTTTCCACGTGTAATGATGAGTTTACAATTATAAAATGTTTATAGAAGAAAAAAATCTCATAGACCCAATGCCTCACTTACAGCTAAGGAATCTGCATGGTGAAGAGGGTAAGTGACTTATTAGCTCTGTGACTTCAGGCCAGCTACTTAACCTCTCTGAGCCTGAATTCCCTAACTTATAAAATGGAAATAATGATAGTACCTTCTTTCTAAAATGATCATGAGGCATAAAACAATGAATGTAAAACCTATTTAAAACATTCAGTAAATCTTGGTGCTGCTATAACCTCACTATTAGTTTCCTGAAACTGCTGTAACAAATTACCACTGACTGGGTGCCTTAAAGCAACAGAAATTTGTTTTCTCACAGTTCTGGAGGCCAGCAGTCCAAAAATCAAGGTGTCAGCAGGGCGGATTCCTTGTCGGGGCTCTGAAGGAAATCCACTCCATGCTTCTCTTGGGAGTTGTGGGCAAGTCTTGGTGTCCCTGGACTGTAGCTGCATCTCTCCAATCTGTGCCCAGGTCTGCATGTGACTGTCTACCTTGTGCGTCTTCTCCTCTACTCTCCTCTTATAAGAACAGTTGTCAATGGATCTAGGCACCCCCTAACCCAATATGATCTCATCTGGAGATCCTTAATTATATCTGCAAAGACCCTTTTCTAAATAAGGTCACATCTACAGGTTCAAATGCTTCCCTTCCTACATTTCTTTTGGGCGGGCCACCATTTAGCCATTACACCCTTTCTCCAACTAAAAAAGTCAGTTTAGGTCACACAAGCCTCAAACTTTTTCTTCCTGTGGGAAACAGAACATGGTTTTTCCCCCCAAATGTCTTCACTGTTCCTGTTCAAAGGCCCCTTTGATCAAACTCTTCAAAGCTATGATATCACCTGTTTTCTTCCTGTTGTGTGGCTCAGTGGTTTCTAGATGGAATGTGGGCACGGTGATGGGGAGTATATAGTAGGCACTGGTTTGTGGATGGAATATGGGCACGGTGATGGGGAGTATACAGTAGGCACTGGTTTGTGGATGGAATATGGGCACGGTGATGGGGAGTATACAGTAGGCACTGGTCTGTGGATGGAATATGAGCACAGTGATGGGGAGTATATAGTAGGCACTGGTTTGTGGATGGAATATGAGCACAGTGATGGGGAGTATACAGTAGGCACTGGTTTGTGGATGGAATATGGGCACGGTGATGGGGAGTATACAGTAGGCACTGGTTCGTAGATGGAATATGGGCATGGTGATGGGGAGTATACAGTAGGCACTGGTTTGTAGATGGAATATGGGCACGGTGATGAGGAGTATACAGTAGGCACTGGTTTGTAGATGGAATATGGGCATGGAGATGGAGAGTATACAGTAGGCACTGGTCTGTGGATGGAATATGGGCATGATGATGGGGGGTATACAGTAGGGTTTCAGATGGAAGAAACAGAGATGGGCCAGCTTAACCCCCCGGGCCCTTGATGAGGTAACAGAGATCTGAGAAGTGACGTCCCTTGTCCAAGTAGTGAAGGTAACATGATGGCACAGCCATCACAGAGCCAGTCACCTGGCCCATGGCCCTGCCCCTCTTCCCTGCCACCTCCCACCATGTTACCCCCCACTGCACCACAGTTATAAGGGCATCCCAGCATTCTACAAGGCCACATGAGGGAAGCTGTCATATCTTACACCAGGCGTCCTCAAACTACGGCCCGCGGGCCACATGGGGGTGTTTTTGCCATTTTGTTTTTTTACTTCAAAATAAGATATGTGCAGTGTGCATAGGAATTTGTTCATAGTTTTTTTTAACTATAGTGCGGCCCTCCAATGGTCTGAGGGACAGTGAACTGGCCCCCTGTTTAAAAAGTTTGAGGACCCCTGTCTTACACCTTTTTCTATGCCCCTGGATAATTCTATAGGGTACACCATTTTTAACCCAGAAAAATCAAGATGTAAATAGCCAAAGTTAGACCTGCCAGGATTTCAATTAAACTTTGATTTGCTTTTCTACATCATGGGGTCAAGGAGAAATTTTGGAAAATGCTTCCCATCCTATATAAGGGCAATGGTATCTTGTAACTTCACGTGAATCTTTGATCATACAAATAATTTCTTAATTTCTGAAGATTAGCCTGATATACCAATTGTTTGAAACTCAAATTCCCCATTCTCTAGAGTCAATAGTAACCATATAAGTAAGTTTCCAGGCTAAGCCTACAAAATTATATAATACAATTACAACAAAAAAAAGAAATTAATATTAACAATGTAAGTAATTAAACAAAGAAAACTTAAATTGAATTATAAAGTTAATTCTTTCCTTCATTTGCCCAGAATTTCAGCTTGAGAAAAAATAGGTTTAATAAAAAGAATAGAAGGACATAGAAGGAAGCTTTTTGAAAAGCTCCTGCATATTTTAAAAAGCATTAAAGGTCAATTATATTTAATTCCATTGTGAATTTATGGATTCCCCCCCCCCAGTGGAGAAATATTTTATAGCTCTTTACAATTTTTAAAGAGCTTTCAGCACAATGTTTCATTTGTGAGAGTAGTAGGATGAGTGTAGATTTTATAAGGCAGCCACGCCCAACGAGTTCCAGAAACTGATAAATTAGCAACTGGGAAGCAGTTATCACTGGTCTCTCAAATCCTCACCACCCAGAGTGTGAACAGGAGCATTAGCATACCTGAGAGCTTGAGAGAAATGCAGAACCTGGACCCCAGACCTACAGGAACCTGCATTTTAGCGAGATTCCGGGGATGCCTGTGTGCACCAATGTCTGAGAAGTGCTTCTCAGTGAACAGCAGTGTCTTAAGGAAATGCTCATTTATCTATATATATATAAAAGCCTAAGCAACCATTACTACCAGTCGACCGAATGACCGGTCGACTGGTCGCTATGATGCACACTGACCACTAGGGGGCAGAGGCTCAATGCAGGAGCTGTCCCCTGGTGGTCAGTATCCTCCCACAGTTAACCTCCCATGGCCAGCCAACCTCCCACGGTCTCTCCCCCTGGCCAGCTAGCCTCAATGGGCCCCAATCGCCAGCCAGGCCGAGAGACCCCACCCATGCACAAATTCATGCACCAGCCCTCTAGTAAGAATATACATTTGGTTATTTCAAAGAAGTACAAATCAAAACCACAAAGAGATATCATTTCACACCTATTAGATGTTAGGATGACTATTATAAAAAAAAAAACAACAAGGAATGGTTGACTGGGTGGAGGAAAGGGTACTCTGGTACATTGTTTTCAGGAATGTAAATGGATGCAGTCATTATGGATCAAAAACAGTATGGTAATTCCTCAAAGCACTAAAAATAGAAATACCATATGATTCACCAATCCCTCTTCTGGGTATATACCCCCCAAAAAACAAAATCAGTACCTTGAAGAGACAGCTGCACTCCCATGTTCACTGCAGCATTATTCACAATAACCAAGGTATATAGAAACAACCTAAGTATACATTGATAGATTATATATATATATATATATATATATATATATATATATATATTCACATTTCTTTATATTTTAAAGAAGCATTAAAGGTCAATTATATTTAATTCCATTGTGAATTTATGGATTCCCCCCCAGTGGAGAAATATTTTATAGCTCTTTACAATATATATATATATATATATATATATATATATATATATATATATTCACATTTCTTTATCAATTAATATATATATTTGTGCCAAACACAGAAAGAAAAAAAGAAAACCTGCATGATCTTACTTGCATATAGAATCCAAAAAGTCTGGTACATAGAAGCAGGCTGTAGAATGGTGATTACCAGGCATGGGAGGCAGGGGAAATTAAAGATATTGGTCAAAAGGTACAAAGTTTCAGTTATGTAAAATGAATAAGTCTAGATAGCTAATGTATAGGAATGTGACTACAGTTAATAGTACTGTAGTGCTGAACACTGGAAATTTGCTAAGAGAGTAAACATCAGGTGCTCATCACACAAAAAATATGGATATTATGTGAGGATATGTGAATTAGATTGACTATAATAATAATTTTCTGTGTATCTGTATATAAAATTATGTTGTACACCTCACATATATGTGCTTTTCCTTTTTTAATTAAATAAAATAAGAAAACAACCTTTAAAAATAATATACGTTTGATTTTTAGTACCAGCAATATTGCAAATTGAGCTAAGATTTTCTTTCCTTTTAAAAAACAAAGATCCGGATAAACTACAATACTAAAAAAATAGAAAGGGACATTTCCAGTGACCAAAACACCCCAAATGAACAAAAGAACTCATAGCACATGAATGAAGGCAGCAGAATCCTGGGGGATAGCAGACTTGTTTGCACGCCCAAACGGCAAGGGACTAGTCATAAAATCCCCATGAAAATCAGAGCTGAGGCCTTGAGCCCAGATGAAGAATGATGTTAGAGCACAGACTTCTACATGAAACCCACCCTCTTTGTTTAAGAGGAGTAGGAGAACCTCCCAAGGGGGCCAGAAAAGAATCAAAGGAGCATCAGGTCTGGCAGGCCCCCAGCCTTAGTCTGTGCCACATGTGGACACAGAGTCCAAATACACTCCACATGGCGTTGGAATCTCAAACTGACAAAATACTGTGAAAATTCATCCTGGACAAGTAAAATCCTTGGGATACCCGGCCATGGCAAACATAAGACCTCTCTATAAATATACTCCCATGAACCAGGGTACATATGACTCACGCAGACCAAAAATAATCCCAGATGAGATTGAGCCCCACAAGCCAAAATTAAAATCACATGAGAAAATAATTCATTACAAGAGAGTATTATAAGGAACCACAAACAGTGGATTAGCATGCCCCGGAACCCAAGATAACAGAACCATTCCAAAGAGTCTACTGTTTTAGTTAAGTCTCAAAGCAATCTATACTAATAATAGAGAAATATGCAAATTGTTCAGGATGCCATCACAGTAACTGTATTGACCTGCAGGCTGTGTGGGATGACAAGGCCAGCAGGAGAGTTAGTGAGGGATGACCAAACAACTGAACAGCAGGCTGCGTGGGGCGACCAGGCCTGCAGGGGAGTTAGTGAGGGACAACCAAATGACTAAACAGCAGGCTGCATTGGGCAATCAGGCCGGCAGAGGGGGCAGTAAGGGGTGACCAGGTTGGGGGCAGGGGGGGGGGCAGTTAGGGGCAACCAGGCTGGTGGCGGGGGGGCAGTTAGGGGCAATCAGGCTGGCGGGGGGCAGTTGGAGGCAACCAGGCTGGCGGGGGGGGGGGGCAGTTGGGGGTGACTAGGCCAGCGGGCGGCGGGGGGGCAGTTAAGGGCTATCAGGCAGGCAGGTGAGCAGTTAGGAGCCAGTGGTCCCGGATTGTGAGAGGGATGTCCTGGATTGGAGAGGGTGCAGGCTGAGTTGAGGGGACCCTGCTCCCATGCACAAATTTCGTGCACTGAGCCTCTAATTTACTAGATAAGAGAGCTGAGGCTAAAGGGTAATTTACAGATAAGGAAAGAGAAGTTCAGAGACTCTGCTTGCTAATAAGAACTGAGGACTCAGATCCAGCCCCAGGGCTTCTTCCACATCACATTATCTCCATTCTTAATAAATGTATGATTCACTCATACCCACTAAGTTGGAACAATTCTTGGGTTCATGTAAAACAGAAGAGAAAGAAGTGATATATTTTTACTTTTATTTTTAGATTCGGAAGGGAGAACTCTCATTCAATAAATTTGACCTTAAGGAGTCTTTTACACACACACAAAAGGGAGTGGGTAGAGATCTTTGTGCACTCAAAAATTCCTATTGGGGGCAGGGGGAGAGGAGAGTGACAATGTAAGAATTTTGAAGCAGTTGGACAAAATAGGTAAATATGCATCTGAATTTCCAGAACGTTCAGAAGACAGGAGTTATATTTGGCATTTGTCCTTCTTCCAAGGTAAAATGCCAGGTAATCACTGGAACATGAGCCCAGGGGAGTTTCTGCCTTTGCCCCCGCACCATGACCTCAGTGTCACTGCCAGGCTGCTTTAAAGATCAACTCTAGCCCGCAAAGCTTCACGCAGGTTGCTAAGGAATGGTGGATAGCTCAGGCACTACAGCAAAGCTGTAATTTCTCATCTCTTACCCCCTTCCCTAAATTACAATTAAATTCCATCATTCAAAACTGCCTGATCTTGAGCCAGATGCATATATCACAAGAAGGCATTAAAATCTGACCTTTTATATCCCAATAAGAAATGTCATGAGTCCATCACAGAACCATAACTCCCTCTCGAATTAGAGCTAAGAAGATCTGAACTTCAAAGGGGAACTAATCCGAAGACTTTTCTAATAACCTCTTAAAATTCTGAATTCTAAAGAAAAAAACTGAGTTGACTTCTGTGTTTCACAGCAAAAGTAATAATGAATGAGTAAATAGCAGGGTGTGAAAAATGCTACAAACAAAAATCGAAAAAGGAGCATGGCGCTACATCTCTGAGAAGCCAGTTCTGAGATTACTGGAAACTGGGAAATCAGTAACACCTCAGCAGAGGCCCTAAAACCCAAAACAATTATCCTTTGGCACTTTCACTAAGCTTCACATCTAGTGGCTTCATCAGTAAGATACCACAGAGGCTCTGCAGCATACTGTGGGGCTTGGCGACTTCAGAGCTTGCTCTTGGAATATTTATCATGTTAACTGAGTAAATAGCTAGTCCTTTGCCCGTGGGGAGATAAGCAGGCAGCCTTATCGGTCTTGGTGCTTTCCAAAGGTTTTGTTCCACAGCACAGGGTGGAGCATCCATCTTCCCTCTGAAGACCATCCCTCCCTTGAGAGAGAAAGGTAGGTATTTAGACCTTGTAAAGAAGAGTCATTTAAATAAGAAAGAGAAAACCTAACTGAATAGTAAGAAAAGAGATGGGGACTGGGAGCAACCAGAGACAGAGATTCAAGAGCAATGGCAGCTCAGCTCTACCAAAGTTAGGGGGCGGGGGAAGGTATGAGGCAATTGTAAATGAAGGACAGAGACTGAAGTCATACACGGACACTTCCACCTCCATCCACACAAAAGCATACTTGGTGTCCAAGGGAAGGCAATGACAAAGCAAGATGGCTCTCCTGACTGCATTCATAAATATTTACTGAATCCCACGGTGTATACATGGATGCCAGAGACATACCATAAGTATAAGGAAGAGGAAAAGAAATAATAATTTATACAATAGGTAGAAAACATGGGTAGAAGTAAAGTGCCATTAATTCGGAAGAAGGAGGAAAAGAAAATATGCCAATTATGGGGCTATGTAGCTACACAAAGAAAATAATATTCGAGCTGAGTCTTCAAAAATAGGTAAGATTTAGACACGCAGATATACTACTGGGTAGCACAGTAATCTCTCTACCACAAACAAGAGGCCAAATGAATAATCATCAGGCTAGCTGTGCATCTATGAACCTAGGGAGACTTTTTTTTTTAATCAACGCTGGCAGATATTTTAAATGGTTTAATTAATCTAAGGTGAGACCCAGGCATGAGTAGTTCTATTTTTATGAACATTCCCCGTGTGATTCTACTGGGCAGCCAGGGATCCTGAGCTAGAGCAGAGCAGACGTGGAGACCTGTGTTTGCGTTTGGAGTCTATACCAGAACTTTAAAGAATCCCAGCTCTCTGTGCCATGGCTCAGGAATGGACACCATTCCCCACAGACACGATATAGGAAGAGAAACCAAAATAAAACACTGACTTCAACACAGTCCTAGTCCTTGGGGAGCTTCCGTTTGTCAGATGAAGAGGCAATAACAGGAACTCCATGGACACTGTTTGGTGCTCTGGTGAACTCCCTGCCAGAACAGCTCCAGTTGGAGGAACTGGCCATGCGGAATCATGAGTGGGCAAGTCCCCAGAATGTGCATAATGCTGCTTTTGGATCTGGGTTTTGAGAACAGAACCAGGAACGCCTGATGGTCTCACCATTGTGATGGCTTCTGAGACAATTTAATAAAGCAAGCATGGGCTTCTCTCGATGAGAAGCACATTGTTAGAAGGGATGATGTTGCATGAGTAGGTGGGCCAAGTGTTTGCACTGGGCAACAGGGAGTCTTTTAGTGTGAGGTTTGGGTTCATGTCTGAAAGAGTGAAAATGGATTGCATAGCTTTAGAGTGGCCTCCTACTATAAATAAACTGAGTAACTTGTGTTCCGCTTATCTATTGCTGTACAGTCATGGGCCAATTAATGACAGATAAATTTTGAGAAAAATGTTGCTAGGCGATTTTGTCATTGTGCAAACATCAGAGCATACACGTACATACACCTAGGCTACGTGGTATAGCCTATTGCTCCTATGCTACTAGTCTATACAGCATGTTACAGTACAAAACATGAGATTAAATCGAATACAAGAGAAAATGATGCAATCAAAAAGCAAGTAAACACAAGATGTTTGAGGTTGCTGCTGACATAATACAGCATAATGTTTTGTAGCCAACTTTTTTAATAACTAGAAAGAGTGCACTCTAAAATAATGATAAAAAGTATAGAATAGTAAAAACATAAACCAGTAAAATGGTTATTTATTGTCATTATCAAGTACTGTGCTGTACCTAATTGTACCAGCATCACCACAAACTCAAGTGATGCCTTGTGTTACTACGTTAGGACATTTCCATGGCTACGATGTCACTAGTTGAGAGGAACTTTTCAGCTCCATTATAATTCTACTAGTGCCCTGGTGCACGAATTTGTGCACATTGAAAGGAAATTAATTAGAAGGTGGCCAGCGAGGCAGGACTGGGTGAGACAGGCTGGACACACCCTGGAGCCAAACTCCTGGGGTGATGCCCCGGCTCTAAGGGCATCTGCCTAGTGAGCGGGGTCCCTCCAGCAGGTGGGGTCCCTTGACCTGACCTGCAGGGATCGAGCCAAAACTGGCTCTCTGACATTTCCTGAGGGGTCCCGGATTGCGAGAGGGTGGTTCTTGGGTGACGCACTCCAGAGTCAGGCTCCCTCCTCTCTGGTTCTGGGGTGCATTATCTGAGAACCCCTGCTGCCAAGTCACCGCAGCTCAGCAGCTCCTGTGTTGAGCGTCTGCGCCCTGGTGGTCAGTGCACATCATACCCACTGGCTGGTCAGACGGTCAGACAGTTGCTTAGCCTTTTATATATATAGATGGGCCCACGGTCGTATATGCGATCAGTGACTGACCCAAAGATCACCACATTACTGCATAACAACCCACTCAAAAATGCAGTGGCTTTAAACAATTTATTGTTCTCTCTCATAGTTCCATGGGTTGCCTGGATCCAGCTTGCTGGTTCTCCCTTGGTTCTCTCTCACAGTTGTGGTCAGATAGTGGTTAGAGTCATCTGAAGGCTCCACTGTACTGGACATCAAAAAGGAGCAGTCACACAGCTGGTTAGTACTGGCCACTACCTGGAGCTCAGCTAGGACAGCTGACTGCAATGCATACAGTAGCCTCTACATGGGACTTGGGTTTCTCACAGTATGGTGGCTGGGTTCTCAGAGACAGAAAATAGAAGCTGCCAGTTTCTCAATGTCTGGGTCCAAAATTGAGCAAATACCACTTCCACTATATTCTACCGATCAAAGCCATCCCAGAGCCTGCCCAGATTCGAGGAGAGGGGACACAGACCGCATGTCATGAGAGAGGAAAGTCAAAAATGTATAGCTGCCTTTAATCTCCCACAACTTGTGAATAGATTAGCCTTCTTATTCTCAACACCATATATTTGAGCTTTAAATATATATTTTTTTCACAGTTCTTTGATGGCAACTCCCACAGCAAATGAAAAAGAGCAACACTATACAGAATATGGATGCCACACAAACGTGAAAGAGTGATACTATACTATTCTTCATGGTAAGCTTATCACCTCTGAGTCTGAGCTGTTTTCTCCCAGCACTAAACCTCTCTTCTCTCTGCCTACTCCCCTTGGTGACCAAAAGTATATGTCTACAAAGAGGGGGTGAGAAAGACAATCAGGGGACCAGGCCACAGATCAGGGCCACACACAAGGGTCACATCCATAGCCTGCGCCTTACAGCCATTCTAGAATTTTTCACAAATTGTGACTGTTGGGATTCTGCCAGCGTCTGCCCGCAGTTCATAATGATCCAGTGCCCAAGAGCTTCTGCTTCCTCAATGTTTGCGGGACTCAGAAATCAATAACTAATCACACTTAGCTGGAGCCCCATGTTCTGTACACTCAGCAGTTTACAGTTTTGGTTGTGGGTCTGTAGAAGTTAACATGGGAAGCAGAGCATTTGTTGAAATGAGTTGCATTAAATATATTACCACTGGAATGCAAATCACTGATAATGACATTTATCGAGTGCTCATTTTGCAAGAGGCCCACTCTACCAGGAGTTTTAAGATGATGCAAAGGAAATAGAAGACACTTTTTTTTTTTTTTTACCTCAGAAGCTAATGTGACTCTTTTCCCCCCTCAACCCTTCACTAGGAACATAACAGCTAGATTACTTCTTGAAATCTCTGTCAGCTTTAAAATCCTGTTCAGAATAATGGTAATATCAGCTGTATCTGGTTTCCTGGTAGGCTGCTGCTAGTCTCCTTTCAGTGAGGAGCAAGTTGGAAAAACCAACTAGGCCCTTTTGCAAACTGTTACAGAGCCCCGGGTAGGGCCCAGTCTTTACTGTCCCTTCTCTGCCCCTAAATTGCATAATTTACATTGAATTCACAGCCAAATCCCTGATATGACAGCAGTGACATGCCCTCCCTTTCTCACAGGCCAGCTCTGGTAACACCAAAGACAGGTTTATGCAACACTCCAGATGAGTGCTTCTCAAACATGAAAATGCAAATTCCAATTCAGTGGATCTCACGGGACTCTGAGACTCCGCATTTCTAACAAGATCCCAGATGTTGATGCTGCCAGCCCTCTCACAACGAGCAGCAACACGAGGTTACTATGGAGAAAGCTTGACCTGCTCCAGGCAGTGTTGAAAGAAGAAAGACAAAACAAAGATCCCAAGTCCCCTGTGCTTTCCCTTCTCTCCCCCTCATTCCATCACCAGAGGATATATGCCAATTAAGTCTTAGGAAGAGCCTTGGGAATCTCAGAATGCAAACTAGACCCCAACCATGATCTCAGGTTTAAAGCATCAACCCAGCCAAGCGTGTCAAACTCAAGGCCCGTGAGACACGAGTTTGACATGCTTGTGTACGTAGACACTGACAAAGAGAAAACACTGAAAACTGAATCTGAAAGCTTTGCATCTATCCTCATAGTCATGAATTTCAGAGAACCACTTCAAATTAGTTGTCTTTTTTGACACCAAAAAAGGGCATGCATGTTCGCTTTCCATATAGGTCCCGCAAAATTGTTTCTTGACTGGGAGCATTATGACAGAAAGCTAAGAACTAAACTTTTTTCTAAATTAGAAGCAAAGGAGTTTTGATTTTTTAAATGTATTTTTTGCTTTGAATTATCCAGATATTTTCCCTAATTCCTCAAATCATAGTTAACAACTTAATATTGTTTTTGCTTTTTTCTCCCAAGTCTTTTACATTGCTCCTCCACATACCATGGTGGGTCACCATGCCCCGTAAGGTCTATATATAAAATTGGCTCAGCTTCTGTGCTGTGCTCTCCAGAAGGCCTGCCCAAGGCCTCTTTGTGTTTCTGGAAAAACTTAGGTTCTATGGTCATTTCTATTTTGAGTTTTCTGCCTCTACTGAATTTTTGTTCTCTGTTTTGCACTTTTTAGCAATTTTTTTCTCCTACATTGCCCCCAACCCAGCCCCTACCCACCTTCATTTCAAGCAAGGTGTATATAAAGCTCTTGTGTTTTTGAAAAACTTTTACTGAAGGTCATAAGGAGGATTATACTGCTACACTGCAAACAGACTAATTTAAAGTACATTACACAAAGAAAAAATTAATCAAGTACATTACACATACCTATTCTAGAAAGTTCTATCAAGCACCCTCCTCTGATATATCTCTGGACCTCCTGCCTTTTACTGATTGTTCCTTTTTTCCCTTTCCTACCCATTTCTCTCTCTCAACACCATTCCCCTCCCCTATTGCCCCTACACAGTACAGTTTTATGTTCATACCCAGCTTATGCAGAACAATTTGACTCTCCACATTCTCTATTCCCCAACTATGCCAAACTCACTTTTGTCTTTCCAGACCCATCAACACCCTCTCCTGTGTGAAAGGACCACCATCTTGTCTTTGAGGGGCTCTCACTTTTTGGAGGTGCATGGAATTTAAAACAGCTTTTGTGTTTCTTCATTAATAAGCATGATCTCACTTGAGCTAGTTACTCTCAAGTAGGAAAAACAAGCATTAATATGGCCATTTTAGACAAGAAACTAAAACCCAAAAAAAAATCATGTAACTTATGCCTAGTCCCCTCATTAGGGCCAGAACGAGGACTGAGATCCAGGCTTCCTGGGATCTGGTATATTCTCTCTAGCAAGTCATGTTTCCATCGGATAAGACCAAATACAGCATTTTACAGAGTCAAAGAAGCCCATAATTCTCTGGGACCCAAATTGAATAAGCCCAGATTTTGTTGCGTAACTAATACAAGCTACTTGATGACTGCTTAAAAGGCTTTTGTTTGCAGTGACAATTGGCAACTCCACATGAAATTGCTTCAATACAGAGGCCACAAATCAACATTTTCTCCCTCCAATTTTTAGGATTGACTCCAGGACTGTAGAAGACAGTCTATGAGTCAGAGAACAAGAAAAATGACTATGTTTTTTATAACTGCTGCTTTTTTCATCTTAAAATCACTGTTAGCAAGTGCCTTGAAGAGTACTGCACATTAATAAAGAAGCTTTGGGCACCACCACAGCCAATATTAAACCATTAAATTGTGCTTTAGAATTATTTATTCACCTTCTCAACATTCCAAACTGTTTGAAAGTGGCAAAGATCGGAGAATCCTGAGATGACAGTACACTCGGGGGCTGGTTAGCAGGCTGATTTAGGCAACAGGCTAAAGAGGCAAGTCCAGTCTTCAGATGCCAATTCGCCTGTTCTCTGCTTTAACCCAAAATCCACAGAGCAGGTTCTATCGTTGTAACAAAAAGGAGGGAAGTCTCTGCGAGGAGATGGGAGTGGCCAGTACAGGGGCGCCACCGCTCTTAATAAATCTACCCCAGATACACACCGCCCCGTGGACACACACACACGTGCACACACTCAATTTGGGATATTATGCCTCAAAACTTTGCCTGTTTTCTCTAAATAAATTCATACTGAGAAGGAAAAGCAGCCCCTGACAGCCAAAGAGCTGACTTAGCTGGGTTTTGATAATTTCCTGTTGAATATAAACAATTTCACAGAAAATCAACATCAGACAAAGCCACTCTTGCAACCATGATGAAATAAGACAAAAATATGGCCACTCGGTAATCGTATCAAAACACAGACAAAGTGTGAGCATCGCCCAAGCCACAGAATATCAAAAGGCTCAGGTAATAAGAGGGACTGCTGCTGCCTTCCCCATTGGGAGCTTTGCTGCCCTCCCTGTGGATACGACTCGCTGAGCTATCCAATCACAGAGTTGTCCTTGACCTCAGATAGCACCCAATCCAGAATGAACCCTGCCGCCTTGGGTTCTCCCCAAATTACCAACCAAACTCAAGTCCTATAAGTCCTTTCTAACACTCTCTTCTGGAAACATGCTCTGGGCCCTGTGGTTCTCCCTCACTGGCTGAGCAATAAACGTACTTGTTCAAGTGTAGGTGTGTTCCTTGGGGTCTTGGACTAGAAGGCAGTGACAGAAGTATAGGTACGTTGGGAGTGAAAGTTAAAAAAGTAGGACCAGGAGGGTCTTGCCTTTGGCAGAATATGGTACAAATAATGGTGTGGCACAGCTGGAAAAGTGGCCATGTGGCTACTTCTCCCAGGCCATTGTGACTACATGGACACTTGACTGCAACTACTGATACAACCTATGTGAGTCCATGTAAATATCAGCTGTGCATGTGAAATCTGCCTCCACGCCTTAAAAAGTCTATGTTCTCACCAGTTTAAATTCGATTTCTTCATATAACCTCCACACCTTGCGTGCTATGATGTATCTTTATACTCAAAGACTTCTACGTTTTTCATTTTGAACACAACATAATATCCAGACTCTCATTTGAAGATTCCAGGCAGACTAAAACGCCACCTGTTCTCGATTTTTGCCCCCAACCAATTAAGCATTTAAATTTTTTCTCATCTAAATTAAATTTGCCTTTTTATTAATTTTTTCTTTTCCTTTCCCACAGTCATCAACCATATCTAGCAAACAATTGTCTAATGCTCCAAGGAAATAAAAGTGCAGCTGTAAGGAAGTGGAAATGAGAGGGAATAGGAACAGAGTGGCGAAGGACAACTGTAACCAGGTATTAGGCCTGGGACTCACCTTGCAGAAGGTGATCGTGGACAGGTCATGTCCCCTCTCTGGACTTCAGTTTCCTCCTGCATAAGATGAGATTAAGATGAGGTCTCCAAACTTTCACCAGGTAAACTGTCACCATCCTCCTTGCCCACCTTCATTTTCTTCTGACAGAAGAGGAGCCCTTCTTTATGCAAGACTCTCCCTTCCAATTTGAACTGGTTCACCCTTCCTGGCTCCCAACAAGATACTGTTTTCTCCCTTGAATCTTTAATCCCCCTTTTCCCCATTAACTCCTTCTTCTTTTCTAACAAAAGCCCTATTCCAAGTTCACTCTCAAGAATCACTAACCATTGCTTCTGTGGCTTCTTTCTCCATTTCAATCACTACATTGCCCACTGATTCCACACCCCTTCCTTTGCAGCTGATCTCTTCTTAACCACCCTAATTCCCAACTGATTTGGAAAACAAGTGTGAGAGATTTGATGGCTCAACACAGACTCAAGGAACCATTTTTAAAGGGGCATGTGTTAAAAATGAATTCTTAACCCAACAGCATTACAAGTCACAGTAATCAATAGATAACTATATTTAATAACTTGTTTGGAACAGACCAAATTTCTATTTTTCCATGAAATTAAGCAGAAGCTTTTATGGAAACCTTATGGAACACATGATTGCATGAATATAATTTTTTAAATTTAATTGGCATTTAGAACAACTGGGTTAAATTTTTTTCAACCAACTACCAATTTATTTTCCTTGGCTTATATTTTTATTAATTTACTAGAGGCCTGGTGCACGACATTTGTGCACTGGGAGGGGAAGGGGTCCCCCTCAGCCTGGCCTGCACCCTTTCGCAGTCTGGGAGCCCTTGGACATCCTTAGTGCTCCCATGGAGGCGGGCCACTGTGCTCGCCAGCCTGTGAAAGGCACGGACAGCGTGGCTTTCGGGTTCAAAGGCTTGGAGAAAGCGGTGACGTACAAATGATACACACAAGACAAGATTAATTTTGATTAATATGGGGGGAGTCCAGAGCAAACTTGACTAGGGCAGTCAAGTTCCACTGAGTCTCCTTTACCCAGCTGCTTTTATTTACTAGCTTACACAATTGCCTTGTAGGAATGCAAACAGACATATCAATGGTAATGTTTATAGTAAACAGTAAGATTATCAGGTTTTGGGGGTGTTTGCTTTAGGCCATTGAGTCAGCAGTAGGTCATAAAATGGAAATTCACCCTGTGAATTTCAAAGGGAAGTCCAGGTCAGGTTCTGCCAGACTTCTCACATTTATTTTAATTACTTTTGATCTTGGTTTCCAGCACCAGGCTTCAGCCTGGCTTGTTGGCTGAGCGGTGCTCCCCCTATGGGAGTGCACTGACCACCAGGGGGCAGCTCCTGCATTGAGCGTCTGCCCTCTGGTGATCAGTGTGTGTCACAGCGACTGGCCATTTGGCCGGTTGGATCGATTTGCATATTACTCTTTTATTATATAGGATGGTTGATTTGGTTAAACTAGAAAAATACATAAGAAGTTGGTTCTTTTCTTAAAAGGCTAGACTGAACTTGAAGGCCTGTGACAGTGAAAGATAAGAGAAAGCCGGATTTTGCAGCTCTCTTTGAGATAGGAGGTGTAGACTTTTGACTCTCTTTGCCTCAAAAGAGCAGGTAGGGAAACTAGTTCTGTCTCCTCTGCTCCCACACGACTCAAGCCAAGAACCTGCTCTCCTGACAAGCCTCGGGACTCAGGAGTAAGCATTGGCATGACTAGCCAAAGGTGGGGCACCTTTCAAAGTGCTTTCAGTGAGTTATCTGGTTTTATCTTCATCTCCCTGGGAAGTCAGAAGGAGCATATAAGCAACCCCCCTTTTCTCTCCCTAGTCTCCTACTGCCATGTAAAAGATAGATTTCTCACTTTCCTTCATGCATTCCACAAACATTTACTGTGCAATTAAATGGCAGCAAAAAAAAAAACGGTTGAATTAAGGGGCTGTTGGAGAAAGGTAGTGAGCAATCCTCTGAATGGAAGAGAGGTGAGTACTTGGAGCATCTCTTACTTTGTGTAACACCAGCTCCCTTATAACACCAACAACTTCCTATGGGAAAAAATGGAACAACCGTCCCCATCTTTCTAACTATGACTGCAGGAAGAGGGGCTTGAAGGTGTTCTCCATGCAGATGCTGACGGGATCCTCCATGCAAACATAAAAGCATTCTTCCCTAATTGCAGCTACCACCTGGCTTGTGCTTTTCCATTTACAGTCACTCATTTGTGTGGTCCTATTTATCCTCCTTTGGTCCCAATCGTGTAACCAAAGTGCCTCTGTCAATTCTTACTAAGAGAAAACTCAAAAACCTGAAGGAGTAGCGTTATGGGTTGAGTTGTGTCCTCCTGAAATTCATGGGTTCAAGCCCTCACTGCCAGCATCTCAGAATACGATCTTATTTGGAAATAATGTCATAGCAGACGTCATTAGTGACGATGAAGTCGCACTGGGATAGAATGGGCCCTAATCCAATATGATGGGTGTCCTTATGAAAAGGGGGAATTTGGGCACAGACACACACAAGGAGACACCATGTGAACATGAAGGTAGGGATCAGGGTGGTGCTTTATAAGCCAAGGAACACCGACGATTATCAGCAAACCACCAGAAGATAGGAGGGAGGCACAGAACTGACTGTCCCTCACATTTCTCAGATAACCCTGCCACACCTTGACTTCAGATTTCACCCCCAGAACTGTAAGCTAACAGTTCTGCCCCGTTTGTGGAACTTGTCCCATCAGTCCTAGCAAAGTAATAAAATGCCTTCATCTAAACCTCTGAGGGACACTGGTGCCGCTCCAGTCGAGAGGACACAAAGAGTTGTCGTCCCCTCAACTGTGCTACAAACCATGTGCAGCTCCGGCTTTTCACAGGCGTGCTTTCATCAGTGGGGGTGCAGGGCTGCAACCCAAGGAAACTGCCGAACTGGCGGGCACAATGGAATGCTGGGGGGATGCAGCAGAACCCCAGAAGGAGGGCACCAGAGTAGAAGGAATGCGGGAAAACTGAGGCTGCCACTGGTCTGAGAAGGCATGTGAGAACCCCTTCCCAGTGGGACTCCCATGAGCACACTGGGGCCATTGCTTCGCAGGAGGTGCAATTCTCCAACCACGTAGAGCAGAGCCACCGAAATGACCCATTTAATCTGCTCAACGTTTTCATTAAGAACATTAACCATAACTTTGAGTTCTCGACTGGGATTGCTCTGTTCATCCTGGGAAAACAGCAAGCTCCCACTTTGCGTATCCTAAAGGTAGAGCTGTTCACTGGAACCGTTGTGTCTGGAGAACACAGCAGTTTGGCAGGATTGCCGAGGACGGAAGGAAATGGGTTCAGAAAACATTAACAACGTCAGTCAGCTGTGATGACCACCAGTCAAGCACAGCTTATACAACTATTTCAAGATGAAAAATGGGAAGTAACATGAGGAAAGGAAGAAAGAAAGAGGTAAAATAAAGTTATGCTGCAAAAGGTTGAATCAGTCATTTCCAGTTTTCTTTGCACCCTAAATAAAATGTGTCTAATTACAAGATACAACTTGTAATATAATAATGCAAGATCTTGTTCTTTTTACTGGGGCCGTTTGAGCAGGGCCATACACGGGGGCACCAGGGACATGCAAAGGGAAGCAATGGGTAGGATAATTAACTTGTCATTGAAAATAAACAATATGTATAGAATTTAGGCCCCATAAAATGCGTTTTTGATCAGAGAGTCTCATGGAGAACCAACGAATATTTGCCACAAAAGGCACAAGGAGAATGGAGATCCTGTTGTTTTAAAAAAAGATAGTGTCTATAAATATTGAAAATATAATATTTCAGGGTGTCTATTAATTATTTTGTTTTAAAGATTATTAAAATATATAATTACATAATTAATAGAACTAACTTAGAAATAAGTTTCATAGATGTTTTCACAACCCAGGATTAACAACTGTTAATAATTATAAATTCTAGGTGGTAGAAATTCTATGTTAGCTTTGTTATTCTTTGCCTTTTTCTGTTTTTCAAAATATCCCAAAAATGTTTTTAAAGAAAGAAGGCTTATCTAACACCCATTTTAACTATAAGTTTCACATTTACTAACATTGTGGGTTTGGGCAAACATTTTACTCTCTCTGAATTGTTTCATCATCCACAAAGTGAAGTCATAATAATGCAAGGTAATTTATAAGGATTAGAGGTGATTATATAGAGAGATTATGGTAGATAGTAGGTATCCTCCCAATGGTGACAATTCTTATTCCTGAATCTCCTCTCTAATGTCCCTGGCATGCAATCATCCAGTCTAGCACTTTGAGCTCTAATAAGGAAACCCACATCCCAGGCCAGCCTGTTATGCTTTTTAATCCCTCATTATTAGAAAGCCCACTAAAGGGTCTCCCTGTAACTGTCACCCATGGTCCTAGTTGAGGCTACAAAGTCCTTCCACTCAGCATCCTTTCAGAATTTTAATTCAGCTAAGAATTTTCCACTCCATCTGCAAAGTTTCTCTATTTCAGTTAAAATATCTCCATCTCTCTGTCATCTGAGATGGGACTTAATTTTGAGTTCTCGCATATGGCAGCAAGTTCTCTCCCAAGCATGCTTCCATTGACCTTATCGCTTTTTAAATTGCAATGGCTGTAGTCAAGGTTGGAGCTGCACTCTCCTCCCTGTCCCACGTCCTTGTTATAGATTATGGATAGGCAAATACTTTCTGTAAAGGGCCAGAGAGTAAATATCTTCAGCTTCACCAGCCATACAGTCTCGCGCAATTATTCAACTGCCATTATAGCACAAAAGCAGCTAGAGACAGTTCCTCAAAGAATGGGCATGGTTATGTGCAAAACAGCAGGACATATTTGACCAACAGTTCATAATTCGCTGACCTCTGTTTTAGATGACATTCTACTAAAGAAAGATTCACCACACTGTTGTATCACTTGTCAGACCTGCCATTGAGCTATATCTTAAATAACATAGTGTTACTTTTAGCGCCTTTCTAGGTGCAAAGAAGGATACAGATACAAGAACAGAGTTTAGCCAGCCTCCCTTATGGTGCATGCAGCAGAGAGGAACGAGTTGGAACACTGAGAACGAATCCTTAATGCCAGTTCCTGCACAGATACAACAGCTACCAGCCTACCGCATATCCATCCAAGTGCTGTGCTACCATGACTGAGCTTAATGCAGAGAGAAACTGATGTACCCCAGATGGACGTGTTTGACGCATATGCAGCAGGTTTCGAGATCCTAAGTGAAGAGCTTTGCCTTCATCTAATGTTACATGTCATCTTGATAGATCCAGCTCACCCCTCCCACTGGCTGAATACTTTTTGGATTTCATTTTATTAGTTAATGTGTAGAGTCACATCTGTTCTTTCCTTTGTTTATAAATTACTTTCTCTTTAATCAAAAGATGTTTGCATAATTAAGGTATTTACATGGTAGCAATTAATTAGCTGTTAATGAGGCACAAGAAGCCATTCAATTCCTTTCAACAGTATTTCATAATTCAATCCAAGTTTTTTACTTACTCAGGCTTTGGAATGCCCTTAATTAAGATTTGCTATAATTTCCTGCCTTGGTAATTCAATGTCTATATTGTCACCAGCCTATTATCAGCATAGAAATAAAAAGAGCACTGGAATTTTAGTCAAAACACAAATATTAGTCCCATTTCTATTACTTTTTAGTTTGAACACTCTAACATACTAAAAAATCATTTACTTGTACACTTTAGATGGGTAAATTGTATGGTATGTGAATTATATTTCAAAACAGCTAGTACAAAATTATACATGATGGATGGATGAATAGATATAAGATGATAGATAGATAGATAGATAGATAGATAGATAGATAGATAGATAGATAGATAGACAGACCCAGGTAAGAGCTATTGAAGGCAAGCTTCCGGAGCTGGTTGGGTCTCAGAATTGGACTAGTGAGAATGGCTAAGCCACTCCTAGGTAATGGTGTCTTTCTCTTCCTCTACCCTCACAAATCACCCAATGAAAAATAACTTTTCAAAGCTTCTTCCACAACTCAACTCCTAGAGCCTTCACCAAAGTTGATTCTTTTATTACATTTTTTAAAAGATACAAAAATAATTCTTATAACAAACATCTATTGCCTACTTGTTAAGAAGACAGGTACTGTGCAGAAATTGCCAACTTCTTTTACCTACCTTCATGCCCACTATCTATATTCAAGTTTCAGCCCACTTACCAACTACGGAATCTTTAGGACCCATTCTCTCTTCTCAATCTTTTTCCAGTCTAGAGGATTTAAGATAACCCCATCCCTGTCCATTGTTTGTTTGTTTGTTTCCAACCTGGTCCTATGCCCTTTTTCTTTTCAATACTATAAAAATCACAACACATCTTCTGGTTGGTGAGATGGCTGTTTTAAAACTATCAACTCCCTGCTGAAGCATTTCACTCCAAGCTTGAGTCAAAAGTGCATCTGACATTTCTAAGCTTAAGACAAACCATGGAGCTTTTCCTCTTCTCTTACTTCAGTGGCCTTCGGCCCCACTTCACTGCAAATTCTCAGGCCCATGAACACACCCTAACATTCTTTCCTCTTGTTGCCAGATGTTGGAGGGAGTTGCCTGTGCTGTAAAGAAACAGCTTCTACGAGCCTCTGATCTTAGCCACCCTTTCCCAGAGAACAACCTGACCCTGGGAAACAAAGTGGTTTGGCCTGGAGCATGAGGAGCACCGCTTCCCCATAATCTAGTAAACCTCAGACTAAAACAGTGTATGAAACCCAAGCCTGCATCGTGAATAAAAAGACAAGGATATTAGTCCCCAGGGCTCATCTCTTTTAGCTGCATGGACAAGGAAGACGGAAGAAGGAAAGATGGACAGTGGTCCTCATCATAAACCCTGGCCAGCTAACATCCACTTTGGCCACTAGGGTGAAAGAGAGAGAAAAGAGCAAGTCACATCTATGAAATGAAATCTTTTCCCAAACTGACTTCACAATGACTCAATGTGGCCTAATCAATATGCTGGAATCTGACCAAGGAGATTAGCATGTCCTCTGCTGTGGATAAAAGAGGAAATCCAGGGCATCAGGGAGCCTCCCTTCTCCTAGAGGTCCATGACTTCGTATATTCAACTTCTAAAACTTTAAAATCCAATAAATGACCAACCTTCTTTGACCCCTCCGTTTTCACTTCAACTATTCTTTGCCAGCATTCTTGACCCTTTGTCTCTCCGACCTACTCTGGAATCCCCAACGTTTCTCTTCCTTACTCCCCAAACAGGCATCTGAGCCATGCTGAAGGAGACCACGTTGTATGAACTGGCAACTCAGAGACACTCTGCATCCAATTCTCTTACATCTTCCAGATAACATACTCTTCCATTCCACAGAGATGTTTTCCCAAATCTCCAGTACTCTTCTGATGTTTCTTCCTTACTTTCCATTTCCCGTTACCCCCTCCCATTCCCCTAGCAGATGCGCTTAACTCCCACTATACAGAGAAAAAAATGTTGTAAAGTAAGGAAGTTGATGAAGTTCTTGTATCTGAACCAATCCTATTTCCTTCCCTCCAGTCTCATAGAAAAAGATGTTTCTTCTCTTCAAACCATTAAGCAACACCCATGTTGTCCCTGAGTAGGACTACTTGTGTCTTAGTGATATTGCTAGAAAGAAAAATCCTGATCTCAGGGTATGTTTGGTTTGCACGTCTCTAACTATAAGGGAGGCTGATCATCTCTTAAATATCTTTGTGTATGTTAGATCTTCTTTGCCTGTTTTTCTATCTTTCATTTTCTCTTATTCTTTAAACATTTTTTATTTCTTTTTATCTTTCTTCTTTCCTTAGTTGAATCTATGTCCTTTACTATGGTTTATTTTTTAATTTTATTAAATTTATTGGAGTGACATTGGTTAATAAAATTACATAGATTTCAAGTGCACAATTCTATAAAATATCATCTGTATATAGCATTGTGTGTTCACCACCCAAAGTCAAATCTCCTTCTATCACCATATATTTGACCCACTTTTACCTCCCTTTACTATGTTTTAGCAATATCTTGCATCATTGTCTTCCTTCCAATTTTGCCTTAATTTTTATGATGATTTTACTCTTTTTCTTACATTTTTCCCCCCACTTTACAGTATATCTTCTCCTACATGTCACTGCCTCTTCCCTGTTTCTTCTTTTTCCCTATGGTCCATATTTATATGGATTCTCACTTTTTGATTCCTCATTTTAAAAAATATATTATTTTTTTATTGAGTTCAGAGAGGAAGGAAGAGGGATAGAGAGATAGAAACATCAATGATGAGAGAGAATCATTGATCAGCTGCCTCCTGCATGCCCCACAATGGGGATCCAGCCCACAACCGGGACATGTCTCCTGACTGGGAATCGAACCATGACCTCCTAGTTCCTAGGTTGATGCTCAACCACTATGTTGCTCCAGCCAGGCGATTCTTCATTATTAAAAGAGATGAGTTTTTTCAGACCAAATATTTGCAGGTATATGGGACCAGTGCCACTTTCCAGTGTGGCTGGAATGTTCTCATTTCCCAGGGTTTTGTGAGTGGTGATGATTGGCAA
The DNA here is from genome assembly GCF_951640355.1 of Cnephaeus nilssonii. Lineage (NCBI taxonomy): Eukaryota > Metazoa > Chordata > Mammalia > Chiroptera > Vespertilionidae > Cnephaeus > Cnephaeus nilssonii. The sequence continues at coordinate 12,109,884 of NC_137083.1, forward strand.
CCCAGGTTTTTTCTCACAATAGCAACTTTCTCTTCTCCCCTGATGCCATGGAGACCATCCATTTCCTCTCTACAGCCTTTCTGCATGACTTCTCATTTGGCTCTGTTCCCTCTGGTTCTTAAAAGGAAATAAGAGCCCAGAGCCAGCACTGGCCCCTGCATCCTGTTGCACCTCAGGGTGTCCCCACTTTCCCTGTGCTGGGTTTTTGAGATCTGCAATCTCTATATCCTCTCTCCATGTTCTCATAAGTTAATTTTCCCCTTCTCTATTACCATTGCTTTGGGAATTTACAGTTCCTTAGTTATATCAACACTGGACCAGGGAGTTTGTGTTTCCTGTGCTCATTTCTGTTCTTGGATGATTTCTAGAAAGAACCAGAGGAAATGCCAAATTTATGTTGCAATATTCACAGCAGAAATCTGTCTCTCATGAGGATTTTCAACCCGCATCTATTTTTCCCCCTCAAATTTAGTGGAAGAAAATAAAAAGCTTCCCTTGTACTTTATATCTTCATCTACCACTGTGTCTCTCTCTTCTCATTTACCAAATATTTATTAAATGACTGCTGTGGATGGGGCACTGCCCTCAGTACTAGGGTTGTAACGTTGACCAGAATCAGCACTGTCCCTGCTTCCTCTGAACTTAAAGCCTGGGAGAGAGAAGTGAGAATTAAATCTGCAATACAAATACTCTGCATTCAATATCCCTCCTTCCCCACTGGCCATTCACTTTTCAGCTCTCTGCTCCCTAATTCTTCTGATATTATCTTATTTAGGCAAAGTCACCAGAGAAATTTTCATTGACAAATACTAGTAAATCCAGTGACACTCTGTCAGTCTTCATCTCACCTTTCTTCTCCATGGCAGTTTACCATTCCTTTCCTATTAAAATGCACTTTACCCCGAATCTCCAGGACATCCTCACCCTCCTCATTTGCCCAGAGCCTCTCTGTCCACTGACTGTTTCTCCTGCTTCTCACTGAAAGGTAGTGTTCTCTGGGGCTTTATCCTTGGTCCTCTTCCTTTGTCATCCTGTGAGAACTCACAAAGTGACTTCACTTAGCCATTCTCTCTATTACAAACAACTCTCAAATAGAACTGTTTAGCCCAGACCTTTCCAGGTTCATGTATTAGCCACCTACCTGGATGTCCCCATTTAATTCCAACTGGATAGATCTAAAACTGAATTGGTACTTAAGTCTGCAACACTATTAATAAGTCTATATTCCCCAGACTAGTTTAGTGGCTTTATCATATACTACATTATCCAACACTAAAGGCAAGTATTTATGCTAAATAATGGCCACTTTTGATGCCTTTTAATGTATTTTAAATCTGCTCCCTTTCTTCCAAGCCCACCTTTACTGCCCTTGGTTAAGCCCTTGCCATCCCAGGCCTGAACTACTGCAATAGCCCTGGAGCTGGTCTTCCCGCCTCAGTCTCCCGTCTCTAGCAATGCTACCACTAATGTCAGGGTGAGTGATCTTCCTAAAATGCAAATCAAATCATGATAGACTCCCACTTGAATCCCTCTAATATTTTCCCCTACCTCTAGATAAAATATAAAATCCTTACAAGAATTTATAAAACCTTTCATGATCTGGCCTCTACCACCACGCTTATATCCTGCTGCCTCCCTTTCTTCCCTGCCCTATACCCACCCTATGCTCTGTTGTTCCTAGTATTGCTGTAAAGAATACTAGGTTCAAGCCCTACGTCATCCATCATGATCCTTCCTGGAATTCACCTACTCCATGTTTCCACCTAATGAATTCCTGCTAGAACATCCTACAAGATTCAGTTCAAAAGTTGCCTCCCCACTAGAGCCTTGCCTGCCCGCTGTCTGCCCCACAATGTTATCTCCTCTGAGCCCCCATTTGATGTCCTAGATGCACCTAAGAGCATCTGTCCCATCATGTTTGAATTCTGTGCTTATTTGTTGGGACTTTGATTAGGCTTAGAGCAGAGCCCCTTGAAGGCAAGGGTATAGCCTTATTCAGTTTTGCAACCCTTTCCAAGAGCCTGGCACTCAAAATGTTTGAGAATGAACAAAGGAGGGAGTCAATGAATGACGTCTGGTGAGATCATAACGTATGGAACAACATAACCTAGTCAGTGGGGAAAGGCATTTTACCGCCATGGTGGTGTTGAAAAATGGGAAATACAGTTCTTCTCCCTGGCTATTAAATGTTTTACATCAGATCCTTTCTGAAGTGTTAAATCAATTTCCAGGAAAACATGACTGCCAGTGTAAAATATGCCCTGAAGGGAATATTTTCTCTTCTAATACTTTCCATGCACATGAAAGGGAAAAGTGCTCCACTGCATGTGTGCGATGTTGTCATCTAGAAGCTCATGCTCTTACATTTCTCCAGGCCCTTATTTACAGGCTAGTAAATAAGTGTGTTGGCCAGGGATCAGTCCATTCACAAGTTGTCAGGTTCTTTGCAGTATAAGGAGTCATCTCCTGTCAACACCTGGTCAGGCCCAGCTGTGAGACAGAGAAGGCCAGAGGGGACAAGGAGGACCCAGTTGATCTGGCCAGACATAAGGAATGGTGCTCCACTGGAGCAAGGACAGAGAAAACAGATATTTGATTCCAGGAGTTCCCAAGATAAAGCCAAAGAGGGGTATCAGGCCACCACTTAAAGAATCAACCATGTTGAGAAATATTAATAAGGTCGGCATTGTGTCCAGTGATGGAAGCCCTGTGTGAAAGCAGAGGCAGAGACCAAAGGCCATGCAGAGATCAAGGTACAGATTCAAACTGGACCCAAGGGAGCAGACAGAGAAAGCAGCATCAGTTTCCTTAAGAAACAAACGCACGCAGTAAGACAATGGCAATACAGCATTGAATCTGGAGCAGTGGTTTTCTTGGTGTGTATAGATAAGGACTGTGTACTGGACACTTTTGGGTTTGGGGTGCCCAGAATCACATTCCTATATGCTCCCAGTAATAGAAGCTACCCTTCCTTATGAAAAGCCCATTTGTTGAGGTTTGAGTGAAACCAACCTCATCCACCCCTCGCTCTGGGATGGTCACATGACCCAGACCTGACTTCACATCCCTCAGGATGCTGAGGTCCCTAAGGTGGTCTCAGGCATCTAGTAGCCTTGTTCCTTACCTGGCTGAGAATGAACAGGCAGAAACAAAAACAAGTTGGAGATACAGAGAAGGTCAAAAGCTCTGTGACATCATTTATCCAAGAAGCAAAAGGCACCCCTGGCATTCCTTTTAAAAGAAATGCAAATGGAGTATTTTCCCCCTGCGGCTGCAGGAGTCCTTTCTCTTGGGAGCCAGCATGCACAGCTCCCAAGAGCAGGCCGGACTTGGCAGATGCTTAGGGCTGAGTTTGCAGTGTGGGACGGGATCTTCTGTGAAAGTCTCACAAGTCTCTACGTAACTCATAGATTTTATGTTGGGATAGTTTTTTTCAAAAGAGAAGGTAAGTCTAGGTCTTAAGTCACTGCTATTATCTTTTTTACTCCTTTTTGTTTTTCATCCCTTTCATGCCCACATTCAAACTTCTGGATGAGGGGAGGGGTCGATTATACAACAGGAGACCACTTGAAGCCACCTCTCCACAGGATGCTAGAAGTCATCTTCTGGAACATCGGGGTCCTCCTGTTTGGTGGAGGGGAAGGACACCTAGACCAGAATGCCCTCTCATCTGAGACTTCAGCACAGGCCTGGCCTCCCTTGTGGTGTAGTTTCCCCCTGAAAGTCAAGTGGAGATGGAGCTCTACCTTGGCCTAGTCCCTGCGGGATCCCATTATGTCCTGTATAATGAGCCTGAAGACATTCCCTGCTGTTTGTTTGTCACGAAAACAAGTGGAAAATTCTAAAGAAAAAGTAGTTATTTAGAGGTAAATAGCAAGGGAAGGTTGGCAATGTTTGATCTCATATATAGATATGGCTTTGTGTTCCCTAAAGTAATTACTTTTGGTTTACTTTTTTCTAAAAGTGCATTGAGATTTGAAGGTTAGTAGAATGAACAATAAAATTAGGTACTAAAAATAAACGAGGCTCTCAGGGGATGGAGCCAAATAAAAGAGAGCCAAACTCTTGGTGCTACACTTGTTTGCAAAAAAAACAGACCTCACGGTTGTTTTTTTCAGCCTTTCTGTATATATCAGACTTTCTCTACTATTGCCAATTAACCGAAAAAGGGACTCTCAAAGTTTGAGTCCAAGTCTTTGGTTTTTTCATAAGATAGCACATCAGCTTTCAGAGAAAATTCCAGATGTCCCTATATTTTTCTTCATTATAAAACCTTCTCCTTGGTCTGTATTCTAGAAAATTCTAAATCACATTTCTGCAAGATACAAATTAATAGCCCTGGTGAAGACTGTGTCATAGATTTCATTTTAAAACACTATTAAACCTAGGTGATGGCCCAGTTGGAGAGGATGTTTGATCCTCTCCCATTTTTTCCACTGTTGCGAAGACAGAGACCAAGAGTAAATCATTCTTTATAGTTAGTTCTCCTGTTTTTTGGGAACAAGAAATCATTTTAGAAGACTTTTTTTTTTCTTGCAAGGGCTTCATAACAGGCACACCGCCTGCAAAATAGAGAAAAGAGAATGGAAACCATGTCTGGAAATAATCCTCTCCCAGTCACTGCAGAGAATTATGCATATTAAAGGGGCCATTGACCAAATGAATGTGACAGTATTTCATAACAAGTTATGTAAATCTTAAACAGAATTAATGCTCCTCCCATGTACTTAGGGATGCAGAGATGGTGGGACCCAGGACCTGGCTACAGAACCCTAGTTCTGCCTCATTTCTTCTTGTGCCACCAAATTCAACAATTTGAGTGAAACTGCCACCTTGAATATTCACAAAAGCTGAGTTTTATTGAAAACTAGGTGTATTAAAAAGCATGAGACTAATGGAGCCAAACTTCCCACAATTGTTTGATCAATTTGGTGTCCCTTTATTTTTAAAAAAGTGTTTTAAGAAGAGCCATTTTCCTCAGCGCTTACTCAACCAGTAGAAAGTTCTTATTATTCCTTTTAAACTTGCAAATGGGATTCGTTATCTCAGAGGCCCAATCACCATTTTAAAGAGAAATTGTTGTTGTATTTTAAGATTCTGCTTTTAATTGGCTACTTGGAAGGTCTATTTTAGAAAACGTGCATACTTGCTAGAATGAATTTGATCTGTGTGGTTCAAACAAGGGCAAATTCTACTAAAAGGAAAACAGCCTGGACATCTCAGTGCAGTTCACTGGGGATAATAGCTAACTTAGAGGATGGCGGAAGTCGCTCCCCTTTATATCTCTGTGCAGGCTTCCCTTGCTAGCACTGTGGTCATCGCATTATGTTCAGAAGCAATCAGGTGCCTGCAACAATTGCTTTTTAAGCACCACAAAACTAGTGGCAGTAATTTGGTTGTTTTCAACAATTCTCCAAATAAATATATTCCTTCAACACAAAGGCTCAGAGTTTATGATTGGGGGGTGGAGAGTGCCATACATATTCCCATGCATGCCATCACCTTGCATTGAAACAGAAGCAAAGATTGAGAAGGAGCTGGAAGAAATTAAGAGCACCTTCCAACTTTTTGAAATGCCTAAAACAATGATGCACATACACTGAGTGGCCGGATTATTATGATCTCTGAACGCATAATAATCTGGCCACTCAGTATATATATATATTAGAGGCCCGATGCATGAATTCGTGCATAGGTGGGGTCCAGCCAGCCTGGCCAGGGGGAGGGGACATGGGCAGTTGGCCGGCCTGCCTGCTGGTCGAACTCCTGGTCGAGGGGACAATTTGCATATTAGCCTTTTCTTATATAGGATATACACTGAGTGGCCAGATTATTATGCGTTCAGAGATCATAATAATCTGGCCACTCAGTGTATAATGTCTATGCGATAATCCTGAGGGGGAAAAAAGACACACAGAAAAGAGAATTCTGCATAAAACCTTGGGTGATTGTACATTTTAAATAGTAAGATGAGATGTCAAAGTGTTTTGCTACTTATAGTATCTGTTTAACTGTAATCCTATACTCCACATCATGCAAAAATCTGAGTTTGAGCAAAGTTAGCTTTTTTTTTCTTTAATTCCTCCAAGCATTGAGCCCAGATATAGGAGCTCTTGCTAGTGAAGGACCTCAAAGGCTGCAGGGCATAAGTGATTAGGTAAATACTGAGTTCTCTGAACCTGGAGGATAGCTTTCACACTGCAGCCTTCATAATTGTTCCTCTCTCCTAAGTAGAGCCTGCCCCCACGTGGTAAAAGTGAGAAGCTGCTATCACTTCCCAGAATGCCTTCCTCTGCTTCCTCTGAGGGAAGGTACTTGCAGCCATCTGCATCCTTGAATCGCCATCCTATCTTTACAGCAGTTTTTAACTGCTTCTCTCCCCCTCTGTCCTCCCTGCCCCTTTTATTCCTTTTCTCCTTCCTTTTGTCTTCTTTCTTTTTCTTCCCCTTTACTTCTTCCCTCCTCCTTGCCTTCCAGAGTCTTCCACAGTACTATTTAGCAGCCCCAGGGGGGTTGAGGGGAGGAGGGTTGAGGGGGGGCAGACTGAAACTGATTTAGACGCTCTGTCTGGGGAAAGGATCTAGACGCTGATTTAAGGAATTCACACAATACAATTCCAATGAATAATTAAAGAATTAAGGAGTGATACCATGACCTCAAGAGAGCCTAGCAGATCCTGAACAAGAAATCAGGGAGCTGTGGCTTTCATTGCCATTGGCCCTGCCCCTGGAATATAACATGGATGTAATATGTTTATGTGAAAACCAAGAAAGCATAAGCACAACTTCATAGAGGATCAGGAGGCCGGGAGACAAAGTGGGTTCCTCTGCCCTCTGTGCAGAAGGTCACCTTGCCCATCACGTCCACCAGCTCCTCAGCAAGCCACCCCAAACACACACAATCCACGTAATCAAAAGCAATGCTCATTATGCAAATGTGGCCTCAAAATAAAACTCCTTGTTCTCCTCATGGCTCTGTTCCAGCCAGCCTGCTGACCCACTAGGGCCATCCTGAGCAACTAATCCATCCTGAATATAATTTTCATCATATCACATCCCTACCCAAGAAATCTTCAAATATACCTTCAAAGGTACAAATATTCAGAGATATACTGGCTTCAAAGTCTAAGTACCTTGTGCATTAATAGCCTCTCTCTCTCTCTCTGTCTCTCTCTCTCTCTCTCTCACACACACACACACACACACACACACACACACACACACACAAACACACAAACACAATAGTCTCATGTTCTCTAACCACATTTCTCTGCTAGGTGTCCTCCAATAGCCATGTCTCTTTTTTTTCTTCATGTTTTTTGTTTGCTGTTCAGCTGCCCAGAATGGTCTGACTCAAGACCCACAGTCTTTTGTGGAGCATATATCAGTCTGGAAGTCCCTTTTCATTTTGCAAAACTGAAACTGCATTAGTGCACAGAGCAAAACATGTCACCAGGGAGAGGTAAGCTGAAGGCACTTTCATACCCATATGAAAGCCTTGTATTAAGATATAATACATATATTTTAATACAACTATAATTTACAGAGCTATTAATCTTCTAAGGCAGGAGGTAGCATGGGGGTTGGGAGGGTAAAGTGTTCATAAACTAACCAGGAAGAATTCAGGTGGCTTATGCTATTGCCAGGATCCTGAGGTGGAATTATGGCCCCATAACTCAAAGTCTGCCAGCTCTTTCCATTCTCTGACGGATGTATTGGAGACTTGGGTTCCTGCTCAATTTCCCTGTTTACACTCTATCTCCACTCCCTTCCAGTCACACCAAGAAACTCCCTACTTCACATAATCTGCCTCAGACACAGCAAGCGTGACAAGTTACTTGAGCTGTATCTTTGTTGAGAAAATGCAGAAGGAAGTCCCCATAACTCAACCCAAGAACTCTGCATGGGATTGTGGTGGGAAGACCTCCCTTCCATAGCGGCAGATATAAACACCGTAGTGCACCTGCCCCTTGCCTCCAGGTCTGGCCAGCATTGCTCTCTCCCAGGGGCAATGAAACATGATGCACAAAATACCCACAGGTAAGGGAAGACCTAAATACCACTTGGGTATTATGTTGAATGCCCATTGTTCATCTTTTAGATGAAAATCTAGAGTCACCTGACATTATCATTTGAAAACGCAGGCTTCTAGGCAGCATCCCAGACCTAGACAGTCAGAATCCTGAGGGTAGAGCCTTGGAATATGGATGTATAATAAGCAACAGAAGCCATTCTTATCTACACTAATATTTGAGAACCTCTCTTCCAGGTATACACTGTTTTCCTTCATTGTGCTAAATGTGATATTCCAGACAGGGCCTGCCTTAGAATAACTAAAAGTGTCAAAGTCTCTTTGTGGATTCACCTCTGCCCCTGTACCCCAAATTGCAGCCCTGTCCAAGCCTCAGCCCCGGAGATGTATTAGGCACTCACAGTCCTCTGGGTCTCCCTTAAAGCACCAACCTGGATGAAATTTACGCATGTGAGAACTATGTGAGTATCTAGGCCTTTCCCTCCACCCTCCTGTCCAACAAAACATCTCTCTTCTGTGCCTATTTTTCCCAGGGTTTTGCTATTCATTTGATGACCTCTAACCAATTGAATCGGATCACTAACCCACACTACAGGGTTAATTGGTATGTACTTCCTACCTGTTGGCTATGTTAAAGGACATAATTTGGGGCTGATGAGGAGAGCTTTCTCAATCACATCATTAGTTCTAACCGGTCTCTACCATTTGCTAGCAAGTTCAATACAACATCATCTCCAAAATGAGTTCATAATACCCATTTGCCCCCAAAGAGTAAGGTTTAAAAGCATTTTGGGAGCTGAAAGGTGGTATATTAAAAATAATAATAAATTTATTATTATTTATCTCAAGACTAGCTGAGTCAAAGATATCAGAACAGTTGTTTTCCTGGTTTTTGCTCTCTCAGAAGCAAGCAAAAAATTCTAATTAAGATCCTCCCTCCCACCCAAGTCTGGGTCAAATACATCCTGTGACTGGTAAAGGCAGGAGTTCCCAGAGTTTATCCTGCTGCAGCTCATCCTCTTCGTTCTTCTCTGTCCTCATGAAACTTTGGCTTAGACCTACCAGACCACGTGGATATGGCCTATTGAGGATCATGTAGAGAGTTCTACTCCCTCATGTTACAAAAAGTAAACTGCTCTGGAGAGGAGACAGGCGGTACCAGCAGAGTCTGGATCAGAACCTGGATCATCTGGCTCTCTGTATGTCACACTGCCTGAAGTTACTGGATCTAAATGTACTTAAGATGTCTTTGGGACATATATGTGCCCACTATGCCTGGCCCCATACCTTGATTTCACCCATTCTCCTTATCTCCCTGCCTAAAATCAAATTGCCCTCTAGGTGGCCCAGAAGGCTATTGGGGTTTTTTCAATGCTAAAAATACCCTGTAGGAGTGATACAACATACCAAGAGGCTGTATGAGAAGAGCCCATACCCTATGCGTTGCTGGCCTATATCTGGGTAGACTAGCACTTTCTTTGGAGTTTGATGTCATGTTGGCATGTGGCTGCCTACTCACTGCTGCAAGCCTTTCGTGTGGAGGAGTAAGTACTACCAGAGGGGGAGACAGACAGGTGGTTAGACTGTTGATACAATCTGCTCCTTACTAAGCCAGGTTCTCATGAGATCTTAAAAGTCAGACTGACTCCTCCAGATGCATGGACAAGAATCCCCAAAGGGCGTGTTGTAACTTGCTCAAGAAACTTTTTCTAAACCTATATTTCAAAAAGACTGAGCTCCAGCCTTTATCCTTTGGGCTACAATAGAACACTGAAATGGGCCTCATGGATAGCCGTTGTGCATAAATTGCTGACAGACTGGGGTTTTTAGCCTCAGAACTCCCTTGAATTTTTGAGAAGTGCTCATTGAAATACAATGCACATATTCTCTAGCCAGAGCCAGGGAAGGGAATGCAAGGGCTGGACAATGCTGTCAAATAAATATGATGCACACAGCACAGTGGCCACATAGAGCTGCCTAGCGAATTTGAAAACCAAATCTGAGAACATTTGGTAGCTTGATTAATTTGCTTTGCCTATTTGCCATCTGTTGTTGTCTCCAGGAGCCGAGGACAGGCAGGCCTGCTTGGTTCTGCTGACTTAGGCCAGATGGAAACTCTCCTTTTACGGGGAGAGGAGAGTGGGGTCTGCAAAAGAACAAAGGTCCGGGGCCCCTGCTCTGATCTTTCCGTGTGGCTGGAAAATCACGTTTCATAGAAGCAGCTCCTCCCATGTGCTTCAAAACCACTTTTACAGCCTCTACCTCTGTTTAAAAGTTGTGCAAATGTACAGGTTCACCTGTTTTATATCTATCCATGCTGAGGACTGTGGAGAAAAGTGAGGTCACCTGGTGACAATCAGGCAATTGTTTCTTTTGAGCAGAGCTGCAGAGTGTCACATTTGAATTCTGCTTCTTTTTTTTATAGCTGAATTAGTTCATTCTTTTCGCAGCAGAACTTTCCATCAGATGCCTTACACATACTTGGTGTGAGTGCCCTCGGGAAGCTCAGCCTTGCCTTCTGAACTGTGAAAGTATCACTCATTTTTGCCCTTGTCCTGCTCCCCCAAATCTACACACTTAACTTGCCTCGTTCGTTCTCCATCAGAAATATAATGAGTGCTTCCTATGCGCGGGGCAGTGAGCTAGAGACCGGAGATTTGAGAACAAAAGCACAGACCTTGGTCCTCAAGGAACTCACAGGCTAGTGGGGGAGGATAAATAAATAAAACAAAACTATGCTGCACATATTATAATAGAGGCTTAGAGAGGGTACTGGGGGCAAAGATTTATAGCTGTCCAGCAAAATGGATTCCACGCTTCCTCCACAGTAATGGAGTTTTAGCTGAGCATATAGCCAGCTCTCCACCCCCAAACGCCCTCCTTGGGAAAGAAGCACAGTCTTATGACCCAGTTCTCCCCACGAGGAATACAAGTTGGAAGTGATACGTGCTATTTCCACGCTAGGCCTTAAAATACTATACATGTGCTCCACCACTTTCTGACCCTTTCCCATGCGCTGGAACACGGACATGCCTGCAAACTAGCTTCAACCATGCAGAAGAAGACAGCGCACTGAGGGGTGGGGAGAAACAAGGCAGAAGGAACCCTGAGTGACTGCACAAAGCAAATGGGCCCACCCTGAACTACTTTGGGAATGAGAGTAAGATCTCTGTTCTTTGATCCTTAAACCACTGTATTATTGGGCCTCTTTGCTGTAGCAGCTTACCTTTCACTCTAACGAATACAACAGACACACTGTCTGAAACGGAGTAAACAATTCATCTGAGATTACATCTCACACTGGGTCAACCCACTTCCTTAGCGCCTAGCCATGCTCATATCTGCTGATGCAGATGGACTGACAGCACTATTGTGAAAACCACAAAATCACTGAGTAATAAGGGCCAGAACCAGAAGGCACATTTGAGATTACCTAGGAAGCACCGTGCAATGGAAAGGGTATGGTTGTGGAATCAGAAAAATCTAGGTTTAAATCCTGGATTTGCCTCTCACTACCTCTGGATCTTAGACAAGAACCTTAATGTCTTGAATTTTTAAAAATTTTCTACATAATAATATCTGCCTTGCAGCATGGTTGAAAGTATTGTAATGGATATAAATGCCCAGTCCAGTGCCTGCAACATAGCAGCGTTCCATAGGTAATTATTATTATTAGCATTTTACAGGCCTGATGATAAAAGAACTAAACACTTTCTCACTGCTGAGATAATTCTTTCCTGCAGGCACCAACTCTAGTCCTGGCTCAGCTAAAAAGTTTGCTTGTATTGAACAAATGTAAAATTTGCCTCCTCACCTACAGAAGCAGATAAAAGGACATTTTGCTTTGAATTGTCCTGTATACATGTTCAAATTTAGAATAATGGACCTAAACTAACTTCCACCAAGAGGACAAATATACCTATTAAAAGCAGAGAAGAGGCAAAGAAGCATCGAACAGACTGTCAAACTACAGTGGGAAGGCTGGGGAGGGTTGGGGCAGGGAGTGGGGTGAGGTAAGAGATCAACCGAAGGACTTCTATGCATGCATATAAGCATAACTAATGGATGCAAGACACTGGGGGGGGGGGGAGGGTATGTGCCAGGGGGTAGGTGAGGCCGGGGGAAGGTCAATGGGGAAAAAAAAGAGACATATGTACTACTATTTGTAATACTTTAAACAATAAAATAAAATTTTTTTAAAAAAAAAGCAGAAAAGAGAATTGACTCCTGGATAAGTTTATTTTATTGACAAATTTTGCATCACTTTTTCTGGATGTCTACTTCGCTGGATTATAAACATAGCAAAAGTAGGGACATGCATTCTTCATGCCATCTTCCTCCAACTTAAAACACTGAACACCATTTTAGGCATTCAATAAGCATTCAATCAATATTAAGTAAATCATATCATTTTAGAGCTATAAGAATCTTCAAATATAATCCTATCTTGTCTTGCCCCTGTCTTTTAGATTAACTTCTTCACCCACTCATTCAGTCAATATATATTTATCAGGCACGACAATGCACTAGAGATATGGAAAGTAACATCACAACTGGTAAAATGACTTGCTCAAGGTCGAGATGTTAGAATTAGAAATATCATGTAGGCCTTCCAACCTCAGTGGTTTTCTTGCAGTCCTTACACACCCAGAGCTTGCCAATGGGGCTTGGCTCTTACATTTCCCCACTGCTCCCAGGTCTGGGGAAAGCATCTGCTCATCCCTCAGGGCTCATAGCAAAGAGGCTTTGTTTGAGCATCCCAGGTAAAGCCTCTAACATCCCCCTTCCCACAGCTGATGACAAGCCAGCCCCTCCATAATCAAAGTAACTCTATGTCAAATAATCAAGTTAAAAACTCAATGAATAATCAAGTTAAAAACTCAATGAATAAAAGTATTCTTAATGTTTTATTCCCTCAAAGTCCTACTCCCCTGAAGGAAGACTAGGAATAATGTGACCCTCTTTCTTCTTAAATTATGTCTAAATCTCCTTCCAGTGGAGATTTTACCTTGTCTATATGATTCCTTATTTCTTTGTTAACTTTTTTAAAAAGGAGGTATACTTTTTGTTATATTTTTACTTATTTATTGGTATTTAAAGAGAGAAACATTGATTGGTTGCCTCCTGCACACACCCTGACCCGGAATTGAACCTACCACCGTTCAGTGTACGGGATGAAACTCCAACCAACTGAACCACACCAGCCAGGGCTCATTGTTAGCTTTTTTATTTTGAAATAATTTAAAACTTTTAGTAAAGCGTCAATAACACATATAATTTCCATATACTCTTGATTCCGATTCACCAAATGTTAATGTTTTCACACATTTACTTATGATTCTGTGTGCTTATGTAGTGTGTGTGTGTGTGTGTGTGTGTGTGTGTGTGTGTGTGCACATGTGCATGAGTGTCCTGAATTGTTTGGGAGAAAGTTATAGATGTAAAGACTTGAATGCTTCCCTATAAAAAACAAGGACATGCTCTTACATAAGTAAATATAGTAGAGTTATTAAAATCTAGAAAAATTGATACTCAGCTATTACATAATCTACAGGCCTTATTTATTTTCACTGAATGTCCTAATAACATGTTTTATAGCAAAAGAGGGGGGAAATTGTACTTCTCAAGGATCCAGTCCAGGATCATGCGTCTCCTCTAACCTCCTTTCATCTGAAACAATTCCTAGTATGTTTTTGTCTTTCATGACCTTGACATCTGGAAGACAGGCCAGTCATTTTATAGTTTATCTCTTCATTTTAGGTCTGTCTTACGTTTATTCAAGATTGGATTCATGTTAATATATTACAGGAATCTCAGAAATGTGTTCTTCTCATTGCATCTGTTCAGGTAGCACCCAATTTCCATTTGTCCAATTCCTGGTGATGAGTCCATCGGGCTGCAATCTTTCTGGAGGCTTAGGGGAGATGGGTTTCCTTTTCTTTTCCAGCGTCTAGAGGCCACCTGCATTCCTAAGACCCCTTCCTCCGTCTTCGACGCCAGCAGTGTAACGTCTTCTCTCCTCTCTGACCTCTGCTTCCATCTTTATATCCTCTCTCATTTCTAACCCTCCTGCCATCATTTTCTTGACCCCCTGTGATTACACTGGGCCTACCCAGTTAATCTAGGGTAATCTCCCATATCAATATCTTTAAATTAAACACATCTGTGAAGTCCCTTTTACCAGATAAAGTAACATATTCACAGGTTCTGAGATTAGGCTGGGACTTTTTAGGATGGCCACTGTTCTGTCTACCAAGTTCAGGAAATAGTCTAAGGCCAGTCTATTATCTACCATGACCCATGACCTACACAAAAGAGGTCAGACTAATTGTTGGTCTTTAGTATCATTGCCAATAACTACAGGAGGGGAAAAAGTAGCTCCCAGACCACCAGCATGGCTCACTGGTTGAGCATTGACCTATGAACCAGGAGGTCACGGTTGGATTCCAGGTCAGGGCACATGCCCAGGTTGTGGGCTCAATCCCCTCATTGATATCTCTCTCTCTCTCTCTCTCTCTCTCTCTCTCTCTTCCCCCTTCCTCTTTGAAATCAATAAAAATATATTTTTTTAAAAAGTAGCTCCCATCCCCAGTGATGAGACATTTCATGCCCATTTACTTCCACATACAAATATATAAACTGAAAGCATTGCAGTTACTCCAGTTTGGGATTTGTTGTTAAACTTTATTAGAATCCTCATTATACTGATTTAGTTAATAAACACGGCAGTATCACCATGTAGCTGCAGCCTCAGTCTGTATACGTAGCATCCCCCAATCTGCTCAGGCACCAGGAGACACATGTGAGCTTGTCTCAGTCACACGGAAACAAATTGTGCCAGACTGTTTGTAACTGTTGATGGCATCAGACACTGCGGAATAGTTAGGGCGAATCATGTCCCAGGTCCGTTTTGCCTAGGCTGCCACCTGGAAAATATACCAACTAACCTAACCTATGTTTGCTGTTGGCGTAAAAAAAAACATATATCATGTCCAGGAATGGTCAGGGTGAGTAAAATCCCAAATTTTCAAAATAGGTCTGTATGACTCTCTATTCCTTTTGATCTCATCATTAACCAAAGTGAACAAAGGGAATGAATCCCTTTTGGGACAGCCACATGAAGTGACCACTCTGCCTTACTAAAAAGTGGACCAAGATTATGTGCCTTTTGTTTTTGTAAAAAGGAAATCATGGGAAGACTGAAAGAATACATTTCATATGTGGATTTTTACAAATAAAGATGGCTATTATAATGGGGGCGGGGGAATAATAAAAATAAAAAAATATTTTAAAAAATTAAAAAATGAACCAGGAAAAAGCAAGGGACAAAGAATCAGAACTCTTTTGAATTAATTTTTGAGAATGCCATTCCAGCTTTCAATACTGCGGATGGTAGGGAAAATGGGACAGGACTTCCATTAAATTCTTTTACTAACAGCCCATCACGGAATGGTCTTTGCAAATTATCCAGAAAGCCTAACAGATGAAACAGTTTAGTCGTAAAGGCCACAATGGTGTAGCTGGAGTCAGCTGACTGGACAGGAACAGCAATGCCATACCCTGAAAAAATGTCAAAGCAGTGAGGCAAAATTCAGTAGTCCCAAAAGGAGGTCAAAGATTCAATGAGGTCAATTTGCCAGGAACAGAGAGAGGTGATGTTCCATACAGGGCAGCTTCCTTCACCACAGAACAAACAAGCCAACCTTTGCAGGAGTCACAGTCTGGCATGCAGTGGAAGCTTCTGCATCCAGCAGAAACACTTGCCCTTTCTTTCCAGTGAGCCCTGTCTGCGATAAGGAATGTGTTGCTATGTGCGATGCAATGATGAAACCAGCTATCAATTGTGGCATTCTGGTCATTGCAGACTTGATCAACAGCCTAATTCTGGTTGATCTGACCAGAGAACAGGCCCTTACCATGAGCGCCTAACGGAGTGAGTGTGACTGATGAGCAGATACAATTTGTTTACCCGGTTCATAGCCCCAAAGAGGGATGTCTTTAATCTGCCAGTCTTAGGCCTCCAAGTGGTAGACCAACTGGGTAGGCCGTTGGTAACTGTCCAAAAGTCAGAGGGAGTCTTTGAGAGTATTGCCTAAAGCAAAAGTGACAGCCCATCGTGCTCCAGTTCGTCTTCCAGAATTGTCATTGGGGTTGGATGACTGCTGCCACCCAGTGGTCACCATCACCTTGCAGTTGAGCTGAGCCTACGTGAACCAGCCACGGGATTACAGGTGACTCCAGGGCCCCACTGAGCTAACAGCTTTGCTTCAGGCAGTGGAACGTGAGGGAAGGGATAAAGTTTCTCCCAAAGAGATGACTGCCACTTTTTCATATAAAACTCGGATGACACCATTTCCATTTGACAAGACAGATTTATTGGACCCCTCCCACTTTGTTTTGTTGAGTCCATGTTGACTCATCCCAAAATGGGTATATCCAGCCTGGTAAGACTTTCAGTTTCAACAAGAGCTTAGTAGCAGGTCAAGAGCTGCCTTTAGTGGGAAAAGGGGGGCATTATTCGGTGGCTGTGTCTGAAGGGTTGTGCTATTGTACTGAAAAATGGCCTCTCCTCCCGCTCTCGCAGTCATTATGGCCTTAGCTAAGGCTGAGATTTCCCTTTTTCCATCTGGGTTTATATATTGTTTCTGTTGGACCAATCAGGGGAGGACAGTACCTGTGCTAGTCCCTGAGCAGGAATATTCCCTCTGATGTTTATGGTTATTCACAGAACAGGCATATAAAACATCATCACCAATTATTCCTTCAGCAGTGGGAACCACAACAATAGTTCATTTGTGGCCCAGAAGCCCCACACAATAGACCACTTGAGCTTCCCTTCCCCACTTTCAACTGTGTCCAAATCCCATAAGTTGAATTCAGGCACCAAGGAGTCTGGCCTGAATGCACGTCAGAGCCCACAGCAAGTTTCCAGATCCTGCATTTCCCAGCTGGGAGGGCAGGAATTAAAGGGTAGCAGGCGAATCAAGGCTATGGTGGGATGGCAGGCAGGAAATGTTATTGTTAGCCTTTTATGTCCTCTTTCAACCCTTCACCCCAGAGTCAGAGCCTAAGCACCAGGATCCAACGTCTCCTTTTTTCTGCACCTGAGCACACGTCTCTACAATTCCACCCTGCTGTTGTTAGGGCCTCTGGTGACCCCTACACCTAGCGCCCCATCTTCTCACTGACCAAGACAAGCCGTGAAAAGAGCCAGGTAGTGCCTCTGAGCTATTAGGCAAGGCAGGGGTTGGGTTCACTTTTCTTTCTGAGTGGCCTCCTGCTTATGGCTTAACCAATGTTTTCAATTCATCCAAACTAACGCTTTTGGTTCACCCAAAAGCTTTATTTAAATAGCAAGCTCCTCATTGCTGACACCAATTTTTTGGTTTGGACTGCTGGCCCAATAGCCACAGACACACTGCCTTTCAGCTGGGGCTATGGAGCTTGCTTGGCCATTGTCATGATAGCATCCCTTCCTCTGCCCGCCAAGAGGAAAGAATAAGCAGCAATCAAGTGTCATTGGGGTAGCTTGTTCAGTCCTACTTTTTGTAGCTCACCCTTTAAGCATTAGTTCAACTCATGTTCCTTATCAGGTAAGGTAGTGGGAAACCCTTTCTCCACTCCCACCTTCCACACACATAGTCCTCCTGCCCACTATTTGGGCAAGAACATTCACTACCAGATCCCAGGAATTTTCTCATCTCTCTGAACCTGGTTCATAAAAACTTTGTCCTTCCTCTTCCAGAAAGTCATGTCTCCATCAGCACCCCATACTTGTCACTAAAACCGTCAAAGCTGCAATTTTACTTTTATAAGCTATTAAGTTAGCCTGTTACTGTTTCATGAATGCTTGAAACCACAGACCTGATTGCTCACAGCACAGCAAGCACCATGAGCATCTGCATGCTTATATTGGTGCCCCTGGCCCTTGAGTCCCATGAAGGCAACACGAAGGACCCAGATGAGTTCCTGCATATGTAGTGTGCAGCATTATAGGGGGGGAAAACACACACACAAAAACACTTGCTTCCAAGAATCCACCAATTTTATAACAAGCAGTAAGCAAGCCTGCTTTTTTTGTCCCAGAGGAAGACATTACCTCATCCTCCAAAGTTGCTCACTGCATATACAAGCCAGAGAAATAGCCTGTGTAAAAAGAAGATGGGGCCTCACAGTCTTGGCATACCCAGCAAGACGTGTAGAAGCGTGACAGACCTATGGAGAAGTTTCCCCCAATAACAGCCAGCCCTCTGGAAAAACAGTAATCATTTTAAAAGTTCCGCCATCATTTGCCAATTTCCTGGTTTAAATACTTCCACCATGACTGAGGATCCTAAAACAATTTCTAGAGATGTTTGGAGGGAAAATCTTGGGTTGCACTCATGGATAAAAGAAAGTATCTCATAAAATTAAATTAAAAAACTGGACTGTGATAGTCTCAACCTTTGACTGGTAGTCAATCCTCCACCTTTCTTTCTGCATCTTTAGTAAACCATTAAACCCATGTTTATACATTTCTGAGTCTGTAGTAATTTTCTACAACATTATCTGGTTTTAATTTTCTTCATTGTCTTTATTACTGTCTTAAATTTCCTTTTATTTATTTTTTACTTTATTGTCATGTTGCCCATAGATTGCAAAAACAAGAATTATATCTATCTTGTTTATCACTTTATCCCAGCACCTCTAACAGTGACTAGTATGTGAAAGATATTCAAGAAATAGATGATAAATAAATGAATCCTGGTTTAAGTAGCTAGTCCACCTCACTATGCTGCCTCTCCCCGAAGTCAGTCAGTTTTTGGATGGTGGGTATGGCAGGTGGCAATCAAGATGGCAAACAAGCTCCAGCGTTTTCCTCTTACAATTAGACCTGGATTGGGTTTTGGAGTATCTGACACCCCAATGCTGCCATTCATATAATATGTAAAATCAAATCATTAATTAAACCTTTCCACTCCTCAGTTTCTCCATCTAAAGTGCTCAAGGATCCCCTGAAAGAATGGCTTCAGTTTTCATTGTGGTCTTTAGGTCCAT
Source organism: Cnephaeus nilssonii (assembly GCF_951640355.1). Taxonomy (NCBI): domain Eukaryota; kingdom Metazoa; phylum Chordata; class Mammalia; order Chiroptera; family Vespertilionidae; genus Cnephaeus; species Cnephaeus nilssonii. The sequence continues at coordinate 12,128,952 of NC_137083.1, forward strand.
GCAGTGCTGAGTATGTGTCAATGACAGTTCTGCCTCTTTCTAATGACATCCTTGCCTCTGGAGGGTGATGGGAGAGTAGAGATGAACAGTTGAAGTCTCGCTTTTCTGCCACCTACTGAAGTGGTTCGGAAAGTCTGAAGAGTCTCTGAAGGCAATTTCTCAGCTTCTCTTTAACCAGAATTCAAACCTTACTCTAACACGTTTCCCAAACTCATCCCTCATCTGTTTTCTCGCCTATGAAATGGGGCTAACAGCACCTATCTCGCAGGGTGGTGGTGATCATCAGACATCATAAATCAGTGCTTCTCAAAGGCAGGTCCCTGGACCAGCAGCAGTGGCATCACCTACCAGCTGATTAGAAATGAGTTCTTGGGCCCGCCCCAGGCCCCTACTAAAGCAGAAAGGGGTTACACCCCCATCTGTGTTTTAACAAGTCTTGCAGGTGATTCTGATGTACAGTGTACACTACCATTTTAGAAGCACTGACAGATGAAATCACTTGACACTTGTTTGGCCCTCAACTGTCTGCTTTTCACTTATTCACTCAGATTTATGAGCCACATGAACAAATCCCAACAAAGCTGCAGAACCATTTATCTCATGTCGCCTGGCAGATAGGAACAAGGGGTGCGAGGCTTGGGAGCAGCCCCCTGCTCTGAAACTCAACTGTAAAAGCTTGTTTGGGCTGCTGTTCCTCTTCTGCACAATTATCACAATTTGACCAAATGTTCCTTCCCTGTTTATATTTTTCTTTTTCCTACATCTTTTTATTTGTCAAGGAGCTGTTTCGATAGACCATTTAATGCATCTGTGAGTAGCTATTCATTTTATAGTTGATATATGTATGATCTCATGTAAGCCAAAACCATGAGTTATCTTTTTTTCTTTAAACATCGTTTATTTAACTACTTCTAACATTCAGGGCCCATCGTGTCTTTTCAGTGTAATCAAAATACAGTAAAGGCACTTCGTGGGGAAAACAGGACGTAATAACTAGCTTTTCGACAAACTGTCAGAATGTCTCAATTCTGTTAAGACGATCAGGCCCTGCCAGCCTGGCTCAGTGGTTGAGCATCAACCTATGAACCAGGAGGTCACGGTTCAATTCCCGGTCAGGGCACATGCCCAGGTTGTGGGCTTGATTCCCAATGTGGGGGCTTGATCCCCAGTGTGAGGGCTTGATCCCCAGTGTGGGGTGTGCAGGAGACAGCCAATCAATGATCCTCTCTCATCACTGATGTTTCTATCTCTCTCTCCCTCACCCTTCCTCTCTCAAATCAATTAAAAAAATATTTTTTTTAAAAAAGAGTGATATCAGTTGGAAAAATGAGACTAATTTTGCTGCAGGTTTAAAGAAAGTGGAAATAACCAGTAAACAGTGGTGTATCTCTGCTTTGCAGTAGAAGGTTCTTAGTTCATACTTAATTGAAAAGGCAAGTCACTGTTGAATTTTGAAAATCCTGGTAGAGTTTTTTTTAAGTAATTTAATGTAGCATTTTATGGTTTCTTTTGTAGTTTGGAATTTGCGATGGATATCGAGGGATGCATATGCCTTCTGATCCCTTAGATTTAATCAGACTTCTCACTTGCTTGCCTGCATAATGGTTTATGGTACCTTTGATGATTTGCAGCCAACCTAGCACTTTTAATAATTTACTGTAAAAGCATTTAATTTTTAATGGACAAGAATGGGTTGGAGGTAACTTCTACATTGGTAAGTGCTCTCCTGAAGGCTGGGAAAAGGGAACGGTATATTTAAATTCCAAACGTTATTGAAAAGCATGCGTCTTTTATTACCAAAATCAAATGCATAATTGAAGAACATACCTAACCCAAAATTATTGCTGGCGCTTTATTTAACCAGAAGATAGCCTTGTGAATACATAAGGACATTTTTTTCAAATTCTCTTTTTTTTTTTTTTCTTATCCTCATGCTGTTTTCAATATACTGTTCCACTAGATAAAGCATACCTGCCACAGGGTGAGAATAGACGTCATTTTATTACATCTTGCTAATCAAGAAAAGCTCAACAAAAGAATGGCTTGTAATGTCTGGTACATAAAAGAAATAGCATCTTATATTCATTTTCCTTGAAAGTTTTTCTAAAATCTCCATATAATGTGCATACCTAGGAATGATTTCACAACTCGTCTTAAACATATAGAGTTTCCATGTGGAAAGAAAAAGGGGAAGATGCCAGGATAAATATTTTTTAAGACTTGATGGAGGAGAAAACATTTCTTGCCTTCAGAGGCACATAAAACAAAAAATGTTGCAATTGCCGAATAATCCCTTTTTCAGATATGCCATATGTAAAAATAAGAATGGCCTCACAGGACTGCTTTCTGGGGAATCAACTAAGAGCTTACAACTGGAAACTTATTCTTCTGTTCTAACATTCCACAGCAGATTGTCCCCAAGCTTACCCTGAAATGCACTACAGGAAGTACTCTAATGGTGAAGGGTCCAAGTCTGAGTTCTGTTTCTAAAGCACCTTTGGAATTCAGACATCGGAGCAGTTGCATAAGAATGTGAAACTCATTCTATGTTGGCCTTCAAATGGTCTGTAGTCTAAGTCCCGCTAGACTCTCAGGGACCTTTGGTACTTAGCCAAGGCGCTTGTGCCCTGTCAAAATAACACCATCTACAGAGGAAAGTTGGAGAATCGAGTCACCATTTCCACATTGGGTTTCCTGGGATGAACCTGCAGGTGCAAGATTTACCTGGTTAACCAGGACTTACCTACAGCCCACCATCTTTTGGCTCCCTGGCCAGGGTCAAATATAAAACAGCCCCTTTCTCTATTAGCCAGATTCTCATTTCCACCCCAGCTAATGAACAGAAACTTCTAGATCTAGTTAATTGTCCCCCATATTTGAGGAAGTAGATTTTGCTCCTGAGCAGACAAGTTCAGGGGCACCTGAATTGGATGACCTTCACCGATCATATACATACACTAGAGGCCCGGTGCATGAAATTCATGCACTTGGGGGGTCCCTCAGCCTGGCCTGCACCCTCTCGCAGTCTGGGAGCCCTCAAGAGATGTCTGACTGCTGCAGAGGCAGTAGAGTGTCCTGCCACTGCCGCTGCGCTCGCCAGCCCTGAGCCCGGCTTCTGACTGAGCGGTGCTCCCCCTGTGGGGGTGCACTGACCACCAGGGGGCAGTTCCTGCATGAGCATCTGCCCCCTGGTGGTCAGTGCATGTCATAAGGACCAGTCATTTCACCGTTCGGTCAATTTGCATATTAGCCTTTTATGCCTGAGGGATCAGGCCAAAACCGGCTCTCCAACATCCCCCGAGGGGTTCCAGATTGTAAGAGGGTGCAGGCCAAGACGAGGAACCCCACTGGTGCACGATCAGGGCCAGGGAGGGACACGGGAGGTTGGCCAGTGGGGGAGGGACTGCAGGAGGGCTCCAGGGCATGTCTGGACCTTCTTGCTCAGTCCCAATCAGCCGAACCCCCGCAGCAAGCTAACCTACCAGTTGGAGCATCTGCCCCCTGGTGGTCAGTGCACGTCATAGCAAGCAGTTGAACAGCCTTAGCATATCATTAGCATATTATGCTTTGATTGGCTGAACAGACAACTGGACGACCAGACACTTAGCATATTAGGCTTTTATTATATAGGATATCTCCTTCTTTCTTCCAGCTCTCTCAAATTCTTTATCTCACATCACCAACACTGACTTTTAGAGTCCTTAGAGATCATCTTGCAACCCATAAACTTTCACATGAAGAACTATAAGCTAAATAATTGCCCAAGATTACACAGAAGCTGAAAACTAGAATTTTCTAAATTGAGTGCTTTCTAAATACTGTTAGAAATCTGCTTTCTGAATCAAGTGCTTGGCCCACTACATCATTTAGTTAGTCTCACTCTCCCCCTCCTCTGACTCTCTTCCTCTCCTTTCACTCTTCCCCAACTACTCTCATCCCTTTTGTTTTTGCTTTAGGCCTTCCCCATGATACCAGGGGTACCCATGAGTATCACTTAGCTGCAGTGGTAGCCTTTGTTGCTAAAAAAAAATAAAATAAAATAAAAAATTAAGGGATGGGGAGGGGACAGGCAGATATTGCGTGTTCCTGACCCCAATCCAACAACCTTTCTGGCTTATTTCCATTTTTCCTCCTCCTCTTCCAATCAAGTGTGCTGCCTCTTTTTCATGTTCTGACAACAATGCAAAATGAGCTGATTTAACCCTAGCTAATTTTCCAGCCTAGTCTCTATGACAGAAACATAATTAAGTTTCATTAACTCCCCTCTCTTAATGTCCTCACTAGGTTGGGGCTTTGTGAACCATCTCCAAAAGACAATAGGAGACAGTGCCCTTGGCGGTCCCAGATCTGTCTCTTGCTTCAACAGTGTTTGGACAGAACAGACCCAGGGACACCCCTTCTTCCAGCCTCCAGCCACTCTCCTGCGTCTTATCCAGTCACCACCTTCAGAACCACCTCCAGAACCAGCCAACACACTGGGGTTTGTTTGTTTGTTTTTTTCTACCTGAACTCCTTATTGCCAAACAACCCTGAGCTCCCAAATTTGTCAGAATTATTCCACCAAGGTGGAGGCTGCAGTCACCGCCCAACCAACCGGCATTTGCAGGCCTCCCACACCTACCTCTCTCTGGGCTTCTACTTTGATGGGGATGATGTGGCTCTCGAGGACACGGGCCACCTCTTCCGAGAGTTGGCGGAGAAGAAGCACGAGGGTGCTGAGCGTCTCTTAAAGTTGCAAAACAAGCGCAGTGGCCACATTCTCTTCCAGGATGTGCTGAAGCCTCCCAAGATGAATGGGGCAAAACTCAGGACGCCATGGAGGCCGCCCTGGCCTTAGAGAGGAACTTGAACCAGGCCCTTGTGGAGCTGCAGGCCCTGGTTTCTACCCGCACAGACTGTCATCTCTGTGACTTCCTAGAGAATTACTTCCTGGATGAGGAGGTGGAACTCATCAAGAAGATGGGCAACACCTGACTCACCTCTGCAGGCTGCCGGCCCCCAGTCTGGGCTGGGTGAGTATCTCTTCCAAAGGCTCACCCTCAAGCACAACTAGGAGCTTTTGGAGCCTAGAGACCTTTGAGAGACCCCTCTGCATCCTCTGGTGTCTTGCTTTGACCTGAGCCTCTTCCCAAAACTACCAGCCATTCTTTTAACCACCCTGGAGCCCTCTCCCATGCATTGAACCAAATGAAACAATAAAGCTTTTTGCAGGAAAAAAAAAGACAATAGGAGAAAAGTCATTATTATCATAATAACTTTGTATGGTAACAGATGGTTACTAGACTTATTATGCTAATCATATCATAAGGACTATATATGTCAAATCACTATGTTGTACACCTGAAACTAACATAATGGTGTATGTCAACTATACTTTAATTTTTTTTAAAAAAAGAGAGAGAATAGGGACATGTATAAAACAATGTTGTAAATGTAGCCTTCTAGCCTCCATCCTGGCCTGGGTCCTCACATGCCCCTTAAATTTATGCCAACGAATACATGAAGTAACGCACCGAAGTATTAGCATTGGTCACTCCATGGGCATAGAACTGGAATGCGGTAGAGCCAAAGAGGGGTATTATCTTTATTCTAGAACATCTTTTAAAATATTTTATAAAGGGAGGAAGGAAGGGAGGGAGGAAGAAAAATGAGGAAAACATACCTAAACCACAACACAAATTGTAAGCCTGAAACCTAGAGTATATCAGAAATAAATGTTTTAAGTAGTATAAATAAAAAGGCTACAAGCATAATATAGTAAAATCTGTAATTCTTAAATCAATAATGCTAGGTTTTTAAAAGATCTATAAATTCTATTTTCCCCCATAGCAGTTAAAAAATAAATAAAATCCTGAGTTATGGACTGATTGTGAGTATAAATTTTTAAAAGTCTCTGTTAGAACTGGGTGCTAGAATTTCTCATCTATACCGCTCATGTCTATACAAAGGGGAAAACAGACTGAACCACAGTCAATCTTGTATTTTTTATAGACTAAATGATTAACCATTTCACATCAGAGTCTATCTCAATCCAATCAACTGGATGGAAATTACTCACTATAATGGAAAAAAGTACTTAACTCAAAAGAGTTCATTCATTAATCATATATCAACACATCAGAAAGATAATCTTTCTTCTTAAGTTCCCAGGCTCTGCTTACTCATTCATTCCTTCAGCAGACACTTATTGACCTCTTACAATGAACCAGGCACTCTGTAGGGTACTAAGAAGAAAAACACACTCCTTAAAACAAAGGAAACTATAGGTTAGAATGGGGGAAATACAATATAAATAAATTAGCTCATGATCTATACATTAACATAGGGCTCACACACACACACACATGCAATTGGGGTAGGAAGCAAAAGGGAACAATTACATATCTATTCTAGCACAAGAGGAGAAATCTCCACAGAGGAAGTTGACACCTGAGCCAGGACTTAAGGAATAGATTGGGGTTCATTGAAAAGTTTCCAATGAAAATCAAAGCCTGAAAATAGAAGAAGTCAAGTTCATGAAGACCTCTCTCTTTGGCCAGCATTCCCCAATGTGTTCATAGATCTTATTTAAGAAAAAGGCGGGGGGAAATAACCCTATGGTCAAAAGAAAGTTTAGGAAATGCTGGATCCTACAACCTTAAGCAGTTTTCTTTATAGCAGGTCTTCTTAGAAACTTTACATCCTCAAAAGTTTTGCCAACCAAATACATGAGATGATACACCCAAGTGTTAACATTGGTTACTCCATGGGCTCATGAGTAACCAGAATGGAGTGAAGCCAATGAGCACGGGGAATCTATAAAAAAGTGACATTGTATGCAGTGACTCCCAGACCTAAGGAAAGCCCCCTTTTCTTTTTCTCTTTCTTTAATCTTTGTTGTTGAGATTATTACAGATGTCCCTCTTTTTCCCCCCTCCTGGTTCCTACCCCACCCCAGGCCCTCTCCACCCTATTGTCTGTATCCGTAGGTAATGCATACATGCATATAAGATCTTTGTCTAATCTCTTCCTGCCCTCACCCAATACCCCTTTCCCTCTAAGAATTGTCAGTCTGTTCCATTTCCAAGACCCTGATTCTATTCCATTCATCAGTCTATTCTGTTCATCAGATTTTTTATTCATTTCATTTTTAGATTCAATTGTTGATAGATATGTGTTTGTTGCCACTTTGTTGTTCATATTTTTTATATTTTTCTTCTTCTTCCTCTTTAAAGAATACCCTTCAGCATTTCATATAATATTGGTTTGGTTGTGATGAACTCCTTTAGCTTTTTCTTATCTGTGAAGCTCTTTGACCTTTAATTCTAAATTATAGCTTTGCTGGGTAGAGTAATCTTGGCTGTAGGTTCCTGTTATTCATCACTTTGAATATTTCTTGCCACACCCTTATAGCCTGCATAGATTCTGTTGAGAAATTAGCTGACAGTCAAATGGGTGCTCCCTTGTAGGTAATTAACTGCTTTTCTCTTGCTGCTTTTAAGATTCTCTCTTTGTCTTTAGCCCTTGGCATTTTAATTACGATGTATCTTAGTGTGGTCCTCTTTGGGTTCCTCTTGTTTGGGGTCCTCTGTGTTTCCTGGACTTGTAAGTCTATTTCTTTCACCAGGTAGGAGAAGTTTTCTGTCATTATTTCTTCAAATAGGTTTTAACTATCTTGTTCTCTTTCTTCTTCTAGCACTCCCATAATTCAGATGTTGGTACACTTGAAGTTGTCCCAGAGATGCCTTATACTATCTTCATATTTTTGGATTCTTTTTTCTTTTTGCTCTTCTGTTTGGGTGTTTTTTGCTTCCTCATATTTCAAATCATTGATTTAATTCTTGGGATCCTCTAGTCTACTGTTGAATCCCTGTATATTATTCTTTATTTCCGTCAATGTATGCTTAATTTCTGACTGGTCCTTTTCCTTTTTTTTGGCATTTTCACTAAGATCCTTGGAAGTCTCACTAAGTCCCTTGGAGGTTTCTAGAAGATTCTTAAGTAACCTTATGACTGTGGTTTTGAACTCTATATCTAGTAGTTTGCTTTCATCCATTTCTTTCATTTGTAACATGTTTCTTTGTCTCCACATTTTGGCTGCTTCCCTGTGTTTGTTCCTATGTATTGGGTAGAACTGCTAAGTCTCCTTGAGTTGATAAAGTGGCTTTGTGTAGTAGGTGTCCTTGTGTAGTGCCTCAGCCTGCTCAATCACCTGAGGTGGACACTCTAGATGTACCCCTGTGTGGGCTGTGAGCACAGTCTTATTGTAGTTGAGCCTTGATTGCTGTTGGTGTCACTGGGAGGAATTGACCTCCAGGCCAAACGGCTGTGAGGACCAGCTGTGACTATGGTGGGAGAGCTGCTGTGCAGGAGATACCCTTATGGAGCAGGACTTGCTTCAGTGGAGCTTTGGTGCTCACTGAGTCTGCCCCTTGAGTGTGTCACTTACGGATGTGGAAAGTTGTAATCTGGTATGGTCTGACACTGACCACTGGCTCTTGGGTCTCCAAGGAGGTGCAAAGTCAGCCACTGCCTGGGACCACCTAGCAGGAGCTACAGAGAGATCTACAGATTCCTCCTCTTTGTATCGTGTTTAGAAGTGCCCAGACAAGGTCCAGGTGTGAAGCAAGGCAGGCTGGTGCTGGTGCTGGTTCTTGGGCCTTTTCTTGATAGGTTTGGGGCTCCCTGACCCAACTGCAACTTGTTTTACAAGTTTTAACCTGAGAAAGGACAGGCCATTCATATGCAAAAGCCACTGCACACAGCTTGGGTGGGTTGTAAATTAGATGGGGCAAGGTCTCAGGGAATCACCAGGTGGAACAAACAGAAATGGCTCCCCTGCAACTGGGGAGGTCCCAGCACTAGAACAATGACCACTGTGAGCATCTCCTCTGGAAGAAAGCCGCCCCCGAGTTCCTGCCCTGATGACAGACAGTCCAGTTTATCTTCATATGTGTCTGGATCCCCCAGAGCCTTGCCCTGGCATTGGAGGTCAGAGGAAGCAGGAGCTTGTAAGTTCAGTTTGTGGTGCTGGCCTTTTAAGAGGAGCAGCTGGGTCACCAGCTGCCTCTGTGTCACTGAGCCCCAATCCCTGCTGGTTTTTATAGCCCGTAGTTCTTACTGCCCATAGGGACTTCTTCTCCCAGCTCTGGTTCCCTGGGCTGGAGGCCTGGAGGTCTTGCTCCTCCAGGCACCCTCCACAGAGGCAATCTCCCTCCTGATTACACACCTCCTACTAGTCTCAGTGTGCTTTCTTTTTTATTTCTCTAGTTGTAGGACTTCCATTCAGCCAGCTTTCCAGCGGTTCTGGATGATTGTGGTTCTGTATTTTAGTTGTAATTTTTATGTGATTGTGGGAGGCAATGAGTACAGGTGTTTGCCTACGCCACCATCTTCGTTCTCTCTGCCAGCATACTCTGGAAAGTCCCTTTTTCTTTATAGAACTTGAGGGTCTAACTTGTCTGTATTCACACTTTATTTGTGATCTGTACTCATGGATTTATTATCATGTGTATCTTGGACTAAGATAAGAATAAGTGATTGTACGCTCCACCAATGAATGTTCAAATCCCTGTTGGAAAAAGCAGCAAACACGTCTTAACGTTTATTATTATTGCTATCGACACTACAATCATTCTCATTCCAAAGGGTTGTCATTGTCTTACAGGATGAATTCTAGCAAGGCAATGCCAACATTTTTTTTTTATGTCAGTATAACAAGACTGGAAAACCCAGAGTGAGATGACTAAACAATATACATGTCCAGGGTCAGTGATGATGCACTAGGCAACTACCAAACACTCTTCTTCTTTGTATAATAATCAACAAGTAGATTAATGATCAACTCTTCCTTTTAAATGCACTGCATGTATGTGAAATAGTAACTTTTTCTATTTGTGAAAAAAATACAACTTAAGTATAGTTTAAGGTGTACTAAATATTAACAAAAAGGGAAGAAATGTAGATGGTCTAGATAACACAATAAAAGATGAATGCCTCAGCGGGTCACTATTTCTGTGAACAGAACTTCAGAAACTACAGATAAAGAAATACTTCAGTCCTGTTATATGACACTGTTTAAAGCATGTGCTACCTGTATAATAATAGGCTGGGAAGGACTGATTCAATGGATGAAGGGCAATTTAGATCTATAACTTACATTATAATGATGAATCTTATACTAATATTAAAGTTCTATCCATCATATTGGAAATGTCCCTACAGAGTTTTTAACATTTCCCTTGTGGCTGCCTTAATATGTAAATCACTGCTGTCCTGAGAGGACAGTGCAGAATCTCTGGTTATAACTCTTTTTTTTAAATATTTTTTTCCATTTTATTTCTGTGCAAATTGAGTCCGTTTTTTAGCTTTAGGGGGGAAAAAGTCACCCTTCCTACAGATTACCTGAGTGTGTAACACCCTCCAAAAACACTCTCGTTCAGCTGTTCCATATTGTTTCCTATTTCTCTTTATTTGTTGATAGTAAAATTAGCAGCAGTGAGAGGTCTGCTCTGTAGGCTTAGGAAACTTGGTTCGAGCTGTCAGTACCAGCAATAAATGCTCGTCAGCGTATATTTTGTGGCCTGTAAAATGTTGGATAGCATAGCTCTGATTCTTTGGTCGGTGGCCACCGTCCTCAAATGTCACATCTCATCAAAATCACTTCAGCAACTGCTGTGCACAGGCCCGTCCACAGAGAGGGAGGGAGAAGCAATTGGATCACGTGTGAGAGGAGTTAGAGTCTCTAGGTACTAATTTTACCACGTATTAAAAACAATGCTGCCCCAGGTCCTCAGGTGTGACCAAAATCTGGGGATCTCCTTGACCCTAATTACAAGATGCTCCAAGTTCAATAACTTTTCAGATTGGGGTGGAGGTGAGGGAAAGGAATAACAGGCCAAGAATTATTCACTAGGCTTGGTTCTCTCTTCAGTGCCACAAAGAAAACCTAGAAGATAAACATGCATCTTCTACCAGACTTTCAATTATGCCCTCCTTCCTCCCAGCCTGCATCCCACTTCCTCTTCGCCCCACCCCACAATTAGTCTAGAAGGTGGTAAGAATAAAAGCAGCAGCGGTAGCAGCTACCAGTAACCGACATTTGGGATCAACTTCTGGGCTGATGACTCAGCCAGGCCTGCTGAGTATTTGCTCGGTGTTTCCTCCAAATGGAGAAACTGACTTAAGCCACTGAACAGAGACCAGCGGACTCTGTGGCTGCCTTCACCCCATGGCTTTAATTTGTTCCAGAACGTGGGCAACCTACGTCGCTCACTGGCACTCCAACTATCCTGCTCACATTTGGCCCCTCAGAAGGCTTCCAGGAGGAGAGCGTGCGTCCTCTGCTCGGCTCTATCCTGAGGAACAGGGTCAGCATGACCCAGGGCATCCTGAACTTCCTCTGAGAGTGTGGTGAGAGGAGAGGGGTGTGGGACCAAATGGCCCCGCCTCTCACATGGAGAGCACCCACTGCTAGCTAAGGAAGGGAGATATTTCTTGGCAGATTTTTCATTTAAAAAACGTTATGAATTTTTAAATCTTACTCTTTCAAAATGAGTCATAAATGGGTCAAGTGATACAGAATAGTAAAATGGATGTGATATGAATTCTTTATAATTATGGAAATGGCAGCTTCCTTATTGGTTACATGAGTCATGTAATATGTAATTCCCTGCCTTGGGTTATTAATAATGGATACACAGTTATCAAATTGTTTTAATGAACACTTCTAAAATACTTTCTGTCACTGAAAGCAAATATTTTTATTGTAGACAGATACGCTGGTAGGACTGAACTAGGATGTCCCATTATTACTATTTCTAATTTAGTGTAAATACTGTCAAAAAAACTGACAGAGAACAATGAAGCTAATTACCAAAAGGATATATGCTTATATTTGTAAGTATTCACAAGAGTCTTATTTTTACTATCTCCAAAATAAACAGTCCTTACTGATCTCCATACAGTTCATTATATAATGGAGGAAATTTTGGAGTGTTCCCAAGAGAAGACTATCCAAGTGTCAGATAGAGAATGGCAAATCTGCCAACTTAATAGAAAAGTAAACTTTCTTGCTCAAAAAACAATGAACCACCCTAGTCCAGGTCACAGAACTCCTCCGACCTTAATAAACCCAGTGGGAAGACATGAGGCAAGTGGGTATCACCACAGCAAAACAAAGGATGTGAAACATTTTTTTTACAGGCCCAAGTTAAAAAGGAGTTTAGGACCATTTAGGGACCAAACCACCTGGTCTTGAAAGTCTCAGGATAGCACTTCATATCTGGTGCTGAGAACAACACTGGAAACAGGAGCCCCTCCAAATGCCAAAGAGAAACACCTGAGCCAGGGCTCTCACCTGCCAGGGGAGAAAGGGAATCTTACAGGCTCTCAAAGTTGGCACTGCGTTTGATGGATTTATAGAGAAATAGCTGGGAATTGTGCCCTCAGCTGCCCCTGGGGAAGGAAGATCTAGAATTTGTTTTGTTTTGTTTTTACCACCAAAGCCCCACATGAGCCACAAAAATATCACACAAGAACACCTGCTTGCAAAAACAAAGCCCAGATGGCATAGATGAAAGCACTGTCTACTGGAATCACCAGTCGAGGATAGAGACCTCTTCAGCATCTTTAGAGAGAAACAGAGACATGCCCACACCATCACAGAATGGTTAAGTGGTCCTTGGAATGCAACTCGGAACTTAGTTTTTCATCAGCTTGGGAAGCAGTTTTCGCTCGGAACAGGGAAATGGATTCAGGGAGAGAAGAGTCCAGATTCTCCCTTACTCTGTATCTATCCAGCTGTATTGGACACCTTTTTTATTGTCTTCCCAGTAGCATCACCCACCCCCAACTCTTTCACAGGTTTGCAATAGGATTTTCTGTTAGTGCAATGTGCCCCACTCCTGGCCACAGATGACTGGTTCAGAATAGGGCACCTTGTCTAGACTGGGCTAATCAGAATCCTTCCTGGTATTTTGAATCTGAGATAAGGCAGTTTCTTGAAGGGGGAAGGGGGGAGCTGAAATTGAAGATGTGAACTCAGAAGGTACTAACAAATTGATAAAGAAGTGGAAAAATCAAGACAGCAGTCGGAGGGGACAATGAAACTGACGTACTGAAAGAAGTGAGAATCCAGGAGAGTCCCAATGGTGATCTGAATCCTAGACTCCAGATGTTCTATAGGTCCCAACCCCACTCATAAGGCATCCCAGTATCCTCATAATAAATTCCCCATTTTGCTTAAACACGTAGAAATTTCAGTAACATGCAACCAAGGAGTTTGAGTAATGTATCAGATAGAGGAGAGCCTGGTTTTGCAGCTGTGCCAATATAAAAGTCTGAGCTACAAAACCTTTACAAGAATAGGAAACTGCCCAAGAAACAGGGAGGTCCAAAGTGAGCCCACAGTGACTTCTCTCCTATTCCATCTTTCACCATGCACTGCTTAGCCCAAGATTCTGGGGCTCCTTCTCCCTGGATACTTTTATCCAAGTTAGGTCAGGTTAAGATATACATTAAGGGAAGTTTTGAAGTGGTAACTCTAAACAAACGAATCAAACTAAAAAATATGGAAACAGCCCTGGCCAGTGTGGCGCCAGAAGGTTGCCAGTTGGATTCCCAGTCAAGGCACATGCCCTAGTTGTGGGCTCAGTCCCTGGTTGTGGGTGTGCAGGACGCAGCTGAATGATGTTTTGCTCGCACATCGATGTTTCTCTCTCTCACTCTCCCTTCCTCGTTCTCTAAAAATCAATTATATATATATATATATATATAACATAGGAAGGGTGATTCCATTGCTTTTGACCTAGAAGCTGAGGGAGAGTATATGGACAGAGATAGTATTCTCTGGAAGATCTACATCCCTCTTCCCAATTGGATGCTTCTAGATCATGGATCATTGGCTACTCCTATCAATGAATCAGAGAGGGCTCTATCAGAGCCCATCAGCCAAAGCCTACCATTATACAACTGCTCTGGGTCATTCCAGCCTGTTTATAATTGGCTACTGTCCCTAGAGATTATACGCCTGGTTGAGCATTAAAACCTTTACCAGCTTTGTCTATTTTCTTTATTACAGGTTCTCAAAGGGGAAATATCTAATTTCTTAAACTCACCGGGTACAACACCCAGTATAGAATTAAATTCATTAGGTATTCAATAGGATTACATTAACATTTATTTTATTTTATTTTTTCTTGATTTCAGAGAGGAATGGAGAGGGAGAGGGAGAGAGATAAAACATCAATGATGAGAATCATTGATCAGCTTCCTCCTGCACACTCCCCAGTGGAGATTGAGCATGTGCCCCTGACCAGGATCAAACCTGGGACCCTTCAGTCCACAGGCCAACGTTCTATCCACTGAGCCAAACCAGCCAGGGTGAATTGCTGATGATGCTCATTTTTATTAGCTACCCATCTGCCCTCGTTCCTGTGTGAGATGGGGCAACAGTTGTCCTTTGTTAACGCGCCCAAACGCGCATTGGTGTAGGTTTAAGCCACAGATTTCCTCCCCCGTGAAGGTATGGTCAGGCTGGAGTAAAAAGCGTAAGGATTGGGCTAGGTCCTTGCTCAGTTATTGACAGTTTAAAATTTTCTTTTTATTAAAGCAAATTATTATTTGAAGAGCACTTCCTCCTTTTTAGAGCAGAACCCTCCAAAACAAGAATAAAACAAAACAAAAATTTAAAAATTATAAACAAGATATTGAAAAAGTGCACATTTTGTAAGAAACTGAATTATTCTGCTGGGGCTGGCATTACAAGGTGGCTGCTGACTTATATTTAAAACATCAAAAGCTAATAGCCAAAGGAAAAAAATCCAAGTAAGAGTCTTGGTTTCCATTACCTATATTTGTATGAAAGCTACGTGTTGTTTTAACTAAACATGTGGTCTTTGTCCCTCACGTAGAGAATTCTGAGTTTCCCTGACGCTTTGGCAAGAGGTACCACAACCTCCTGCCAGGCCAGTAAAAATCACACGTTTTTCCTGCAAGGAAAAAAATGTCAATAAAAATGAACATTAAAAAGCGTAAAAGCTGGAATTGGAAAGCTGTGCTGTAGAGCGGCTGCTTCCTAAACAGCCTCGCACAAGTGCTTTAAAATTTCTGTAACATTACCGCTGCACACGGTGTGGAAGATCTAACACTGACACTGCAAGTTTGTTCAGTACGTTGTTCTGAAATATGCCCTTTAGACATAGGGACCTTGCCATTTAAACAACCTTCTAGAATAAATCATGTGAGTTAATTTTTATAAATATTTAATGTTTATTCTTGTATTGTACAAATTGATTCTTTAAGGTACTTCAACTAGAATTGAATTTCAACCGCATTTAAGACATGGAGGAATAATCTTTGTCTCCCTTTCGTGTCGGCACCTCGAAGGCCCTGGTGCTGGCATCTGTCATAATAAAAAGCAGAGAAGTAAATACACCGCTGCTATCCAAATGTGACAAGCTCATTATAACAAGCCACTCGTAAATCTTGAAACAAAGGCACCACCACACATTTTTAAAACAGTAATTTTATGCAATTTGCATAGGATGATTTTCTTTCAAACCAAGGCAGGTATTTCTTTCTCTTTGCATACATAATGCGGAAATGAATTATATAGTAATTCCACCACCCACCCTCTAAAGAGGGCCTGAAATTAGTTAACAAATGGCTGCAAAATACTTTGCAATCATGAAATGCAAAATAAAACTATAATGCCATAAATTCTTCTGCACAGCACAACTGGATTATACTTAGATGGGAAGGAAGACATAAACAGTGTAAAAAGGCAAACGTCCTGGAAGTAATCTTCTGGGTCGAGGGTGAGGAGAAGGGTTCTATAATGAGGTTCCTCGGGATATTAAAATTCACCACCTCCCTGGTAAGTCTCACCATGGCCTCAGGGGACAGAGATAAATGTGTGGAGTGAGCCGGCCCTTCTACATAAAGATTTATTTAGTTAGTTAATTATTTTTAATTTTACTTTTTTTATTGTTTAAGGTATTACAAATAGTAGTACATTTGTCTCCTTACATAAAGATTTAAATAAAAACTTGCAGCCCATGGCAAAACAAAAAAACTCTAATTTTAAATATTTTACTGGAGCCTTAAAAAATCCTAAATGCAACTCCAATAAGTTCAGTTCCTGATTGGTGGAAATGGTGTGTTCCCCGCTCTAACTGCCTGCCAGAGGTGCAGCTAGTGGGCATGGAAAAATAATAAGCAATCAGAGAGCCCTTTCTTGCCTCAGCCAGAGGAGCCCGTAGGCCTGTGGAGGCTGCCTGTGGGAGACCCCGAAGCATTGTCAGAAAGCCCTCCATGGGGCTGTGTAGTCTCTTTTCAGACCCTTCCTGGTGTTTGGGGCCTTCAGCATGGCGAGATCCAGCAGAACAGATTGAACCTAATAAGTTTTAAGTTGCACTATAACAGAATAAACCTAAACTCACATTCAGCCGGCTTATATCTGACTATTCATATATGGGTCTCTGAGCTGGAAAGCTTGAGATGTTAACATGTTATGATTTCAGGATAAGCCAATAAACTTAAGCTCCAATAATGGATAAGTCACAGCAAAGAGAAAACTCTGGTCGACAGCCAAAGCTGGGAAAAATAATTAACAAGCAACTTCAGTTTTAACTCCTATTTCCAAAACGAATGAAAAATGCATTCATTCATTTAGAAATGAAATGTCCTGAGCATCTCTGACAACGGAAATGCCACTGTGATCTGCACAAGCTGGGTCCTGCCTTCACAGTTTCCAGAGCAGCAGAGGGGAAACAAGGAAGCAAGACAAGTGAGAGTGAGCAGAGGCATGGCTGGGGAAGAACAAAGGCCATTTATTGGAGCTGGAAGTCAGGAGAGACTTCTCAGACATGTGATGCCTCAGCTGAGTCCCAAACAATGAAAAGGTGGAAGAAGTGGACGAATATTCCACAGGAAAATCATGAACAAAGGCCTGGAGGCATGAGAAAGCACATCCACTTACTTGGAAGAACAGAAAGAAGTTTGTCATAAAGCAGAGAGTTTGTAGGGAGTGGAAAGAGAGAATGCGGGAGAAATAAGAGTACCAGAAATAAAAAGCGGGCTCTCTAAAGATTGTCAGACAAATGGGAAATCATAGGAAGGTATTAAAGAAGAAATCAAATATACTGTATTGTATGTTTTAAATTTTTTCTGATTGCACTATGGAAGAAGAATTGGGGAGGACCAAGAAAAAGTTCTAGTCAGGAGAAAATGGTAAATGAGTGATGGCAGTAAGAACAGAGAGACATGAACACATGTAAGAGCTATTCAGAAGTTAGGAGAGACCAGACTTGATTGGGCAAACTAGCACAGTGAGTAAGTGTTCAGACAGCTTGGGTTCAAATCCTGATTTTGCCACTTACCGAGAAAGTTAATCCTTCTGCACCTTAGTTTCCCTTTCTGTAGTGTAGGAACAATAATAATAGTACTTGCTCATGGGATTTTTATGAAAGACTAGAGGCCTGGTGCACAAATTTGTGCACAGGTGGGGTTCCTTGGCCTAGCCTGCGATCGGGGCCAATCGGGGCCGGCCGGCAGGGGGGAGGGCCCATAGGAGGTTGGCTGTGGGAGTGCACTGACCATCAGGGGGCAGCTCCTGTATTGAGTGTCTTCCCCCTGGTGGTCAGTGTGCGTCATAGCAACTGGTCAACCAGTCGTTCGGTTGTTTGGTGGCTTAGGCTTTTATATATATAGATAAGTTAATTTACAAAGTACTTAAAACAATTCATGGCACATGATAGGTGCTCAAAAAAGTATCTATTGAATGTCATAGCTCAAAACTAGAAATAATTGTTCATTAAACTACAGAATGAGAAGTGGCAGAAAAGAGGAGAAAACAGTCAAGGATCTTACAAAGGATTTTGGCTTGGACAAAGGGTGGGTGTGCCAGAACCCTAAGTAGCAGCACTGAAAACTGGTGAACTGCTAAAGTTCACAAACATATTTTGAAAGAGACCCAAGCCATTCCTTCTACTTTTTTCAGAGTGTGAACTCGACCAACATAACTTGCTCCTTGCTTCTCCCATTTCTCAAAAGTTTGGATCTACTGACCACAAAAAAAAAAAAAAAAAGGAAGTTCCATCAGCAGTTTGCAAAGAAACAATTTGGAAGAACACTGTATTAAATCCTCAGGGAAATTAAACCCAAATAATCCACTAACAGCTTTACAAAATTAACATCAGACTATGAATTGAATTAATTGCCTCTTACTATGGGGATCCTTGGCTACCACAGACCAAAACAAATGAGGCCAATGAAGTCAAATGCCTTAAGAGAGGCCGTGGGCAAGTGTGACGTGGGGTACCCAAGAGTTTACCCACTGTTGTTTTCCACTTTCTTCTTTATTCTCAGGACCTACATTACAAAGAAAGGGCTTCAGCCTGCCGGCATGGCTCAGTAGTTGAGCATCAACCTATGAACCAGGAGGTGGAGGTTCAATTCCCGTCAGGGCACATGCTGGGGTTTAGGCTCCCCCATTCCCCGATGTGGATCAAGCCTGCAACTGGGTGCAGGAGGCAGCTGATCAATGATTCTCTCATCATTGATGTTTCTATCTCTCTATCTCTCTCTTCCTCTCTGAAATCAATAAAAATATATTTTAAAAAGAAAGAAAGGGCTTCACTCCTGCCCATCTCATATCTCAGACTATGATAGGTTGGTGAGAGAGGCTAAAGGTGGTACAATTCTTGACACAAAAAGTGCAATTTTATGACTGGTTCTTTTGTTAATTCACTCTAAGTGTCTGTGTCTAGACGTAGCTAGAGTGTTGGAAATCAGTCTTTTTCTCCTGAAAGGGTTCAATGGACACGTAGGAACAAGTAATGATTTCCCTAGAACCTAGGCAGTCTAGTGATAGGTGGGTCTTTTAAGAATACCAGGCATCTGCTCCAAAAGAGACTCTCTTTGGCATTTCAGTAAATAAGCATTTATTTCTGCAAATTCTTTTCTTATGCCATGATGTCTGTGTGCCTGTGGCAATGTGAGATTACTTAAATAAGATGGGCCAGGGGAACCACAAAATCAGCATGTGTGTGACTTACCAAACCTCCGCTGGGGTCCTTAAGGGCTTTGAGGAAGAAGGTGGGATGCGGCATCTCATAAAAATAAAATCCCGATGATTTATACAGTTTTGCCAAATAAGGCCCACAGGGCAAATACAAAAGGCCTTGAACTGCCTCCAGCTTCTCCCGAGACAGCCAGTTTGTCAAAATGCCTATCACATGGTCTTATGCACACCCTTCACACTACAGCTGACATTTACTCCAGAGCTTTTTAATAACCAAACAGCATTTTGCAAAAAGTTAATTAATGGCATTTTATTTGGGTATTATGTGACTTAGAATTATTTTCACATTCTTTTTTTTATCCCTTCACCTTTTTCACCCAGCCCCTATTTTCACATTCTTAATTTTGTTTGACATTTTGAAAATAGTATGGCTAATTCTTTTGTGGGGATAAAAAAAATTTTTTAATGTGGCTAGCATGTATTCAATATTATTTTTTCCTTCTCCCAGGAATTGATGCAAACACCAATATATTTTTTGTTTGAGCTCAGAGAAATAAAGCATTCTGTTTGTTCGGAATCTTAATTACTATGGCCCCAAACTTACCTCATTAGAAGCTCCTTTTTAATGAGGGAAATTATTTTCAAAGTTAATGAATCTGTAAGCAGAAACATTGCTGTCTTCCAGAATAGTTACCCACATTCCTTACATACATATTTTAGTTAAACACTCTAATTAATATTAGTACTTAAAACATGTGGGATTGATTTCCATGGTAAAGCAAACTTTCCTTTGTTTTTAGACAGTATAAAAAGACCACAGTTTCCCTTCTTGTAGACATCAGACATATAAACTTAATTCTAGATTTAGGACAAAAATGGAAGTTATTTCATCAAAACGATTCATTTTATTGACTTTAGCCACTTCAAGCTTCTTAACATCAAACATCTTCATGCAGATGAATTAATGATGTGCAATATTCACAGCAAAGAAAATTATGGCAAATGTTCTGAAGTAAGCTCTTTAACTCTGTCTAACATGACTAGCACTAACTATATATTCGCCTGGAGTGGTGGTTGTGTGAAGAGTAAGGAAGAGTTCATTTGTGCTTTGCTTTCTGTCAAATTTCAGCATCCCCATGAGAGCAGATTCCTTACAACTCGGGTTGTTTAACACAACAGCAAACAGCCTGGCTTCTTCGATTAGCGTGTAAGGACAGAGCCTGATGCTTAGCAAGCACAGGGTGCATTAATAATTTTCAGTGGACTCAGAAGTACACAGTTGTGATAAACAGTTGAAAAAATAAGATCTGGATACATTTCAGCTGGACATTTGAGCTGTCTTCAACTACAAACAAAACAATATGACATTGATACTTTCTACTTAGCAAATAAAAGTTTGTGGTAAATCTAACTAAAATATTTATCCCTACATGGTGGATTTGCAAGTTATTTTTATTTTCTTCCTTATGCTCTTAGATATTTTCCAAATTTGCTGAAATGAGTATAAATTACTTTCTACAATCAGAAAACAATCATTTAAAAATCTTTATATGGCCAAAACCGGTTTGGCTCAGTGGATAGAGCGTCAGCCTGCAGACTGAAAGGTCCCAGGTTCGATTCCAGTCAAGGGCATGTACCTTGGTTGTGGGAACATCCGGTGTGCAGGAGGCAGCTGATCGATGTTTCTAACTCTCTATCTCTCTCCCTTCCTCTCTGTAAAAAATCAATAAAATATATTTTTTAAAAAAAATCTTTATATGGACAAACTTTCGTGATTAAATAAATCTAATTATACAGTTGCTGTATTTTAAATGGTTTCTTTAAAGTTGGCATATTACTGGGGCAATAACCCACAGACTAACTGGTGCTTTACTAAAAATATAATGTATATACTAATAAAAATACGATCCGTTTCTTGAGAAATGCTTTTAGACTGGAACTCTGAATATAAACCGGTGGAAGAGCCTCCTCCACCTGCACCTTGAAACCAGGCTAGCATCTCTGTGTCCATGTATCTACCACTGCGGCCTTCACAGAGGGGAAACAAGAGACATGAAGAGGCAATGGGAGGCTTCTCTAAAATCAAAATATAAAAATATATGAAATACCCCATAAACAATGTGAATCCAAAGCCGAAAAAGAATAACTGCAGCAAAATAAACATTTGTCTCATTTCAATGCCTCATTTTGTTCCTGCTGCTTGAACACATTGCTGTATTCACTCTATATATTAATATTTTATAGTTGTCTTACAATAGTCCAGGGACAGAGAAACCAGATTGCTTTCAGAAACTTAATGCAAATTATTTATTCAATTATTATGTGCATGAAAACACACGCTTTGGTTATAGCTTTAACAATTCTACAGATTAAAGTCTGGATTTAAGTTCATTTGGGGTTCAACTCTATTGCTCATAACAATAATAAATAATTTTAATTCTCATTTCTAATGATATCGTAGAGGAAACCTTAAAGGGGAAAAGAAAAGAAGTTTCCGTTTTGAAGTGTTAAAAGTTTGGGGTCCAAGACACATCATGAAGATGAACACACCTGCAGTCAACAAAAACTTGCCCTTGAGACCTGGGAGGCCCATGGGAGAAGAAAGCACTGGGGCCATGACCACCCTGCCTCTGAGAAGGGAAGACATATAAAGGAAAGCATCTAATGTGCCACAAAGGTTTGGGACAACAGCCAAAAATGTGACCAAGACTGAGTGATTTTCTCCAAAGACCCATGCATTCACCACCTGTCAGTGAGTTGCTTTAGGCTATGTCCTGCCAGCCCCCAGAAATCCAGAATCCTGATCAAAAACACCCAAGGCACTGAAAACCCATGACACTGCATGGGCAGTTATGTACAGCTGCTCCAGAAACTTTACACAGGATTGCATCTTTTCAAGAGAAGTTTCTAAGAAAGTTAAGTTCCTTAGAAGGAAGAAGGCAAAGACCCGGGGAAATAAATACCTGTAAGTTGAGAACTATAGAAGGTCAGGTGTAAACATGACTACAGGTATAAAGTAATGAGATGGCTCCTCCTAAGCCCCATATGGGCCATATCATTACCCTATAGCCACAAAGATGGCACATGTGGTGACAGATTGGGAATTTAAGCTTATGACATTGTCCAACATTTGACCTAACATAAAAGGTCTCATTTGAGTTCTTTCTACAAGTACAAAGGATACCCAGTTCTCAAATTCAGAAGGTTATCCTCCTCAACTTTAAATTTCTTTTCTGGATCTCAATTCATAAATAATTTCAGTTATTATAATCATTCTTTTTATTAAATAATAAGTATTTCTTGAGTATACACTATGTACAGATGAGAGTGCAAGGTACTACAAGAGATTAAAAAACAAATAAGCTACCTATTTATTATGTTTAGTAGAAAGTACATGTAAAAACTTTTTTTTGGATAAAGTAGTACATGACACTTTAGGTAAGACCTGAAGGAATAAGGTGGCATGCTATAACACCTCATCAGTAAGACCTCAGAATGCCGCTGGTTTATTTTTTACCATGGTTCTTATCACCACCTAACATTATGTATTTAAGGTCTGTACCCTTTACTAGAATTTCAGTTCCATAAATCCCACAATTTTTGTCCTTTGCTTAGTACTGTGTCTCATGCGTAGTAAGCCCTCAAGATTTGACAGAATGAATGAAATGATGTGAGAGGCACTAATAGGTTCCTATGAAGGGTCAACAAAAAGAGAATGTTTCCTCATCTGGGAATCCAGGGATGTTTCATGAGTTGGACTTTGAAGGTTGGCTCTACTGTGAGCATGTAGAGACCAGTGGGAGGAGAGAGGATACTTTCAGGCAAAGAGAGGGGATATAAGCAAAGGTATTAAAGCCACGTGAGCCAAAAACATGGGGTTCAGTTTGGCAAAGCAAAGAGCATGCAAAGAGGAGAGGCAAGAAGGAGAGAAGGATGAGCTAGAAGCAGAGAGTGCACTCAGGGCCAGGCAAAGGATTGGGGGTGTTATTCACCAGGAAAAGGAAAACCACTGGTGTTTATGCTGAGGCCCTAAGATATTATACAGAGGTAGAATTTGGCAACTCATCACATGTTGGGAGTGGGGCAGTGATGGGGGAGAGAAGAGTCAATGTTAAGTTTGTGAGTCTGAGTGCCCATTACAAATCACTCCTTTCAAGTGCAACACTATTTACCTCAGGTATAATTAGGCAATTAAGACCACTGGGGCTTGTATTTTTATACGCTTTTACATGCTATTGTTCTGATGGATGAGAACATTTTGCACCGCTCACATTTTAGGAGACTGGCATTCAAGAAAATAGGTAATGAAGAACTGAAACCAAAAATAATAAGAAGAAATCTGGAGCTTGTCCCTAAAGACAACGATATAAAGTGGTGGCGTGTAATCTGCAAACAACCCTGCAGTGAAGGCAACCATGAATGAAGAGTCCCTACACTCTTTTAATGGGTTACCCTTGGCAGCAATTTTTTGTTGTCAGTACAGCTAGTATCTTGAACGTTATTTTTAAATTTAAAGAATATTGTCATGCAAAGGTGAAATAATTTTTGTCTAAATAAAAGGGGCATTGCAAATACTGAAGAAGCCTCTAATAATTGGGGGAGGGAGGGAAGAAATGTGGGTGGGACGGAGGAAGCCATATCAGTATTCCATGTAAAAATCATGGACACAGCCGCACTGAAGTAAAAATTAAATAAAAGGGTAACCTGGAAAAAGATTATGATGAAACTTCAATAACTTAACAGAATAACATAATTAACAAATAAATGAATAACAAATCACTTATAAACATGATTTTATGCACCCATTTGTTCCATTGCACCAAACGCTAGTGAATCTGTGATAATTTTTTTTAAAGAGAGATTTTTCAAAAGGCAACTACTAGTTATAAGATACATTTTTTGCCTGGTGTATCTCTTTTCTCCTCATTTAATGTTTCAAGTATTTAATTTGCAGAAAAAAAAATCTGGTCACTCTTAAACTAACAATTGATGAACACAGACCACAACACTAATGCAATTATTTGACTTTAGTCATAAGAATATGAAGTCCTTAATCAGATATAAATTATGTATTCAACTCCATAGGGTGCAAACCGGAAATGGCATTATTTTTCATCCATCCTGCTCTGGCTGGGCCATGTTGGATCTCCTTTCCCTGCTGGGTAGAGATCCCTTAGTGATACTGTGGACAAACTCTATAACTTCTTTAGTCACTTCTTGATATTTGAAAACTCCATCAAGTCCAGTTAAAGACGCAACCTTGGATCTGAGGCACAGTTTCCCCTCCCCGTCGCAGGCCGGGCTGGTTGCTGGAAGCACCTGCAGAGGAAAAGGAGCATCTCTCTGCTCTCTCTTCCTCCCCTTCCTCACCTCAGAGGTAGGTGCTGAAAGAGAATATGGTAGAGCTCTGGAAAATAACCTCCTATCTTCTCCAGGGTGTTGGGATGGGCAAAGGAGAATGTGGGGGTGGGAATCAAAAGCAGCCCTTTCGTCCTCTCGATATAAAATTGCTGCTTCTGCACATGAGTTCTTGCGAAGCACAGCAGTGACCTTCACACTGACCTAAGAGACCTGGATGCTCCCTGACCTCTTCCCACCACCCCCATCTCATCTGTACTCCCCATGCCCATTTACTGCCAAAGAGGGGCTCAGGCCTGCCACCTTCTCAGCATCCACCTGACCCACAGAAAATGCAGACCCCACTTGCCATGCCAAGGGCAGAACTGCAGGCTGCCCCTCCACGGCCATACTGCTGCTCCTATGTGTCTCCAACTCTCTTTGTCCTGCTTAGGGGAGCAGGGGCCCATCAGTAAGACTACTTACTGCAATGTACATAGTATTTAGTACCTTTGCACCTCCAGGTGTGAGCATCAGAGAAAGTATCGTGAAACATCCTGCTACACAATAAATACTAGTAAATAGCCAGATTCACTCCTGGGACCCAGAGGATGGTACCGCCCACCATTGCGGTGGGACCCCCTCCCCACAACTCTTCTGTTTCCCATGATACCTTTCAATCCCCAGGCTGGCCTCAGCCCTCACCCTGGGACACAGGCACCCACTCCACTCATGCCCATTTTTCTCTGGGGTCCTCTACAACAGGCATCACCCTCTATCGGCTCACCCTCCACATTGGAGGCCCACCTCTACTCTGCCTCCCCCAGCCGCGTTAGCTTTTTGGCCTGGAGTTGGGCACCAGTTCTTTGCTTCTCTTAACCACACGGAGCATGTTTCCTCCTCCTATGGAAGCCCCTCCCTGGTGAAGGGACATCTGGGCATAGGTTAGGGGCATTCACAGCAAGGTAACATGTTCTCCAAAGAAATCTCCTCATAAACCCAAATCCCATCCTTTAATAGCCTCCAAGCAGGTGAGAGAATTGAGAACTAGGAGAACCACTTTCTTCCAAAAGTCTGCAAATAGCCCTGGCTGGGTAGCTCAGTTGGTTAGAGCATCGTCCTGATACGCCAGGGTTGCAAGTTTGATCCCCAGTCAGGGCACATACAAAAATCAACTAATGAATGCATAAATGGGTGGAACAACAAATTGACAACTCTCTCTCTCTCTCTCCCCCACTCTTTCAACTCAATAATTTTTATAAGTCTGCAAGTGGTGATCTTGCCTTAGGAATTTCACATCTATTGTATTTTGGAGTGTTAGTTAAAACTTCACTTTTGACACCCTTTGCAACAAAGATAAATCTCTCCTTTTAACGAATATTTATAGCTTCTAGAAATGACAATTTCTCTGAATCATTACACATCTAGGTTCATTTTGGGGAGGGGCAGTTTGGAGTTCTGGGGTTAAATTCTCCCGGGGGGTTTGTGATCCCATGAAGTTCAAGAACTACTGCAATAGAAGACATTTTATTTCTAGAATTATATTAAGTTAATATCTAATTCGTTTTATAAACAAATAGTCTGATTGGCCATAGTTCTTAAGAACATAATGCCAAAATAATCAGAATCACTCAAGTGGTTTAATCTGCCCCTCCTCCAGATACCGGCTTTCTGCAGCAGCATAAAATAGAAGTGAGCTGGTGATTATGCTCCTCTCCTCAATGTGCCTCCCCAGGCTCATTCCCCAAAATATTCTCGCTTCCAACACTTCCCTTCTCCAAGGACATTCCACCCAGATTGGTCCTGACCTAAAACTCGGGCAGCCTGAAAAGATGAGTGGACTGTCAGGGCTTTGTGGGAAAAACTGCGATGGCACATTATACATCAATGATTTTCATGGAAGGCAACTTCCATGTGATCTCAGACCCACATTTCATACATCATACGATGACAGTGACCTTGAGAAATACAAAAAGGGGGGAAAATATACTGACTCAGAGACCAATTTCTCAGTGAGAAAAATGAAAGGTCAGTGTTCACCTAAGTGTGACCAACAAAATGAAATGGGCAAGAAAAGTGAGCGCTTGGCCTCCAGTTGTGTGTGTGTGTGTGTGTGTGTGTGTGTGTGTGTGTGTGTGGACTTTTTTCCCTAGAGCTCTTCCTGCAGACATTATGTGACACTTCTCCTCTGGATCTTATCAAACTACATGTTATTCCTGTCACATTTCTGCACCTTTTTTCACTCCAATTCCTTCACCTGTAAGGCCCCTTTTCTGTCTAAATCTTTCAAAACCCAGTTCAAATGTGGATGCAGCTGCATGTAATAGAAAACCTAAATAACATTGTTTTAACATTGCCTCTGGTACGAGCCCTGACCAGGGATCAAACCCACAACCTAGGTAAGTGCCCTGAGGGGAAATCAAACCTGCAACCTCTTGGTGTACCGGACAACACTCCAAACTACCAAGTTACCCAGCCAGGGCTAACCAAGTAAAACTTTTCTCTCACATAAAAATGTCTAGGAGGAAGCAGTTCTGGGCTGGTATGGAAACTCCACAGTCATCAAGGATCCAGATTCCTACCATCTTTCCACTCCTCTGTCCTAAGCACATGGCTCCCACCAGGCCATCACAGCCCCTGCCAGGCAGCAAATACAAAGGAACAGGCAAAGGGGTGCTCTTTTCCCAAGGGCCCCTTACAGATCATCACCAACATCTTTCGTGTCATCGGCCATCCCAATCAGCAAGTGAAGCTGGGAAATGTAGTTTCTCCACTGGACACGGCGCCCCAGCCACTATTACAATGGCAAAAAAAAGTGGGGACATTGGATGGACAACTAGAAAACTAGATGGTCTGCCCAGCATCTATGAGCTCACTTCCTTGTTATATGAAATATATAACATTTTATTTTTCTTTCACTAGGCCAAGGTCAACACAATTGACATTTGGGGGTAATTCTTTGTTGTGGGTGGACAGCCTTGTGCCCAGAGGGTATGTAACAGCACCCATTGCCTCTACCCACTAGATGGCAATAGCAGCACCCCCAAATGTGACAACTAAAAATGTCTCCGGACTTTGCCACATGGTTCCTGGGGTGCAAAATCATTCCTGATTAGGAACCACTGCACTAGACTGTCCTTTGCATTCCCTCCCCAGCTTAATAAAAATAGGGACTGGTTTTGTTATAACTGTGTCTGTTTTAACATTTAATGCTGTCTTACCCATTTCTGTTCTGCTCATTTTTATACATGAGAACTGAGCTCAGAGAGAACTCTCTGAAGCCCTAGCCAGTTTGGCTCAGTGGGTAGAGTGTCTGCCTATGAACTGAAGGGTCCCAGGTTCGGTTCCTGTTAAGGGCACATGCCCGGGTTGTGGGCTTGATCCCCAGTAGGAGGTGTGTAGGAAGCAGCTCTAATCAATGGTTCTCTCTCATCATTGATGTTTCTATCTTTCTCTCTGAAATCAATAAAAGTATATTTTTTTTAAAAAAGGAAGAACTCTCTGAAGAAACGAACCTAACAAGTAGGCTCCACTGAGATCTGTCTGACTTCAAAGTCTGTGCTCTTCTCCTCCATCCGCTGCCCTGTCCTCCACCACACAGACACCTCCCATCCAGCCCTCAAACATGTGAAGCATTCGGGAAACATTTGTTGAATTGAGCTTTAAAAAGAAAACATGATGCCCTAGAGCGCAGGAATAAATCCTCACTGTTTTATGACACTGAGTACAGATTTTATAAAGAGGAAAAGAAGAGAGGGAGGGGAGGAGGAAGGAAAGAAAAAGACCATAGATGCCTGGACAGCTTTCATAAAGTGTTTATCTTAAGAGCAGGTAAAGGGGTGCCTACCTTATCAGTAATAAATAACTATCTATCAGTAATGACTATAAAGGGTAAAAATGTCACAGAATAAACACTGGACCATTTTTATCTTAGACTCTAAAGGAGCAATAGTGATCTCACCGCCCCGCCCATGACCAAAGTGCTATTGTTGATGATGAAATTCAGCTATCAGTTTCTGCTTCGATGGAGAACTGAACAGGTCAAGAGAGCCACTGAAATATGTGGTCATTGGCAAGTGGAGGCATCAGTAGATAAATTTTTGCAAGGGGAGGTCTCATCTTTCCATCTCTGGGTTATTTCCAGTCTCCTACAGATCTCATTCGTGAATTAGGACAAAGCAGTAAAGGAATTAAAATAAATCAGAATAAAATTCACTGACATGAACCGTAGGAATATTCGAGTATCTCAGCCTTTCCCTCCTCTCCCCCAGACGGAAGTCTGTTACCCACTGTTCTGTGGGAAATATAATCACTTTGCTTCTTAGAGTCAGGTTTGAATCAGGAAAATATTGTGTGACAAATGTGTGTTCCTCTTTATTACATCCAATGTTTATTTTAAATTACTATTTATTAAGTGACCCTGAGTTCCTGAGAGGCGTATTAGGTATTGCACATTTTTTCATTGTTGGTAGAAGTTTTAAAAATCGGAGAGATTTCACGTGCCTTTCTTATGTATTTTGTTGTGTTTTTTTTTTACTGTGGGAAAATAGACATAACATAAAATTTACCCTTTTAACCATCTTTAATGTACAATTTAGTGGCATTAAGTGCATTTCACTTCCCTTTCAACATAATCTATTTTCTAATTATACTCAGACTATTAATACCTACATAATACCATACCCAAAGCTTTAGCATTATTTTGCCTACCAAAAAAAAATTCCTATGACAACAATAAGATTGATGCTTTGTAAATTGAATTTATTGGGGTGACCCTAGTTTGCAAAACCGTACAGGTTTCAAGTGTCAACTCAATAAAACATCACCTGCGCACTGCATGGTGCGCCCACTGCCCAAAACAAAGTCTTTCCTCCCTTTGCCCACTCCTCCTACCCCCCCCCCCCACCCCTCTTTTCCTCTGGCTATCACCACTCCTTTGTTTGTCTACGTGCTATATACATAAGTTTTTTGCTTAATCCCTTCACCTTTTTTCACCCAGTCTCCCAACCCCTCTCCCCTCTGACAGCTGTCAGTCTGTTCCATGTATCCGTGCCTCAGTTTCTATTTTGTTCGTCGATTTAGTTTGTTCACTAGATTCCACATATGAGTGAGATCATATGGTATTTGTCTTTCTCTGACTGACTTGTTTCACTTAGCATAATACCCTCCAGGTCCAAGGTTGATGCTTTTTAGAGATGCCCTGATTCTGACAGAGTAATATGTTAGGTTGGGGTATCACATTTTCCACCAGAATGTTACATTTTCCCTGTATTCCCTTTAAGCTTATTTTGAATGGAGTAATTGTTGCTCATCTTTTTATCTCCTAAACTATGTTATCATCTCAGCTGGGGCCAGAGCCAATGGTTCTCTGTAAATATCTGAAATTGTCAGGTGTGAGGAGGTATTTATTTCATAACAGTAATGAAAATGAAGAGTTTGGATAGTTTAATTTTCCTGAGAAAAAAAAAGAATAGTCAAAAATCATTCATGAACTATTTTATAGCACTTTGAACTTCAGTGCTTTATCAAATTCTTCCTAATGGCCTATTTTTTTTTTCATCTATCATGAAGTTTTCCTTTCATAATATAACACTCGTGTAATACATTTATTCCTATGTGTAGCTTAGGAAATAGGAAGTATTGCCCATTATTCTCCTAAATATAGAAACTAACATATAAAAGTTAGAGTCAAATAGGAAAATCACAATTAGAATCAGGAGTGAAATTAAATTATAATGAGATTACTGTTGAATTAATACTCTTTGTAGAGGTAGAGAAATACTGTTTAATCCCGAAGAAAAATTATCTCAAAATTTATTTTACTTCTTGCAAGATTTCCCGGCATTAGTATATTGTGGTTAATAAAACATAAAAATATTGTGTATCTTTCTTAAAATATGCAACAATACTAATTAGCTATAGCAATGTACCTCTATAATTTTCAAACCACTTATAAAATAGCATGTAGCTTTTCCCTTATAATTTAAAACACTGAAATGTAACCAATATTGCAAAATTGTTTTTTACCACTAGAGGGCAGAAAATGCTCCACATTTGTACTTAACCAATTTTAAATCCTTTGACCATTCTTTGATCAAAACAATAACCACCACCACAAAAAGTCTCTGAGATCCTCTGGTTATATTCTATACAATATACTGTACACTTAAGACTCAGTTAACCACTTAAAAATGTTAAACTAACATGCAACCGCCTAAATTCAACAGTTTACAGAAGGCAAAAGTACACATCATTTTTGCAGCCTGAGTCTAGCTCTGAAGTAAGGGTAATTACCATCAAGGAATCAGTACATCCTCAGGAAAGGCAGAGTACTCAAACAGAACAAAACCCACTGTGACTGAGAACCAGTAATATTGTTTCTATGTTGAAGTATCTGCAGTGAAATGCAAAGGTTGTTTTTATTATAAAACTAAAATAGTCACTGAAGTTACAAAGCAATAGATTAAAATATTAACATCTGACTCTGTAATTTCCATGTGTATCTTCTTTTACCACAAACCAGCTGTAGATCTAACTGCGGCAAAGATGTTTTTAGTTTCCTCTTAATATATCTTTTTGACCTAATTAACGTGTGTTCCCCTACCAATTAAACCATTCGCCTTTCAGTAGCTAAAGCATTACTTTGTTTGATTAGAAACCACAACCTCTTCAGTTTTCACTCTCATTTATTAAAACACATCATGGTAAATTAAGCCATTTGGATTTCAGTCTGGATAGGTGACATTTTAACAACTGCCCTTCAACCTTCTCTCTCTCTGTCAATCTTGGCCATGTCCTACATCATAGGACAGCAAGAGGGCAAAGATGGCAGCCTGAGAGAGGAATGGAGGAGGCATGGAGCCAGGGGTTATACATCACTGAAGTCAGCGACTTCTCTGATGCATGAGCCTTTCACTTGCCAATCAAACCTTTACCAGGGTTATGTATGACCTTGCCCAAGACAATAAATCCTTTCTGAAGTCTTGGTTCTTAGCCTAAACAAACCCGCCTTCCCCACTTTTCACTCTAATACTAATAAACACAGCACAGTGGGACCGAAAAGCTGGGGGACTGGACCAGGTACCAGTGTCACTTCTTTTGGACTAATGAAGCAATGCACTTTTAAAATCAGGGCTAGCCATAGAAGAGAAAGGGTTCTGTATTATATTCCTACTAGAGGCCCAGTGCACGAATTCGTGCACGGGTGAGGTCCCTCTGGGTGGCCTGCAGGGATTGGGCCAAAACCCGAAGTCCAACGCCATCGGCCACTCCTGCTCATCCCGGCCCCACTGTGCCTGACACGGCTCGCGCCCAATCAGTCCCGATCAGGAGAGGCTCCCGCTGCCATAGCCGCACTCACCAGGCTCAAAACTGGCTCTCCAACATCCCCCAAGGGGTCCTGGATTGTGAGAGGGCGCAGGCCAGGCTGAGGGACCCCACCAGTGCACTGTCAGGCCAGGGAGGGACCGCGGGAGACTCCAGGGCGTATCTGGCCTATCTCGCTCAGTCCAGATAGGCCGGACCCCAGCAGCAAGCTAACCTACCGGTCGGAGCATCTGTCCCCTGGTAGTCAGTGCACGTCATAGGGAGTGGTTGAGCAGCCTTAGCATACCATTAGCATATTATGCTTTGATTGGTTGAACGGACGACCAGACGACCGGACACTTAGCATGCTAGGCTTTTATTATATAGGATTGGTGGAGTTGGCAAGTTTAAAAGAAACTGATAACAATTACAGCTGCCCTGTAATAGACCTAAGGTGAGCCAGGGACAGGTGTTTGAGCAAAGACTAGATGGTTACACATCAGGAATATCACTGATGACCTTTTTGCATGGACTGTGAAGCTGGACTCATTGACTTCACAAACCTTACCAGTCTGCATTTAAGATTAATTTTATGTTGAAAAGAAATCCATGCACAAAGTTTAAAAAGTCAAAAGAACTCTATGGGGCTTATAATTAGGGTGACTGCATCCAGTTTTCCAGGAACATTTCTGATTTATGCTTATTATCCCAGTATAATTTTAATAGTGCCCCCTTTCACCCTCATAAGTGTCCCAGTTGGATGAAAAACTACTGTCTCAAGTCCAACCTCATCCACCCCAGTTTCTATTCCCCCAACTACCCTGAATTCATTTAGGATTTTTCTATATGGCTTCAAATTTCTAAAACAAACAAAGAATGATTATACTACTTGTATCAGTTAAAAATTGTCTTTGAATTCAAAGGGAGAGGGAAGCATTGACTTAAGAGATGTTTCGATGGTGCATTGTTTGAAGACTTATTCATCTAAAAATGACTTTTCCTCTTTCACACTTTGTTGGGATTTCATGTCCATCCAAATTCTCAACAAAGTGGGTCTGAATAAGATGTAAGTGTATTTTGCAAAGTCAAAGGATAACTACTCAAAAAAAATTTTTTTTAAGTATAATTGATATGTTAAGAGAGAAGACAAAATGGGATCACATAAAATGCTCAACTAAAACCAGACAAGGAAAAAAGAGAGAGGAAGACAAAAGAAAAGAAAAAGGGAAAAAAAGACCATGAACAGAAAACAGTAAGAAATAAAATAGATATTACCCAAATATATCAAAAATCACTTTAAATGTCAATGGTCTAAATGCATAAATTAAAGGACACGGAATGTTATAAGGAATAAGAAAACCACACCCAAGTGTATTTTGTGTACAACAAACCTATTTGAAAGACATAATTATTTGAAAACTAAAGGGATGGAGAAAGATATGCCATGCTACCACTAATTGAAAGACAAAGTAGCCTTCAGAACAAGGAAAGTCATCAGTGGTTTCCAGAGGTTCAAGAGGAGAGGAGGGATGACTAGGTGGAGCACAGGGAATTTTCTGGGCTGTACACTCTTCTGTATGATGCTGTAATGTGAATACATGACATCATGTATTGTCAAAGTTCACAGCACTATACAACACAAAGAATGAGCCCTAATGTAAACTATGGACTTTAATTGATACTAATGTGCCAATGTTGGTTCATCAGTTGTAACAAATGCACCACTCTAATGCAAGGTGTTAATAGTAAGTGACACTATATGGGGCATGTATGTGAACCCAGTGCCTGTACACATGAGATCACGTTCTATTTCAGAGTACAGGTAGGAAAAAATGGTTTTCTAGAACCTGCTAGACTCCCTTCCCACAGCCCAACTGATCTGCCCTGGTTGCTAGGTACCTGTTTATTTAGGAATAGAACACTCTGTAGTGGTCAGTCATGGCACACAGGGCACTGGCACTCAGAGACAGAGCTGAGAGCCCAACCAGTCATGGAGGGTGCCAGAAGCCAATTCCAGCATGTCATAATTACAAGAGTTTCATTAAAAGGTTGATGAAACTTGGGGGCTCAACAAGGGCTGAGTCACATATGTAATCACCTGTTGGAACGGCTGGAAGGCACTTCCCACAAACCTGAATAGGATGATGGTTTGCTGCCAGACAGCTCAGGGCATCTTAATCTACATGTTATTGCCTCCTGCTGGCTAAACACCTGAACAGCCGTAGGCTATTCCCCAATCTGACAATGCTTCTGTACCCTACCCTTTGAAGTATATTATCTCCACCTTGCCTTAGGACAAATTGTGTTAATAAAAAGCAAGGGTCCTGAGACAAGGAGAAACCTTTAGCTCCTTTAGCTGAAGCTCCTCTGACCCCCAATGCCTTTCAAAATTATCTTTCGTCTCTGGACTCTTATTTAATCTACGCACAGCCTTTCTCCAGATTGCTGAACCCTTTGTAATGCTGGAACAAGAACACTGGCATTAATGGCGTGCCGAACTGGGGCTTCCTGAACCCTTGCAACACCGGCAGAGGGCCAACTGCCTGCCATGCATTCACCTTTCAGCTAGTCCTGGAGCACCTGTGCAGTGTTCTGCTGGTGATTCCTGAAAGCTCCAGACAGTCCCACGTCTCTATGCATTTCCCTGGAAGATCCTGGTATGTGCTGTGGTGGTGGTTTTGATAGTAAAGAGATTACATACTTTAAGAATTGTGAAGGTGCTAGGCAAAAGTGTTCTGACTTTGATGAAGTCTGTGAAAGGAACGGTGTAGTGAGCATAATGGACCAATGACACAAGCCAGTGACTGTCAGGCCATTTGGGGTGAAGATTTGCATCCTGTATGAGAAGATGGCAGAACACATGAGCAAGAAATTAGAGAGAAGCACTTCTATAGAAAGGAGACAACCTTCCGTGCAAAAAAAAAAAAAAAAAAAAAACCTCAAGGAAACTGGAACACAGCCATATCGACTGAAAATTCATTGAGTTAAGCCAGTGGTCGGCAAACTGCGGCTCGCGAGCCACATGCGGCTCTTTGGCCCCTTGAGTGTGGCTCTTCCACAAAATACCACGGCCTGGGCAAGTCTATTTTGAAGAAGTGACATTAGAAGAAGTTTAAGTTTAAAAAATTTGGCTCTCAAAAGAAATTTCAATCGTTGTACTGTTGATATTTGGCTCTGTTGACTAATGAGTTTGCCGACCACTGAGTTAAGGAAAGAAAATGATTCCAACAGGCAAATGCTGCACAAGGTTGAGTCCAAGCCCCAGCCTTTCCCAGATGGTCCTTTTTCTCCACAGAGGACCGAACGTGTCAGGGGATCCCTGGGATCATGAGCCCTCCCTCCCCCCAGGAAGGAGGAGGGTTATGCAATAAAAGCTCAAGAATCCAGGGTCATCTGCAGGTTTAACTCAGTTTCCACAACAGCTGGGTCTTGAACAACCAAAACCACAGTAGGACATCTGCATTGTTTTCCCTTTCAGATAAGTTTGATTGACCTCTTCTTAGTTTAGATACTGTTATTTAATTGATGCTACAAGTCCTCTTATTGAACTAGATATAGCATTATAATTTTAAGTATTTTAAAATAAAGATTCATTTTTAAAATCCTATTGTGAAATGTCATGTATAATAAGGTAATAATTTATAAGAGAAACTTGGACATGAAAGTTCATGTATCGCCTATGGTTGCCTCCCACCTGCTCTAAATCTGGGACCCTTACCAGTTAGACTCCCGGTGGTAGAGCAGCAGGTAGGAAAGCACATATTCTGGAATCTAAGAGCTTTGAGAAACGGGGGTTATTTATTTTGGAAATCTTTGGAACTCTTGCATCATCACTTTTTTTCTGTTCTACTGAATCATTCCCATTAGCAAACATTCTGCAATACCTCCCATTTTTAAAAAAAGTCCTCCCTTGTCCCCACATTAACGCCAGTTTCAGCCTGATTTCTCTGCTTCCATTCACAGAAAAATTCAAGAGTTGACTGTACTCACTATCTCTACTTCCCCTCCTTCCTTTTTCATTCCAATCATTGTTAGGGTTAGGGTTGGGGTGGAGTATGGAAAGCTGGGTACTTGAAATCGGCTGAGCTGACAGGGTATTTGATAGGCGAGAACTTAAGGAGATCCTGGAAACAGGAACGGCAAAAAGGTTAGGTGGATTTCTGAGAAATTGGACAGACAGCTCTCGAAGGAGAAAGTGATGCCGCCGCCAGAGGGCGCCCTGCGGGGCGAGGCGCGGGGCAGGGCGGGGGAGAGGCGCGTTTCTCCTTGGGACTGGGCTTCGGGGCCTCTCTCCTCACTTCCGGTTCCGCTTCTGATTCTCAAGGTCCTGGCGCTCCAAGGTGGCTCCCTGCCTAACCGGGACGAGCCGCCCGCCGACCCGCCAGAATGCGTTACCTAGTGCCATGGTCACGGCCGCCGTCACAGGCACCCTCGACCCCACCCCCGGCCCACTCGCGGTCTCTCTCTCCCTCTCCCGCACCTGCCCGCAAGCTCCCCGGGGCCGCAGGTGCGGACGACGGCGGAATTCCACGCCCCGCGAGGCCCGCCAGCTCTGGGGAGGGAAGGGGAGGCTGATGTCCCAGGTGCGTCCGAACCCGAGGCTGCGCTCGGCGGGGCGCTGATGGCCGGAGGCTCGACCTCGGCTCCCGGGCCCACGGTCCTGGCCTGGGCGCCTCCTTGGGGTCCCCCTCCAAGCCTGAGGGAGGGGTGGGGTTCTCACCCTTTGGGGTCCCGCTCTGCAAAAGGCTTCCCTCGTTCGGGATATCCGAAGCCTTCAGAAGCACAGCTGTTGATTCTGTTGAACAATGAGTCTCCCTGCTTTTTAGGGGGGCCATGGGGGGCGCGTTGATCAGCTAAGTTTTCCCGAACAGTTATGGCTAAATTAGAGGCAAGAATTGAATTTCAGCCCATGTCCGCGAAGTAGAGGCCTTGTATGGACGCACCTACAGGTGTTCACACTACTTAGGAACATCTTCCACTTTGTGGATTTGTTTCCGCTGAAATTTATTTCCGTAGTTATTATTGATGTGCCTGCCACCTGAGGGCCCACAGAGGGGGGCTATCCGGGAGGAAGGAAGCCTGATTCCCCTGCAGCGTTGGGTTGAACAATTTAGCAAAGCTTGTTTCCTGCCTGCCCTGAGGGAGGGTCCTTGTGACAGTGACCGAGTCACCCACGGCCAACTCAAGTGTGCCCCCCTTTTCTTTCCCAGATTGTGCCTTTTTAGCCAAGAAGCATGGAGGTAATCCACCACAGGCCCCACTGCTGCAGGGAGCTTGAAGGAGCTGACCTGCTGTCAGACACGTTTTACTCCAATGAAGTGCACACTCCATTGCAAACAACTACTCGCCCAACTGCCTCAGAGGACAGGTAAAACAAAAGCTAGAGAAAGCAAAACAATTTAAAAGGGTTTTAATGTGTTTGTATATGTAAGGAAAAAAACACTTATGATTATGGGCTTTCTGTTTATTACATGATTGGGAAAGCATAACATGACAATTACCTAAACTTTAAAGTGCTCACATCTGGTAGGAACGTGATAAAAATTAAGTTGGTGTGAAAAAAAAAAATTAAGTTGGTGTGTATTTTTAAAAGGTAGATATCAAATTCATCCATTGCATTATAAAACTCTAGGATGATTGGTTCCTTCATTTGAAAATTAATCTGTTTCAAACATTTTTATTCTATAACACAATCTGGTTAAAAATACTCCCAGCATCTTGTTCATAGTTGCACCTAAATTTTTGCTTTACCAAATTTCCTGTAACACAGTAATTGCATCTACTATATAATGAGTCATTACCATGTGTGGGCACTCTACCAAATGCTTTTTATGTAATAACTAGAGGCCTGGTGCACGAATTTGTACACCAGTGGGGTCCCTCGGCCTGGCCTGCGGGATCAGGCCAAAACCAGCTCTCTGACATCTCCCAAGGGGGTCTCGGATTGCAAGAGGGCACAGGCCAGGCCGAGGGACCCCACCAGTGCATGATTGGGGCTGGGGGAGAAACAGGAGATTGGCAAGTCAGGGAGGACAGAGGGAGGGATCCAGGGCATGTCTGGCCCGTCTGGCTCAGTCCCAATCAGCCGGACCCCAGCAGCAAGCTAACCTACCAGTCAGAGCATCTGCCCCTTGGTGGTCAGTGCACATCATAGCTACTGATCAACCGGTCGATTGTCTGCCCCCTAGTGGTCAGTGCTCATCATAGCGAGCAGTTGAGCGGCCTTAGCATATCATTAGAATATTACGCTTTGATTGGTTGAACCACCAACTGGTCAACCAGACACTTAGCATATTAGGCTTTTATTATATAGGATTCTTTTAATCCTCACAACACTAAGAGATAGCACTATTACTATTTCCATTTTATGTATGAAGTAATAGGTAAAACAAATTTTCCAAGATCTTAGTGCCAGCATTTCTGTCTTGTATTTACCTGAATCATTTTGAGGGGGCTGGGAAATTTCACACTTGGATGGTGAAAAACTAGCCTGTGTGGTTATTTTGTTTCTTTGTTTTGTTTGTTTTATTTTTTAATTTCACTCCATTTAGAATTATTTCTTTAAGAACTCTTCATTTAAGAATTATTTCATTAAGAAATCAGACAGCAAGCCTGGGACATCACTACCTCATGGAATGCTTCTGATTGTTAGATTTTCTTCCTACTGAGCAAATTTTCCCTCCTTGTAATTTCCATCTGCTGATCCTGGTTCTTCCCTCTGAAGCCATGCAAAATAGAAAAATCGGTCATCTCCATGATAGCAGCTCTTCAAGAGTGTGAAGATTCTTTTGGCCCTCAAAGAGTTCTCTTTGTCAGCCTAAACACTGGCTCGCAACAGACTTGACTCTTCTTTCTTCTTCCATCTCAGCTTTCACCATCTTGATCTTGCATAGATCTGTTCTGGTCTGTAAACATGCTCTTTATATGAAAAGGAAAAAGAAGGCTTTTTTCTTAATTATAAAACTAACACATTCCTTACGAATACTTTAGAAATCATGGAAATCCGTAAAGAAAACAAATTTTCCATTGTTTGACAGAAAGAAAAACTATGTACTTCCTTTGTACAGAATACCTCTGTACTTTATCTAGAAATGACCCCTGTTAACATCTCAACATGTTCTCTCCATTTTTTTAAATTTAAAGATCATATTCAATGTGTTTTTTTGAAAACTGTTTTCACTAAATGAAAAGGAATATTGTCATATTTGTGGAAAGAGGGCTCTCAGCTCACTTCTATTGCGTTAGTCCTTGCTGTACCTTCTTTTCTACTATTAACCTGATTCCAAAAAGTGGTTGTCAGCACAAAATTCCTTCTCCGTTCCAAGGGCCATCAGATTAGGCAGGGCTTCCCCTGAGTCACGGAGAACCTTTAGCAGATCATGTGTGATCTGGGGATGAGCAGTTGACCCTGGCTCAAAAGCAGCATTGTGAGGTTTTATCCTTGGCCAAAAGGTTTCGGAGTAGGAATTTAGGGCTGCCTAATCTGATTGATCTTTATCCCCTCAAAAGTACTGAAATTTTGATCCCTTCTATCTAAATAATCTTATGGTTGATTTATAATTGGCTCCAAAACCCTTTTTCTGGCATGAAATGTAAGAGAAGCATCTTTGAGAAAGTAATTGCTTTTTGTTAACTGACTATAAAATTAAACACATGTTCTAGGTATAGTAAACATGTTCCTGGCTTCTAATTACTAAAACTTGCTCTTTTACTCCATGGACTTCTTTCCTTTCATAGTCCCTAAGGGGGAAAGTCAGGATGATCATATATTCTCAGAACCCCTCCTGGTAACTCCCTCTTAAGAATCAGCTGGGCAGCTTATAGAATGAGAAGTTGGCTTTCCTCTCAATGTTGTTATTCGGAACTGCTCTGGAAAGTGTCATCAAGAGAACATTGATTGGTCCTAACCGGTTTGGCTCAGTGGATAGAGTGTCGGCCTGCGGACTCAAGGGTCCCAGGTTCGATTCCAGTCAAGGGCATGTACCTTGATTGTGGGCACATCCCCAGGAGGGGGTGTGCAGGAGGCAGCTGATTGATGTTTTTCTCTCATCGATGTTTCAAACTCTCTATCCCTCTCCCTTCCTATCTGTAAAAAAATCAATAAAATATATTAAAAAAAAGAGAGAGAGAACATGGATTGGTACCTCTGTTCAATCAATGCTGAGGCTTATTTCTTCAGACCAGGTTAAGGGTCAATAACTCCCAACTCAAATCTCAAAAGCAAAACAAAAAGAAAAGCTCCTAGCTTCTAGAAATTACCCTTCATAATGATAAGGATGAACATGAGTCCTAGCATATGTTAGCTCTCAGCAGCTTAATTTTCTAAACATGGATGTGCTTAAGGTGATGTCTTTTTCTAAATATCACAATGTATTTTGAACTCAGTTGGTAATTTTAACAGCAGTGCAAAATGATTTCCTTACATCAGCCTACTTTTTTTTTTCTTTCCAGTATAGGTCACGCAGTCTAGCATCATTGTTACCCAATGGTATACAGACAGGGTACATCAAAATCATCTGAGGGGCTTTCTAAAAATGCAGATTCCTGGGCTCTATCAGTAGATATTCTAGCTCAGTAAGTCTGAGGTGGGTCTAGGGAATCTGCATTTTCAGAGTTTTCCCACTTATTTTGAGAACCATTGGGCTAATGGAAAGCCTGAAAATAGTAAGAAAACCAGGATTATGGTTCTGGCATTCTTCACTGATAAATTTTGAAGCAATTCCAGTAGTCATTAATACAGGCTAGGGCAAAAGTAGGTTTATAGTTATTTGCATGGAAAATACTACAATAACTAATAAGTAAAAATATAAGAAGCTGGTTTGTAGACTCACAACTGTAAACCTGCTTTTGCCTCACCCTGTATATATACTCAGTTGATTGCCTTTTAAAATATTAATAAATTGATGGTGTTCTTTTGTATTTCTTCCATTGAAAATTTAAGAATGACAGGTACAGCTATTAAGAATCACAGATGTCTATATCCTTTTTCCATTCAGTTGACATCTTCTGATCTCTAGCACAAGCATGTCAAACTCAAAGGCTAACACGGGCCAAATAAACAAGGTTTAAGTTTATGTGAGCCGCAAAAAAAAACACAATAGCTTCAATTTTCATCGAAGTGTAGGTTTATTTCGATAAGAGACATACTGAATACAAAGAGCTGAAATAAATGAGTAATCGTTAACATAAAATAGAACATTTTAATAAAAAGTAATATTTTTTCTTGAACATTGACTTCCCAGACACTGAATAACTGCACAAATTAATAAGCATATCGCAAATAAACCTATTTTTCTTGTTCTCCGAAAGCGAAACATTTCCTGTTGCCCACACCAAACAAGTCAGTACAAGACTAATGACGTGGCAATCGGCTGCTAAAATATTCACTGCTAGTATTAGTGGAGAGAAATGGTCTATGCATGCATGGCATGTAAGGGAAATGAATTCAACACGATTACAGTAATCAGTCATTAACGAATGCTGTAGTTCATTATTAATAATTACGTATAACAGGATATTGTAAAAATTAAGTTACGAAATTTTTATTAAAATGTTTCTTACATACCGTTATATTGGCCGGGCCGCAAAAATATTCGTTGTGGGCTGCATGCGGCCCGTGGGCCACAAGTTTGACATGCTTGCTCTAGCAAGTTGTCTAGCTCATTAGGGAGACAAACATATTAATTAAGGAAGTGCCTTGATAATTGCTTCAGATTTCATTATACGTTCCCATTTTGTTTCTGGATTCATTCCATTGCTTTCTGATTACCAAATATTTTTTGACTATTAGCACTCTGCCAACTAAAAATTA
Source organism: Cnephaeus nilssonii (assembly GCF_951640355.1). NCBI lineage: Eukaryota > Metazoa > Chordata > Mammalia > Chiroptera > Vespertilionidae > Cnephaeus > Cnephaeus nilssonii. The sequence continues at coordinate 12,170,408 of NC_137083.1, forward strand.
AAGTATCTTTGTTCTGAGCTTTCCTTTAATCATGCCTTCCAATAATCACTGCTGGCTAAATTAAGCCTCCTAAGATTGGAATGTAATGTTCAAAATTCTGCAAAATGACATATTTGTGAATACACTGAAAAAAACTTAATTGTACACTTTAAATGGATGAATTATATGGCATGTGAGTTATAGCTCAATAAAAACTTTTAAAACATGTAAGCATACATGCTACAACTATAGTTGAAAAAAAAACAACACACAGATAATCTATAAGCCCTCAGGAATTTAACCTCATTCCCTCAGCTGTCCAATGATGCCTAAATAACCACTATCTATCATAATCTACCCAGCACTGAGAATTCTGTAATCTGAAAATATAATCTAAAAATAGTTTTGAAGCTATGGGAATTTTAGTTGTCTGTCTTAGCCATTTGGGCAGCTCTAACCAACTACCACAGACTAGGGAGCTGGGTAACTCATAAACAACAAACATGTATTTCTCACAGTGCTGGAGGCTGGAAGTCTAGGATCGTGGCACCAGCAGGCTCATGTTTTGGTGAGAGCCTTCTTGCTGGTTCCTGACTGGCACCCTCTTGCTGTATCTTCACAAGGTGGAAAAGCTAGCAAGCTCTCTGGGTCTCACCTTCATGACCTAGCCACCTCCTAGGTGGGGCCTCCTTAATATCATCACATTGGGCATGAGGATTTCAACATAAAAATTTGGGGGGACACAAACATTCAGACCATGGTATTCCATACTGAAGCTATTTTAAAAGTCTCTCTTTTTCCACAGGTATCAGGAATTGAGGGAGTCGCTCCAACAACGCAGGCTTCCATGGGGAGCTGACAGGGAATATGGTGGGATGATACCCATTTCACTCCCCGAGGCACACAGGCCAAAAGGTGAGCCTCCCCGTGCCATGGGCAAGGGACATCAGCACTACGGATTTGGTGGAGACACCTGGCCAAGGTAAGTAAGCTTTCTGCCTTTCACGCAGAGGTATTTATTACTCATTTTTATTTCTATTGTGAGTCCTTTCTAATTTAAATCTGCCTCCAAACTTACTTCTTTGACTATTTGTAAGAAGGCACAGATGGAAGAACTAATTATATAATATCTAATTGTGAAGTCAGTCAAAAAAAAATCTGTGTTTATGGATGTCTACTGTCCTTAGAGATGTTCAAGTATTATTATCAGAATTTTTGATTAATTTAATTCCCTTGCTAATCTCATTTTAAAACTAAATGGGAATATCCTAAGAGAGTTAATTAAAAATGTTTTTGCTTGAGCAAATAGCTGGTCTTAATGTGTACAGATGTTCTTAAATTTTTGGAACTTTTGATTTTTAATTTGTTCATGAATCTATAGTTATTAGAATCTATTGGGCATTGTTTTCAGTTAGTAAAATACCTCAATAATCATTTATAAATCTTAAAGTCATTCAGCAACTTTATGTAAAACGGGTTAAAACTGAAGAGAAAGCAAAGATAAATCTGAGCAGTAAATATAATGTCACATGAATTATTTGCTAAAAATTATGAAATTTATTAAAAATAAAATCCATCAAACCAAACCTTCACACACAGCTTACTTACTCCCGCTTTCTCTAACAATCTTGGTTACCTAGTTTACTAACAATCTAGCTAACTAGCTTGTTGTTCTAAAGCAGTTGAAAGAAATTAGGAAAGACAAGTCACAGCTAGAGAGAGAAACAGTAACAACAGGAACATGTGGCGGCCAATGACCGTTTCAAAGCCCAAGTAAAGCAATAAGAAGCAAATGAAAATGTGCTCACCTCCCCAAAAGGGAAGACCCAACGTCTCATCGGTTCCTGCATCCAGCTCCACGTCTGGGATCTCTGTGTACATTCACTCCTGTCCAGTTCAGTCATAACTTGTCACGATAGTCCACACGTATGCATTTAATAAACCTATCACCAACACATCCTATATGAAATAATAAGGAAAAAGGAAAAATTGGTTAATGTATAAAAGTATATAGGACACAACAAGGAAGAAAATATGGGCTGTGACTAGACCTTATTTCTACAGCTCCTGTGGTATAATTTCCTTCCTCCGCTATCCATTCCAAGTCCCTTGCCCTCAGCCAGTACATGAGCTGGTAGTTCATTACCTGGTGGGACAATGCCAAATTCTGTTCCTGAGAGATCTAAGGTCTTAGTGTGAGGCTGCTACAGTATCCCATTAATTCTATGCCACTGGAAGCAATACTAGGAGGCGTCCAAAAGATTATTTAGGTCTAGAAATACTCTTTTTCCCCATTCATTGTATAGAAGCAGTCCTCTTGCCCTTCATGTTAAGAATCAATCATCCCAGCCTACTTGGTACAGTCCTTTCTTCCCTGTTTTCTCCAGAGTCAAAAGGAGCCCCAAATTACCACATCATCAGTTCCACTTCCAATTCAGAGGGACCATTGTTGTGTCCTCTTGATGAAGCACTGCTCTCCTGACCTCTAAACCAGCATAGCCCAAGGGGCTGTGCAGGAAGTAAAATTTAGTTCTCCAGTGTAACAGAAAGAAAACAGTCAGAGGCAATTTCCCACTTACACCCTGTGCTTTTCCGGCCAGGCATTCTGTCGTTGGGGGAAACTGTTGGTCAGTGGTTCAGAGCATGGGCCACACTCGAGGACAACACTCGGCCATAACCGAATCTCCCATAGGCTATTCTACCATCTGCAAATCTGGTAAGACCAGTGCACCTTTTAAATTCAACCCTTGCCTCCTTGGCAGGTGTGGCTAGGTTGGAGCTTCCTCCCATACACTGAAGGGTCACGGGTTCAATTCCTGCTCAGGGCACAGGCCCAGGTGGTGGGTTTGATCCCCACTCAGGGTACATGTGGGAGACAACTAATCGATGTTTTCTACTTTTAAAAGGAAAATCGTATTTAAAATGTTTTTCCTACCACCAAGAAAAAAATACATTCTTGTCTTATTTTAATATTTGTATGTATTTCTCTCAATTCCTTAGATTTTTAACCCATCAGAAATTATCTTTTTGAGTAGTGTGAAATACTATTCAGTTATGGCTGAGTGTTGTCCTAAAAATTGTGGCACAGGTTGAAACCGGTTTGGCTCAGTGGATAGAGCGTCGGCCTGCGGACTCAAGGGTCCCAGGTTCGATTCCGGTCAAGGGCATGTACCTTGGTTGCGGGCACATCCCCAGTGGGGGGTGTGCAGGAGGCAGCTGATCAATGTTTCTGACTCTCTATCCCTCTCTCTTCCTCTCTGTAAAAAATCAATAAAATATATTTTTTTTTAAAAAAAGTGTGGCACATGCTCTGAACCAATTACCAATAAGTAGTTTCCCCAGAGACAGGATGCCTGGTCTAAAAACTTCCTCTCAACTCTGCTGTGAACCTAAAAGTGCTCTGGAAAAAAAAAAATCTTTTTTAAAAATCTAAAAGGTCCAATCTCTTTTGACCACCACCCCACCAATCCCAGTCTCCTTCCTGGAGAGAATTGCAGTCACCACTACCCTGTACCTCCTTTCACACCTATAGTTTACAGAATTATATGGGCACCGATTGAAAATATATGGTATTATTTTATATGTGGATACATTTGATATATAGTATTAGGTAAGTTAGTTCTTTTTTATTGCTATATAATCTAGAGATTATAAATACAGATCAATCTCATTCTTTTTAATTTCTCAGTGTTCCACAACATGGATACATCATAGATTACTTAGCCATTCTCATAATTTTTTTTTTTGCATTAACTATAGGTAATGAATATGTTTGTACAGGCCAGTTTGAGCTCATACACAATTTTAGTAGCTAGAGCCCAAGTGCTTTATATTCTCTTGGTAGTGGCTAAAAGTATCCATTTCTCCGCACTCTTGCCCAACTGTATTATAGTATCAAACTGTATAATCTTTGCCCATCTAATAAGTATCTTGGTTATCAGAATGCATTTCTCTGATTAGGTTGAGAAATTTTTTCTTAGGTATAGCCATTACATTTCCTTTCCTTTTCTGTTCTTATTTTTTCTCCATTTTTATTGTTTGTCTTTTAGCTATAGATTTTATTAGTTCTTTATGTTCTGGATATTAATCCTTTACATACCTTTATTGCAAGTATTCCAATCTATGTTTTGTTTTATATTTTAAATATGTTTTTATTGATTTTTAGAGAGAGAGGAAGGAAGAGGGAAAGAGAGAGAAACATTGCTTGGCTGCCTCCTGCATGCCCCCTTCCAGGAATGGAGCCTGCAACCCAGTCATGAGCCCTGACAGGGAATTGAACTGGTGACCTCTCAGGGCACACCAGCCAGGGCTCCAGTCTGTTTTATTTGAACTTTTTATGCTGTCCTGACTTCAAGTTTTTCATTTGATGTTATTGTATTTCCTTTTGGTTTTTGACTTTTAAAAGAAAAATATTATTTAAAATGTTTTTCCTACCACCAAGAAAAAAAATGCATTCTTGTATGTTTTATTTTAATAATTGTATGTAGTTCCTAGTTCTTTAGATTTTTAATCCATTTGAAAACTACCTTTGTGAGTAGTATGAAATATATTTTTCTCCAAATAGCTATTGAATTTTTCTGCATTGTTTATTGAAAATAAATCCTCCTCCACTGATTTAAAATGCCTCCGTTTTGCCCAGCCGGAGTGGCTCAGTTGGTTGAGCGTCAGCCTGTGTACCGAAAGGTTGCTGGTTTGATTCCTGATCAGGGCACATACCTGGTCTGTGGGTTTAATCTCCATTTGGGGCATATATGGAAGGCAACCGATCAATGTTTCTCACATCAATGTTTCTCTCTCTCTCTAAGCATGTCTTCAGGTGAAGATTAAAAAATAAAATAGTAAAATAAAAAGCCACCTTTTCATATACTGATATTCCTAACACACGGTTGTATTAGTCTATTTGCTATTTGTCTTTTCCTGTCTCACTGTTACACTGTGTTAATTTGAAAATATGTTAAATTTAATTTTTTCTTTCTTTTCAGAAGGCTTCCTATTGAACAGTTTTATTATTTGACACAGAACAGAAAAAGTGACATCTATGGAAATGATTCTTTGTAAGTTTGGGGTTTCTTTTTCTTATGTGAGATCAAATAACATTTTTTAATATTTGTACTAGAGGCCTGGTGCATGAATTTGTGCACGGGGATGGGGGGGGGTTCGGCCTGGCCGGCTATCGATCGGGGCTGTCTCACCCAGGGCCCACTGGCTAGGGGGAGGGACCATGGGAGGTTGGCTGTGGGAGCACACTGACCACCAGGGGCAGCTCCTGTGTTGAGCGTCTGCCCCCTGGTGGTCAGTGCACGTCATAGTTACTGGCTGGTCGTCTGGTCATAATGGTCATTTAGGTTTTTATATAAATAGATTGAATTCATAGATGAAGGGAGAGGAAGAAATAGAAACATCAATAATGAGAAAGGACCAATGATTGGCTGCCTCCTGCACACCCCCTGCTGGGGAGGGAGCCCGCAACCGGGGCATGTCCCCTGACAGAGAATCAAACCCTGACCTCCTGGTTCATAGGTCATCACTCAACCACTGAGCCACACCAGCAAGGCCAAATAACATTTGTTAAGTGAAAATGAGTTATATGAGAAATGCTTAAAAAAAAATGGGAACTTTTAGAAAATACAAGTGTTCCTTTTTTTATAGAGATCATTAATAATAGAAACCAAGACCAAATGACAAAAATAAATCAAATAAACCTAAACCCACTGATTCTAATATTTAAACAAGTGAGGAAAAAATAGGAAATAGAGATTATAATGTTCGAAGGGATTTAAATAGGCCACTTTGGTCCATTTCCCTGCTTTTGACCTAGTTACTCAATCTATACAAAAGTTACATTTCTGTAAAGGTTCACAGAAAATGCTAAGTGCCCTCAACAAAAATTTTAATTGGAATTTTATGAGACATTCATTATGATAACCTACAAATAACTCTTAATAAGACTATTCCTTAAGTCTCTTTTGTATAAGGAATACATAGTAATTATTTTTTACTCTTTGAAATAGTTGGTTGTATACAAGACAAAATCGTACTTTTTAATTTTCAGGTAAAAATAAAACACTGACAATATGGAAGTAACTGAAAATATCCCTTCTTTGCCTTTAACAGATTAGGAATCTATTTCTGAGTAAGAAGTTAATATAGAGTTTAGCCACAAGAGGGAGACAAAAAGACATATTTGTGGTTAGTAGGCCCTGTTTATCCCTTTGGGATTAGTTAACTTTGAAAAGTAGATGAGAGTATGACTGGTTCAGGTTAAGGAATTGGTGTCTCTGAGCATATTTTCTTTTCATATTCTCTTATTTCTTTTTTTTTTAAATATATTTCTATTGATTTCAGAGAGGAAGGGAGAGGGAGAGAAAGAAATATCAGTGATGAGAATCATTGATTGACTGCCTCCTGCACGTCCCCAGTGCCCACAACTTGGGCATGTGCCCTTGACTGAAATCGAAGCCGGGACCCTTCAGTCCCCACGCCGACGCTCTAACCACTGAGCAAAACCAGCTAGGGCTCATTCACTTTATTTTTAAACTTTGAGGATTGTCTTTTAGAAGCTTTCCTTTTTCTTTAAAAAAATGTTTCAATTTTGAATCAAATCAATTTTAGGCACACACTTGTCAATGTCATCGCTAAATGTGTCACATGAGAAAAATTTTACATGCTGACTTAATGTTTCACAAATAATAGCCAATCTACTAACTCTAGATCCCTTCAATTGTTATATTCATTGCCCCCTGTTCCCCAACTCAACCAGAAATATAACCGGAAGACAAGACATGTTTGTTTGTTTTTTAAGTTCCAAACCCACAAATTTAGAGTCCAAATAAAGAAGGGCATAAACATGATATAGTTCATATGAATCATGTGTTTATAATACAGACTAATAAAATTATATGGCTAATAAACCATTTCCCAAATAGAAAAGCATAAAAAATTAAGAGTATACTCAACTTTACTGATCTTTACTATTGACTGATTAACATTCTGTTCATTTTTCACACCTGCAATATTTAGAAATGTTTTCATAGTTTGAAACTAACTGCTGGAACCCAGTGAAAGTGGATGACAATCCTTGCCTAGTGTGGACTTTGTTCCTGGGCTGCAGTATCACTTCTTGGTATGCAGGGCTCAGCATATTTAGTAAATACACAAACTTCAAATGAACTGATTCAGAAAAGGTGTGCCTTCAGTACCTTGTTCAGTTTTGTTCTAGCCTCTGTCAATGGAGAGATCAGCAATCCTGGGCAAAAGGACAAAGCACACACAGAACTGTGTCACACTCGGGTCACTTTAGGTCGTGTAATTGCACCACATGCACGGTGGCAGGCTGCCTGAGAGCACTTGCTACCGCTTGACTGTGAGGGTGAATGTCAATAAGAACAAGAGCTCTGTTATCTTTACGAGTAGCAGTCCTACCTGCACTGCAAATAAGAAATGCACAACGGGTGTTTAGTAGGACTGAAATTAGAGTCATCAGAATGGTAAAAAATTGATGAATAGACCACTGAGATAGGATAACGTCATCTCTCTCTGGTCAGCTATTCATTGTTCCAGAAAGTCAATCAAGATATTATAAAGTCAATATTATATAAAAGACACTGTAGCTGGAAAATTGGATACTTCTGCCCTAACCGGTTTGGCTCAGTGGATAGAGCGTCGGCCTGCGGACTCAAGGGTCCCAGGTTCGATTCCGGTCAAGGGCATGTACCTAGGTTGCGGGCACATCCCCAGTAGGGGGTGTGCAGGAGGCAGCTGATTGATGTTTCTCTCTCATCGATGTTTCTAACTCTCTCTCCCTTCCTCTCTGTAAAAAAGTCAATAAAATATGTATTTTTAGAAAAAGAAAATTGGATACTTCTTTATTCTTAAGCAAATTTCTAATAGAAATGTAAGCTTTAAAAAGTCCTTAATATAAATTAGGCTTTGTTTCCTGTTTTTATTCTAGGTTGCCCAAACCACCTAATTCAGCAGTAGGGTAAGTATACACTTGTATTTCCCTTCCCTGTTCTTTTGTTTTTTTAATGTATTGATTCTAGAGAGAAAAACATTAATTTCTTGTTCCACTTACTTATGCATTCATTGGTTGCTTCTTGTATGTGCCCTGCCCAGGGATCAAACCTGCAACCCTGGCATATTGGGATGATGCTCTAACCATTTGAGATACCCAGCCAGGGCCTTCTCTGTTCTAATCAAGGAAAAAAGGTATTGGCGATCCATAGGTCTTAGTGTGGGGACAAATGAGACTTTTCATGAATGTGGGAGAGACTGATACAAGCCCAAAGTTAGAGTATCATTGATTTCCCCTAATTATATGCCCTGCTAATCTTTTTTTTAAACTAATTTTTTTAGTAGTTTTATATTTACAAAATGATTGGAAAACAGTAGAGATATACTGTTTATATACCTCATACCCAGTTTTTCCTGTTATTAGCATCTTACATTAGTATGGTCCATTTGTCACAATGAATGAGCCAAATATTAATGCATTACTATTAACTAAAGTCCATACTTTAACCCTAACCGGTTTGGCTCAGTGGATAGAGCTTCGGCCTGTGGACTGAAGGGTCCTGGGTTCGATTCTGGTCAAGGGCATGCACTTTGGTTGTGGGCACATCCCCAGTGGGAGGTGTGCAGGAGGCAGTTGATCGGTGTTTCTGACTCTCTATCCCTCTCCCTTCCTCTCTGTAAAAAATCAATAAAAAATAAAATAAAAAATAAAGTCCATACTTTACTCAGATTTCCTCAGTTTTTCCCCTAAGGTCCTTTTTGTGTTCCAGAATCCCATCCAAGAATTTGGTAGTCTCCTTAGTTCCTTGGGTTCCTTTTGGCTGTGACCATTTCAGTTTCCTTTTTTATGGGCTACACACTTTTGAGGATTACAGGTCAGATACTTTGCAGAATGTCCGCAAGTTGGGATTTGTCTGGTGTTTTTCTCATGAATGGACTCAGGTAATGTGTTTGGGGAAGGAAGAGGTAAAGTGCCATTTTTATCACATCCTATCATGAGTACATGCTATTTGAAATTTTTTTTAATTATTTAAAAGAGTACATGCTGTCAACATAACTTACCACTGTTGATGTTGACCTTGATTACCTAGCTGAGGTAATGTTTATCACGTTTCCCCACTGTACAGTTAATCTTGTTTTCTCCCCTTCCCATATTGTACTCTTTAGAAGAAAGTCATTCTAGACAGCCTGCACTAGAATTATGCTCCACCTCCTTGAGGAAAAAGTACCTGCATAACTGACTGGCATTGTTCTACATGGAGATTTGTCTGTTCTATCCCACTTATTTATGATCCGCTTATATCAGTATGGACTCATGGATATTCATGTTGTACTTTGGTGCTTTAGAAGTAATCCTGTACTACTTATTCTCTTACTCAGATTGACCATTGGGTGCTCTTTCAGTTGGCTCCTAAATCCACATACCTATCAGTGTGGTGTCCTTCTGACTTATTTGTTTGTTTGAGTACTATATCACTTACTGTTGTCAGGGTTTTATTTTCCTTTGGACAGTTCCTTACTTTCTGGCAGTACAAGATGCTACAGACTCATATATTTCCTGCGCCAGTCCTAGAATCAGCCCAGTTCCTTCTATGGGAGAATGGTATTAGAAGCCAGGATCTAAACACTAGGTGTGCTTGATGCAACTAAAGTCCCTGTCAGTCTTAACTGAAAATAATAAAGTAACATTTTAAAATTGTGTTACAGGGTAAGATCTGCTCAAAAGGCTATTAAAATTAAATTTTATCCCTAGCCAGTTTGGTGCAGTGGATAGAGCATCAGCCCATGGACTGAAGGGTCCCAGGTTTAATTTTAATCAAGGGCACGAACCTTGGTTGCAGGTTCCCCAGACTTGGTTGAGGTTCGTGCAGGAGGCAACCAATAAATGTCTCTCTCTCATATCGATGTTTCTCTCTGTCTCTCCCTCTCCCTTCCACTCTCTAAAAACCAATGGAAAAATATCCTTGGGTGAGGATTTAAAAAGGCCAAAAAATTTTTTTAAATCTTAGTTGTTTCGGGGTTTAAAAAACAAAGAACTATGTGAAGACCTTTGTTTTGGACTTTCCAAATTCTCTTAATAGCAATATGAAAAGTAAAGCCCTTTTTGTTGGGTTATTTTTCTCAAATCAGCTGTCTGCTTGTAGCCTGATAAATTCCAAAGTCTCTTCCTTTGACATGGTCCTCAAATACCCCCCTGAAAGAGCCGTTATCATCTTGGTAAACATCTTGGTAACTCTTGCTCAGACAGCCCAGGCCTCTAACTGAACGATGTATAGAAACCAAATTCCTTTATTTAAATGCCTGTGAGATTAAGTGAATGATGTTCTGCCTTTTCTTAATATTTCTTCTCTATTTAGGGACTCAAGACACAAAATGAAAGTAACCTTTATAAATTATTTAATATAACCAGGAACATAGTATTTTCTGCATAATATTTTATTCCTTAGAGGAATAAAAATACATTCTGGTCATTTAATACTGTTGTATTCAAAACCTGAGTGGGATAAAACCTGAAAATTTAATGGAAGGTATAATTTTACAACGTTTTTTTTAATTAAATATAACCTTTGCAATATATTGAATGAAATCTCATAACGTACATAGACTCACAGCACACAGAGTCCATAGTTTTCAGGTCTTAGAATAAATAACATCTTCCTAAATCATTACTGGATATAACTTAACACTATTTGCTAGGAAATATACATTTCTAGAATATAAAGGGGGGAAAATTTCTGCCCTGCCTTCCTAACTCCCACCTTTTACCCCTTCTTCATGAAGCCAAAATCCTAGCCACAGACAAAACCAGAAGATTCCGAGAACTACACACACATTTTGCAAATTTACTTCCTATCAAGGAGACCACTCCCCAGAAATGGTTTATGAAATTCTTGTAGTTCTTTTGTTGTAATTTAACATGTTCTTGGCCCTTAAAACTTACTTTCTAAAATAATGAGTAATCTCTTTTTTTTTTTTTAAATAAATGTGTATTGATTTCAGAGAGGAAGGGAGAGATAGATAGAAACACCAATGATGAGAGAGAAAAATCATCGATCAACTGCCTCCTGCAAGCCCCACACTGGGGATCAAACCCACAACCTGGGCACATGTCCTGACCAGGAATTGAACCATGACCTCCTGGTTCATAGGTTGACGCCAAACCATTGTGCAACACCAGCCAGGCAGAACATGGGCTTTGTACCTGACCACAGTAAACTCCATCCTTTCCTGACTCAAGTAGATTGGACACTCTCCATGAGCACGAATGTGTTCATTCCTACTTTACTCACACAGTTTGCTCAAACTATAAATGCTTACTTATTTTCAAGTAGATTTTAAAGAGGAAATTAAGGGGAATGGTTTACTATGGAATCCACTGAATTGGACACTGGAAATATTTATTTATAACAAATGTGTAGTATATAAAATGAAAGAGTCAGTATGCTTCATTAAAAGAGCAGTTACTAAACTAATTGTCATGACTCTGAGGAATGTCAGTCATTTGGAATTTAGGAATGCCCTGATTCTCTTCCAATATCATTAAAGTTGACAACCTTGTGCCCTGTGTAGTAGTTGATGTGGCCCTTTTTAAGCAAAGTAAGTAAACTGGAAAAGTTTTTAATGATCAGCAATAAAATAACGCTATACCCAATTCAAAAATATGTTCAGGTGAGAGAGTTTGTGACAAGGGCAAGAAAACCAAATTCCTTTACAAACAAAAAAGGAGCTGACTGGCCTCATAAATGACTTTTGCCTGGAGTCCAGATTTTTGTCTTACCAATAAATATTTTATTGATTGATTGACTGACTTAAGGGAAAGAGAGAGAGAGAGAAACATTGATTCAATGTTCCACCTATTTATGCAACCACTGGTTGATTCTCGTACGTGCTCTGACTCGAGATTGAACCTGCAACCTTGGATTTAGTATAGTACCGCCATAAAGAAGGGCTCCAATAAATATTTGGTGATTAATTTTTTAAAACTGCACTTCTGTTTTGTTTTGTTGACTCAACTAAATCTCAGTGAAATCTGCTCCCCGTATCCAGTTGAACATCCCTACCACACACACATCTGTCGCGGTGCCATGTTCCCGACCTTTACATCACCTAAGGATCGCTACACTGGCATTAACGCCCGAGGCCAGCAGCCATTTCCTCCCACTGTGCCAACGAAGCCTTATGATACACTGATTTTGAAGACAAAAGGTAAAATGTAATTTAAAATCAGAACAGTATTAATTTTTCTTATATTTTGAGTTTATTCAATAATAAAATTAAAGAAAGTAGGGCAAAGGACTCAAGTCACAAAAGTGTGACCAGCAGAAAATTGTTCTCAACTGTGGCTGCACTTTAGAATCAGCTGGGACCTCGCCACAGACAATTAAATCAGAATCTCTGCAGGTGCCCTTAACTTTTCTTCTTTATACAGAACCTCCCAAGATAGAATCAGAAACAAACATTGTAGAATTGGTTGTTTTTATTTCCTTTTTGCTCTCTCCTATGGCTTAGCTTTTTAAAATTCCATCTTAGCTCAGGTCATCAGCACAAGGGACAGTGGTGGGTTCAGAGCATCATGGATGTAGCAGCCATGATGAAAGTGAAAGGTCCTCATTGAAATAAGACTCAGAAAGTGATGGGAGCAGTTTGGTCAGTGCCTTTTAACACCTGGGAGCATTTTATCACAGATGCAAACATTGGGGTCTTCCCATATTAGTTTTACTATAGAGGATGGTAAACCCATACACTAGTCATCAAGTCTATCCCACACTAGACACCTCAAAACAGAAGAAACCTACAGCAAAAGACTGAAAGTAACTGAAGGCAACAGAAAAGGTACACGGTAGGCAGAGATAAATACTTGTTGAATGAATTTGGGCTGTGAGGAAGGTAAGACCCAAGAACTGTCCTGTAATTCAGGTCCTCTGTACATGAATAATTGAACCCAAATATAAGAACAGATACTGTCATTACTGTCAACCTCAGTACCTTACAGGGGACAGTAACATTTTGAGAAATACTACAGTGGAATGTTTAACCTTTTGCACTCGGATGTCCAGTGTGACTCGACACGGTTAGCATTAGAATAAAGGAATCGAGAAAACAAGCGAGTGCAAAGTTAACAGCAGGGACTATGGAGTCAGACTGCAGGGGTAGAATCCTGGCTCTGCCACTTACTCACCCATAGACCATGGGACAGTTTCCTCCACTTCTCAATCTATAAAACAGGAATATCAGTGCCTACTTCATAGGTAACAGAGATAAGTGTAAGCAGTCACTATTTTTATTACTCAGTTACCTGCTGTCAACCATGGTCTAAAAACATTAAATGGAAAATTCCAAAAATAAACAGTTTGTAAGTTTGAAACTGCATGCCATTAAGTAGGGTGATGAACTCTCCCAATGTCCCACTCAGTCCCACCCTGACATAAATCATCCCCATGTCCTGCGTGTCCATGCTGTATGGTGCCACCCATTCATTAGTCACTTAGAAAGCATCTGCGTTATCAGCCTGAAAAAAGCATATCATATAGAAAGTTCCGTACTACCCTCAACCTCAAATATCCCCTGCGGATAAGGGGCGAACACTACCACCAAGGCCTAGGAAGCTGTATTGTTTAAGATATTCTCTTTCAATACCTTTTTGGTAATCAAGTACTAACTCTATTTCTTGATATTTAGGCAGGGAAAAGCCAAAACAGGTAGTTTAGAATTATATTTGCTAAACTAGAAAGAGGATCCAGGAAGATTTATAATTTACCTAAAAATTCCTTTCATTAACAGATAGGTAAAGTACAATTCCCCCTCCTACCACTGGGAGCACTATGATTAGAGAGTCATTCTCAGTCTGTGTGGCCCTTACACTGCATATTAAGGGGGGAAGGAGGTCAAGAAGTCAAAGCAAGCTATTAACTATATAGCTAAAATGTGCACCTGCATTTCTCTCCACCTCATATTGTCTTGTTTCTATTTACTGCACCCATAAATCCCATGAATTAGAAGATTGTTCTTATATATTCAGAATAACAGTGCTTGCCCTGAAAATTCCAGGTAATCCTTACAGATATGAACTGGTTGATTTTCCCATGGATTCAAAGAAGAAAGCCTTGACTTGGCCAGGTCAGGGTGTGTATTATGATGTAAGTATTTTTAATGTATGTTTAAAACAAAGTAAAAAATGTTTTTACTCTATATGTTTCTACAAGTCCAAAAGATGGAATATTTTTATATTCTATCTGGGTGAAAATTTTGAGATTTTGACCAGGATTCACATTTTTTGTTGTTGTTTTCTTAGCTGATTTCAGATAGTTTGGGCAGTTATGTAACATTTCTACAATTACCAAAATAAGGTTCCACCTGAAAGAAGGTGGAAAAGGACTATATTTCACTTACTGTGTGTCCCCCAACTCTATTCTTATGATTTAAACTATATTAAGTAACTCCAAATATGCATAGAGTAAATGAGAGATTTTCAGCAAGATTTGCAATTGACTGTCCAAACCATTATATTTGTGTATAATCAAAAATAAAATAGTCCTAGCAGGTTTTGCTCAGTAGATAGAGCACCAGCCTGAGGACTGAAGGGTCCCAGGTTTGATTCCCGTCAAGCACACATAACAAGGTTGTGGGCTCAATCTCCAATAAGGGGGCATGCAGGAGGCAGCCAATCAATGATTCTCTCTGATTATTGATGTTTCTATCTCTCTCTCCCTCTCTCTCCCTCTCTAAAGTCAATAAAAATATTTTTTAAAGATAAAATGAAAACAATAGCCACTGTTTATTGAGATAGTGAATCAGCTCTTATTCTACTAGATGACATTAATTGTAATAATCTTTCATGTTCATATTCTAGTTTCCTAAATGTGTTGAGAAAAACAAGCCAGTATTCTACCCCAAACCTCCTAAAACCTTCGCTCCTAACACTTCTTTAAATTCATGGGATCCTATTAACTCTGAAAAAGAGGCCAACATACAAAGAAATATTGAGAGGTCCCACTGGATCAATTCATACAATCGTGATTTCACAGGTATGAGTTCACTTTAATACAAGTAAAAAGAACATAATTAGATTGTTGGCAAATGCTGTTATAAGCTTTCATCTAATACAGTGATGGGCAACCTTTTGAGATTGCTGTGTCAAACTTCACCAAAAAACTGAGCATAACTCGGGTAGTGTGTCACTTTGAGGAAAAAACATTATTTCGCAAATGTTTCATCCTCAGGAGCAGCAAATGTTTCATTCTCGGCAGGCGGCCGCGTATCATCAAAAATGGCTACACGTGTCAGTGCTAACACGCGTGTCATAGGTTCGCCATCACTGATCTAATACTTCCCCCTGTTTCTTAATCTAAAGTACCAATAGAAATTAAGATGGGTGGTAAGTTTCTCTTAGCAAGTAACTGGGAGGTAAAGTTGGTTTTCATTTTATTGTTCTAATTATACTAGTTGCCCAGTGCACGAAATTCATGTACGGGGGTGGGGGTTCCCTCAGCCCAGCCTGCACCCTCTCCAGTCGGGGACCCCTTAAGGGATGTCCAACTGCCGGTTTAGGCCAGATCCCACTAAACCAGCAGTCGGACATCCCTCTCGCAATCTGGGACCACTGGCTCCTAACCACTCGCCTGCCTGCCTGCCTGATTGCCCCTAACTGCCCTCCCCGCCAGCCTGATCTCACCCCCAACTGCCTTCCCCTGCCAGCCTGATCTCACCCCCAACTGCTCTCCCCTGCCAGCCTGATTGCCCCGAACTGCCTCTACCTGCCTGTTCACCTCTAACTGCCCTCCCCTGCCGGCCTGATCTCGCCCCCACCTGCCCTCCCCTGCCAGCCTGATCGCCCCTAACTGCCTCTGCCTCAGCCTCCACCACCATGGCTTTGTCCAGAAGGAAGTCGGACATCCGGAAGATGGCCAGTCAACCCAGTCTAATTAGCATATTACCCTTTTATTAGTATAAATTATTAGTATAGATTATATAGGATAGCATTGCTTAAATCAGCGGGAAAAGCCTTTCTTAGCAGGAGGAGATGCTCATGGCAGACAAAAATACATAATCCCTATATCTGGACTGATAGCCATATGCACTATACTGCCAAACCAGTCATTAAAAAATTGCATCGCTTTCTTACACCTTACACCAAACAGCTGTTGCCCTTAAAACCCCTCCTCAGGCCCCACCTTAGGTTCTGCTTTCGCAGTTCACCCAGATTAGGTTCTGACTGGTCATTTTCTATACAAGTCAGCGTCAGAAGCTCCGCCTCCTAGGCAGCCATTGACTCCTCGCAGTTCTCCCAGATTTGGTTCTGATTGGTCAGTTTCTATGCCAGTCAACATCAAAAGCTCTGCCTCCTAGGCAGCCATTGGCTCCTCACAATTCACCTAGATTTGGTTCTGATTGGTTAGTTTCTATGCCAGTCAGCATCTCTGGGCCTATCTCTGGGCCTGATCAGAGAGGCGGGGCTGACCAGCAGCCCCCTAGGAGGCCCAGAGAGAAAGAGAGATGTGGCTGCTGGCCAGGCCCAGAGAGAGAGGCAAGGGCTGATCAACAGCTGCCACGGAGGCTACGGATCAGACCCTGCTTCTCTCTCCAAGCCTCTCTCCTGGCCTGATCCACAGCCCCTTCAGCAGTCAGTGATGGGTCACCACAGCAGCCCAGCACTGACTGCGGGACTGACTTCCAGTCGGCCCAGGCTTTGATTGTTTTGGATGTTACAGACCCTGGGTTTTTATATAAGGATTACAAAGGGGAATGGGTGAGTTTTTCTCTAAAAGGTCATTTACATGGCATTTTCATTTAACAAAATAATAAGACATGATGTTTCTATTTAAGGTCTGGGGCCCATGAACCCCCTTGAACTGGATGATTACCATGAAAAGGCGATAGCAGAGTTAACTGGACAGATAGGATTTGACCCAGAACCTGTAAGTAATTGCAGTCAACTCTCAGTTATTTGGGGGGAAAGTATCCACATGTTGGACTCTTTCTTGCTTTGCCCACTTCTTGCTTTTTGAATATTGGTGACTAAACTAGAAAAAGGACATTTTAACTCATTTTAGAAGTTAATTCTGAATTGATCTAAACTGGCTTGAATACCTTTCTTCACTCTTATGAAGAACAAGGTAGGTTTCTTTTTTTCTTCACAGAATGGTTGTTTTCTAAAAAACATTTTATACTGTTACTGTTGCTAAAATTTACAATGGCATTGTTTTACAAACGCTTACCTAGTAATTTAATGAGATTCTTAAATTCTGTGAATCTTTGCATATTTGTGTATCTTGTAAATTATCACTGCTTTTGAAGAGATAAAGGCTTCTTTCTGATATCCACAATGATTGTTGGCTGAATTACAATCAAAAGCCAGTACATTCTCTGTAAATATCAGATTTCTTAATTATGTGAAATGACCTGACAGAAATGATCAAGCCCTTTATGATTATAATAAGTAAATGAAATAAAATGGCCTAATAGTATTCATTTATTATTTTATTTGGGGCTTAAATTTTATCTTCTAAAACAGTAGTTCTCAACCTTTCTAATGCCGCGACCCTTTAATACAGTTCCTCATGTTGTGGTGACCCCCAACCATAAAATTATTTTCGTTACTACTTCATAACTGTAATTTTGCTACTGTCAATGAATTGTAAATATCTGTGTTTTCCGATGGTCTTAGGCTCTACAGCAGCGGTTATCAACCGGTGGGTCAAACCTGTGGGTCGTGACCCACCGGTTGATAACCGCTGCTGTAGAGCCTAAGACCATCGGAAAACACAGATATTTACATTACGATTCATTGACAGTAGCAAAATTACAGTTAAGAAGTAGCAACGAAAATAATTTTATGGTTGGGGGTCACCACAACATGAGGAACTTTATTAAAGGGTCGCGGCATTAGAA
This sequence comes from Cnephaeus nilssonii, assembly GCF_951640355.1. Classification (NCBI taxonomy): domain Eukaryota; kingdom Metazoa; phylum Chordata; class Mammalia; order Chiroptera; family Vespertilionidae; genus Cnephaeus; species Cnephaeus nilssonii. Next base: position 12,188,288 of record NC_137083.1, read on the forward strand.
AGGTTGAGAACCACTGCTCTAAAACTACAAAGTTTTGAAAACAAAATTAATATTTTCAAAGAGATAAACTGTGGAAAAACACAAAAAAACAACTATAATCTATTTCAATATGAACTCTATTTTAGACTGAACTGTACACAATTTTTATACTAGCTTCAGTATTTCCCAAAGTGATATAAAATCATTAACACCAGACTAGTTCCATAGACTGTGCTGTGTCACTCACTGAAGGGTTTTTAATTTTCTTAATTTTTCACTTTCAACTAGCATTCTCTAAGGCTAGAAAAGATGATATATAGCCCTAGCTGGTTTGGTTCAATGGATAGAGCATCAGCCTATGGACTGAAGGGTCCCAGGTTCGATTCCCAGTCAAGGGCACATGCCCGGGTTGCGGGCTTGATCCCCACTAGGGGGTTTGCAGGAGGCAACCGATCAAAGATTCTCTCTTATCATCGTTGATGTTTATATCTCTCCCTTTCCCTTCCTCTCTGAAATCAATAAAAACATGTAAAAAAATAAAATTTTTTTAAAAAGATGAGATACATCTACTTTTGTTAAGTGTGTTCAGCAGTTGTCCAGACTTCCACAGAGTTTACCCAGAGGAAGCAGTTTTATCATTTTTATTTAGAAATATATGCACAGTTGTACAAAGGATGTCTATCAAGAATATTATGTGCAAAATTATTGTGCAAGTAAAACAACACCTACATTTTTATTAATAGCAAGATAAAATATGCCTAAAGTAGTTGGAAGTTTCAATGAATCTTGCTGGTTTCTAACTATAACATAAATAATAGACTCTAGGAAAGCATGGGCTAGTGGTAATAAGTGTGTGTATAAATATTTTGCTGTAGTAGAATAAAATAATGGTATTAAATACTGCTTCTTCATAAAGGAATACTTTCAAAGTAGGGATATGATACACACTATACTTTTTTTTAATATATTTTTTTATCGATTTCAGAAAGGAAGGGGGAGAGAGAGAAAAATATCAATGATGAGAGATAATCATTGATCAGCTGCCTCCTACACGCCCCCCACTGGGGATCAAGCCCACAACCCGGGCAAGTGCCCTTGACCGGGAATCAAACCCGGGACCCTTCAGTCTACAGGCTGCCGCTCTACCCACTGAGCCAAACCATCTAGGGATATACTTTTTCTTTATGATAAATTTAATAAAGTATTTTACAGAGTTATGATTTTGAGGGTTTTTTTCTTTTTTTCATAGTATCTACTCAAACCTCATTAAAGGTTGTAACAGATTTGTTACAAATAAATTCTTCCAACTATGAACAGAGTAGGTTCCAAAAGTATGTTCCTAAGTCCATTTTTTTCCCCAAGTCCAAACTACTTATACTATCTCACTATTCTCATTTTTATCTCTGCTGTCTTATTCTGTTGTCATCATATAGCCATTCTTTTTTAGATTTTTTTTCTTCAATATACACTGAGTGGCCAGATTATTATTATCTCTGAACACATACTAATCTGGCCACGCAGTGTATATCCTATATAATAAAAGGCTAATATGCAAATTGTCCCCTCAACCAGGAGTTCGACCAGCTGGCAGGCCGGCCAACCGCCCATGTCCCCTCCCCCTGGCCAGGCTGGCCAGACCCCACCCATGCACGAATTCATGCACCGGGCTTCTAATATATATATACATACACACACACACATATATACATATATATATTGAGTGGCCAGATTATTATGCGTTCAGAGATCATAATAATCTGACCACTCGGTGTATAAAAATGTTCAAACACACAGAAAAGTTTAAACAGTTTTACAGTTAATATGCATATGCCCATGTCCTAGATTCTACCATGAGCATTTTACTATACTTATCACATAATCTATCTTTCCATTCCTACACCCATCCTTATTATTTTTATGCACAGCGTAAATTGAAGACAGTAGTATACTTCACCCCTAAACATTCAGCATGTATGTCATTAACCACAGTTCAATTTGTTTGCAGTTTTTTCTTTTAAGGTAAAAATGTACATTCAATGATATGCACAAATCTTAAGTGTACACTCAATGAGTTTAGACAAATGCATACACCTCTGTAACCCAAACCTGTAGCAATATATTGAAAATTACCATCATCTCAGAAAGTTCCCTCATGCCCCTCCCAACTCCTCCTCTCCTTCCTCCTGCCCCCCCCAAAGACATATACCTATTAAATCAACCTTTTAATACACTCACTACTTTTGCAGTTACAGACATGACTGAATTCACAGTATTTATAAAACATCTTAAAAAAAACCAGGAACAGATAAGCAAATTCCTCTCAGACCAGTGTCTCCACAAACAGGGCACATCACTAGCCTCAGCATCACTGAGATGTTAGTTGAAAAAGCAGATTCCTGAATCATAATCTCACAGGATCAAGTTTTAGAATCTCATTTTCTTCCAGCTCCAAAGCTGATCCTGATTCAACCAAGGTTTAAGAACCCTTGCCACCAAAACCGGTTTGGCTCAGTGGATAGAGCGTCGGCCTGCGGACTCAAGGGTCCCAGGTTCGATTCCGGTCAAGGGCATGTACCTTGGTTGCGGGCACAACCCCAGTAGGGGGTGTGCAAAAGGCAGCTGATCGATGATTCTCTCTCATCGATGTTTCTAACTCTCTATCCCTCTCTCTTCCTCTCTGTAAAAAATTAATAAAATCTATTTTAAAAAAAGAACCCTTGCCTTGGCCTAATAAAGAAGGCCAATAACAGGGATTTAAATAACTTTTAACATCAATTGTTGGTGATGGGCAGTTTTGTTCCAATGATTCTTTTACATCTTTGAAAGTTTGAAAGCAAAGAGTTCCTACATAGAGGAATTTCTGTATAGCCAAGTAAAAATACACCCTTTCCATATTAATAAAAACTAGTTGAGGAGGAAAACATGTTTTTTAGGACCCAAATTTCAATATCTTTAAATACAAAAACAGTCGAATGTGTACTCCTACACCCATCTGTGTTTACTTAGACCAGTGATGGGCAACCTTTTGAGCTTGGTGTGTCAAACTTCACCAAAAAACTGAGCATAACTCGGGTAGTGTGTCACTTTGAAGAAAAAACATTATTTCGCAAATGTTTCATCCTCAGAGCAGCAAATGTTTCATCCTCGGCATGCGGCCGCCTCAGCGGCTGTGTGTCATCAGAAATGGCTACCCGTGTCAGTGCTGACACGCGTGTCATAGGTTCGCCATCACTGAATTAGACAATGAAAATGGGTATGATTTTTGACTGGCCATTTATGGCAATATCTTTTACAATGCCAGGTTAATTAATCACTTTTCTCCTTTTTATCCCACCACTACAGTCGGAAAAATTCCATCCTGTCCTTAAACCCCCCAGACCCTTGGATGGACGAATAGCTCGACTGATTCAGAACCAACGTCCTCTGGAGGCTATTGTCCAGCAAAGACCACCTACCTGTCCCGATTGTACCCCTAGAGTTTTGTGTAATTTTCATACCTTCATACCCGGTTCTTCAGAATTGATGGCACTTCGTGATAACACACTAGCAGGTATGATCCATAAATACCAGGAAATTGAAGACAAGATTAAGGAAGAACAACGTTTGTTATCTACCTTTGCATGTCCACCTTGTTACCCAACGAAAGATGTGACTAACATTAATGACGTACAACCATTTCCAAAAATTACAGATACTAAAAAGACAGAAGATTTGTACTGGAGACAGCTGCCATTAAAACCCCAACCTGTACCTTACTACAACCCCAACCATTACATTCAATATGAACATTTTAAATCTGCCTTACTTGACCAGTATGCTATTTGTCAAAACCCTGTTAACCTTAGTACGCCTAGTATTGTACAAAATAAACCAGACTCAGAAGCTCTTGATCTAGAATGTTTTTTAAGGAAGCCAGAAGAACAGTTGACCTTCAACACAGAAAACGATGAAGAAACAAAATCTCTTCTGGGTTGGATTCCTAAAGTTGGGATGCCCAAGACTCAGACCAACCTGCTTGAGCTTAAGAACTCTTTTTCAAAATCTGGTGCACAAAAACGTTTCCATAAATCAGTTCTAGAAGACCATAAAGACCTTAGGGATAAGGTGCATTCAGGGATGAAACACCAATTCTATGACCATAATTCCTATTATTTCTACAATTGAGATATTCATCTTTCCCTTCAAAACACAGCCTCTTGCAAGAAAAGAAAATGGAATTTCTTCCTTGTTGCTGGATTCTGTTTTTATAGAGGAGCCATCATGACCTTGCTAATGAGGTTTGTTTTCAGGAATTTAAGTTTGGATGTGGTCAGAGGAACCCAGAAAAGGTGATGTTTTGACTTCTTGAAAAGTTTAACAATTTGGCAATAAAATATTAGAACCAGAAACACTTATAGTCTTTAATCTCATTTCCAAATGATATTCCAAGTAATTTCCCAAAACCATGAAAAACAATGTGTATGGCAAAGTTTACATTACTTTTTTTTTTTAAAAAAATGAATATCTGGGGGGAAAAAACTCTCAAATGTCCAATAATTGACAGATGTCTGTACAAATTATATTACCTTAATAAAATAAATAGGTGAACACTATCCCTTTATGTAAATGTTTGTACAAAATAACATTAGGTACAAAAGAAAAAACTCAAATGCCCTGTCAATTGAGGGATAGACAACTCTGCAAACTACATTCCTTCATAAAGTAAGTATGCAGCCCCGTTCTTTTATGTAAACGTGAACAAAATGCCAGTAGAAAAAATGAAACCCAAAATGCTCTGCATGCACACACTCTAAGCTTTACACCTGTAGTAGAGAAACATAACCATTTCTTGAATACAGGGGGAAAAAATGATTCTATTGTCAAGATCTGGCAATGGCTTTAATTAATAACTGGTGAGTTCTTATTCTGATAAGAAAGGATGGTGTCTTAGTCCATTTGGCCTGCTAGGTAACAAAATACCATATAATAGGTGGCTTATAAACAAACTTATTTCTCAGTTCTGATGGCTGGAAGTCCAAGGTGATGGTGCTGGCAGATCTGGTGTCTGGTGAGGTTCTCACTGCATCCTCACATGGTAGAAGGGGTGAAGGTCTTTCTGGAGCCTCTTTTATAAGGGCACTAATCCCCTTTATGAGGGCTCTGCCTTCGTGACTAATCACCTCCCAAGGCCCCATCATAAATATATTTGGGAATTAGGATGTCAATATATGAATTTTAGGGTACACAAACATATAGACCATAACAAATGGCTTGATATCAAGCCAAATCTCATCATTTTGGAAGGTGTCCGTCTACAAGAGTTAAGCTACCCCAAATGCAGATAAATTCATTTAATGTGCTAAGAGGTACATTTTAGATAGTTTATCATGGAAAGTTCATAAGGAATTTCTAGGAGGCATTGCTTGAGATTTCTTTTAATTTTTGTTTTTGCTTCATGACCGACATGTCATTTGGTTATACCCTCTTTAAAAATTAATCTGGGCTAATATTATGGAATTTTTTCCAAAGTCTTTTCTATAGTACTAGTTATATTAGATATTATGGAAGCAAAAAGTTACATGGTAAAGTAATATTGGAGAAAACTGGGGGCAACAAAGTCAATCATGTGACTATGGCAGGATTCTCCATAGATTTTAATATATAACATATCTGGGAATTCCCAAGGTGAAGGGGATAGAGTATACACATTTCTCAAACTAATTTGACCCTTTTATCATAAAGCATAGCATTGGACTAGAATTCCAAAGAACAAACTCTGGAAGATGCAACACTGCAGTATAGGAATTGGGGGTTTAGAATGCACACTTGGCCTGTGTTGCAGGGCTAGACAATTGCACTCTATGGGTATTCACTCCACCCATCTGTGCAGCAGCGGTGCAGCCTTCTCTTCAGAAGTCTGTCCTAGTCATCATCCTCAGCACTCCTACTCCCAACTGCTGGTTGTTAAGGCTAGTAGATCTGGCCTTATATAGGTGACAGAGAACACACTCCAAATATGCTCAACATATGCTCGTGAAATAGTTTCAAAAAATATTTATGGAGACTTCCAGATTAAGACTGAGTGAACCAATGCATATAATTTCATTTACTTTAAAAAGTCCATGAAAATTATAGTAAACTTCTTTGTTTTTGTTTTTATTTTATCCTATATACTAGAGGCCTGGTGCATGAATTCATGCACAGGTGGGATCCCTTGGCCTGACTGGCCGGCTGGGGGAAGGGACCCCAGGAGGTTGGTCAGCCGCTCTCCCTCCCAGCCCCCTCACACAGATTGGGGCCTATCGGGCAGAGAGGAGGCCAGCCGGCAGGGGGGAGGGATCGCAGGAGGTTGGCCGGCTAGGGGAAGGGGCCATGGGAGGTTCCCTGTGAGAACATACTGATCACCAGGAGGCAGCTCCTGCAGTGAGCGCCTGCCCCCTGGTGGTCAGTGTGTCATAGCACCTGGTTGACTGGTCGTTCCAGTTGTTCGGTCATAATGGTCACTTAGGGATATATATATATATGTAAAAGCATAGGTCAATAGGGGGCATAGGAGCTGAGATGTTAGGAACATTCTGGAAAGGAGATGGATAAAAACGATGGATCCTAACTAGCTAGAGACACTAGAGCCCTACCCTGGCAGTGGAGAAAATAGCCCAATTTACACATCAGAATCCTCAAAAGGCTCAGGAACTCAGTACCAGGCATGTATGAGGCAGGGGTGGAGTGGGGTGGGGGGTTGCTAAATCAAGGAAGATGGAGTGAAGGGGAAGACACAGTTGGCTACCTAGATCCTCTCCTGCCCCACCCCTCTTCCTTCACATGCTAGGTAACTGCCCTCCCTCCTCCTGGCAGAAATCCTGAGGATTCTGAAGAAAGGTAAAACAGGATTTCTGGCATGCAAAACATAAGTATAGCTGAGGACTGGGTACTATTCTGAAAATTGGAAATGAGTACTTTTATCAGTAAGGGTCTCAGCACACAACAGGCCCCCAAGGCTTCCCCTGAGGGGGAGTTTAGGGCAAGGACTATTTACACAGATGTGGGTAGGGTTATGCAAACCTCAATAGGGGGGTACCAGGAGCCAGCAATAGCAGAAGCATTAGCACTCCCAACCCTCCAGGAAAGGGAAGGGCCCAGCGTTACAGGTGCCTCCACTGGCAAACCCAACCAGTCACCAAGAGCAAAGTGGCTCAGAGGGTACCGTCCTTAGACACCCTTGTCCTCAGTCAAAAGAGGGTGGGAAATGGATCTAGATAGGCGAGCAGAGAATAACCAGCACAACCATCTTGTAAAACACTGACTCCTCAGTCTAGAGCTGCTGCCCCCTCCCCCACCAGGCCACCAGAACACTGACAGCAACTTTCCAAGAGAGTTCCCAGCTGAGGCTGAACATGGCCACATTCTGCCTCCTTTTTTTCAGTTCTCACACTGTAAACAGAGTGTCCTTTTTGTGGTCTACTTCCTGCCACATTTTTTTTCATATTTTCTGTGTCTTTCATTGATGATTTTGCTGTTTCAAATGGCCCCCAAGCATAGTGCTGAATCGCTGTCTAGTGTTGGCAAGTACAAGTCTGCGGTGTGCCTTACAGAGGGAATGCTTGTTAGATTTGCTTCATTCAGGCATAAGTTCTTAGACTTGACACCAAAATGTATTCCATAAGAGAAAAATGGAATGTCTTAATCATAATTTAATACTTTTGCTGTGCAAAAAGATCCTGGTAAAAGGATGGAAAGCTATGCTATATACTGGGAGAAAGTATTTTGCAAACCACTTATCTAACAAAGAACTAATTTCTAGAATACATTAACTAAAATTTCAACAGTAAAATGATAATCCAATTAGAAAATGGACAAAAGACATTTCACCAAAGAATATATAGAGATGGCCCATGAGCACAATAGAAGTTCAATGTCATTAGCCATTAGGGAAATGCAAATTAAAACCACAAAGAGCCCTGGCCGGTGTTTGAGCGTTATCCCATGCACCCAGGGGTGGCTGGTTCCATTCCCTGTTGGGGCACATGCCCAGGGGGTTGGGGTTCAATGCCCAGTAAGGGGCGTGCAGGAGGCAGCCGACGGACATTCTTTCACATGGCTGTTTCTCCCTCTCTCTAAAAAAAAAAATCTATTAAAATATTTAATAATTTTTTAAAAGAAATTGGGCGGCCTAGAACAGGAATCAGAGGCCCAGTGGTTTGGAAGGGATCCGAGGTCATTTAGTTCAACCTCCTAGCCTCTGTTGCTTAACTTGGGGTCGGGAGAAAGGATGCTCGAGTATCAATTCCTATCCGAAGAAGTCCTCACCGATGCACTCTAGGTACATACCTATTCAGTAAATATGAAGAGGAAAAACCCATGAGAACTCGGGGGCTGAATTGGAGGGACAAGGGCGTCAAGAAGAAACTTTCCAGGAATATAGTGGAGCAGAAAGGGGAGCCAGGTGGAGGGAAAAGTCTACAGCTGGAAGCTGTGGTGATCACACCAACATTCTAATATTCCAACCACATTCGCTCACTGGAACATGACCTTCACCTGGGTTAGATGTGGCGCAATCCGGTCTAGAGGTCAAAGAATTTGCTAATCGTGTGACAGCGTTGCTTCCTAGAGGCTGCCCTACACACCCTCCTGGTTCTCCGAGGCAAAGAGACTGGCGTTGGCAGGAAAAAAAAAAAAGAAAAAAAAAAGCCGGCAGGTGAGGGGCCAGAGCTACAATCCCGTCTCTGCCGCGCCGGCAGTGCCTCTCCCCGTCCTGGGGCGGCCATCAGGGGAGGTTGGGAAGGTGACTTAAAGGGTTGGGGAAGGAAGGTCAGGTGCACGTGTCCAACTGTTCCAACGCCTGACTCCAGGCTCTCTCTCCGGGTGCAGCTGGCACCAGACGTGAAAGTGTGACCAAGTCCGTGCAAAGGTCGCCAGCTGAAGGGAAGCAGCCAGGAGACGCCTCTATCCCGGAAGCCAAAACGCCGTCCTCCAAAGGCAACACGTCAGCGAGCCCAAGAGCCGTTACCTTAGCAGGATAACGCCCGCGATCCACCTCGGGACTCCACTCCACCCTCCCCCACGGCACGCGCATGCACACAAAGGCCGGACCGGACGGTGATGTCAGCCCCGCCCGGAACCTCTCCCGTGACGTACGTCTAGCGGGCTGTCGTAACTGCCCGGCGGAGAGGCTTCCGAAGGAAGGGCACCTGTGCGGTGCACCCTACCCTGCTAGCAGGCGTGCGCGCGCTGGTCGCGGACGCAGGGCCCCCCGGCGGCTAGAGCCAATGAGAGGCGGCAACGTCATTGCGTATCGGTAGGCCAGGCCGCACGTCGGGCCGCAAAAGGGCGGAGCGAGTTCGGTTGCACCAACACCGGTACTTAGGCGTGGACCGGCGTGTCCTTGGACTTAGAGAGCGGGACGTCCGGCTGGCGAGTGGGGGAACCTCCGAGTCGCGCGCGACCAACGAGCGGTGAGCGCAGGGCGCGGAGTCCGCAGCAGGTGGCAGCGGGTGGACGCCGATCCCTGGGGGCGCACGGCAGCGTGGGGAGCGCGCGGGCGGTTGGAGGCCTGCGCCTGGGATCTCCGGGTGGAGCCCGCGCGGGCAGGCCGGGCCAAGAGTTAGGAGCCTGAATTGGGGCCAGTCTCAACCCGGTGGGCTACGGCTTGAGATGGGGGCGGGGGGGTCCCAGCCAACTAGGTCAGGGCTCTGAAACCCCCGGAGGCTGCTTGGAAGCAGACCCCAATGAACGTGGCCTTCCTGTTGTCGGGGCCGAGGGGCTGCGGAAATGATAGGACTTTCCGGGGGGAGTGGGAGGAGGTGCGCAGCGCTCCACATTCTCCTTCAAAGAGCGTCAGAACTGCTGCTTCTCGGATAAGGGGTAATTTTGTTCTGACCACCTGTCTGTTCACCCCTAAACCTGCTAGCTATGGCATCTCAGGAAGTCTTCGTCACAGTCTCCTTGAAACCGGCCCGCCGGCCCGGATGGGTGACCTCGTGGTCGCCCCCAGGGATCCCAGAGCTGGAGAACGGGGTTTCTGGGAGACCTCGCAGCCCGCCGCTGACCTTTCACCCACAGCAGGGCAGTTTAGAGTGACCTGAGCAGGCTGAGTCAGCCACGACCTCTTCGCTCAATGTACTTTGTCTCATCTTTAGCGAGAGGGGTGGCTTTAAATTGTAGTCTGAATACATAGGCATTTTTAGTTGGGATTTCTGCGATTTTTGGCTTACCATATTCACCTTCAAACTTCACTTGTGACCTTGACCTCGTCTTTTGAAACAGTTTCGACTTAGGTTCCCGTTTTGCTTACTTGGGCTGTTAACTTTTCCCTCACTTAAACAGAGGTGTGTTTTTAAGGAAGTTCTTCCAAATAGTATTTTGGTACGAAAGCGTCTATTGCAAATGTACTAAGTGAAGGTTTAATGTCATAGATTTGCAATGGTTTGGTAACGAAGTGATCATTGATGGATTGGTTTGCACTATATTTTTACTTGGAGGAAAGACTTAATAAATTGAGTCTTTTGTTTTTAGATTTTAAAAATGGGTGATGTTGAGAAGGGCAAGAAGATTTTTGTTCAGAAGTGTGCCCAGTGCCATACTGTGGAAAAGGGAGGCAAGCACAAGACTGGGCCAAATCTCCATGGTCTCTTTGGGCGAAAGACAGGTCAGGCCCCTGGATTTTCTTACACGGATGCCAACAAGAACAAAGGTAAGAGGGAGACAGTTAAATAACTGAAGCACAAATTCCATGGATGTAACCTATGGTAAACCCTTCAAAAGGAGTGTAAAATACTGAACAGCACATCTCTTCTTATTTAGGTATCACCTGGGGTGAGGCTACACTGATGGAGTATTTGGAGAATCCCAAGAAGTACATCCCTGGAACAAAAATGATCTTCGCTGGCATTAAGAAGAGTGCAGAAAGGGCAGACTTGATAGCTTATCTCAAAAAAGCTACTAATGAGTAATAGTTGGCCACTGCCTTATTTATTACAAATGTCTCATGACTTTTTTTATGTGTACCATATTTAAATTGATCTCATACACCAGAATTCAGATCATGAATGGCTTATAGAGCATTTCTTTCGAGGCAGTCCTGATTTAAATAAGATTGGCTTGTGGTTAAATGAATATGGTCAGCTTTTTGAGCTTTGATGATAATTTTGGTTCAGCAACCCTGTCACTGTCCTCCCTTCTAAAAATATGGTTGGACTTGATTCCTAGTGTTCAACTTTTCACAGAGGTGGTGAGTGCCACCTCAAAACCTGTAGGAGACTGGCTTATATTTAGATTTATATGACTGGTTGTATTAATATGTTTCAATTCTGAGGAAATCCCTTCACTGTCTCTTAGACCTGCAAGACTTGCTTGTGTTTCAAGTTGTGTTCATTAGCCTGTTAAAAGGAAGGGCTGCAGATAAGCCGGCAGTGACCATTTTATCTTTTTTGGTCCCAACTATGCCAATTTAACAAAATTCCCTGTATCTAAACTGTTGCCTTTTACTGAATGAAAGGCATTTTAGTGTGGTTTCTGTATAATATCAAATAAAGAGTATTTAACACTTCTACATTTTATAGATGATCTTTAAGGTCAGGTGCTTTTAAAATTCAGAATGACAAGATATAGTAGCAAACTTTGTGAATTCTTTAAGTCATACTACAGTAAGTTATAATTCTGGATTGTCTTGAATAGCTATTCATTGACTTTATATGTGTGTGATTGGTAATGGTGCTTTTGCCAGCTCACTAGGATTAAAGTAGAGAATAGATCAACACAAAATTGTAAATTATGTCATCATAAGGCTTAAGATAATTAAAAACAAAGTCACAGATCATGATTTTGCTAATGTGCTTGATTTAATGCCTGATGCCCACATTTTAATGGTTGAAAAGTACAATAGCCCCAAATGATGCAGCAGTGTTACTAATCATACTACTAGCTTACATTTACTTGTCCTCTGTGACCATTGGACTAAATTGTATTTGTGGTACAATGCAGAAGATGCCAGGTTTAAAATTAGATCATATTTAGAGTAGGGGTTGGCAAACAGCCCATGGGACCTGTTTTGGTAAATAACCACTTTGCTGGAACACAACCACATTTATTTATGTCTTCTCTAGGGCTGCTTTCATGCTACATCAGAACTGAGTAGTTGCTATAGACTGTATGACCCACATTGCCTAATATACAGACTGGCACTTTATAGAATAAGCTTCTCAACCCTTGGTTTACAGGAGAGCTTTGCACAGTCCCATTTTTGCTATCTGAAGAATAGAAGTAATCTACCTCATAAGATTGCTATTAAGCATTCATTGACATCTGTGAAAGCTCTTAACTGGTAAGCACTGAAATATTCATTTTATATCCAGGTCAAATTCCTTGAAAATCACATAAAAAATTACCACTCCCATAGTTAGCAGTGACCTGCCATGTCTATTCTTTTTATTCTCAACTGTGTCTGATGCTCTCTAGAACATTTGACACCCTTGATTATAATTTTTTTTACCATCCTGAGTTCAAGTTTCACACATGGAATAAAAATACATTGGCATAAAATCTTCATGTACATACAGCTATAATCATCTGTTGGTGATCCAGATACTTCAGCAAGGCATTTTCCCAAATTCGAGTCCCATAACTTGAATTGCTTTATAGTTAAAAGGCGCATTCACATCTCAATTTATCCTCACTACCTCATGGAACAGGTACAGTAAGTCTTGTTGATAGGTTCTGCAACTTGAGCTAAATGGCATATAACAAAACCAATTTTACCCTAGATTACTTGACATAAACAAGAGTGAAGTTCCTATGGCATCTCTTCTAACAAAATGATGTTGTTATTCACAGACCCGCTGTGCTGTCCCTATTTTGTACCTAAGTTAACAGGCTCAGAGGTTGTTACAGCCAAAGTTTGCACGGGAGCATTACTTTGGGAGTATCACATGTATGGACCCTGCCTTCTAAACTCCACGTAAACTGTGTCATCTCTGTTTTCCTCTTTACGGAACTCACATGTCTTTCCCTACTAGAGACGGCTCTCTCCAGGCCTCTGAACCTCTGCAGCCCTCCCAGGTGGAGCCTGCTTGTTCTTGCACAGTGTCCACAAGAGGCTTTGTGGTCTTGGCATCTTCCAGGTCATCACTCTTCCTTTCTCATGCAGAACTGCCTGTGTGAGATTCAGGACATCTTTATGGGCCCTTTACTGTTTGTACTTCTGGACCTTGATCATACACTACAACTTCAGCACCTAGCTTATATACTTCATTCTCTCTCTTTTTTTCTTCTTAAATTATAATGGTAATAGCTTGCACACAAGTGAATGAATGACCCATCCTTAGTGCCACTGTAGCCTCAAACATTTTATTTGATTTTTAACTCTTCTCAGCACTTTTCCCATGGTTGGTTGAAATTTAGACTTGTCATTGCTTCAAGAACCTCCCCACGTCTGAAATTAGAAATCCCACTCCACCAATCTGATTACAACCTCATATCCCTCCAGCTCTCTCATTTTTATTTCTCTTGCTGATTCAATTGAACCGGCAGACATGCTGTGTCTGTCCTTTTATATATTTACTAGTGGCCCGGTGCACGAAATCATGCACATTGAAAGGAAATTAATTAGAAGAAATCTTTTATTTTTATTTATTTTTAATATATTTTATTGATTTTTCACAGAGGAAGGGAGAGGGATAGAGAGTCAGAAACATCGATTCAGCTGCCTCCTGCACACTCCCAACTGGGGATGTACCCGCAACCAAGGTACATGCCCTTTACCGGAATCAAACCTGGGACCCTTCAGTCCACAGGTCGACGCTCTATCCACTGAGCCAAACCAGCTAGGGCTAGAAGAAATCTTTTATCATCACTATTCGCCCTTTCTCTATAATGGAAGTGTCAACCAAATTCACGATTGACAATGACAGATCAAAACACGCGTGCGATTGGAGCTAGCCAGAGCTGTATATGTATCGTGCATGTGTGAGTCAACTTAGCCTTTTATATATATACTAGAGGCCCAGTGCATGATTGAATCATGCACGTCTAGGGTCCCCTACATGCTTTTGCTTTTCGCGGTGAAGCTGGGTGCCTGTCTGCAGGTGCACCAAGCCTTTCAGAAGCCTCCGGCTAGCTTCTGAAAGGCCTGGTGCCAGAGCAGACAGTCGCCCAGCTCCCCCACTTTTGATGGTCCACGGCGGCTGAGGGGGGCTACCCTGCTGTTGAGAGGCACAGCTGGCCGGCAGGGATGTACAGCCCTGCCCCGTCTCCTCTGGTACATCTGCCACCGGCTGTTTCTGGTTGAGCTTCCGGATTATTAAACCACAGAGAGCTTCCAGAGGTGACGTCACAGCAGCACCCCCAGGACCACCTCGGCGTGCGGCGACGGCATGGCCCCCTGGCGGGTGGGAGCGGGTCTGTTAAGGCCACGCTTCCTCTGACCAGGGGGCTCCGCGGCCTCCCAGCTGGTGTGAGGACAGCGGCATGTTCCGCAGGCCCGTCCCTGTGCCAGCAGCCAGCAGCCACCGGAGTCCGGGACATTCCGGGCCCCGTACCTGAGCAGTCGGTGTGTGAATTAATGCACCCGGTTCTCATCCGCCTGTCCCGGGGACGTTGGGTTTCTGTTCCGGCTCCTGTGGGCGCTGCCTGGAGCATCTGTGTTCCGGCTCCCGTGGGCGCTGCCTGGAGCGGCCTTGTGCATGCTTTCGTGACGCACGTTTGCAGTTCTGTTCCGAGGGTTGACTTCCTGGCTCTTGGGGCGACTAACTTCGTGGACCGGCCGACGCTGGCTCAGCGGGTCTGTTAAGGCCATGCTTCCTCTGACCAGAGGGCTCCGCGGCCTCCCAGCTGGTGTGAGGACAGCGGCATGTTCTGCAGGCCCGTCCCTGTGCCAGCAGCCAGCACCCTGCCATTGAGAGGCACTGCTGGGTGTCCGCGGCAGGCCCCCTCAGTGGCCGTGGATCTGGCCGTTGAGCGGCACAGGGGGCGGGAGTCCCGCCCCCTGCGCCTCTCAACAGCAGGGTAGGCCCCCTCAGTGGCAGCAGATCCGTGCCTCTCAATGGCCGGATAGGCCACCCAAGTCCCGCCCCCAGCCTCCCGCCACCCAATCGTGGGCGTAGCGGAGTGATGGTAATTTACATGGTACTCTATTATTAGATAGGACTAGTAGCCCGTTTGCACGAAGATTCGTGCAATAGACCTTCATTCACTTGGCTGCCTGCACCAGTTTTCTGCTGGCACCGGGGACCCAGGCCTTGGCTGTGGCCACCGCCTTCTGCCTTTTTCAGGGTCGGGGCTTGGCCCCGGGCAGCGGCCTTGGGCTCAGCCGCACCCAACATCCCTGCTAAGGATCGCAGGAGCCGACCCCCAGTGGTTTCCTGCGATCGGTGCAGGCTCCCCGCTGGTGCCCAAGGCCGGGAAAGCCTCCGCCCCGAGGCTTTCCCGGCCTTGGGCTCCACCACACCCCAACGTCCCTGCAACGGTTTCCTGGTGGGCGTGGTTGGTGGGCGTGGCTTGGGCGTAACGAAGGTGCGGTCAATTTGCATATTTGTCTATTATAAGGTAAGATATAGAATAAACTTGCTTAATTAGACCAGCTTTCTGATTTAGCTAAACTTTTTCCAGCCCAGTGAAGCACCCCAACTTCTCTTTCAGGTAATTGTCAGCAACACAGCAGTAAATATCAACATGAAGCATATTATTGTAGATCACTCAGGGAAAACAAAGGGTAAAATATTTAACTGCAGCAGTGTTTGACTATATTCTGTGCAGTGAGAAACCTGAAGTCATTTTCAAGGTCCACCATTCTTATTTTCAGTTGGGTCAAGTTTCTAAGCTTTCTAAATCTCCATTTTCCAGCTCATGAAAAGAAAATAGGATTCCACGGAGTCTCCTATCTACCTACTCCAGGACTTCTGTGAGGATCAAATGAGATGAGGCAAGGGAACACGCTTCACAGACATTTGGTTAAAGTGTAAAGTGTTTCCACCTGGCTATAAAGAAAGTTGTGTTCCTGGGCTGAATGACTGCAAGGAGGCTAGTCACTAGGGAGAGGAAGCTGGGTGTTGCTATGTGACATCATTACCCGGATGGTTGGACACTTATCATATTAGCCTTTTTTTTTTTTTAATATATTTTATTGGTTTCTTACAGAGAGGAAGGGAGAGGGATAGTCAGAAACTTCGATGAGAGAAACATTGATCAGCCGCCTCCTGCACACCTCCTACTGGGGATGTGCCCACAACCAAGGTACATGCCCTTGACTGGAATCAAACCTGGGACCTTTCAGTCCACAGGCTGACGCTCTATCCACTGAGCCAAACCAATTAGGGCCATATTAGCCTTTTATATATATATAGATTCTCCCCCAGTCTTCCCAGGGGTTAATGTAGAAGTTCATCATGTTCTTCAAGCTTATCTTACCCCTAGCTTCCCTTCTCAAAGCACATGCCCTTGCCTCCCATTTCAGATAATGAATTCTCTACTTCTGACTACAGGGAAGGTTGTTCACCATCACTTACCTTCAACAATGCTCTTGCCCTAACCGGTTTGGCTCTGGATAGAGCGTCTGCCTGCGGACTGAAGGGTCCCAGGTTCGATCCTGGTCAAGGGCATGTACCTTGGTTGCGGGCACATCCCCAGTAGGGGGTGTGCAGGAGGCAGCTGATCAATGTTTCTAACTCTCTATCCCTCTCCCTTCCTCTCTGTAAAAAATTAATAAAACATATTTTTAAAAAAACAAAAAACAATGCTCTTAATTTAAATATGGTTCAGAATGTTCAATTGCACCAGACAGCAGCTCCAGATGTTACATATGCTGCAGTGTGGTCAATCTGATGTCCATCCCAACCCCCTTGTCCTCTGCCTCCCCTCCCTTAGAAACTGGAAGAGTTGAATGCTGGCTTTCTTCTCTGTGCAGGAACTTTGCCTTGGAACTGCACTCCCAACAAAACAGATAAACTGCATATATTCTAGAAATTACATAGTTTTTATTCAGTTTAATGAAATTGTCGCTACCAAAATCAGACCGGGTCACTACATCTGCACTGAGTTGACAAATCTTTTTAGTTTGGGGATAATAGGGGAAATCTATAGATAATTTTCTAAGTCACCTGCCCTGAGTTGGGACAGACCGTGTTATAAGATGAAAACTTGATCCTTTTTCCTAGTGAGTGTTGGAGGAAGATAGCTCAAGGTCTGAGCCCTCTGCTGATACTACTTAATGGAATCTTGGGCATATTAACCCTTCTGTGCCTTAAGTTTCCTCATTTGTAAACTGACATTAAATATATTTACCCTTGGTGTCGTTTTGAGAATTAAACGATAGAATGTATTTGGCACATTGTCTGGCACTCAGTAAACACTCAAATGTTAGCTAATTTTTGGCTCCATCCGGGGCCCAGACCACCATGCCAGGGCTCACACCTACATCCAGGCCCTGACTCAGACCTCCAACCAGGACCCAGACCTCCATCCGGGGTCCCACTCTGTCCCACCCCCAGATTGTATAGACAAGACATTTGACAAAGTGAAAATAGGGAACAAAAAAAAAGAAAGAAAGAAAGAAACAGGAGAGCTTCATTGGCTCCTGAAATACTTTAGGGGAGGAAGCTGCTAAAAAATATTTGCCTGCACCAAAATGTGTTGCCTCTTAGTGTGTCATTTGTTTCATGGACTGTTCTCCAGGAGTCTCTCATGTTCTACTTAATCTTATGAATAGACAGAGGTACTGCTCTAGAAAACAGGGCCATGTCTGGGTGATTTTTCAGGGATGCTTGTATAATGAACAGCCTTGGAAGAGAGAGTGTTACAGAAAACCCGAGAAGAACCAAGCAACGCTTAGAGAGATGGAGTTACAGTTTTTATTATTATTATTCTTACGCACGGGCCCAGAGGAAAATGTCTCTCAAATTCTGGGCCCCAACATAGAGGAACTTTCCTATTTATATGTTTTTACCTTCTTTGTCTCCCAAATATGGGGTTCTGTTCCGGTCCTCTTTGCAAGTTCTTAAAGAGCCCCTATGTGCTGGGGCTTTGAGACCTCGACCATAGGCGTGGCCTGGCGCCAGCACTGATAACTTTGTCCGGGGAAGGTTTAATGGCCTCTCTGAAGTGGGAGTAGTCTTATTTTCCTTATTATTTAAGCAAGCAAGCATTTACAGAAGCCAAATAGCAGGGTTAAAATTTCAAACAGCAGTTTTTATATAAGATGGATGCTTCAATAGTGTGTCTCTCTGGGAAGGTTGGTTTACTGTCCATTAAAATAAAGATAATGTCTCCCAAAGGGGCAAAGGTCAGGCAGGTTTAGGCCCAATATAAAAGATTGGGTTCCCTATGTTCCATGTTCCTCATGTAATGTAATCCACTGTGTATGCAGGTATTATCTGACCCTCTGGTGTTGGCCTTTGAGAATTAGGGAATTGCTGATACTCTGGCTTCTGTTATTGCAGCAATTAATAAACTTCTGGATGTATATCTCAGCCCCAGATGGAGATCTGGGTCCTGGGATGGAGGACTGGGCTCAGGCTGGAGGCCTGGGCACTGAAGGGAGGGCTGGATTGTAGGATGGACGTCTGAGCACCTGATACAGGACTGGATACTGGGTTTGCGGTCAGGGTCCTGGGATGGAGTTCTGGGCCCTGGCATGAAGGTCTGAGACACAGATGTAGGTCTGAGCCCTAGATGGAGGTCTGGGACCCTAATACAGGACTGGATTCTGGGTTTGAGGTCTGGGACCCACGATGGACTTCTGGGCCCTGACGTGACGGTCTGGGACCCAGATGTAGGTCTGGGCCCTGGATGCAGGCCTGGGTCCTGGGAGGGCGGTTCGGGCCCCAGAGGGAGGTCTGGCTAGTGTGCTGGACCTCTGGGTTACGGAATGCTGTCCTGGACTACGGATGGAGATCTCGTCCCCTGATACAAGACTGGATTCCGTGTTTGAGTTCTGAGCCCCGGGATGGCCCTCTGGGTCCTGGCATGAAGGTCTGGGACCCGGATGTAGCAGTGGGTCCTGTAAGGGAGGTCTGGCCACTGGGGGGGCGGTCGTGGGCCCAGGACGGAGGTCTGGGTCAGGAACAGGACCTCAGGATCAAGGAAGGGTGGTCTGTAATATCCTCTTTGTTAGTGCTGAATAGTCTCCAAGAAAATATTTTGCCTGAAAAGATGGGAGTTTATTTTTATTGTTTGTTATTCTTATCATTATGACTATAATCATTGACATAATATTTTATGACATATGACCAAAATCAATGACAATGCTTTCATTTAAAAGCTTTTGTTGCATATCCTGGCCAAATTTTAGGGTAAACACTTTTAATTATGGTAGTCTAATTTAGTATAGAGCAAACATACCAAAAACAGGCATTTTTACAGCAAAGGGATGTGTGTGATGACTGCACATTATTTGAAAGATTTGTGTGGTTAATTTAAATGGGCTGCTTAAGCACTGGCAGTGGGTGAGCGGAAATACCTTTTACTCCATTCTGCAAAAGGAAAAACTGCAGCTAATAGAAACCCTGTAGTGTCTTTTATCTTGCATGTCTTTTATTTCCATCTGGCAGGTGGGATTCAGAGGGTTGGCCACCATTACATTTCTGACATATATGTTTGCTCATTGACATCAATGCTCACTTGTATTTCCCCTCCCAAGAATTGCTGTCAATGCCATTTTAAATAGGAACTCATTGGCAAATAATAGTAGGTTTGATCTCAGCCTGAAAAGATCTGACATGAAAGATCTATGCCCTAGCAGTTTATCTCTTAATTTAAATTTTTTTTTTTTTTCTCTTCAGCTCAGGTATCTGACAATGATGAGCAGTTTGTGCCAGGCTGTCAGGCTGAAAGTTGTTAGTATGACTCGTTTCTTGACATTGTCTGTGTTTTTGTTGTTTCCTTCTTTCTCTTTGGTTTATTCCCACTTCCAGGGTCTGTTCTTGCATTGTGTTGGTGCCTTGTTAGTTTACAGTCACGAGGTGATTTTACTTGTCACGTTGTGGCATCAGCAGAATTCCTGTGTGATCTGAGCAGAGCTTCGAATAGCAGCTTAGGAAAACTGATTGGATCAAAAGACAGTCCTGTTCCCTATGTTTCACCAATATCCTGGGAGAGGGAATGGTGGGAGATCCAGGAATATGCAAGTGTTTACTTCCATTTTTTTTTTCAGTACGTTCACAAGGAGAAGTCTGATGCTGATGGGAGACAGTCAGTAGTTAAAATCTGTATGAGATTATTTATTGTATAATATAAAAATTCTGGGCCAAACATTCATTGGCTTAGTATTATTTTACATTCATGAACTTTCACCTGCTTTACATTTTCACCTCCTTTTCTGCTTCCTGGTTGCAGTAACATAAAAGGAAGTAGCCGTTGGCATCTCTCAGAATTTCTGAAGTGTTTCTGACCCTCAGCCTGGCTGGGCCTGACTGTCCGAGACTTTGTGGGGAGTGATTCATGGGCACAGCCCTCCTGTAATTACAGTGAGCACTTGCCTGTGCAAACATGGCTGCCTCAGGGTTTACTCCAGATGTGTTGGAAGGCGCCCATTGTCCTCACTAGCAGAGAGGTGTGGACAAGGAACCCGGAAGGCTGGTCAACCTTGAAGCTCTGAAAGGTCAGAGCCAAGCACCCACTGTCTAGTTGAGACAAAGGGAGCTAAGCAACTTCCACCTTTTAGTTTTATGTAAATTCTTGCTGACTGGCTATTATTGGAATTGCCTGCCTAAAGGCTATGGGTGTATCCCATAGTCTTATAAAAGGGATCGCTAGGCCAGAGTGTCTTCCTCTTGAGCTGGGCTCCTGCCTGGCCCCCAATATTCCCAAAATGTATACTTTCTTGTCTAGCCTCTTTCATTTGTGTGCGGCCTCCTCCAGAGCCCGAACCCTGAACCTGAACCCTGAACCACGAGGGATGAGGGGGGGACACTCGCACTGATGTTTCGATGTTCGACCAGCTAATGGCAGCTATTGACTTGAGGTGCAAATAGTAGGAAAAAAAAAAGGGGTATAAAACGTCATCTTGATTATGAAACTGACCTAATACATTTTTGTTCTGTTAGCATCATTTAAAGCTCTAACTTGTTTAAATTTCCAGACCACTGGCAGTTAATTTCACAGGAGACAATATCAATGGTAATAAGAGATGATTGATACCTTGCAACTTATCAAACCCATAGTTTCACGCCTAATATCATAAATCTCACACAAATACATATGTTACTTCAATTAACAGATGTTTGTGAGCAGTGTTTTCAACGCTTACATTTGGTTTCTTAAATTTCTTGGGTTCAAGAGTCAATAGAGTTTTCTTCCAGACCCTTTCCCATGTTACATGCTTTAGTTCAGCTTTGTTAAAAATTGTAGTAAAATATACATAAGAGAAAATTTATCATTCTAACCATTTTCAAGTGTGCAGTTCAGTGGTATTCACATTGTTATGCCAACATCAACATTACCCATCTTCAAAACTTTCTCTTTCATACTGAAACTCTATAGTTATTAAAAATGACTCTCCACTCCCCCAATCCCCGGTAACTGCTATTCCATGGGCTTGATTTGTTTTTGTTGTCAATCCTCACCCGAGGATATTTTTCCATTGATTTTTAGGGAGAGTGGAAGAGAGAGGGAAAGACAGAGAAACATCGATGTGAGAGAAACACATCGATTGGTTGCCTCCTGCACAAGCCCCAACCAGGGCCCGGGCCCGAGGAGCCTGCAACCAAGGTACTTGCCCTTGACCAGAATCGAACCTGGGACCCTTTGGTCCACAGGCCGACATTCTATCCACTGAGCCAAACCGGCTAGGGCTATCAGCTTGATTTTTGATATGAGAAGATAATTTTGTGTGCTGTTTTATGTCTTAATATAGTTATTAGACATATGATTTCAAGAAACCTATTTAGCAATGATATAAATCTTAATTAGAGACTCTTAGAAATTTCCAGAAGGACAATAGCTAAGGATGATGGCTAGGCAAGGCATTCTTCTTCATTGAAGTGTGGAAGAGAATGGTCACATTCCCAACATTTCCCTTTCTGTAGTGTTCTGAGTTCTTTCTAAAAGCTAAACGTGTCACCTGAGTGGGAGAATCCATCTCAATGAGTGTTTTGCATCTGAAAAAATTGGTAATGATTCCAATACTATGCCAAATGCCAGGGTAACATAACTGCCTTCAGGTAATTTTTTACTTCTTTTCTTATTGGACCTCTTTTCTGTTTTTCTTATTCCTCATTTTTTCACCTCCTTGAATTCTCTTCTCTTGGTCACAGAGGTATGATTTTCCCTTTCTCTTTACACGCCTTTGACTCCTCCTCCTCATTCCACTCATCTTCCTTCCTCCTTCCCAGGGTTCTGTCTGCAGACCTTTTCCTCTTATTTTACCGGGCCATGCTAGAACTTTCTGTGATGATGGAAATAATCTGTACCATTCGATGCAGTAGCCACTAATCACATTGGTCATTGAGCACATGAAATGTGGCTAATGGGATTGAAGAAATGAATTTGTTTTTTTTAATTTTAATACTTTGAATTAAAAAGACACACGTGGCTGTTGGCTACTCTAGTGGCCAGCGCATTCTGTATGGCTACGTCGCCCACATTGTGATCTCTAGCCGGGGTCTCCACTCTGCCTCTATTGACTGGACTTCTTCCGTGATCCACCTCTGGGTCCTTGTGCAAATTAGAAAAATGCAGGCCCTCTGGACTCAGCTGAGCATCGGCATAAGACAGCGTTTACACAGCAACCCCAATCTTCAGTGTGCTGCCCACAGACAGGTCACACTCAGCAGGGCTGATCTTGAAATCATGATGTTCCCTGACTAACATCTGTCTCCTACTTCTGTTGCCTTTCTAAGTTGATGGCATCACCATCCAAGCTGAAAGACTGATTTATCCTCAGTCCGCCCAGTTCTTTACCATTAACCTCAAGTTGCTTACCAAGTTGCCGATTCTACCTTTCTAATAGATCTTAATTTCATGACCTTACTCATCTCTATTCACACCTTACTTCACACCCACATTCTGCCCCGATGGATCTTGGGAACCAGCCTTTCGATTGGCATCCTTGCTCTCAATTTTCCCTCCATTCAGTCCATTCTCTGCAGACGCATCTGCACACAGCTGTCTGACCTTCTTACTTTTCTCCCACAACTTCCTTCAGGACAAAGTCCTAATTCTTTAACTGTACGGAAAATCATTCTATAACCTAAGCCTGTACTACTGTTTCAATTTTAACTCCCGTCATCCCTGTCCCTCCCCGTCCCCCGAACTTGAGCCTTTCTAATTCTTCAGTTCTACAAACAGAGTGAGCTCTCTAATGCCTCTGTGCCTTTGCTTTAACAGTTTTAGAGTAGTCCCCTCTTACTTGTGGGGGTATACGTTCTAAGACCCCCAGTGGATGCCTAAAACTGCACAGTGGATAGCACTGAACCCTATATATGCTGTTTTATCCTCTGCATACATACCTGTGATAAAGTTTAAGTTATAAATTAGGCATAGCAAGGGATTATCAACAACAATCATAAAATTATGGAACAGTTATAACAATATGCTGTACTAAAAGCTATGTGGTGTGATCGCTTTCTCTCTCTCTCTCTCTCTCTCTCTCTCTCTCTCTCTCTCTCTCTCTCTCATAACCAAGATGATTATCAAGTGTCTAATGGGCTGGTAGCTTAGATAGGGTTCACACTTCATGCAGGATGGAGTGGGACAGCACGAGATTTCATTATGCTACTCAGAATGGTAGGCAATTTAAAGCTTATGAGTTTTTTATTTCTGGAATTTTCTATGTAATATTTTCGGACTTTTGTTAACCACGGGTACTGTAATCACGGAAAGCGAAACTCTGGGCAAGGGACTATTATACTTAACAGTAGGAAACTAATAAATGTTCCATGAATTAATATGCATGATCTTCTCAACTACAGTTTAGTTTCTATGGTAGCAGAAACTATCTCCTTTAATTTCCTCCACACTGCTGTTAATTACTCCTTCCTGACTGCATGAACCAAAGACCTCACACTATATCAAGTAATAGGGGTTTATGAAAGACTTCTAAGAATAGCACCATTCACAGGCTAAGGCAGCCCTTCCAAGGAGTTGTTGGGTTTTAACATGCTGTCATTCATGTAACTCCTCTTTTAGACTTTGCTTCTCTTTTATGTCTACACTAGAGGCCCCATGCATGAAATTCATGCAAGAGTAGGCCTTCCTTCCCCCGGCTGCCAGCACTGGCTTCCCTCTTGCACCCGGGACCCGGTCTTCCCTTGCAGCCCAGCTTCATTAGTAGGTCATCTGGAATGATGTCCGGTCTAATTAGCATATTACACTTTTATTATTATAGATCTGCTGTGAACTAGCTGACTCTTCCCCATTCAATTACCTGAGGGGGGAAATCCAATAGCCTTGCTAATGATCCCTAATAGTTAGAGCTTTTTATTTTATTTATTTACTAGTGGCCCGGTGCACGAAATTCGTGCATGGGGGGATGGGAGGGGAGGTGTCTCTCAGCCCGGCCTGCATTCTCTCAAATCTGAGACCTCTGTGGGATCGGGCCTAAACTGGCAGTTGGACAACCCCCTCGCAATCCAAGACTGCAGGCTTCTAACCACTCTCCTGCCTGCCTGCTTGATCACCCCTAACCACTCTGCCTGCCAGCCTGATCACCCCCAACTGCCCTCCCCTCCTGGCCTGATTACCCCTAACTGCCTCTGCCTCGACCCCACCACCATGGCTTTGTCTGGAAGGACTTCTGGAAGGTCTCATGGTCTAATTAGCATATTATCCTTTTATTAATATAGATTTATTTTTAATCCTCACCCGAGGATATTTTCCCATTGATTTTAGAGAGAGTGGAAGGGAGAGGGAAAGACAGAGAGAAATATCAACGTGAGAGAAACACATGCCTATGATAAAGTGCACTGTGGATAGCACTGAACCCTATATATGCTGTTTTATCCTCTGCATACATGCCTATGATAAAGTTTAACATAGGGCCGGGGGGAACCTGCAATCGAGGTAAGTGCCCTTGGCCAGAATCGAACCCAGGACCCTTCGGTCTGCTGGCCGATCCTCTATCCACTGAGCCAAACTGGCTAGGGCAGTAGAGCTTTTTATTTATTTATTTTTAAATATGTATTTTTATTGATTTCAGAGAGGAAGGGAGAGGAAGAGAGAGAGATAGAAACATCAATGGTGAGAGAGAATCATTGATCGGCTGCCTCCTGCTTGCCCCCTACTGGGGATTGAGCCCGCAACCCCGGACATGTGCCCTTTACCGGAATTGAACCTGAGACCCTTCAGTCCGCAGGCCGTCGCTGTCAGGGAGGCAGTAGTTGGTGGGCCTGACAGGTGCTGTGATTGGCATGTTTGTTAAGCATCTTACACAGAGTTCAAAATGAATGTTGGTTTAAGTCAGGGGTTCTCAAACTTTTTAAACGGGGCCAGTTCACTGTTCCTCAGACCGTTGGAGGGCCAGACTATAGTTTAAAAAAAACTATGAACAAATTCCTATGCATATTGCACATATCTTATTTTGAAGTAAAAAAACAAAATGGCAAAAACACCCACATGTGGCCCATGGGCTGTAGTTTGAGGACTGGTTTAAGTTATCTGAAGGGGGAGGAAGAAGAATTTAATGACTATGTATAAATTAATCCTGTTTAGAGTATCCTGGATATTTGTTTGGGTCTTAATATTGAGCTAGGGTACAAATGTCCTATTCTTTGATTTGTAGCTGTCATTGCCATTTTGAGATTCAGGAAGTTTGTGATTCTGTCCCTCTCTTCATAGTTCCATGCCTTTTACCAAATAAAGTCAACTCGTTTCTGAGGTTCAACATTTTCTCCAGAGGAATCTAGAGCTTTGACACTTTATTTTTATTATTTTTATTTTTTTAATGACACTTTATTTTTAAATGCTCATTTACCAGAGCAATATGTCCTTTTCTCTCTCAGAATTATTCAGGAAGCACCTTTACACAAAGAAACAATTTTACGTTGTCCTGATTCGGCCTTGTAGTATTATATTTGTCTTAAATCCATTATTTAATTTAGCATGCATTTTAAAATATATAATTTGTATACTATAAATATGCTACATATTATCAGCTCAATTATCCCTTCTAAAAGGCCTTTGAGGTAGGTACTATTATTTTTTTACAGATTAGAAAATTTGAGATTAGGAAGGTTAAATACATTATCCAAGTTTGCACAATTGGTGAAAATAAGAATGGAGGTTTAAAATCCACCACTGTCAAGTACATCCAAATTACATCATTTTTCAGACTCTGTCAAAACACAGGGCTGCCCTAACCGGTTTGGCTCAGTGGATAGAGTGTTGGACTGCAGACTCAAGGGTCCCAGGTTCGAGTTTGGTCAAGGGCATGTACCTTGGTTGCGGGCATATCCCCAGTGGGAGGCAGCTGATGGATGTTTCTCTCTCATCGATGTTTCTAACTCTCTATCCCTCTCCTTTCCTCTCTGTAAAAAATCAATAAAAGATATTAAAAAACAAACAAACACAGGCATTATCTAAGGGTCACAGGAGGAGACGTGACTCCCAGCTCTCCTCTTCCTCATGACCCCTTCCTCCCCCATTGCCTGTATTATCTGATGCAATTGATTGAGTTCTCTCTGGTTCCATTTTTCCATCCATGCAACATGTGTTGATGCCTAACGTATGAAAGTATTTCTTGGAAGCACAAGAATTACATGAATGTAAATTTAGATGATTTAATAACAAGTTACAAGATCCAATATTATTGAGGAGCTCGGGAGGAAATAAATGGGGAAATTACAGTGATGGAAAAAGTTGGATGAGAGAGACAATAAGGGATCTAAAGTTTCACATTCTTCTCAGTTCCCCACAAATAAGAGATGTGTTTAAAAATGTGTTTGGAAAAATAGGTAAATAAATACATAACTAAATAAGTAAATAAATAATTAGATAGATAGATAGATAGATAGATAGATAGATAGATAGATAGATAAAGCTTGGCAAATCATGGAAACCAGCTGTGCTTTGCAATGAACACCAGAGGGCACTAGACTCCATAGTGATGCACAGGCCTTCAAGGCACACATCACAGCTAGATATTATAAATATCTAATAAAAATATAAATATATATATAAACATATATAATAAATATATAAAAGGCTAATATGCAAAGTGTCCCAGCTTGTTCTGCGTCTCCGCACCTCCTACCGGTCTCAGTGTGCTTTCTTCTTTACTTCTCTAGTTGTAGGACTTCCATTCAGCCAGCTTTCCAGCGGTTCTGGATGATGGTGGTTCTGTATTTTAGTTGTAATTTTGATGTGGTTTTGGGAGGTGGCGAGTACAGGCGTTTACCTATGCCGCCATCTTCCCCCTCTTATTTGGAGAGAATTTTCTTTTTAAAAGGACAGTATCCTTATAACATTTGTTTTAAAAATTATCTTAAGTAGCACTATGAGTTTAGCAACTAACATATGACATTCTGTATTTTAACGTTTTAAAAATCCTGTGTCTTCCCTTTTGCCAAATGTATCAAGATTTCCCACTCTTGCCTCTGGTCAGGGCCAGTACTCCCCAAAGCTCCTGGTTTCACTAACGCTAATTATTCTGGGTGTTTTGGTGGTTCAGCTGTTTAACCAAGACAGAAAGGGCTTCAGGGGGAAAACCCATTTCCTCTGACTCTTCATCCTTTTCACCTTTTGTCTTCTCTCATCGTGTTTTTGCCTGGCGTCTCGAGTTAGACATTCACAACCCGGTATAACATAAGGTCACGCCTACCACCAGGTTAACAATTACTTCAGAGCTGCCCACTGAGTGAACCGTGGGATTTGGAGCAGAGCACAGAATCGCTCAATGGGACGTCACCTCTGACATTAGCTCAGAGCTGGAAGGAAGTCCAGGAGCAGAATTGAGCAGGGAAAGGACGTTTTCCTTGTGAGGGCTGCCAAACAGCATCCATGCATCCTTAAAATTAAGCATTTAAAATTATTAGTATTTAAAGAGGAGAAACCATCTATGATTTTTCCTCTGGGCTACAATCTGAGATTTCCGGTCTTCACTCTTTCTTCTTCTCCTTTTGGGTCTGTGAGAAACACCCCCATTATCCAGAGAAGACTGGGGGATGGGCCCAAAGCTCGTGCCTGCAGAGGGATAGCAAGCGCCAGCCCACAGTTCAGTGTGGCATCAGCAGTTGCAGCCTGTGCCTGCGTCCGAAGGGCATCTTCCCAGTCAGGACGTCCCTAGGGCACGTGAGAAACCAAGGGTGAGGGCGGTCCATTGTTCAGGGCCTCCTTCTGAGCTTGTTAGACGTGTTCAGAATGGGACAGGCTCTGATGCCATCAGAGTTAAAGCCTGCGTGTCTTCTCCCGCCTCAAGGAGACCCTTAAACATAGGCCAGTAGTCGGCAAACTCATTAGTCAACAGAGCCAAGTATCAACAGTACAACGATTGAAATTTCTTTTGAGAGCCAAACTTTTTAAACTTAAACTTCTTCTAACGCCACTTCTTCAAAATAGACTCGCCCAGGCCGTGGTATTTTGTGGAAGAGCCACACTCAAGGGGCCAAAGAACCGCATGTGGCTCGAGAGCCGCAGTTTGCCTATGTCATAGGTCATTAGCAGAGAACACTTGCAAGGCTCCAGGGAAAAAGGCACTCAGAGTAAAAAGGATTAGGATATTTAACAGGCACACTTTGCACAGTCCAAGAGGTTGGGGGTGAGGGCGGAAGCACTGCTAAGTGCGTGGGTGCGCATATATTATGGCAAATAAAGGTCCTCTATGTAGTCAGGTCTCAGTCGGCAAAGCAGGAATTAGCTCCACATGCATTAGCCATTCGAAATGTTTGGAGTCTCTCGACAGAATAGAAAACGTTCCTGTGCACACAGAGAGGTTGGAGAGGGTGATGGGCGCTACCTGCCAAAGCCTGGGAGCTGGTGGGTGGAGAGGGTCCTCAAACACTCTCGCTGGGCTGCAGCGGCACAGGTGGATGGCTGTCTTCTCCCACCCATGAAAGATAAGGCTGACTGTTGGACCCACTGCACTCATCAGCTTCAGGGTCTCT
The DNA here is from genome assembly GCF_951640355.1 of Cnephaeus nilssonii. Lineage (NCBI taxonomy): Eukaryota > Metazoa > Chordata > Mammalia > Chiroptera > Vespertilionidae > Cnephaeus > Cnephaeus nilssonii. The sequence continues at coordinate 12,217,267 of NC_137083.1, forward strand.
TCTCTTCCCATCACTGCAATTTTCTATGTATGGTCTCTGGAGCTGGACTGCCCGTGTTCCAATCAAGGTCTCCCTAATTACAGCTTTTCTGTCTCCAGTAATGGAAAATCTAACTTCTTCGCCTTAGCTTTGCTAATGTAGTTTTTGACCTGGTTCTGGCCTGATTCAACAAATGAAGCTCCCTTGCTGTTCTCTGCCAAAGACTTGGTCAAAAAGACCAAAGCTTTGTGACCTTGGAGAATCTTTGCGCCTCAGTTTCCTTACAAGAACCATATTGATAATATCTACTTGCTAGGGTTGTTGTGGAAGAACATGATGGGACTGTAAATTTTAAAAAGATTTTTCATTGATTTTTAAAGAGACAGGGAGAGAGAGAAACACTGATGTGAGGGCAAAGCATTGATAGGCTGCCTCCTGCAGTCCTTTTACCGGAAATGAAGCCCACAACCCCAGCATGTGACCTGACCAGGAATCAAACCAGCAACCTTTGGATGCATGAGATGATGCCCAAGCAACTGAGCCACACGGACTGGCCAGGGTTATTTAGTTTTTAAGTTAGAAAAAAATGTCCCCTAAAAGTTCCTGGAAGTCTTCTGGCTCTGGAAGTGGAGGAGCCATCACTTCACCTTGGGAGGAGTCTTCCTTTGTTTTGGGAAAACCACCAGAATGAACACATTTAGTTCAAAAAGGCAAGTCCCCAGCATAAATGCATATAACCATTGCATATACCAATGCATCTAATCTTCCTAACATTTGAAATGAAAGTTCCATTTATATTTTTTAATAAATATTTATGTAGCACTTATTGTGTACCTGGTATTGGTCTAAGTGCTTGGCAATATTAACCCATTCAATCTTTTTAAAAATATATGTTTTTATTGATTTCAGAGAGGAACTTGCCCCACTCCTGCAAAGTATTGCTACTTCGCTGGCTGCTGTAACTGAGCCTTCACCAGGCCATCTCACCATTCTATCAAGCCAGCTGCTTTAGGATGAGTGGGAGCATGGTAAGACCAATGCCAGATGTTACGAATGCACTTTGCTCCAGATTGTGAAACAGGGCTAACTGGTGGCAAATCAATGCCCAGGTGGGCTACATTCTGAACTTGGATCATGGCTAAGACATCACTGTTGCGTGGGTTCATTGTATTTTCTCAGGGAACTCTCATATTATACCTGCTTTTAAGAAAGCATATGCCTTAAAAGATTATTAAAATGGTAAACTATATGTTATGTACATTTTACCACAATAAAAAAGTTATATGAGAGAAGAAGATTTACTTCTGACCTTCCTGTTTCCAGCTGCATAGCATATCAAAGAAAGAACTTTAGCTATTACCTAAATATTTTGATTATTAAACACTTACTGTTTATTCATTTATACCTCAGCTTATTTCAGAAAGAATTTAAGGCAAATGAAAATTTAGGTAAAATATAGTAAGGAAATTGAAGTAGTTAGGTAAGAACTTTAAAAAAAGATTATTTTCAAAAAGATTATTTTTAAAATAATTTGATAATTTAAAAAATGATAATTTTCAGAAGATAGTTTTCAAAATAGGATAGACTCATGACATAAATACAGATCAAAGTGAAAATATGTTAAAGATTTTTTTTTTTAAAGATTTTTATTAATGAGGAAATTGGTCAGCAGTTTGAGGGAGAAGTTGAAGAATAGACATATTTATAGCTCAGGAATATTGAAATGAATGTACAAATGGAGGCAAAACTGGCCTCTTTCACTGTGGGAGAAGAAAGTCAATTAAACATCTACTAGGCAGGACAGAATTTGCATGTCTATACACAATAATAATTATTATCTTAACTTTACTGAGTCACAAATGGCTTCCTTATAATCAGATAATCCCAGAGGGGTGTCCTCTGGAGTACAGACAATGCACAGTTTTCAGTGGAGCATAAATCTTTCCCTGCACATTAAACAAATCAAGAATGAAGCTAATACAAAAATACATACAAGGGAGGAATAGGATGAGAATTCTGTTTTCACAAAGAACTTGAAAACATAGAGGGTTGCCAGCACTGTGCTTCAGGTTTTATTTGCCTCAGACTCCAGCTGGGAAGTTGATTTGCGAGTCCAACTCATAAATTTTTATTTATCTTCTAATCCGTGTAATATCACATATGTGTGATGACCTTTTATGGTATTGTTATGGTAACTACTTCAGGGTAGAAACATTTTTTCCAGCTGTGCGAGTTTCTCACTTTATCATTTTGGATATTTTCATTTATTTGCACAGTTTATTCTTGTCATTACTTTTTTTTTTTATAAATATACATTTTATTGATTTTTTTACAGAAAGGAAGGGAGAGAGATAGAGAGCTAGAAACATTGATGAGAGAAACATCGATCAGCTGCCTCCTGCACACCCCCCACTGGGGATGTGCCCGCAACCAAGGTACATGCCCTCGACTGGAATCGAACCCGGGACCCTTCAGTCCTCAGGCCGACGCTCTATCCACTGAGCCAAACCGGTTTCGGCTATTCTTGTCCTTACTTAAAAGAAAGACTGAGAATACGGTGTTCCCGTGACACATAATGGCATTGCATGAGCTGCATCTGGGGAACTGTAGATTCTTGAGGAAGAACTTCTGTAGCATCGAGTTATTGGCAGAAAAGATGAAATTTCAAACTGTCTTGAATATTGACCATGGGGGTCTTGGGAGAAGCTATAAATTAAGAGCCAACCAATATTCACTGGAAGTGAACACCTGATATTGCCCTTATTCTATAGTTCAAAGTCATAACTGAGACCCTCTGTTGGCCAGAATCCTTTCCAATCTTCCTCTCAGATTATATAGCAAAATAATTGTTTGTAACAGCCCACGCCACTCATCAAAATTCTGGTCAGGGGAGAACCCAAACCCCCTGAATTATCCAAAGAGCATTTAAGCTCAGAGAATGAATAGTTTATCCTTATTACCAAAATTAAATTATGACTCTGGGTCCCCATCCTACTCACCAGGAAAATTAGTTTTTCCATTCTTTGGGGACCTCCTTCCGCAGATGACTCCAGGAATCTTTAGGGGTGCTTATTCAGTACAAAAGTTCAGTCTGGATACTATCATCTGAGGAAGGAAAAAATGGAAAACTGGCTCAGTCAGCAGTTCTTTTCTGCTAGTGCTATTTACTGCCAGTAGATGTCGCTATTGAAACTTGAGTTATTCACCCCACCCTGGTTCAATGTAGTCCTTTCCTGTTCTCTTAGATTTTTTTTAGGGGACCAATCGAAGTAAACAAAAATTACCATATTTTTTCATGTATAAGACATCCCCCACTTTTCCAACCCAAAATGAAGAAATCAATATTTTAAACATAAAACAGAACACATTTTTATTTAGTAATTACCGCAGGTCATGTTTACATACCAGTACTATGATATTATGTATCATATCACTTTATCCAGCCTCTGGTGCATCACTGCTCTCTTCGTCACTATTAACTCCAGACATATTAATTTCTTCAACTTCAACTGTATCACTGCTGTTTTCTGCATCACTGTCTCTATATGTGAGATCATCCTCATAAACTGGTGGCATTTTCTGAGCTAACTTTGTTTGTGTTCTCATGGCCAACCTTTCTCTCCTCATGAAACAGAAGCACCATTTTGCCTTTCCTGTAAAATCAACAATGTTCATTTCGCTTGCAAACATTCTTGCCTGACATTGAATAAGCTTTGTTGACACACATAAGACACTGGGGCTGCTCCGTAATCCAAGTCTGAAGCCTCTGCTCCAAGTTTGCCCATTTTGCTGGTTTTCCTCTTAAGGCCTTCTTCTTTTTGGCATCTTAAGGAATTGTTCTTCCTGTTTTCTCCACTGCCTGGTCATACACTCAGTGGGAGGAAGTCCAAATTGTCTCTCTGCAGCTCTATTTCCATGCTCTTTTGCATAGCTGATTACATTCAGTTTGAATTTTGCAGAGTAAGACAATCGCTTAATGGTATTTATCTTTTTATTTTTTAACAGCTTTATGGGCTCAGAACGCTCTGGTCCCTGTTGCATCTGCACACTCTCCACCTCCACCTCCAATTATGGCATCAGCTGACGTCAGTAACAATAAGGCTCGTGACTGGAGGAAGCCTGTTTGACAAGGTATGGGCAGATGCCCACCCGTGCAGCTCCCTCCTCGGCTGATTTCCCTGTATAAGATGCCCCTCGATTTTCAGTCTAACGATTTTTGAAAAGAAAAAAAAATAGCATCTTATACACGGAAAAATATGGTAAATGTTAAAACTTATTGCAAGGAATCTGGTCAAGATGGAGTAGGGAGACACTGCACTCACCTATTCTCATGAGCACGTCAACTAAATTATAGAACAATCAACCTGGATAGCCATCTAAAGACTAGCTGAACAGAAGTCCTGTAACTAAGGATATAAAGAAAAGCCACACTGAGACTGGCATGAGGATAGAAATGGGCTGTCCCTGCACCCACACGTGGCAGCTGAGAATCTGGAGGGGTAGCCCCATACCAGGGATCTCAGCCCCATATCAGGCTCCCCTCTGGGTGAGATGCAAGGCTGCTGGAAACCCGGGAGTCCTCTTAAGGGGTCAGTGCACAGATTCTTGGTCTTAGGCGCTAACCTTGAACTCCAGTGGAGGGACAGCAGTTTGAGGGGCTGGGTGGCAGAGACATACAGGGAGAAAATGAGTTGTGTGGCTTCAAGGCAAGGGCTGGAGGGACCGTTGCCATTGTTCCTGGATTGAGTTGTCCTCCCATGCCACCCATGGGTGCCATCTTTCTTGGATAGAGCCCTCCCCCTACATGGCCAAATCTGACTCGACATGAGGCTGGTGAGCTCCATTAGCTGTAGCATGATGACTCCCTGAGATCCCACCCTCCCCAACTCATGCATGGCCCCAGGCTCTGTCAGAAGCAACCAGCCTGGGCCCGCAATGCAGTCTGGCTTAAAAAACTTGAGGAATTTTGTCAAGCTTGAGGGGGACAGGGGGGCCAGAAAAATACAGGGAGAAACTGAGTTGTGTGGCTTCAGGCTGAGGACTTGAGGGACAACCACCAATGTCCCTGTATTGAGCCCTCTCCGCACATGGGCCAAATCTGAATCTACATTACCCTGTGAACACCGCTGGCTCCACCCTGATGACTTCCTCAGACCCCATCCCACTGCAAAGTTCTGGTGATTTCCGAAAGCTTGAGACAGTCGTCCCACATCTCCCAGCATTTCTCTGGAAGATCCTGTTAGGGGCTGTGGTGTGTTTTTGATAGTAAACTTGAAGAATTGTGAAGGCGCTAGGCAAAAAGTGTTCTGCCCGCGATGAAGTCTGTGAAAGATGTGGTGAGAATATTGGACCAATGACACAGCCAATGACTCTGTCAGGCTGCTGAGGATGGGGGCCAGTCCTCCCATGTTACAAATCTTGTGCTTGTTGGTATTGAATACACACCTGAGCAGCTTATCACATCAGGACATGATATCTTCTTTATCTTCTATGGCTTCTACCCACTTCTATGGCTTCTACCCACTTTATCGTCCATGACTTCAGTCCACTCACTCCACTCCAGTCACAGTGGTTTCCTCACGGTTTCAGGAACCACCACGGGGCCTTTCAGGCCACTCCTGCTCAGAGTCCTCTTCCCCCTTCAGTGCACAGCTCACGTATGGCCTCACCAGGGAGGCCTCCCCGGTCATGCTAAATGACATCCCCCCACCACCACCCCATTCCTGCTTTATTTCTCTTTCTAGCACCCATCACTGCCTGACATTATATTATATACTAATGTGTTTTAATATATTTGTTTTCTTCTGCTACAAATATGCTTTATGAGATAGATTTTGGTGCATGTCTATCTCCAGCACCAAGACCAATAGCTGAGCTATAAAGGACAGTCCGCAGATATTCACTGCATGGATCAACAGAAGGGCAGCTGGCTGTGACTGGACACAGACCGCTGGAAATGGGGTTTCAGGCTCCGTTAGGGTATGCTGACTTGTTCTGGGGTTAATCAGAGCATTTTTTGGTAGCGACTGATATTGTGCCTAGGCCTCTGGCAGGAGATGGTGCCCTGAGGAGTCTGGAAAAAATGGGATTACTCTGACATTCTAAAGGTAGGTTGTCCTAGATGCAAAAAGATAATAGACAGGCTCAGTTAAGGAATCAACAGTAGGGAAAATCTCCTTCTCGCTTCCAACACTCCAGACTCAGCCTATTTCCTACCTAAGGATGTGGCATTTCTTGGGGGAGGGCTAAAAGGTCAAGGAGAAAAACCAATGTAAGATGACTGTGTGAGGGAGTCAGTGCAATTACCTGTTAATGCTGCCCTGTTCCTGCCTATGGAGCCTGTGGTAGCCCTTTCATCCACTCCTTTTGAAACCTTTGCTCTGCTCTTTTCCGTCCAGCAAGGCAACGATTTAAAGAGACAGAACAACAATTTAAAGAGAGGAGTGATGTTAACAGCTTTTATAATGGCTTATTTATGGTGAAAGCACTTACATTTGCTGAGGCTATTTTCCTTTAGAACACTACCAGGATGGATGATTGGTATTTAATTATTTACCACGTGCTTTGCTATCACTTGTTTTTCTCCACACTTTAGACGGGATAATGTATAGGAGAGATTTTAAAGTCCAGAAAGTCAGATGGCATTATTATATTCTTATGACTACTTTTATAGGTCTGTTGTTCACCTTGTCACCGTTACAGCTATAGTATAATCTTTCTAGAAAGCAATGGATGGGAAGCAATGGAATAGCTGAGACTGGCTCGATTTCAGAGAAAAAGCTAAGACATGGAGAGCACAGGCATCTCTCTAAAACCGCTCTCTGGCAAAGACCTAGAAGGCATAAAAAGACAGAAACGCCCACGAATTCTCACTTTCACGGAGCATGCGTGCTTGTGCATTTGCACTGTTGTGCGCATGTGCACCTCTATCAGTGCATAGTCCCGGGAAGAGAGGAGGGGGAGGGTCCAGAAGGTTTTTCCATTGGAGGAATCTCTTTGATGTTTGCTGAGCTGCCACTCATGGCCAGTTGATCATTCATTTCATCATTAATGTTGTTCATTTATTTATTTATTGTCACTAACCAGCTAAATCGATTCTTTCTCTGGTGTCGCCTACTCGACGGATCTGTGCAGCCACTAATTGACGTAACTGGCAACTGGTAACTTGTTTTCTCTGTGGTGACTCTCACCCTTTCCCGGGTATGTGACTTTCTGCCACACCATACAGCACAGCCCCAGCTTCCGGGGACACGGACGGGCATTGAAGCCATCAGAGTGCTCTGGCTGCTGTTTAATATTCCACACCCTCTGTGCAGTGTGTCTCACTCTGCAAGAACAGGCAGCCTGAGCGTTCTCACGCTTCTCACTTCAGCTGAGCTACCCAGGGGACCCTTGAATGTCAGGCCTGTTCAGCACCCCGCCCCCTTGTGGGCAATGCTTTATGGAGTCATGGAACCAGAAAAGGAGAAACGTCTGCTACTTGGGAAAATGAAATCAACCCATGACCTCAGTACATCTGTGGGGTCACACCTGGCCAGGTAAGGAAGAGAGAGTGGGAGGCTTCATCCCTCTCACTTTCCAGTACGAGACCTTTTTTTTTTTTAAATTAAAAAGTTTTTCATTAAAGTTGGCATACAATATTATATTAGTTTTCCAGGTGTACAACAAAGCGATTCGATATTCATACAGCTTCTGATGTGCTCGCCACACTCAGTCTAATAACCATCTGTCACTGTGCCAAGTTAGCACGCTACTATTGACTATATTCCCCTTCACCCTTTTCACCCATCCCTCCACCCGCCTCCCCTCTGGCTGCTATCAGTTTGTTCTTTGTTTCTACGAGGCTCTATTTTGTTGTATTTTGTTTGTTCATTTGTTTTGATTTTTTAAAAATTCTGCATATAAGTGAAATCATGTGGTATTTGTCTTTCTCTGTCTGACTTATTTCACTTCCGATATTACTTTAGGGGGTCATTATTCTTCTTCTGTGATCCACATCTACTTTTCAAGGTTGTTGCAAGGATGAAAAGTAAAGATATATAAAAGATCTGGCTTGTGAAAACTGTCCACATCCTTTAGGTCAAACCATGTTGTCACACATGGTAGGATTTTACTCTTTTTATGGCCAAGTAATATTCCATTGTATGTATATATCTTCTTTATCTATTCGTCTGTCCATGGGCATCTAGGTTGCTTTCATAGCTTGGCTATTCTATAATAAAAGCATAATATGCTAATTAGACCAGACATCCTTCCAGACATCCTTCTGGATGACCTTCCAGACGAAGCTGGGGCTGCGAGGGAAGCCTGGGTCCCGGATGCCAGAGGGAAGCCAGTGCTGGCAGCCGGGGGAAGGAAGGCCTACTCTTGCACGAATTTCATGCATCGGGCCTCTAGTCTATAATAATAAAAGGGTAATATGCTAATTAGACCAGATGTCCTTTCAGATATCCTTCCTTCTCGACAAAGCCGCAGCGGGTGGGGGCTGCGGCGGCGGCAGGCGGGGGCCTGGGCCAAGGCCCTTGCACGAATTTCGTGCGTCAGGCCTCTAGTTATAAATGATGCAGTGAACAAGAGAGACCTTCTTATCCAGGGAAGGTGCCAGGCATGAAAAGGAAGATGGTACTTGGAGGTGCCTGCAGCCCAGCAGGGACACTTCTCTCCTTTAGCCTGGCTGGGTGTCTGTACTTATCAAGGCCAGCACTTGCCTCTGGATCCTGTGTTGGGGATGATGTCCGGAGTGGAGAGCACAGGGTTTGCAGGTCTGAATTTGCCTCCCATGTACCATGAGAGGGATAATAAGCTCCCCAGGCCCCTCCACAGTAGGGACACTGCTGCTAGTCCTTATAGCACCTTTTTGTGAATTAGAAAAGGAGCCCCTTCCTTGAGGCTCTAGACTGCCTCATGTTGGACTGTTGTTGTAACACACAGCGACCACAGTAAGTGTGGTGCACATAAGATTTGTTCAGTGTATTCAGAGGAAGGGGAGGAGGGGTCAATAGTGAGGCAAGCCTTCGTTACTTCCGTGGAGACCAGGCCTTAATGGGCCACACGATCCTGTGGAACTGAGTGTGGGTAGTAGCAGTAGAAGTGTAAGCCCAGTCCTGGGGCCCAGAGCAGCTAGCAGAGGTGGAGACCTGGGGAAGGTTAGGGGTGTGTGGTTTTAACAGGGATCTTGCTCGGGACTTGAGCCTACTGTCACAGGCTTCCCGGACACTTTCAGGACATCAGCAGAGGAGGGGAGAAGGTGCCATGAGCTGGAGGGCACACGTGGGGTCCTCTCCTGGGAAGCAGCCATGGGAAATGCAGGCTGCTGCAGGGATAGCTGGTGAGTTGCCCCGGGTGTCCGCTGGAACTAGAAGGCTCCTGTGGGGTTGGAGGTGAGGGTTAGGGGTCCTGCAGGTCTGCAGGCTGGGGCTCCAGCCAGATTATTTTTATGTGGTTTGCTATTATTGTGGTCAGTTGTGCTCCCGGGACCCTGACCTGGGAAAATACTTTTCAGCCACAAATGCTCATGGTACCCTTAAATGTTCATTATCATCCCCAAAGTAGAAGAGTTTGACTGTTTCCCCCTCTTCTCAACCACTGCTAATCTCCCATCTGGACCTCTTCCTCTAGCCAAGGCTACCTTGCTGCTGTGAACACAGAGCAGATTGGCAAGAGACTAAGATTCACGAGACCACTGTTCTCCAGATCCTTTCAGGGAGGAAGGAAAGGGAGCAGAAATCCCTGAGTCTGACCATGTTTTAGGCCTTGGGCCCTGAACTTTTCACACCTTTGAACATGGGCTTTCGTTATCGAACAGCCTTCACGAGCCAGATCTTTTATATATCTTTCCTTTTAATCCTCGAAACAACCTTGAAAAGTAGACGTGGTTCACAGAATAATAATAATGACCCCCTAACGCTGTCTGCATCCTAATCCCAGAAGCCGATGGCTATGTTCCTTTACATGCCAAATGGGACTTTGCAGATGTGATTGAGTTAAGGGCCTTGAGATGGGGATATTTCCTGGATTACCCAGGTGGGCCCAATGTTAACACAGGACCCTTTTTAATGAAAGAAGTGGGAGAATCAGGGTCGGGAAGATGTGACAATGGAAACAGAGTCAGTGATCTAATGTTAGGAAGACTCAACCTGCCACTGCTGCTTTGAAGATGGAAGGGGCCACCAACCAAGGAATGTGGGCGGCCTCTAGAAGCTGAGAAGACAAGACGACACAGTGGGAATGCAGCCCTCTGCCACCTTCCTTTTGGCACAGTGAGACCCATTTTGGACTTTTGACCTCTAGAACTCTAAGGTAAATTAGTTTGCTTTAAGCCGCCACATTTATGGTAATTTGTTAGTGCATCGATAGCAAACTAGTACAGTAGGTATTTTTGTCTCCATTTGACAGGGGAGGAAATTGAGACTTGGAAGAACTTGACCCAGGATTGAAATCTAATTCTCTATGACTTCAAAGGCCATACTTTCCCCTATACTCCTTTGTTGCCCCTCTTAAATTTTTATAACTAATGTCCTTACTGAAATCATCAAATATTTAATTGCTGGAACAACTACTTTTGAAAGAATCACTAATGGCATACTGCTCCATATATCTGCTTGCCACAAGGAATTTGTTGAGAGGAAAGGAAGCATCAGAGTTTATGAAAAGACAAAGAAAAGCATCAGTTCATGAAAGGAAAGCCAGAATATCCAAATTTCCCTGTAGAAGTACTTAATTCTCACGGGACTCACGAAATCATCACTCTTTAGCTTGTTTATTCATTTGTTTGTATTTGCTAATTATCCTAAGTATGCTCAATAGTAGGTTAGTCATAAAAAAAAAAAGCACAACATCATTAATCAGGGAAATATAAAGTAAAACTATGATGAGATAGTGTTACTGGCTGGGGTCTGGGCCCCAGGTGGCTCTGCCCAAGGCCATCAGGTAGTGTGCGGGTTTTTGACTTCTTGTAGGAAAGATTTCACTACAGGACTCCAGGTGGCTTTGGAGAGCATGTTTACTAAAGATGGGGACAGTGAAACAAAGGGAAAGCTTAAGGCAGAAGAAGCAAAAGGAGAGGAAAAGTCAGAGAAAGGGGGCCTTGGAGACAGGGTCAGGGTGTTAGCCCAGGTTGAACCGTCCCTGCCCACCACTCCCCTGGCTGCAAGTCTCTGGGGTAAGAAGTTGGGGAAGGAAAAGGTGTGGGTGTGCTCTCGGGCAGGCAAGTGCACAGTGGATTCTTTGTCTTAAAGGCTTTTCTCTTCCTTTGGTATTGCATTAAAATATTATTTTGATGACTGAGTTTTTGGGCAATCTATTAAAATTTTAGCATCTGAGATGAGTGCTTTACTTACCTCACCCGAGTCCCAACCCTAATTTTAGCTAAACTCTATCAGTTAGCTTGTGTAAAAGACACAGCATGTCACTCTGCCATAAAAGCACAAATTCTCTAGAGGGATTCACAGCACTAATGGGATGTGGAGATAGCGGGGGAAAGAGGAGTTAAGAATTTCATCTTATTAAACAGTATGGAGGTTCTTCATAAAATTAAAACTAGAACTACCATATGATCCAGCAATCCCACTTCTGGGTATAAGGTCAAGAAATACTTGTACACCCATGTTCATGGCAGCATTATTCACAATAGCCAACAGGTGGAAGCAAATGTCCATGGACTGAGACTGGATAAGCAAAATGTGGTGTATGCACACAGTGGACTATTAGTCCTTAAAATGGAATATTATTCCTTGAAAAGGAAGAAAATTCCATCACATGTTATAACACAGGTGAACTTTGAGAACAGTAGAGGCAAGTAAGGAGACCTGACAACTAAATGCAAAGTGGAACCCTGGATTGGATCCTGGAACAGAGAAAGGATATTGTGGAGGACATGAGTGGATTTCAGATATCCCTCTTTTTTCCCCCATTGCCCCCCTCCACCTGGTTCCTGCCCTACCCCAGGCCTTTGCCACCCTATTGTCTGTGTCCATAGGTAATGTATATATGCATATAAGATCTTTGTTTAATCTCTTCCCACCCCCACACCCCTTCCCTCTGAGAATCGTCAGTCTGTTCCATTTCCACACCTCCGATTCTATTTTATTCACCAGTTTATTCTGTTAAATACATTTCTTATTCATTTATTTTGATTTTTAGATACAATTGTTGATAGGTATGTATTTGTTGCCATTTAAAAATATATATATATATTTTATTGATTTCAGCGAGGAAGGGAGCGGGAGAGAGAGATAGAAACATCAATGATGAGAGAGAATCATTGATTGGCTGCATTCTGCATGCCCCCCACTAGGGATCAAGCACGCAACCGGGCCATGTGCCCTTGACTGGAATCGAACCCAGGACCCTTCAGTCCGCAGGCTGATGCTCTATCCACTGAGCCAAACCAGGAAAGGCACCATTTTATTGTTCATATTTTTGAGCTTTTTCTTTTTCTTCTTCTTCCTCTTCTTAAAGAATACCCTTCAACATTTTATATAATACTAGTTGGGAGGTGATGAACTCCTTGAGCTTTTTCTTGTCTGTGAAGCTCTTTATCTGACCTTCAATTCTAAATGATAGCTTTGATGGGTAGAGTAATCTTGGTTGTAGGTCCTTGCTATTCATCACTTTGAGTATTTCTTGCCACTCCCTTCTGGCCTGCATTGTTTCTGTTGAGAAATCAGCTGCAAGACACAGCATGGACATTCCCTTATAGGTAACTAACTGCTTTTCTCTTGCTGCTTTGAAGATTCTCTCTTTGTCTTTAGCCCTTGGCATTTTAATTATGATGTGTCTTGGTGTGGTCCTCTTTGGGTTCCTCTTGTTTGGGACTCTCTGTGCTTCCTGGACTTGTAAGTCTATTTCTTTCATGCCCCGACCCGCGGGGCAACAACACGGACACCAGAGACGAACCTAAGAGAGAGAAACAAACAAGGGACGCGAAGAATGGAGGCAAGACAAATGGGTTTCTGATCAAGCCTCAAATTTTTATTCTTACAGCGGTGCCTTATATCCAAGTCAGGGAGTGGGAGGTGGGGCGCGGGGAGTGAACTGTGGACCTATCAGTGCTTGCCAGCAGGGGCTGCAGGCAGGGGAGGGGGTATGAGGAAGTTCTAGAAGGGGAGATGTCTAGGAGGGATAGGGGCTGAGCGGATCATGTGGACTTAGATAATTTGGCTAAGGTCGTAAAGGGTGTTGACTAAAGATAAAGGATGGGGCGGTTGAAGGGCAGCTATGCGAAGAATGCTTTGTCCTCAGGCATGAGGAAGTAAGCCAATGGTGAGGACCAAGTTTCCATGAGGTTCTGTTTCATTAGCTTACTAAAATAATGTTAGAATTAATTTGTCATTGACTCTTGGCTCCTGACACTTTCACCAGGTGGGGGAAGTTTTCTGTCATTATTTCTTCAAATAGGTTTTCAGTATCTTCCTCTCTCTCTTCTTCTGGCAGCCCCATAATGCGAATGTTGGTACGCTTGAAATTGTCCCAAAGGCTCCTTACACTATCTTCAAATTTTTGGATTCTTTTTGCTCTTCTAATTGGGTGTTTTTTGCTTCCTCATATTTCAAATCATTGATTTGATTCTCAGAATCCTCTGCTCTACTGTTGAATCCCTGTATATTATTCTTTATTTCAGTCAGTGTATGCTTAATTTCCGACTTGTCCTTTCCTTTTTTTTTTTTTTTCTTTTTTTTTTTTTTGAGATTTGTAGAAGATTCTTGAGTAACCTTATAACCATAGTTTTGAACTCTATATCCAGTATTTTGCTTTCTTCCATTTCTTTCATTTGTGACATGTTTCTTTGTCTCCACATTTTGGCTACTTCCCTGTGTTTGTTTCTATGTATTGGGTAGAGCTGCTATGTCTCCTTGAGTTGGTAGAGTGCCCTTGTGTAGTGGGTGTTCTATAGGGCCCAGTGGCTCAGCCTCCCCAGTCACCTGAGCTGGGAGCTCTAGGTACGCCTCTTTGTGGGCTTTGAGCACAGTCTTGTTGGAGTTGAGACTTGATTGCTGTTGGTGTCATTGGGAGGAATTGACCTGCAGGCCAATTGGCTGTGAGGAGCTCCTGTGACTATGGTGGGAGAGCTGCTGTGCAGGAGACACCCCTATGGAGCAGGACTTTCTTCAGTGGGGCTTTGGTGCTTACTGAGTCTGCCCTTTGATTATGTTGCTTATGGATGTGTAGAGTTGTAATCTGGTATGGTCTGAAAGTGACCACTGGGTACATTGGCTCTTGGTTCAGGTACAAAGTCAGCCACTGCCTGGAGCCACCCAGCAGGAGCTACAGAGAGATCTGCAGATTCCCCCTCTTTGTATCAGGTTTGAAAGTGCCCAGATGCGGCCCAGCTGTGAAGCAAGGCAGACTGGTGCTGGTGCTGGGTCTTGGGTCTTTTATTGATAGGTTTGGGGCTCCCTGACCCAGCTGCAGCTTGTTTGAGAGATTTTACCCTAAGCAAGGACAGGCCATTCATATGCAAAAGCCACTGCCTATAGCTTGGTTGGGGTTGTAAATTGAATGAGGTGGTTCTTAGGGAATCACCAGGGCAGAGCAAACAGAAATGGCTGCCAGTCAGTCCTGTGACTGGGGAGGACCTAGCACAGGAACAATGATCCCTGCGAGCACCTCCATCTAGAAGAAAGCCGCCCCCCGAGTTCCTGCCCGATGCCAGACAATCCAGCTCCTCCTCATATGAGTCTGTGTCCCCCAAAGTCTCGCCCTGGTGCTGGAGCTCAGAGGAAGCAGGACCTTGTAAGTTCAGTTTGTGGTGCCAGTCTTTTAAGAGAAACAGCTGGGTCTCCAGCAGCCTCTGTGTCACTGAGCCCCAATCTGCACTGGTTTTTACAGCCCGTAGTTCTTACTGCCCGTAGGGACTTCTCTTCCAAGTTCTGGGACCCTGGACTGGGGGGCTGGTGTGGTGCTGGGACCCCTTGCTCCTCCTGGTGGCCTCTGCAGAGACCATCTCCCTCCCAATTAAAAAAGTGGCACACGTGGGTGCCAGACCAGCCCATTTTGCGCCTCCACACCTCCTAAGAGTCTCAGTGTGCTTTCTTCTTTACTTCTCTAGTTGTAGGACTTCCATTCAGCCAGCTTTCCAGCAGTCCTAGATGATAGTTGCTCTGTATTTTAGTTGTAATTTTGATATGGTTGTTCGAGGTAGCAAGTACAGGTGCTTACCTATACCGCCATCTTCAAATCTCTAGTTAACAGTATTTATACCAAAGCTAACTTCCTGACTTTTTCTTTTTTAATATATATTTTATTGATTTTTTATAGAGAGGAAGGGAGAGGGAGAGAAGAGAGAGTTAGAAACATCGATCAGCTGCCTCCTGCACACCCCCCACTGGGGATGTGCCCACAACCAAGGTACATGCCCTTGACTGGAATCGAACCTGGGACCTTTCAGTCCGCAGGCCGACGCTCTATCCACTGAGCCAAACCGGTTTCGGCCTGACTTTTATAATGGTACCATGGTTATGTAAGTTGTTAACATTTGGGGAAACAGGTTGAATGCTATATGTGAACTCTCTGTCCTGTTTTTGCAACTTATCTTTATGTCTAGAATTATATCAAAATAAAAAAGTTTCAAAATTCTTAATGAACATACCTTCATGGGAGAAAAGAAGAAATACCACAATACATTTTATTTTTTATGAACTAACTCCAAATGCTCTTCTGATATTTTGCTAAAATGCCACATGTTTCTCAATATATAGTTACAATCACTGTTTATATACTGGTTCTCTCATTTTCTTCCTCCTTGAAGAAATGTGACTCATTCATTGAATAATTTCAGTGAATTAGTGTTTTTTGTTACTATGAGTGGCCCCGTCCTGGGTACTGAGAACATGAAGATGCATAGCCCTTGATCTGTGCTCTTGAAAATTTTACAGAATAGTGAGGATAATAATCATGAAGAGAAGTCAGTATAATATTAATAGGCTTCATAACAGGTGGATAGGCAAAGGGCTCTGAAAAGAATTCAGAGTCTAACATGTTAACATATCTGCGTAATTATGTGCAAAGGACAGACTATCACCCACAGGGTAATATATTGCAGTTGGCATAGCTGTTCTCTAATGGGAACAGCAGTGTTAGATAGCTGGGCTCTTCCTACTTTGGAGGGAAGAGAACATTCCACATGTTGTCCTTGGAGTCAGCAGGCAAGAGCAGGGAGAGGAGGTAGCGGTCCTCTGCAGAGAGAGGAGGCTCCCCACGTCCCAGTTCTGCTTGCAGACTGTGCCTTTGCTGTTGAGAGCCCACGTACATGAAATTGGTTCTCATGAAAGGAGACTTATGGGATGGCCAGGGTTCAGCTTAATGAAGGAAGAGGTCAGTGGATTCTCATCAAAGAGCACAACTAATCTGTCTCATTTCTGAGTTACAGCCACCCCTGAGCCTCCTCGGTGAGGTATCAACCACCATGCCAATTTTTATAATTGCAGGTAATTGAATAATTGGCACAATTCATTTCTCTATAAAGACTTTCCTGTCAATTTGGTCCCCAGGAGTTTATAAGGATCCGAAGTCCTATTGAAGATTTCTGCCCTCAGCCTCCCATCTCACACGTCCTCCAAGGAGTCCCCTCGCTCCTCTATTTCAACCTCCTCCTCCTTTCTGGCTCCCTCCTTCACCTGGGAAACATGCCGGAGCTCATCTCTAGTTCCAGGTGCCAATCTGAGTTTGACTATATTCTCCTTGAACAAAAGAAAGATGGCTGGGAGCAGCAAGGAAATATTTTGCTCTGCCCAAGTAAATAAATACAGGCAGAAAATAAAAGAGTCAATAAAAATAATTTTTCCCTTGACCCTGTACCCATCTATGGCCATTCTCCTATTTATCTCGACTCATAGTCTCTGATGCCTCAAAGTTAAGGGGTCAAGCATTAAGCCCATCCTGTTGTCTGTAACATTCACCATCACAGGATACATTTAGGAGTCCATGTATATGACCTGGAAGGACATGGCTTCGGAATCAGAAGACCTTGCTCTGGCATGGACAGTGAAGCTAGTTGTTGGTATTGAGCTGGACATTTCATCTCTCTGGCTTCAGTTTTGAGATGTGTGAAATACATGGACTGTGCCATATTATTTCTTAATTTCCTTACAGTTCTATATAACACATACGGGTCTTTTATTTGCACCTGCAGCCTGACCAGCCTCTTCTCTCATTATTCCTGCCCTTCAACTCAATTCTTTAGCCCTACTCTCTCATCTTCTGTGTCTTTGCCAGTTGCTTGGAGTGGGATGCCCTATTTTCCATGTCTTCCTGTGGACCTACTGTACACAGTTTTCAAGTTTCAGTGCTACCTTCCCTGTGAATCATTCCTTGGCATCCTCAAGATTAGGAGCTCACTCCTCTATGCATCCAGTGCACTGAATGTGTACCTGAATGATAGCATCGTCCTCAGGGCCTTAAACAAGTCTGTCTCCCCAAAAGGCCATAATGCCCTTAATGCAGGAATCACATTTGTGTCAGTCAGGGGCCAGTTTCAGAGAACAGAATCCACTCAAACCCGTTTAAGCAGGAAAGGATTTATTACAGATATTATAGTAAATGGCTATCGAGTCACTGGGAGGGGAAAAGGAAGACTCAAGATTAGGCATTCAGGAACCACTTGTGAAACCACACTGCAGAACCAGGCACCCAGAGAGCACTACTTCTTTTGATATCAGGAAGTCTCCAGCTTCATAAAAGTATCACCATTACAACAACCAGGAGCTAAATTCTCTCCATAATCATCTCATAGTCAAATTCTCAAAAAGAACAAGAGCCTGTGGACTCATCATCACCCCCATTTGGACAATGTTTCTTGCGCCAAGTCACCTCCTAAATTTCTGATCAATTTAGAGATTGACTGCACTGGGGTCATGTGCTAAGTGTGGTCCAAAGGGCTGCAGCCAATGGAAGTTAAGTTTATCTGGTACAAACACAGTGTAAAGGGCTTGCGGGGGGGGGGGGGGGGGGGGGCGGGGGGGGAGACAGGAGTGTGTGTGGCCAGTCAGTTCCTCTTTCCTTTTGCTGAGAAGAGCAATTTTCCTCCTACTGTAAGAGATAGCAATTAAATTCTAATCTGCTTTTAGCCCTAACAGTCTCTTCAGCTCATGCCTCCCACAGAACACCAACTGCTTTAACAAGATGGGGCAGGATCATAGAATCTTAGGAATAGGAAGAAGTTCAGGGGTCATAAAAATCCACTGGTTACCATATACCAGTTTGTAGGAGGAAAACAACACAATGTAAATAGTTTTGTTTTATCTAAATACTAGAGGCCTGGTGCACGAGATTCATGCACTGGGGGGTGAAAGGGAAGGAGGGGTAGGCGGGTCCCCTCAACCAGGCCTGTGCCCTCTCAGGAGCTCTCGGGGGATGTCCAACTGATGGCTTAGGCCCCCTCCCCTCGGGCAGTTGGACATCCTTAGCGCTGCCACGGAGGTGGGAGAGGCTCCCGCCATCGCCACTGTTCTCTCCAGCCGTAAGCCTGACTTCTGGCTGAGCATCTGCCCCCTGGTGATCAGCGTGCATCATAGCAACTGGTCGTTCTGCCGTTCTGTCGATTTGCATATTACCCTTTTATTATATTACTAGTAACCTTATGCATGAATCCGTGCACCAGTAGCTTGCTGCTGCCTTCCTGTAGCTCTCCGCCACCAGCTTGTAGCTTGCTGTTCCACCCTCCTGCTGATCCGTGATCCAGTCATTATGCGGTCTGTCCTTACACTTCACGGCATAATGACCATTTGCATATTACATCTTTATTATATAGGATTATACAGTATAGGATATTCAATTTAAAGACCTGGTTTTCTTGTAAGATTTTTCTTTGTCCTCCTATTTCTTTTGTGATTGATAAATGGGTTTGTAGTCCATAGCTTTTGTTTGTTTAGGCTTTTCTTGGCAAAATAACAATTGGGTTGTCCTTTGTTAGTCTTCCCTTTGAGTTGCTTGTCCATTTTTAATTTTATTCTGATCATATCCCCAAAGGTCTATACAATAGCTACACTATGACTTCTTGTGTTACTATTTCTTCATCCATTTCATTCTTTTTTAAAAAAAAAACAATTTTATTTTATTATTTTTTAAATCCAAACCCAAAGATATTTTTCTATCGATTTTTAGGGAGAGTGGAAAAGAAAGGGAAAGACAGAGAAACATTGATGTGAGAAAAACACATTGATTGGTATTGGTTGCCTCCTGCATGATCCCTGACGAAGGCCCAGGCCAGGGAGGAGCCTGCAACCAAGGTACGTGCCCTTGACTGGAATCGAACCTGGGACCCTTCTGTCTGCAGGCCGATGCTCTATCCACTGTGCCAAACCGGCTAGGGCATCGATTTCATTCTTTATTCTCTATCAACTATCAGGATATTGACTTCAGGGTCTCAAGACACTGAACAAGTATCTAGACATGTGATAAGATAAAGGGTATACTTTCTCTGTTTCTTTGTCACTTCCTCCATCCCTAGTCATGACATGGGGAATTATTTTGACCTTTTATTCTTATACATAAGGCCCAGCTCATTTTGTGAAAAAACAAAAACAAGCACACACAAAAAAGTGTAATGTGTAATTTGTCTTAACATGTTTTCTCTACATCAACTGGGATTATTTTCAGCATTTACAAATATGCAGTTTATTTTTATTTTTTCAAACTCTACCTTTTATTACATTTATACATAGATGGGCAAAAGTAGGTTTACAGTTGTAAGTATGCAACACAGAGCTTATTATTGTGTTATTTATTTATTTATTTATTATTTATTCACTTTATTTGTAAACCTACTTTTGCCCACCCCTGTATTTCTGTTATATTTTCTGGGACATCTTTTCCTGAATTATCTCACTTCTTTTATATCTTTATAATCCTATCTAATAAAGAGGGAATATGCAAATTGACCATCACACTGTCACAAAGATGGCAGTGCCCATAGCCACAAGATGGTGGCGCCCAGTCCACTCAGCCCCACTGGAGTCCCACAGTCCTTGCAGCCCCACCGCTGAGAGCAGACAGCGGGGCATGGGGGTTTTGTCTACGTGGAGGCGGCAAAGCCCCCAGGCCCTGCAGAGAGCAGAGAACCACGGGAGTGGGCCTAAGCCATCAGTAGGACATCCCCTGATGGCTCCTGGATTGGAGAGGGTGCAGGTTGGGCTGAGGGATCCTCCCCCCTCCCCCGTGCATGAATTTCATGCACCGGGCCTCTAGTTAGGTATAAGCATCTATGACTTTGTCTACCCATTTGTAAGCATTTATTTATTGAAATACATATTGTTTCATTCTAGGTTGCTTTCCTGGGCCTGGGAGCCCTCAGATCTACTTCTTGTCCTCTCTAAGGTCTGCTCTTTGTCTCAGGTGGGAGGACACCTGCAGGCGGAGCTCCTAGGCTCCCATCAGCCATTTCCAGTTGGGTTTGTCCAATGGGAGATGCAAATGGGAGACTGGAGCCGGGAGAAGAGGAGAAGCTCAGACCCAGGGGCTGTGTCTTTTCTCAGTGGCCCCACCATTGCCCAGCAAGTCAATCAAGGTCTCAGCTTCTGTCAGGTGACCCTGGGTCCCTGGTCTGACAATGCCACCTGTCACCTCAGCCTGCAGAGCCAGAGACGCCTCTTGATGGTGTCAGCTCTGGGGTGCCCCTGCTGTAAGTACTCAGAGGGGTTTCTCTCTCCCAGGTTGGACCCCAACTGATAGAAAGATAAGTTCTCAGAGGCAGAACTGCTGGGTCAAAAAATTAGGATTTTAAAACTGAAACGTAAAGACGTTTTTCCTGCTGCCTTTCTGTCCCATAAGCCCTTTCCTCCACCTAGTTCTCTGTACTGCACACTCTCCGGGCCCTTCCCCCTCCTCCCTCCCATCTGTGTCCACGACCCAGCCTCTGGCCGTTGGACGTCCCTCCAGTCTCATTACTCTTTTAAAAAATGATAAACAAAATCAAAGAGATAAGAGCGGGCGCCACCACTTCCTGGTGGTAAGTGAGATCTATGCTTTCAGAGCAGGCCCAGGCAGGTGGAAAGAATAAGCAATGCTCTGGGTGGTTCAAGCAAACATGGACTCCCCTCTGTCTGTCAGGAGCGAGTGGGGGGAGGGAGCGAGGGAGGGCTGGCATTAATTATTAATGTTTTGGAAATCGCGGGGATTAGGTAGAGATGCTGAACTCACCACTTCCTTTCCTATCAGGAGTCTGTGAAGGAATGACACCTGCTCGGCCGCTTCAGCTGCCGGTTTTAAAGTTCGGTGGGACGCCGTCGAGGAGCCAAGGGACCTCGGCGGCCTGTGACACCGAGCCCCCGGGTGGCTTGGGCTCCATGCTGCCGGCTCAGAAGGCCCGGCCCTGGCTCCCAGGCAGTGCAGATGGCTTGCTGTAAATCCAGTGCCTGCGTCTTTTCCATGCATCCGACCTGGCTCTCCTCGGAAACGAAGCGATCACCCAAACTTGGGTGAATTTACCAAATAAATCTACCAGCTGACTTTTACAGGCTGCTGATTAGCCTTTGACTTCCTCTGAATGTGTGGCCCCTAAAGATCTCCTTATTTAGCAATATGTCATAGTCAAGAAAAAGAAGTTTGATAGCAAGCCGTTCTTTGAGAGTCAAGATAGGCAGTCAGCCTTGGGACGGGGAGCCCTGGTTTGGGAGTCAAGAGATGAGTTTGAGCTCTGGCCTTGCCACTGACTAGTCGAACAAGCAAAGTCAGCCATTTACTCCTGGTGAGGTTCTTATCTGTTAAATTAAGTGTGAGGAAGTAAAGAAGTTAATACACAAGTGCAAGCTAATGTTGTTATTCACTTTTTCAAGTTTATTTTTCCGATACTGGTTGTGGATGGGTGCTGGCCCTCCTGCCGCTTGCATCCTTTTATTAGCTCGTTATTAAAAACAATAGGTTAAACAACGCGTGGGTTAGGATAACTAGTTAGGAGCCACCATCAACCTCGGTACATGCGTTAGGGGTAGGGAACAGGATCTGAGAGCCAACACCAAAGTGACCCCCCCGTTTGATCGTGTGGTTTCAAAATGACACCGGAAAAGCCTAGAGAGGCTTGAGTGAGGGCTTGTCCCATTTCCTCTGCCTCCTCTCTCAGCGTGTCCTTTCTTTTCTTTTTTTAATATATTTTTATTGATTTCAGATAGGAAGGGAGAGAGATAGAAACATTAGTGATGAGAGGGAATCATTGTTTGGCTGCCTCCTGCACGCCCCCTACTGGGGATCAAGCCTGCAACCGGAGCATGTGCCCTTGACTGGAATCGAACCTGGGATCCTTCAGGCCCGAGGCAGACGCTCTATCCACTGAGCCAAACCAGTGAGGGCCAGCGTGTCCTTCCTGACAGTGTTAGGATATTCCTCCTCAGTGCCCTGTGGCTTTCCTCCTGTACAGTTGCAGGGACAGGGCACCCTCAGCAAGCCAGAACCTGTCTCGGGCCGACTGGGGACAGCGAGCAAGATTAAAGGGAACAACCTCATGGAACAGACCCAGAAAATAACATTAACCCAAGAACAAAGTGGATGTCACTTGTGATTTAACATGTAATATCAAGGGAACAAAAGCATTTTTTACTGTCACTGAAGCTTTGTTGTCCCGGGTCAGAAAAACTAAATAGGAGAGAAATGAACTTCACCAGCTTCCAGCTCTGTTCTTACAGATGCTGGGCTGGAGCCACTGCCTCACCTTCCACACCCCTTCAGGCCGTACGAAGAGCCAGCAGACATCTGGTCCTTGCATGCTAATGAGCCCAGTTTCACAGATGCCCTATAGACTGTATTTTTGTCCCTGATCCAGTAGGATTTCCCCAAGTTTTTCTAGGATTGTATCAGGCACTATGAGACCATGAAAAGTCGGAAACAGATTGGGATTCAATGAATGGATTAAGTAAACAAATAAGTGTTGGGTGCTTTTCATATGTCAAGTACAGCCCTAGTCAGTGCACTGAAAATAGAGCTGTGAACAAGAGAGCTGATCCCAGCCCTGGAATAGCTTCTACTCTGGTAGGGGGCTAGGAGGGAGCAAGATAGAGAAATAAGAATTTAAATAAATATGTACCAAATTCAGGCAGTGATAGTGTTATTTAAATAATAATAATAGCCCAGCTGGTGTGGCTCAGTGGTTGAGGGTCGAGCTATGAACCAGGAGGTCACAGTTCATTCCTGGTCAGGGCACATGACGGGGTTGTGGGCTCTATCCATGGTAGGGGTGTTCAGGAGGCAGCTGATCAATGATTCTCTCTCATTATTGATGTTTCTATCTCTCTCTCTCCCTCTCTGAAATCAGTTTAAAATAAATAAATTTAGAATAAAAAAAGAGAGAGACTAGAGGGAGCCATAGGGGGAGAGCTTCGGAGCAGGTTTCTGAGAGTAGAGGGTGCATTTGGAGAAGTTCCCCGTGTGCTGTGCTCGGGATCCTCGCTAATGCTATTTGAGAGATGCCAGTGAGACTGGAATTACTTCTAATTACTCCTGACTGCTGGGGTCAGTCTGCAACTCGCTGGAGAGACAGAGCCAGGTGGGTGTCTGGGCTTTATTTTGCCTCCCTATACATAAAAGAACCCCCTTTTCCAGGAAATTGCCATATTTGCGGGACAAGAAGCTGAAATACTTAAATTAAGGAGGCATGAAAGGATTAGAACATAAGACAGTACACAGTAATGTATGGCACTAAGTAGAATCAAAGATTTAAGCTATAGCTAGAGTGGTAGAGCCCATCGTGATTCACAAAATGTCCTACTAACCGCTGTTTCCTGGGCACGAAGGACACCTACCAAAAATTGTGGCGAGCCCTTTGACATTTTGACAAGTAATCCACTCTGTGTGAAAAGCATATTTCTGCAAGGGAGTTTCTAAATAATACTTTTGCTTTTCCACTGTGCAAATAGGAGTCTTCATTGATGTAGCATTTAGTGTGAGAATGCCTTCCCGATCGCCGGCGCACCCTTTCACAGACCGTCTTTGATGAAAAATTAAACAGAGGCTGAAAAGACTTCCTGCTTCACAGCTAATGAGCAGATAAGAACACATGCAGGAAACTTGCAGAGTCAAATAGAAAATTTGCATCTAAACTCCTTTAACATAAAATAACTGCACTTTTCAAATTTTTAATTATAAAAATAATTATGTATTATGAAATACTATGTAGAAAAGAATGAGGTAGGCCTCGACATATTGACATGTAAACATATTTATTATTTGATGTTGTTGTTGCTTTTTAAAGCCTTGTACAGAGCAATATGATAAAGAGACCCAAGGTGACAAAGACATACACCCAGGGAGGCTAAGCAGGTATAAAAAAATGTGATGGTCCAGGTATCTGACAATAGGCACCATGCTGTTCTATGTTGTGAAAACGTATTGCTTGTGTAGCTATGCAACCTTTTAAATCATTGTGTGGATCAAACAAAACACCATACTGGGAGTGTCCAGTTCCCCTAAGACTGTAAGCAATTATATATATATATATATATGGAGAGAGAGAGCAATATATATATATATATATATATATATATATATATATATATATATTTATGAGAGAATATTTTCTTACATATATATGCATTTTGTAAATGCAAAATAAAATACCTGGAAAAATACTTATATAAGCTTTTATTGGTGCTTATCTTTGAGAAACCAAATTTGGGGAAGGGAGATTGGTGAGAGAATGTGTTTAAGTGGAATTTTAAGTTTTACGCTCTATTTCTCTATTGTTTGACTTTTACAATGGGGATGTATGTAGTCATGTATTAATGACTAACCACACTTTATAAAAATTAAAAAATAATTCATAAAGCTTGTGGAAAATTTGGAAAAGAATGAAAATAATAGATAAAAATCACCTATAATCTCATAAACTCAGATATAAATGTTGATCATTGTTTTAACCTGCTCGTACAGAATGTCACAGCCTGGATGGTTTAAACAGCACACGCTTATTTCTCACAGTTCTGGAGGCCAGGAAGTCAGAGATCAGGGTGCCAGCACGGTCCAGTCCTGGTGAGTCTCCTTCTGGGCTTGTTGCCTCCTTACTGCACCCTTACACAGGAAAGAGAGTTCTCCTATCTCTTCCTCTCCTTCTGAGGAAAATAATCTCATCATGACAGCTCTGCCTTCAAGATCTCATCTGCACCCAAGGTCCCGTCTCCAAATACCATCACACTGGGGATTAGGGCCTTGAATGAATTGGGGTTGGGGCATAATAATCATATTTAGTCTTTAATACCAGAAAGTATTTCCATATCTCTTCATTGTTTGTTCAAAGCTTACTCTCCCTGAAGACAGATAGGTAGGCATATAGATACAATAGACTCCACAATAATAAAAATTTGGATACTATTTGGTGGTTAGCTCCTGACCCATTCCTTTGTCAAATGCTGGCACATCAGAAACACCAACTATGTGATCAGAGAGTTGGGGCTTTGTGCCCCGACCTCCCTGATTTCAACCTGTAAACGTTAATAAAGAGAAACCCCATTTAAGGTGGAACCAGGCTAGAAGAGAGAACTCTCACACAACCCCCGTGCCACTCAACACACGCTATGGACCCCAACAGGAGGGCCATACCTTGCGTCTCTGACAGGAAGTGATACTACTCACTACCTCCGCAGGAAGTAGGAAAGATTCTTCCTTGTCCAGTATCAGCTCAGCCAATGGGAGACTGTCACAGCTCAGCCAATGAAAAGCCACCATACTTGGAACTTTCAGTTTCCTCGGATAGAAGAGCACTCCTCTCCTTTGTTTCTCTGGATTTACACGTAGTTGGCCACTAGACTGCATGTCCTGAGTTGCAATTCTTTGTTCCCAAATAAGCCCATTTTGCTGGAGAAATATCTGGCTGTTTATCTGCTGAGGTCGACAAACCCATCTTTGCTTCTTATTGGGCAAACTGGGGCTTGTTCACTGAAACTGTTCCTAATGATCAAAATGGGAGTCATGGCAGAAATGGGAGTAATGACAGGGTTCTGGCAGGAAACCAGTGACACCCATAAAATAAATCACCTGAGAAGAGTTTAGTAAAATCTAATGAAGGAGCCGTTTACAAACCTGTGGGCAAGGTGTAAGGAAGCCGCAAGGAGAGTGCAGTAACTCCGGGTGGGAACAGGGCCATTCCCACCTGTAGGCCCGAAGGCAAGAGGGACACAGTCAGTCACCAGGACTCAGAAGGAGCACGTGGTGTTGAGATGCCAGCCCGACAGGAGGGACAGCTTTTGTGAAGCCTGATGTGACTGTGCAGGTGGGAAGCTCCGAGAACAAGTCACCCGAGCTCAGGCACCTCCTCCCTCTCACCTTCTGCAGGTGCTTTCCAGTTGAAGTCCAGCCGTCCTGGGACTTGGGCCCCCATCAGAATCACCTGCAATTCTTGTTGAAATGCAGACTTCTGATTCAATGCTGGGGGGAGGAGGGTTGGATTTTTCAAAAAAATACATATTTTTATTGATTTCAGAGAAGAATGGAGGAGGAGAGACAGAAACATCAATGATAGAGAATCATTGATAGGTTGCCTCCTGCATGCCCCTTCTCTGGGGATCGAGCCCACAACTCGGGCATGTGCCCTTGACCGGAACCGAACCCGGGACCCTACAATCCGCAGGCCTATGCTCTATTCACTGAACCAAACCAGCCAGGATGAGGAGGGTTGGATTTTGCATTGCAACATGTTTGCCCATGATGCTGATTCAGCTGCTCAGGGGACCAGACTTGGAGAATTACCGATGCAGTCTTGCGCACAAGGGACGGTGGAGAATGTGGGGAGCGGTTCTGAAGGGGCGATGGAAGATATACAGCACTAGTGCTGTTAGGAGGTTAGGTAGGATGAATGTTTTAAGTGCTTGTCATGCTGGAGGTGGTCCTGAAATGTCCCCTTTGCTCGGCTTCAGACCTCAGAGTGCTTTTGACTCCTTTGGACTGTTGTCGCTCTGCTCAGATCTCTGACACCCACGTTAGAGGGCTCATAGGGTCCTAACTCCGAACTTGGCCTCACCATCTGGTTTCTGCAGCTTCACCCAAACGCAGAGCACTCCTGTGCCAGCCTCAGGCTTGCTCAGATTTTACCCTGGGACATGCTCTTCTTTGTAAGAGCATCACTTTGAGCCCTTTGTGCCAACACTGTCTTTAGTATTTGAGCTCGATGCTGATCCTCTCTTTAGTTCTGGAGCTTTTTAAATTTTATTTTAAATGAATTTATGATCCAGCAGATGCAAAACTTTAGAACGTTCCCTTTTAAAAAATATTCTCAATATGGATGTTTTCTCTTTTATCTCCAAATGGCTAAACAAATACCTACTATAGTAACAACTATGTGACTTCTTTGGGGAGGTAAAAATTCTTTTGCATTTCACTGGGAAATATGCATTGCCTGCAGCACATTTTTTCAAGTTATCAGAGTCCAGCCCTGTTCACCTATTTTGAGCTGTTTTGCATTCTTCTTAAGTTGTAACTGATAAATGTGTAAATTCTACCTTGTCAGGTAATGATTTCTGACTGACCTCTTCCCCTCTCTAGAAAAACTAGTTTTGTCTCTATTTCCAATTATGTAAGCAAATAGTTTCTGATGGTGTAAAATGACTTGTCCATTTCTTGCACCCAAATCCTCCTGACTAACATAGTCCTTATAAATTGGGGTCAGTAACATTTCCTGCCTGCCCCATAGGTTCCTGTATAGAAGCACTTTGAAAGTGAAATGGCACAATGGGCCCAAGGTCGCCTATCATTACTTGAGCCAAATTAAGCTGAGACAAGTTTGAATCATATATGAGCGATTATTCCAATAATGCCAGCAGTAAGGGGAGAGCAGTTGGTCACCCTGGAAATTCTCTCTGACCCCCTCACCAGTTGGCTGATTATATGCACACTAGAGGCCCAGTGCACGAAATTTGTGCATGGGTAGGGTCCCTAAGCCTGGCCGGTGATCAGGGTTGATCTGCAGGGCGACTGGTGGGGTGATCGGGGGTGGGGGTAGGGGGGAAGTCTTGCCTGGTGGCCTGGCACCACCCACTTGCTGGCCCTGCCCACAGCCGCCGGTTGCCTCCCTCTGCCTGCTGGCACCTGCCTTGGCTGGCCTGGTGTCGCCCGCTTGCTGGCCCTGCCCCCGCCGACTGGTTGTTCCACAGGTCATTCCCCTGTTCGGCCAATTTGCATATTAGGGTTTTATATAGATAGATGAGGGAGATGATAGCTACGTGCAGCTACAAGCAAAAGTATAACATGGAAAGGGGAGGGGAGAGTCTGCAGTCTGGCCTTCGGGGGCTCAAAGCCCAATAACAAGGTAGCTAATCTTCTATGATGTTACAAACAGCTCAGCCTGTTCCTGGGGCTGGAGAATGGTCAGTAGTTCCTGAGAAAAATTCCTGGAGGTGGTCAGGGTCTGGGCACAGCAACTAAATCAGAGTGTCCTGTCCTTGGTCTGTTCTCAAAAAGGTATTTCTTTTCTGATTAATGGACCCATGGAGGTATCTTATCCCTTTATAGCCTTGTTTAATCTTCCAGTTTCCCAGGGTCTGTAAGAAAACTTCTTATCTATAGTTAATAAGGTGAACAATTATTGGACAACTGTGGCTCTATCCTTATTACATGCCCTTCCCCACTGTCAAAAGGTGTTTGAGAATACATTTTCTAAAGGATGACATATAGTCCATGAAAGATATGACACATAGACCCTTAGGTGGCTGAATTCTTAAATATCTCCCTCTATAAGTCCAAAAATTAGAAAAGAAATTAGTTTATGCACATGCCCTTTAGGCATTAACAAAACTGCAGTTTTCACTTTTGATGCTAAACTGTAAAACCAGGTTTCTCTCGTGTATTTTTTGTAAATTGCAAAGTTGGAATTTGTTGTAAATTGGCTGTTGGAATTGAAGAAAAATAATGGTCAAGTAGAAAGACCTTCAGTAAATGGAATATTAAAAACACAGTGATCAGGCTCGGTGGCGTGGCTACTGGTTGACTGTCGACGTATGAACCAGGAGGTCATGGTTTGATTCCATCAGGGCACATGCCTGAGTTGTGGGCTTCATCCCCAGTAGTGGGTGTGCAGGAGGCAGCCAATCCATGATTCTCTTTCATCATTGATGTTTCTTTCTTTTCTTTTCTTTTTTTTAAATATGTTTTTATTGATTTTTTACAGAGAGGAAGGGAGAGGGATAGAGAGTTAGAAACATCGATGAGAGAGAAACATTGATCAGCTGCCTCCTGCACACCCCCCACTGGGGATGTGCCTGCAACCAAGGCACATGCCCTTGACCAGAATCGAACCCGGGACCCCTCAGTCCGCAGGCCAACGCTCTATCCACTGAGCCAAACTGGTCAGGGCTTTCTTTTCTTTTTTTAACTAATCCAGTAAATATGTTTTTGTATGTTTGTTTTTATATTTGTTGTTGAGATTATTACAGATGTCCCTCTTTTTTCCCCCATTGCCCCCTTCACCTGGTTCGCTCCCTGCCCCAGGCCTTTGCCACCCTATTGTCAGTGTCAATAGGTAATACATACTAGTATCCTAATATATAAAAACCCTGGGTCGTAACGAGGCTCGACCAACCGAGGCTCGACCAACAGGAAGTCAGTCCTGCAGTCAGGACTGGGTTGCCGTGGCAACCCAGCACTGACTGCTTCGGCTGCAGGCGCA
Organism: Cnephaeus nilssonii; assembly: GCF_951640355.1. Classification (NCBI taxonomy): domain Eukaryota; kingdom Metazoa; phylum Chordata; class Mammalia; order Chiroptera; family Vespertilionidae; genus Cnephaeus; species Cnephaeus nilssonii. The sequence goes on from NC_137083.1 coordinate 12,246,821, forward strand.
ATGCCCCAACACTGACTGCTGAGGGGTTGTGAATCAGGGCCAGAGAGAGACCTGAAGAGAGAAGCAGGGACTGATCCATTGCCTCTGTGGCAGCTTTTGATCAGCACTTGCCTCTCTCTTTCTCTCCCATTCTGTCCAGCAGCCACACCTCCCTTTCTCTCCAGGCCTCCACCGGGACTGCTGATCAGCCCCACCTTTCTGATCAGGCCCCGTAGATAGGCCCAGAAATGCTGACTGGCATAGAAACCGACCAATCACAACCAAATCTGGGTGAAGTGTGAGGAACAAATGGCTGCCTAGGAGGCAGAGCTTTTGATGCTGACTGGCAACTGAACAATCAGAACCAAATTGACCGGCAGAGGAGGGCAGTTGGGAGCAAGATCAGGCCCGCAGGGGAGGACAGTTAGGGGCAATCAGGCAGGCAGGCAGAGGCAGTTAGGGGCGATCAGGCAGGCAGGCAGAGGCAGTTAGGGGCGATCAGGCAGGCAGGCAGAGGCAGTTAGGGGCGATCAGGCAGGCAGCAGGTGAGTGGTTAGGAGCCAGCAGTCCCAGATTGGGAGAGGGATGTCCAACTGCCGGTTTAGGCCTGATCCTACAAGGATCGACAGTTGGACATCCCCCAAGGGGTCCCCGATTGGAGAGGATGCAGGCTGGGCTGAGGGAACCCCCTCTCCCTGTGCACGAATTTCATGTACCGGGCCACTAGTATGCAAATAAGATCTTTGTTTAATCTCTTCCCACCCACCATCCCCCTTTCCTCTGAGAATTGTCGGTCTGTTCCTTTTCCATGCCTCTGATTCTATTTTATTCACCAGTTTATTCTGTTCATTAGATTTCTTATTTTTTTAATTTGATTTTTAGATTTAATTGTTGATAGGTATATATTTGTTGCCATTTTGTTGTTCATATTTTTTATCTTTTTCTTCTTCCTCTTCTTAAAGAATACCCTTCAACATTTCATATAATACTGATTTGGTGGTCATGAACTCCTTAAGCTTTTCCTTGTCAGTGAAGCTCTTTATCTGACCTTCAATTCTAAGTGATAGCTTTAATGGATAGAATAATCTTGGTTGTAGGTCCTTGCTATTCATCACTTTGAGTATTTCTTGCCACTCCCTTCTGGCCTGCATAGTTTCTGTTGAGAAATCAGCATGGGCATTCCCTTGTAGGTAACTAACTGCTTTTCTCTTGCTGCTTTTAAGATTCTCTCTTTGTCTTTAGCCCTTGGCATTTTAATTATGATGTGTCTTGGTGTGGTCTTCTTTGGGTTCCTCTTGTGTGGGACCCTCTGTGCTTCATAGACTTGTAAGTCTATTTCTTTCACCAGGTAGGGGAATTTTTCTGTCATTTTTTCTTCAAATAGGTTTTTCATATCTTGCTCTTTCTCTTCTTCTGGCAACCCCATAATGTGAGTGTTGGTATGCTTGAAATTGTCCCATTGGCTCCTTACACTATCTTCATATTTTTGGATTCTTTTTTCTTATTGCTTTTCTGGTTGGGTGTTTTTTGCTTCCTCATATTTCAAATCATTGATTTGATTCTCAGAATCCTCTGCTCTACTGTTAAATCCCTATATATTATTCTTTATTTCAGTCAGTATATGCTAAATTTCTGACTCATCCTTTTCCATTTTTTTGACGTTTCTAGAAGATTCTTGAGTAATCTTATAACCATAGTTTTGAACTCTATATCTAGTATTTTGCCTTCTTCCATTTCTTTCATTTGTGACATGTTTGTTTGTCTCTTCATTTTGGCTGCTTCCCTGTGTTTGTTTCTATGTGTTGGGTAGAGCTGTTATGTCTCCCTTGAGTTGGTAGAGTGGCTTTCTGTACTAGGTGTTCTAGTGGCTCAGCCTCCCTAGTCACCTGAGCTGGGAGCTCTAGGTGCACCTCTTTGTGGGCTGTGAGCATAGTCTTGTTGTAGTTGAGACTTTATTGCTGTTGGTGTCACTGGGAGGAATTGACCTCCAGGCCAATTTGCTGTGAGGACCAGCTGTGACTACAGTGGGAGAGCTGCTGTGCAGGAAAGACCCTTATGAAGTAGGACTTGCTTCAGTGGGGCTTGGTGCTCACTGAGTCTGCCCCTTGAGTGTGTCACTTATGGATGTGTGGAGTTGTAATCTGTTCTGATCTGACACTGACCACTGGATACACTGGCTCTTGGGTCTCCAGGGAAGTGCAAAGTCAGCCACTGCTTGGGGCCACCCAGCAGGAACTAGAGTGAGATCTGCAGATTCCTCCTCTTTGTATCTGGTTTGGAAGTGCCCAGATGAGGCCCAGCTGTGAAGCAAGGCAGACTGGTGCTGGTGTCAGTTCTTGGGCCTTTTATTGATAGGTTTGGGGCTCCCTGACCCAGCTGCAGCTTGTTTGGCAGATTTTAGCCTGAGTAAGGGCCAGACATTCATATGAAAAAGCTGCTGCATGCAGCTTGGGTGGGGTTGTAAATTGGATGAGGCAGGGTCTAGGGCCGTGGTCGGCAAACTGTGGCTCACAAGCCACATGAGGCTCTTTGGCCCCTTGAGTGTGGCTCTTCCACAAAATACCATGGCCTGGGCAAGTATATTTTGAAGAAGAGGCGTTAGAAGAAGTTTAAGTTTAAAAAATTTGGCTCTCAAAAGAAATTTCAATCGTTGTACTGTTGATATTTGGCTCTGTTGACTAATGAGTTTGCTGACCACTGGTCTAGGGAATCACCAGGATGGAGCAAACAGAAATGGCTGCCAGTCAGCCCTGCCACCCTGAGGTCCCAACATAGGAATGATGATCCCTGTGAGCACCTCCGTTTGGGAGAATGCCACCCCCAGAGTTCCTGCCCCCATGCCAGACAATCCAGTTCCTCCTCACATGTGTCTGTGTCCCCCAGAGTCTCGCCCTGGTGCTGAAGCTCAGAGAAAGCAGGACCTTGTAAGTTCAGTTTGTGGTGCTGGCCTTTTAAGAGGAACAGCTGGGTCTCCAGCAGCCTCTGTGTCACTGAGCCCCAATATGCACTGGTTTTTACAGTCCATAGTTCTTACTGCCCGTAGAGACTTCTTTTCCCAGCTCTGGGAGCCTGGGCTGGGGGGCTGGTGTGAGGCAGGGACCTCTTGCTCCTCCAGGAGGCCTTGCAGAGATGATCTCCCTCCCGATTAAGAAAACATCACATGTGGGTGCTGGACCAACCCATTCTGCACCTCTTCTGCACCTCCTACCAGTCTCAGTGTGCTTTCTTCTTTACTTCTCTAGTTGTCAGACTTCCATTCAGCCAGCTTTCCAGTGGTTGTGGATGATGGTTGTTCTGTATTTTAGTTGTAATTTTGATGTGGATTTTGATGTGGTTGTGAGAAGCAGCGAGTACAGGGGTTTACCAATGCTGCCATCTTCAAATCTCATCATTGATGTTTCTATCTCTCTCTCTTGACCTCTCCCTTCTTTTCTGAAATCAATGAAAATATATTTAAAAAACAGAAACACACAAACAAAACACAGTGATCAGTACCACAAGATTTAATTAACTGCTGTGGCATTTCATTACTGGTATGTCATCTGTTGTGCCGTGCCAGCACAGCCAAGGGTTTGGCGAGCCTGAGGGAGGGCGGTGAAAGATTGAAGAAAAGACAAAGAGAATAAGCTGGTTCTAGGTGGATCTCCTGTGCCTGGATGAGGCCACAGAGAAAAGATCCAGACGGAGGGTGTGGGATGGGAATGGGGGCATGAGGACAAATATGTGATACCTTAATCAATAAAGAAATTTAAAAAAAAAAGAAAAGAAAAGAAAAGATCCAGACAGCAAGCTGAGCCTTTATTTTACAGCCAGAGGCAAACAAGGTAGTGGTCACCATAGTTACAATGTTCTTGTGAGTTTCACTTGTTTTGGCAGCACTTGCTGCATCTCCCACAGCCTATTAGCTACCCATATAAGATCTAGGGAGCGTCATAAGGTCAAGCTTAATTATGCTAAGAGGTCCGAGGCTTAACCCTATAGCCTCTCCCTACAGTCTGTGTTTGATTATTGGTCTCAGTCCTGTAAGTGGTTTAGTTTCTCGCTCATTATAGAACTGAGTGTTGGTTTCTGGCAAAACTTCCAAGACTCTTGTCATCTCTAAGGAATGTTACTTGGTTAATTTGCACACAAACAAGTGACTGTTCATTAAATCCCCTTTGGTAATTAGCTACTATAGAACCTCTCTCCACCACCTCCTCCCTTCAAAAAAGTGGCAGGCACTGTAAAACTAGAGTCTGAATATTTTTCTGTTTGTCTAAGCATTTTCTGAAAACCGGGTCTGAGTTAGGCTTTCTTAGCACTTGGTCTCCAGGTTACCAAGTGCCCTCAGTCTTGAAGCAGCATCCATCACGTGAACAGAGAGAAGGCGACACCCTCATAAAGAAAACCCTTCAAGGTTTGAAATCTGGTGACTCAAGTCATAGTTATAAAATCAGTAGGGCCCTAACCGGTTTGGCTCAGTGGATAGAGCATTGGCCTGCGGGCTCAAGTGTCCCGGGTTCGATTCTGGTCAAGGGCATGTACCTTGGTTGCAGGTACATCCCCGGTAGGGGGTGTGCAGGAGGCAGCTGATCGATGTTTCTCTCTCATCGATGTTTCTAACTCTCTCTCCCTCTCCCTTCCTCTTTGTAAAAAAAAATCAATAAAATAAATAAATAAATATCAGTAGGGGCCAGGTTTACGTTAACGAATCTTTGCTCTGGTTTAGAACTTAATATTAAATCATTTGAAAAGGCCATGGCAGACTCTTGCTATCTTCTATTCCTCAGCACAAACACGCTTTAACCAGCTAACCAGCATGTCTACAGTCCTATTGTAAGTTAGGTGTGTTTTTTTTATATTTATTTTAAAAGGGTAAATGTTTATTCACTAGTTAGTTCTGATTTTCAGATAATATAGGTATGTTTGCTATTGATAAGAAGTACTCATTTCCTCTTCCTCTTCTACTGTTGTGAATTTTAAAGCCGGCAGTGGTTCTCAACCTTGGCTGCACATCAGAATCAGTCATGTAATCAGTATAAAAATCATTAACAATATATTTTACCTTTTTTTCATGATGTCTTTGAAATCCAGTACGTATTTCATTTTCTTTTATTTATTTTTAAAGAATAGTTTATCGATTTAGAGAGAGAGAGGGAGGAAGGGAGAAGAGAGAAACATCATCAGCTGCACGTCTTGCACTTGGGTATGTGCCCTGATCGGTAAACCAGCAATCCCTCAGTGCATAGAACGATGTCCAACCAACTGAGCCACACCAACCAGGGCTCCAGTGTGTATTTTATACATAAAGCTCTTCTCGGTTCAGACCAGCCACATTTTAAGTGCTCAATAGCTCCATGTGTCTAGTGCAACCATATCGGACAGCACTGATCTAGACCCAAGAGTTCAAATGATTTTAAGAAAATGAAGATGTAAGACCGGTGTAAAAGCATGCTGAGAATCTTATCTTATCTTGCTAATGCAGCAAGTTATAGATCCTGGCAAAAAATGTTAGTTACTCCATACAAGGAGTATAAGTTTTTTGTTTTGTTAATCCTCACTCAAGTATATTTTTCCCATTGATTTTTAGAGAGTGGGAGGGAGGGAAAGATGGAGGGAGAGGGATGGGGGTGGGAGGGGAGAGAGAGAAACAGGGATGTGAAAGAGACACATTAATCAGTTGCCTCCCACAAGTGCCCTCCCCAGAGCCTGGGATTGAACCTGCAACCCAGGTAAATGCTCTTGACTGGGTATCGAACCTTTGATCCTTTGGTGCTTGGGCTGATGCTCTAACCATAGAGGCACGCTGGCCAGGGCACAATATACTAGTGTACTTTTTAAAACACTGGAGAAAAAAAATAGAACCAATCAAACAAAAGGTAGGGAGTGGAAAGAAAATTAAAGAAAATAAATGAGAAATCATGGCTGATAGTTAAAAAAATTATAGCCCATTCAAACTTTGGAATGCTGTGCTATAATTAAAAAGAATCAGATAGGCAGTCTCTGATGGCCCCAATGATCCCTGCTTAATAACACTGATGCTCTTGTGTAATTCCTACTCCTTGAGTGGGGCTGGATTTACTGACTCTCTCCTAATGAAGAGAATATGACAGAAGGAATGAGATTAGGCTATAAAAAGGATTTAGTTTCCATCTTGAATACACTCTCTCTTAGGTCTCTCACCCTGGGGAAAGCCAGCTGCCATGTCCTCAAGCAACCTTTCAGAGAGGCCCAGATGGCTGCCAACACCACATGAGATTCCCACCTCACTCCCAGGCAAGTGTTCCAATGAGACCACAGCCCCAGCCAACAGCTTGACTGCAACCTCATGAGAGACTAGGAGCCAGAGTCACCTAGGTAAGTGCATCTAAAACTCTTGCACAGAAACTGTGAGATAATAAATGTCTTGTTGCTTTAAGTCCCTAAATTTTGGTATAATTTCTTATGCAGCAATAGATAACTGACACAGTAGCTATATATTACCATTACATATAAAAAAAAAACAATTGCTGTTTAGTATATGTAGTATGATCCCATATATATGAAAACCACCAAAATTAAAATGTATAAGAAGTAGACAGAGTAAAATTTATTGATATACTAGAGGCCTGGTGCAAGAAATTCCTGCATGGGTAGGGTCCCTAGGCCTGGCCGGTGATCAGGGCCGATTGGGGCCTTCTGGCTGCCGGCCGGGGCCTTCTTTTGTTCTGCGCCGCCTCCTGGTGGTCAGCACACGTCATAGCGAGCGATCAAACTCCCGATCTCCCGGTCGAACTCCCCAAAGGACACTTTGCATATTAGCCTTTTATATATATAGATATGATTATTCATGCCTTTCCTTTTACCCTAGTCTCTCTCCACACACTAAAGTGAGCCTTGCCTTTCCTCACCTCTCTCCTCTTCACTCCCTCCCTTGCTGTCTTCCTTCCTTGCTCTTTTCATCTATTTGTTTAACAAATGTTTATTGAGCACTCACTGTGTGCCAAGCTCTGTATTGGGTCCCGGGGATAAAAAGGTTAGCAAAGACCCTGGCCCTCAAATTTCTTGGAGTATGTAGGGGAAGGTAGATCAATTAATCATACAAATAAATATAAAATTACAATTTTGGTAAAGTTACAAAGGAAAACAATACAATGCTAGGAGACTATGTAACTTGACCATGGGATTCACATCTAGTTTGACTCTAAATTCCCTGCTTCTCCTACTAACCACCCTTTGCCTCCTGCAAAGTAGCAAAAATCCCATCCTAGCCGAAACCGGTTTGGCTCAGTGGGTAGAGCGTCAGTCTGCGGACTGAAAGGTCCCAGGTTCGATTCCAGTCAAGGGCATGTACATTGGTTGCGGGCACATCCCCGGTGGGGAGTGTGCAGGAGGCAGCTGGTCGATGTATCTCTCGCATCGATGTTTCTAGCTCTCTATCCCTCTCCCTTTGTCTCTGTGAAAAATCAATAAAATATATATTAAAAAAAATCCCATCCTAAAGATAACATTGCTAATCCAGCTTCTCGAATTTCCTTTTGTCCTTTGAAACCATCAGGGTCGGTCACTATACTTGCATCAAAGTTGTCACTGCTGGGGTGTAGCAACATGATGTCAGGCTACGGATTCAGAGAGCCCCAGGCTCAAATGCTCACTTTGTCTCCTTCCGTCTCCGTGACACTGGGCAGGCCACCAGACCTCTCTGAGCCTCAATCCCCTCAACTGTAAAATGGGACTGATAGTACCTGCCACGCAGGTGGGACATAATATAATCAATAATTGGTTGTTATCATTAGTGCTTAAAACTGAGAATGTTATTTTTTTTCTAAATCTGGAGTCCTAAACCCAGGGAAATTGGGTGGATTGTCCAGAGTTAGAACCATACCTAAAGTCTAAGTCAGAATTTTCTACCTTATGTTCATGAAATCTTTCTCAAGATGAGAAACGTGTGTAGAAAAGCAATGGGAATATGTATCCACAAAAGGAAAAGACAGGACCTTAGGTGTTTGTGTTTATGGAGCCACCATTTTCTGTTAATCCCTTCTGAGTAAGAAGCTTCCAGCTAAAGCACTTTAGCTGTGTGTTGTGGCAGCAGTGAAGGGCGTGGTGTTGAGACTCGGAAACACCCTATGATTCTGGAAAGCTGGTCAGGGTTTTTGTTCCTGGAAAAATGACGTTAGGTTGTTTGTCTATTTACATCCAGTAAGACTATTATCTACTGAGTGCAATGCATCACAACCCTCTGGAGATATTTGGGCATCCGTTCTATTAAATTCGTGGCTCCTGGCTAATCCTTCCTCTTTTTTTTTTTTTTTTTTTTTTTTGACACCTCAGCTTTATCCAGATGAGCAAATTGTTGCCAATAGATGTGCATTATTCTGATCAGTTCGTAGGAAGGAGGCTATGGGAGTACAAGGGACCTGTCCCACTGAATGGTCCAGGGAGCCCTACACCCTTCAAGGTGGAGGCGTGGAGACACCTTGATGTGAGGGATAGTGTTGGACTAGGTTGTAATCCTGCTCTGTCACTCACTAGCCCTTCTTTACTGGAGGAGTGATAAATACTGCAGAAATACATGTATGCAAACGTTGTTACCTGAAGCTTGAAGGCAGTCCCTGGAGAAAACCTTAGAAAGGTGTCATTTTAGGAAACAACATAAAAGCACTTTAAAAACGCGAAACAAAAATGAATAATGAATAACGAGTATGCAGGAAGCTGAGGATGGCTGTCCTCAGGGAGTTACTTGCTGAATCTTGATTTCTAATATGTGGTTCTCAGACTCCTTAGTAAGAAGTGAGTCTCTCATCCAGGTGTTTCAGAAGTTGGAACTTGGCACCAAGCCCTAGAATTTCTCAGTGCACTTGACGAGTTGGGTCATTCTGAGGGCGCTCAGGACAGATCCAGGAGCCCAAAGGTCTGGGGTCAGATATACTAATGAGAGGTCCATGTCACTCCCATTTTCCCTTGTCTATGGCAGAGCCCACACTGCACAGAGCCTGGCAGCTCTAGGCAGCAAGGGCAATTCTCTGCTGTGCAAGTTTGGGAATGACAACTCCAGAATGTTCTGGCTTTTGTGAAACTCATTTGTTTTCACTAAAGAATGGGCAGGGAGCCTGGCTGGTGTGGCTCAGTTGGTTGAGCATCATCCCATGGACTACGAGGTCATGGTTCCATTCCCAGTCAGAGCACATGCCTGGTTTTGGACTCAATACCCAGTAGGGGGCATGCAGGAAGTAGCCAATCATTGTTTCTTTCTCATCATTGTTTCTCTATCTCTCTCCCTCTCCCTTCCTCTCTCTGAAATAGATTTTTTTTAAAAAATGGGCAGAGAGCTCATGCAGCTGCATTAGTTCGGAGGGCAGACCAGCTGCAATGAATGGAAATGTGCTGCCAGCCTTTGGTGTGCACAGCATGGCCTGCGGAAGCAGCAGGGACCCAAGGGAGAGAGGAACCATTCTTGGCCTTCAAGCTGTTCCTGTGCAATTTGAAATGTGTATACAAGGATTTAAATGTGTGAACTGTGTATTGAAGGATTGATTATTTAATAATCCCAGCTTCCTAAAACCCAGAAAAAAATAAAATTAAACACAAAAGGTCTCTCTGTACAGTCAAAAAGGATGTCACAAAGTTCATATGCTTTTCTCCTAGCTCTGCTGCTTTGGTCTTGCCCAGGGTACACTTAATCTTACTTCATACAAAAAATAATAATAATAATAATACAATCTGCCTTCGTCCTCCATAACAACTACTCCCAATGACCATCGATGCCTTCCTTGTAAAAATAATGTTCTTTCTTTTATGAACTGATTGTCTGGGCAGCATTTTTAAAATGTTGACTTCTTTTTCCCTCTCCCCTGACTTTTAAAAAATGATGATTCAGTGGCATTTAGAATGTTCACAGTGTTGTGCAACCACCACCTCTATCTAGTTCCAAAACATCTGCATTACTCAAAGTAAACCCCTAGACTCATTATGCAGTTTCTTCTCATTCTCCCTGGCCCTGGCCCCTGACAACCACAAATCTGCAGTCTGTGTGTACGGCGTTATCTATTCTGGATATCTACCTAATAAAAGAGTAACATGCTAATTGACCATACCTTTACGATGCCCACCAGCCAATCAGGAGTGAGTATGCAAATTAACCCAACGAAGATGGTGGGTTAATTTGCATATGCAGGCGCCAAGTGGCCGGAATGCTTGCATCATCGCCATGGTGACAATGCAGGTGTTCTGCACCACCCCAGCCGCTCCGGGTCTCTGGGCAGCATGGGAAGGCCGAAAGGCGGCTCCGGGCTAGAGGGGAAAGGTGGCTCTGGCCAGAGCGAAGGTGGTGCCAGCAGCCAGGGGAAGGAAGGCCCATTCTTGCATGAATCTTCATGCATCGAGCCTCTAGTTTCCTATAAATGGAATCATACAATATGTGGTCTTTTGTGACTGGTTTCTTGAACTTAGCATAAGGTTTCTTCAGTTTCATCCATGTTGTGATGTATTATCAGTACTTGAATCCATTGTATGGTTAAGTAATATTCCATTGTGTAGGTATTCCACAGTTTGTTATCCTTTCATCAGTTGATGAACATTTGCATTGTTTCCATGTCAGGACTATCATGAATAATGCTGCTAGGAATAGAACATTTGTGTGTTCCCTGACTTTTGCCAGCTCAGTTTCTCATCTCGATAATGCAAACGATAATGATACCTTCCTCATAGGACTGTTAGGATTAAGTGAGGATTAAACACTTAGAATAGTGCCTGGAACATGGTCAAAGTTCAATAAATTCTTGTTATTATTGTTTTATTATTTTTTAAATACATAACTCAGGAGTCAGTTCCCATCAGGGCAGATGACTTTACACATCTCAATCATTCTCTAGGTCATCATTGCATCACTTCAATAATTAGTGTAAGAAGTAGTGATCCTGAATCATAAGTGAAAGGTTAACAGTGAAATTATGATTGGTATTTTCTGGGTAAGAAGGCAAGGATGGGTAAGATATTGACCAGCTTCCATCAGACCTTAGCATTAGGTATGGTGAATAAGCTTGGCCTCACAAGGACCTGCAACAGAATATCTTTTTTTCAACTAATGAGCTATGAGCTTGCAGAGGACAAGACAGATAATAAGGGCCTTTGAGTGCTATTTTTCAAGCAGTAGAATTGTGTCATGAAAATCATAAATGAAGAGGAGCATGCTGACAATTCTGAGCCAATAGATTTGAGTGGAAGCTGGAAGATCAGAAAGGATGCTTATACAGGTGTTGAGGTATAATCCTTTTTTTTTTAAATCATCACCTGAGGGTATTTTCCAGCTTGATTTTCAGACAGAGTGAAAGGAAGGGAGGAAGGAAGGGGGGAGGGGAGAGAGGGAGGGAGGGAGGGAGGGAGAGAAAGAGAGAGAGAGAGAGAGAGAGAGAGAGAGAGAGAGAGAGAGAGATCATTGTGAAGGAGATAGAGATACAGCAATTGGTTGGCTCTTGCACATCCCCCACCGGGCGGGGGATCAAACCTGCAACCAGGGTATGTGCCCTTGACCGGGAATCAAACCCAAGACCCTTTGGTCCATAGGCCAATGCTTTAACCACTGCGGCAAACTGGCCAGGGCTGTGGTATTATCCTTGAGAGGTACTGGGCTTATAAAGAAGAAGCAAAGTACCAGGGAGGCACCTGTATGAAAAATTAATAGTAAATGGGAAGAGATGGACAAGGGAAGAGAAGATTCAGAACAAATGCTGTGAGCCAAGGAAGGGTGGTGATGTAATGAAAGGTGTTTGGACAGTTGAAAGGGAGCTGCTTTGAGCTAGGCCACGAGGAAGATATGGACATCAGGTGGTCATGTCACTTACGTCTAAGTTCTTACAGGTTTTACTGTCTATTTAGGAATGAAAGGAGATAAACTCTTGGATGCATTCTCAACATCCATTTTCTGCTTTTTCCTTGCTGTCATCAGTAGGATGGACTGCGATATACTATAGTAACAATTCCAAAATGTCAGTGATGGAACAACAGAAGTTCATTTCAGCTCGGCTGGGTCTGCACTCCTGCATCTTCATCATTCTCACCCTGGGACCCAGGCAGGCAGAGCCACCGATGATGGAAATGCTGCCTCAGATGAAAGAACTACTAAATGGAAGAGGGGCATTTAAACCTAGTTCCTTGAATTCTTTCAAAATTCAGTCATACCTGTTATGGTACCAGTTGAGTTGATATCATACATATTTTTTCAGGATTTTTTAAGTCTTCACAATAATCATTTTAATGGATTCACAATAATCTGTTGACAATTATGAAGCAGCAATTAGGAAAACATACAATTTAAGTTTGCATTTACTCAAAAATCACAACTGCATGAAAAAAATACTAGAAGGAAACATTAAATAATAATAATAATGTAAGCTAGGGTTGTTGTCTGTAGGTAGGATTATAGGCAATTTTATTCCCTTTCTTTAACTTCTATTACCTTCAATTTTTTTTTCAATTACAGTTGCATTCAATATTATATTTATTTCAGGTGTACAGAATAGCGGGTAGACATTTACTTCTATTGCCTTTGTTATAAAGTAGTATTTGCAAGAAATAATGATGTAGAGCAAATAGAGTTTCTCTCCTGTCCTCCATTTCACGTTGCCAGCAAGTCTCACCCTCTCTGAGGAAAAACATGTGCTCTACGTATTGGTACGCCTTATTCCAAGTACACATTCTTCACAGAAAAGTTTATTTTTGGTTCCAGGAATTCAGTTTATTATATTAACAGTCTACCAGAGCCAGAGCCAGACCATTACGGTTTCTTCCCTGAAGTGCTAATTTCATCCGAGTGTGGAGTGTGTTATTCCAGGTTGCTGTGGATTGATCGGGAATCTTGAGTAAATAATCGGTGAACAGGGCCCTTGATGGGATGAAAGCCACGTGACAGGAGTCCTAACAACACTGGAGAAATGAAGAGGTTAGCACTGAGGTGAAAAAGTCACTTCCAGAAAAGGTAAAAAATCTACCCATATAGGATTCCTTGTTTTCATTTCTATAAACAGGGAAAGATCTATAAGAATTGGGTTATGGCAAGGCAGAAACAGCTAAACTAAGTCCTCCTCTGAAGTTTCTTTTGATATGATTTGGTAGAGCTGGTGTGGGCGTTCTAAGGAATAGGGAAATATATCCAAGGGTAAAATAAAAATCAGTGAGCTTATGACCCTAGCAAAGTGGTAACTAAGGAGACAGCCTCTTCCTGATGTCAAGTTGCTACAAGATCATCTGTATGACCTGAGCAATTAAGCAGTCTCTGCCTACTGGGCCTGTGATGGCTGCCCCCACCCTCCACCCCACCCCCACTACCATCACTAAAGATCACTTCTTCGGGATTCTCTCTATTTATCAAACAAACATTTGAAGGCCTACTAGCTGCTAGGCATTGAGACAGTCCTTGGGAGATTACCAACTGGTTTATAGGCCTTCCTATTGTAGAACCTGTAATCTAGTTAGACAGAAACTAATCAGAAAAATCACAAAAATAAATATAATTGCAACTGTCATAGGTGCTACCAACACACACACACACACACACACACACACACACACACACACACACACAATTTGGTTCTAACAAGAGCATAAGATAGACTGATTTGATCTAACCGTGAAAGTCAAGGGTGATGACAGAAAGACATGTAAAGGATGAGTCAGCATTAAGTGAGGAGAAAGGAACAGCATGTTTTAGGCAGAAGCACGTTTCAGAGCGTCCCAAGTCTTTCTGGTTTGACTGGCAGCCTCCTGAATTACTGCAGGAGTGGCAGTAACTTTGGCAGCCCCATTTGGCAGTGCCTGGCACAGAAATGCTTAATACATGCGGACTGTTATTATAATCCTTCGTGTTTAGCCTGGACAATACTATAGGATGTTGGTGTGTTGTGGAGATAGTACCTAGGAGATAATGGAATGCGCAGCCTGAGTTCTGAGGTCGTCAAATCCTGAAGGAAATATGGTTTCATGGTTCAGAGTATATGGCATTGGAGTCCCTTCACTCCTGTTATGTTCCTTTTGACAACTACCCCGTATCCCCACAGTGTCACCTGCTACAAAGCTGCTTCTTTCAAATGCTTGGGAGAAAGTCAGCCTATTGTCACAAAACGTGAGAAATCTCCCTCTCAGACCTCCCAGAAATTGTAAATACCTAATGAAAGGTGACTATTAGAATAAACTGTCACTTTCAGCTGCACCGATAATATTCACTTTAAGCAGAAGCTCCGTCTAAACCAGGAAGTCTAACAATGTTGCAACTTCCTCTACAAGAATCACTTCATTGTAACAAATAAGAATTTTTGATGGAAAAGTTAAAAATGTCAGCAAAGACATGCAGGAAGTCACTCCCTGCTCCCAATTCCCAAAACAATTTCTCCGTTCTCTGAACACATTTTTCAAGCCTCTCTTAGGACATTTCCCCATCTTTTAGCTTATATTGTAGATATTTACGTCCGTGTCTGGTATCTTGAGGGCAGGGACACCCACTGACTCATCTTTGGATCTCTCAAAGTGCCTGCTGAGAATGGTCCCTTACACAAAGGAGGCGGTCGGTCTGTACGTCATGAAGGAATTTACTGATTCTTGTCTAGTCCTGAATCATGAGGACTTTTGAAAGAATGTTTATATGGTGTTCCTATGCAACCAAATACTTCTGTTCACCTTCCAGATAGAAGTGCAGGAGAAAGGAAGTGAGTAGGAGTGCACAGGGTGGGCAAGGTCACATCTGCTTCAGGCAAGTGTTTTCTCCACCTCCCATCAGCCGTGGGAGTGGCAAAAGAGGACACTTGAAGAGGGTAGGAGATGCAGCCTCTAACCCTCACAGACCGAGATTCTAGTCGAAATGCTGGAACACCCTCCCCCTGACTCATAAAAGGGATTGATGAATGAAGAACCACAGTTCCTTCTCATCACATTGTCTATCTAGAGTCACCATCCGGAAGATTTAGGCTCTAATCTCATAGTGACTTAAGATCTTCATCTTAAAATGGCTTAACGTTTATACAGAGCCAGCATGGTAATTCCACATCGCCTCACATGCCCTTCAGGAGTTGCTTCCTAAAGGGCTGTGTTTAGAAGGACTCTGAGTTCCCTATTTGGGCTCGGTGGGAAGGCAGCGTTGACTTACTAGTGAGACCTGGCATAAGGCAGGGAGAGAAGTAGCAGCAAGTAGGCCAAGATATGTCGTCCTGACCTAGTCCAATACCCTCACTTCACAGGAAGAAAACGGGAACAGAAGCTCATGTTTTAAGCTTACTATGTGCCAGGCACTGTTCAAATTGCCTTCACATGCACATATTTATGTAATCCTTGGCCAGTCTTAAGGAGTTAGCATTATTGTGATTCCCTTTTCCCTGATGCGGTTTAGGGAAGGAAATTTTGCCGAGTTCACACTCTGGAAATCTTTATCTTTAAGCACCTCCCTATACTGCCTCCTAATCTGTGGGCACTTGCTGTGTGCCAGGCTAATGGTACTCAGCCAGGAGCAATTTTGCCCTCCAGGAGACATCTGGCAATGTCCAGAGACCTTTTGGTTGTGGGAAGAAGGTACTCCTTGAGCCCTGGCCGGTTTGGCTCAGTGGATAGAGAGTCAGCCTGGGGACTGAAGGGTCCCGGGTTCGATTCCAGTCAAGGGCACATGCCCAGGTTTCAGGCTTGATCCCCAGTAGGGGGCGTGCAGGAGGCAGCCAATCAATGGTCCTCTCTCATCATTGATTGCTGAGAACCAATTCCAGCATGTAATAATTGCAAGAGTTTTACCAAAAGGTTGGTGAAGTTTGGGGAGTTCAACAGGGTTGAGTTACATGTAGTTTACCTGTTGGAAATGGCTAAAAAGCATCTCCCCCAAACCTGAATAGGATTGTTAATTGCCAGACAGCTCAAGGCATTTTATTGCCTCCTGTTGGCCAAACACCTGAACAGCTGTAGGCTCTTCTCTGTAAACCCTTTGATACCCTACCCTTTGAAGTGTATATTTCCACCTTGCCTTGGGATAAATTGTGTTGAATAAAAGCATGGGTCCTTGGTCAAGGTGAGAGTCTTCTAGCTCCTTCAGCTGGAAGCTCCTCTGACCCCCAATGCCTATCAAAAATATCTTCCATCCACGGACTCCTTCTTAATCATCTAGCCCTTTCTCCAGAATGCTGAACCCTTTGTAAGGCTGGGGAAAAAGAACCCCGGCGATTGATGTTTCTATCCCTCTCTCCCTCTCCCTTCCTCTCTGAAAGCAATATATATAGATAGATATAGATATAGATATATATAGATATAGATATATAGATATATATGAAGGTGTTCCTTGAATCTAGTGGGTTGAGGCCAGAAACATGGGTAACTGCACAGAAGAGCGCCCAGAACAAAAATGAATCTGGCCCAAACTGTCCATAGTGCTGAGATTGAGAACTCTGAGTTAGGCTGTGTGAAAGTATTTTCAGACTGATGCTAAAACTCTTCCTGTAGCTCAGTAAGTACAATGACTGTCTCCATTTTACCAGACAAGGAAAAGGGCTCTGGGAATCAGGACGATCACAAGACAGGGACCCAGGGAGTCTGATTCTAGAGGCCTCTGAAGTGCTCCCTCCACAAAACTCTCTTCTCATCGGCTTCCTTCACTACCGAAACATGTAAACTCTTTAAGCTCATGCTTATATATTCCGGATTTCAGAAGCTAAGATCATTCAGCCAACTATGAAGAATTTCCACCGTGGTGGTGTCTCTTCAAAGTAAAAAAACAAGTATTTGTTCAATAGTTCAAAGAAGAGGCTCTTTAGAAGCTCTTTCTATAGAACCATTGATCTTGCTGGAGTAGATTTGCAGATCGGTGCTTTAAAATAAAACTCGGAGGAGAAAACCAATTTTAGGACATTAACAAGCTTTTTCAAGAATAATTAGCTCTGCGTGGGATTCAACTATAATTTTTTCCCTTTTGTGTTTAGGAGCTGGTGAGCCTGGAGGCTTATTTAGGAGTAGAAGAGGAAATGGAGCTGTGAAAAGACACTATGATTCTTCTTGTTCTAGGTCCTAGGAGGTAAGGTACAAGCTGAATAACTTTCTCATCCTGTCCAATTAACTGCCTCAAACACAAATAGAAAGCATATAAGATTCTCTCTCTCTCTCTCTCTCTCTCTCTCTCTCTCTCTCTCTCTCTCTCTCCCAGCTAAGCACTTGGTTAGCTGGAAGAAACTGAAGAAGCTAAAAATCCAATGCTCATTTCAACAATAAAACCCTATGCAAATAACTCCCTTTAGGATGTAAGGCTCATCTCCTGCACAGAAAACAATGCTCATGTAACAGGGTGAGGGTGGGAGGTAGGGAGAGGAGTGGAAAAAGAGAGAAATAACAGAGCTTGAGGGAAGAAGGGGAGGAAAAATTGAACTTCTCACTGGGAGAGGAATTACTGAAAAACGCAAGAAGGGTTGGGAAAACAACATCTGAGCTGCTCAGGCGATCCATGCTGGGGTGGCCAAGGTGCCTCCTGGTGCGGAGTGGCGGGGGGTGGGGATTCTTTAAGATCCTCTTAGTCATCCGATTTAAAATCTTCTCCAGTAAGGTTTTCCTTGTGCAGATGCGGGCAGCTGGACACTGGGTTCACTCTGCAGCTGGTCAGTATCTGCCCTCCCTCGCTGGCTACCTGCCAGATTCAAAACAGCCCCAGACCTCCCGCGACCGGGAGGGTTCCAGAAGCCGGGAACCTAGCGCGGTGAATGAAATGTGAATAGCATGGCTCTGGCAAGAGCCTCCGACACCTTCATTTGGGGTCAGCTGGGAAACTGGAATATGTCGGGTGCCGCAGGTGGCGGATGGCACTGGAATTTAACATTCTGGAGCCCCTACTGTGCCAGGCACCGAGCCAGGAGCGAGCCACACTCATTGTTGAGCTCGGTGAGGCAGGTTACACGGTCTTCAGGGAGGCTACACACCTTGCCTTTGCTGTTCCCTCGACCCGGAACGCTCTTTGGAGACCGTTTTTCCTCTTCGGGTTCAGGAATCTGCTTAAAAGCCACCTCCCCAGAGAGGCCCCCAGGGCGCTTCGCAGCTCCCTATCACACACATCATCGCTTTTGAAAGCTCTGCTTAGCAATTGCCTCAGTGCTTGCTCATCAGCATTTCCTGGTTGGCTTATATTTGCATTTTCTTTGTTGATGGTCTGTCTCCCCACAAAAAATATAAGCTCCACGAGAGCAGGAGCCTGGTGCACCATCGCGGCTGCACGCCCACAACCGGGTCGGACGCACGCCGTAGGCGCTCGGTAAAGGTTCATTACCCTACGCGTTTGCAGGCTCCAAACGGACCCCAGGTGATCCGTTGCTTGCATTCATGCCAGGATCGAAGAGGAGCGAGTGGGCAGTCCAGTCGGGTGGACTTCATTGTTTTTCAAGGAGCTCCTGCATTTTAATTTTAACTACGAAGCTTTCTCTCTGCCCTCCCACCCCCTGCACAGGAACTGCAAAGAACTGAACAACCTCCCTCCTGGCTTTTCTCCTGGGACCCGGCACGGATCTGCATCACTGCCCCGGGAGGTCAGGTCAGAGTCCAGCGTGGGGTCCCACGCCGAATCTGTCCATCACCCTGTGCCTGCAGTCCTCCCTGCACCACCCATGGTTCTCCGTTCTCGATCCCTTTGCCTCAATGTGCCTTCCTCAAGAGGTCGAGTCCTCTTTGCCTGTTCGACCACAAGTGTCCTCAGGGAGCTTCTCCTTGAACCAGCCCCTCCCGCGCCGCCTTCCCTTCTCCCTCCTTCCCTGGCGGGAAACGCCCCTCCACAGATATTGATGGAGCACCCACGGCGCAAGGCAGCACCCTGGGCCGCTGGAAGCCCCTTCCCGGGCGCCACGCAGCTCTCACCTCCCTCTGCCCTTCGCACCTGTCGGGAACCCGTGGTCCCGACTCCCTCGGCTGCGTCATGGAATCCGTCCGCTTCTTCCTAGCGCATCGCCCCACCTCCTTCCCCGGAGCCGACTCCTGATTGGTGGGGGTGTGGGTCACTCTGCCGCCCCTCCTGTCTTCCCCGCCCTCCGCCCGTGGCCCCGCCCCACGGCGGGCTCAGGCCCCGCCTCCTCGCTCACCCCCTCCTGCCGATCCGCAGGCGACAAGCGCGAAGTTCTGGGCAAAGTCCTGGGAACTGGCGGCGCGGTCGTGGCGTCCGCGAGCTGGGCCCGGCCAAGGGGCGCGAGCGCAAGGCAGTTGGTGCGTGGCGCGGGCTCCGGCCTCTCCGTCCGCCAGCCAGTGGCCGTCCCCGCCCCGGTCTCCCGCAGCCGCTGCGGGAACTGTCAGCTGCGCATTGCGGGGGGACCGGGGAAGTCTGTTTGCCGCCTCCTGGGTCTGTGGATGGGAACTCGGTGGCGTCCCCGGCGGCAGAGCGCGCAGGTAAGCGCCGGACGCCTGTGGGAACGGTGCTGGGTGTGGCGGGGGCCCGGCGGCGGCGCGGGCTCGGCGGGGCTGCGATTTCGGAGCGGAGGGTGGGGGTGACCGCCAGTCTCTGCAAGACCGGGGTCAGCCTCCTGTCGCCGAGGGAGAACCGGCCGGCGGGGCCGCCCCGAGCCGGGGAGGTCGTCTCGGGGCCGGCGCCAGCCTCTCTGGATGTGGGGTTCGCGTGCGCCCACCCGAGAGCTCGGTCCTTGGAGGGACGGTTTGGCTGGGATTGATGGCGAGAAGGCGCCGAACTCGCGGGCCTGGGTCGCGGGGCCGGAGGATGCGACGCCCAAGAGCTGCCCTGGGCTGCGGGCAGGCGCGCCGCCGGGGCTGGAGGCACAGGAAACCTGGTTAATGGAGCCGAGCACGAAGCTTTACCACATCCGCGCGTTGGGGCGCGGCGGGGGAACCCGGGCGACGCTGGCCTTGCAGGCGCCCGCCGCGCCAGCCTCGCTCCCCCGGCCTGCGCCGCTCCGCGGTGCGCGCTGAGCGCATCGCCGCTTCGGGCTCCCCAGCGCCCTGAGCTGGGTGGCAGATCGCACTGACAAGTCTCAAGCCCGGGCGCGCCGCACTCCTTCGGGAATCAAACTTGCCCGCCACCTTTTGCACACTTGTATGTTTCCTCCTCCGTCTCACAAACTACAGTCTCCTGAGTGCAGACTCTGATCGGAGGGGACTGTGAACTTGTCCCTCCAAGTGTCTGGGGTTGAGGTACACGAAGTTCCCCAGGTGTTGCACTGACCGTCAGGGTTTGAGTACTGGGATGGAGGCATTTAGAAATATTTTTAAGCTGCAGATGCAAAAGAGGTCCCTCCACAGGCAGGTGAGAGAGTAGGTCTGACTTCTGGTCGTGCACATTCTACTCCCAAGCATCATACAAGGTGCGGGCCCCCTTCTGGCCGAAGGAGACCCGTCAGGCAGGCCTGAGCTGAAATGGATCCCAGCTCCAGCCCTCCACCAACTTGCTAGCACGCCTCCCTGCTCCACGTTCCTCCTCGCGCTCCTCTCTGAAACCATGTCCTTGGGCGGTGTACTGCCATCTGCCTCTAGAATGGAAAAGTAGCGATCTTATCCGTCTTGTTATCGCTCTATCATCAATGTCAACCGCAATGCCTGACGCACACAGTAGGTATGCAAGAAATAGTTACTAAATGGGTGATGAAAACTTTTCTTTGAAATATGAAGAATGGTGATTTCATTGTTGGTTTTAATTTTCATGTTTCTTCTTTTTTTTTTTCCTTGTGGGAAAATTAAATACCAATAACTACTATTGATTGAGCACCTACTAAGAACTGGATATATACTGGGGACTTTGTGTAGATTACCTCATTAAACATTATAGTAGTCTTATTAGCTAGCTAGGTCTTTCTAACCAGGTGGGAAATTGAGGCTCCAGCAGGTTAACCAACTTTCCCAAGGTTATCCTAGTAGAACTAGAATTCCAGATCATTTTCTCTCTCTGGTTCTGGGCCTCTTCCAAGAAACAGAAATGTGTTTTCTACCTTTACGGTCAATAAGCATTTAGCTTTATTTGTGACAAAAGCTATTGCTTAGCCAAAAGAAGATTTGTTGTTTTCTCATTCAGATATAGTCTCAATAATAGTTAATAGTTATCTCACAGGCCAGATACTACTAGGCTGCCATAAGCCCATATTATCTCTTTTAATCTTACAGATGAAGAAACTGCAGCCAAGCTTTAGGAACTTGCAGCATCCACAGTAAATTGCTGAACTAGGTTCTGTTAATAGTCCTTCTAACTCTAAATCTTTAGCTCCTTCACTACACAGAAATGTGTCCTCCCGCTGCTTAATTAGAAGTTACTTCATTATGGTAGAGTCCAGTGATACAATATATTAAAACGAACTGAGGTTGTTGGGCTACAAACTTTCTGCTGCCAATATCAAGTTTCTAGTTGCACTACTTGGTGAATTATTGAGGCTCTTACTGCCATTGATTTTTGTGGTTGAGTTTATGGTTTGTGGGCCTGGAAGTTGAGGGGCTTTAATATAGGAGGAAAGGAAATTCTTTAACCTAAATTTAAATTTACTTTCACCTAAATCTAAAGAGAAATCCTATAGGTTTTGCCTGCTGTGCATCGGCAGCCGAACTTGATTCAGCCACAGAGTTGCCTTTGCTCAGACATTTCTGTTGCCTAGAAAGCTCTTTCATTGTGTCTTCTTGTGAAAACCCACATCTTTCAAAACTGAACTCATAAGCTACTTCCGCCAGAATAATCTCTCTGAACTCAATCTCTCACAGCATTAAAAACAACAGCACAAAAAAACCCTGAGAGTCTCCAGTTCACTCTCTGACTACTGAGCATGTCGGGATTCTTTCTTACCGTCAGCACTTTGGTCCTTTCATATTCCCCCTTTTCCTCACCAGAGTGCCTCCTGACTTATTTATTCAAATATACCGCCGCCTTATTTTCTAGGCTGTAAATGCTTTGAAGGCAGGGCCAATATGCATTTTCTGTTTCTATCCCTCACATCACTAAGCCTGGTATCCTGTCCATAGTACAACTTTATTTGGTTATATTCTTTTAAAAAATATATATTTTATTGATTTCAGAGAGAAAGAGAGAGGTAGAGAGAGATAGAAATATCAATAATGAGAGAGAATCATTGATTGGCTGCCTCCTGCACGCCCCACACTGAGGATTGAGCCCACAATCCAGGCATATGGCCTGACAGGAATTTAACATAGGAGGAAAGGAAATTCTTTAACCTAACTTTAAATTTACTTTCACCTAAATCTAAAGAGAAGTCCTATAGGTTTTGCCTGCTGTGCATCGGCAGCTGAACTTGATTCAGCAACCGAGTTGCCTTTGCTCAGGCATTCCTGTTGCCTAGAAAGTTCGTTCATCGTGACTTCCTGGTTCACAGGTCTACGCTCCACCACTGAGCCATGCTGGCCAGGCTATTTGGTTAGATTCTGTTAGAATATTCTGTGAAAAAAGTAACTGGAATGTGGCATTTTGTTTCCTACCTTTTGATCCACAATACTGTAGTGCCTTCACCAGTTTATGATGAAGCAATAAAAATCCTAGTTTTTAAAGTCCATGCAAAGCACCTATTGTGGTTGTTTTCACCTTGGAGATATTGCAAGATCTCAAACCCCTACACAAAACAAACATTATAGAGTAAATATCTTGCATCTTATATGCACTTTTTTCACATAAATGGTATAATGTTATTAAAATATGTTAAAACTGCTATGGAGCCCTGGCTGGTTTGGCTCCATGGATAGAGCGTAGGCCTGTGGACTGAAAGGTCCCGGGTTCGACTCTGGTCAAGGGCACATGCCTGGGTTGCAGGCTCGATCCCCAGTAGGGGGCATGCAGGAGGCAGCTGGTCAATGAATATTTTACATTTTTAACCTGATTTACCAGGTCATCTATGCATCAGCTCCTCTTAGCTCATTGCTCTGTGTGTTCCAGTCACAGTGAACTCAGTTCAGCCCCCTGCCACTCTCCCCAGGCCACACATAAGGTGCTCTGCCCTCCCAGTTTATGCATAATCTTCTGTCCTTGTAACCTTTTCTTCCTCCCCCATGTTCCTCTGGCTACTTCCCATCATTCATCACGTTTCAGCATGGGTGTCACTTGTAGGAAGCCCTCCTCTGCTGCCTCCAAGTTGAAGTTGGAGAACCCCTTTGCCGACTCATTTTATAGGGAGCAGTATTCACACTGATTGCAGTTGTTGGTCACTTGACCGAATCTTCCCTGAAACCACTGAGTCTCATCTGACTTACATTAGAATCATTTAGGGTCTTTAAAAATTTTCCCTGACAAGTCCCCACTCCCAGAGTTCCTGGATCAAGTGGCTTGGGGTAAGGAGGGTTGTTTTCTTTTTTAAAGGAGTTTTCTCAGTCTATTTTATAGCTGATTAGTATTCCATTGTGTGAATGTAACATGTTTTATCCAGTTACTTCATTCATATATATCTGTATCTATATCTATATGTCTATGTCTACGTCTGCGTCTGCATCTACGTCTACATCTACATCTACATCTACATCTACATCTACATCTACATCTATATCTATATCTATATCTATATCTATATCTATATCTATATCTATATCTATCTAATTGATTTTAGATAGGAAGGGAGAGGGGGAGAGAGATAGAAAAATCAGTGATGAGAATCTAACCCATAACCTGGGCATGTGCCCTGATTGGGAATTGAACGTGACCTCCTGGTTCATAGGTTGATGCTCAGTCACTGAGCCACATCAGCTGGGCTACTTCTTTTTGAATAACAGTTTTATTAAGATATAATTCACATTTTGTATAATTTACCCATTTAATGTACGCATTTCAGTGGTTTTTAGTATATTCACAGTTGTGTAGCCATCACCATAATTAATTTTACAACATTTCATCATCCCCAAAAGAAATCTGCACCCATTAGCAGTCTGCCCCCACCCCCTCAACTATTAATCTATTTCATATATGAATGGATTTGCCTATTCTGTACATTTCATGTAAATGGAATAATGCAATATGTGTTTTTTCACTTAGCATGTTGTATTCAAGATTCTTACCTGTTGTAGCATGAATCATTACTTCATTCCTTTATATAACACCCCATTGTATGTATATACCATGATTTATTTATCTATGTGTTAGTTGATGGAACTGTGTTTTTTTTTAAACTGGTATTTTTTTAAAGCTTCCCCAAACAGTCCTGATGTGCAGTCAGGAGCTAAACACGAAGTTTTTTTGAGTCTTGTTCTTTGTTGTGTCTTGGGGCTAGAACAGTGTCTGGCACAAGATAGATGCTTAATAAATATCAGAATGATTAAAGCACTTTACTGAAAGTATAACTCCCATTACGTTGGTGTCATAAAAAATGTTGTCATTAAAAAGAGATATTCATAGTTGATTGTTTAGATTTTGATTTGAAGAAATCAACTGTTAACAAAATTATGAGATAATCAAGGAAATTTGAACATGGATAAAATGCTATGATTTCTAGGATTTGCTTCAAAATAATTTGGGGGTTGGAAAGAGTATAGAAGAAACACAGCTGCCAAAACCGGTTTGGCTCAGTGGATAGAGCGTCGGTCTGCAGACTGGAAGGTCCCGGGTTCGATTCCGGTCAAGAGCATGTACATTGGTTTCGGGCACATCCCTGGTGGGGGGTGTGCAGGAGGCAGCTGGTCGATGTTTCTCTCTCATCGATGTTTCTAGCTCTCTATCCCTCTCCTTTCCTCTCTGTGGAAAATCAATAAAATATATTAAAAAAAAGAAAAAAGAAACACAGCTGTTGGGGAGTTAGTGATTACTGAAGCAAGGTGATGAGTTCATGAGGTTTTTAATACTATTTTCTATAGTATCTGCTGTCTACTGGGGTGCCATTGTCCACATGTGGCTATTGAGCATTCAAAATGTGGCTAATCTTTATTGAGATGTGCTATAAATGTAAAATACACACTAAGTTTCGAAGAGTTTGTACAAAAAAGAATAAAATTATCTCAATCATTTTTTATCATTTATATGTTGAAATGATAATATTTTGGATACATCACAATATATAATTAAAAATAATATTACCTGTTTCCTTTTACACTTTCTAATTGGCTACTTAAATAAAATTAAAATTACACATTTGGCCCCTATTACATTTCTGTTGGATAGTGCTGCTGAAAGTGTAACTTTTGTATATGCTGGGAAATTTTTTGTAATAAGTTAAAAATATCAAAGACATCGGAATTTTCAAAAACTGGAATAAAATATTTTCTGTAAAAGATTCCTCTTAGATGTAAAGACTGGGACATAGGGGTGACTTCAAAGACGATCCTTTGTAGAAGCTGGAGCAGGCAGGCTGTGGTCCAGTGTCACCCCCGGGCTTGCGTCATCCACGTGAGCATTAAACAATTCCTCTGTAATTAGTGGAGCAGCAGCCTGAGGAAGTTGAAGAATTTCTCCTTTAGCTAGTCAGCTGATGCTTTTGTCTTGTATTTGGTGAAATATTTTCTTCTTCATCTTGGAAAAATTTAGAAAATGCAACGGTAATTTCATTTCTTAATCACATTGTTTATACCCTAAAATTGAATTTTCCTTGGACTGGCTTTATAAATCACTCTGAGTAAATCTGTTTGTTTGGGAGCCAGACAGTGATTGTTTCTAGACTCCCCATGACTCTTGGGGTATGAGTGGACTGTGTTTCTTAAATAACAACAATAATATGTGGATTTTAAGCTGAGAAACAAGCTGATTTCGTATAAATTTCTTTAGATGAACACCATGTCGCTGTCTAGGTTGTCTGCTCACAAAATAATAGCCAAGGTAATAAACCCAGTTCTCTGAGAGGTGTGGGCTAGACAACCCCAGAGGATGTTCTTCCTCATTTGTGATTTCAGGAGAGAGTGGACCTGAATTGAAAAATCGCTTGAATGTCAAGTAGAAAAAAAATTAAATTGCAACAAGCAGCCCAGCAAGAGATCATCGCTCTGTGGGTCAAACACTCTTCTCAATATAACAACTTGTATTAAAAAATGGTACTATAATTAAAGATTCCCGTACTTGTTCTCTGTCTTGATATCAAATGTAATATAAGAAATTTAAGGTTACAGTTTGAATCTTATAAAACAAATATTCTTCTCCAAATCAACTGTGGTGGGCAGTGATCTGAAATGTTTAGAAGCAAAAGCTAAATATTTTTCCAATCTCACAAACAGGATTAAACTTGAAGGAAATACCTTCCTAGGATGAATGCATGCAGTAGGATGTTCGTTCACACATTAAATAAGTGCTGATTGAGCACGCACACTGTGTGCCAGGCACCATGCTGGGCACAGGGCACCTGGAGGTGAAGTAGATAGATGTGGAGCCTCCCTTCTCGGAGATTACAGTTAGAAGGGGGTATAGATATTAAACAGTCACAGAGAATTCAATTAGAACGGAGATATGTGGATCAAAGGGAATGAGTCTGCATTTTAATTGGGACCCTGGAGAGAGAAGTTCCTTTTTTCTCTGGGTCCTGATTCAGGCTATTAATGGTCCGAAGTGGAGGAGGAAAGAGAATGTGGCTGGGGAATCCTCAAGGGGCATGGCAGGGGAAGTCCCGCCCTTTTGTTATTGCTGATTGCAGGAGGTCAGGTGGCAGGGAGGTGGTGGAGGGGTTTACCTCCTCTTCCTAGAGGTAATTACTATGGTGCTGCTTGTAGGTTTATTTGCTGTGGGCAATTTAATACAAAGTTGTGTTTTTAGTACCTTAGTAACAAACGGGATAAGGTCTAACAACCTGTTCTCCAGCATAACCATGAAAGTATCTTAACACAACTGGCTGGGGCCCTGGCAGGGTAGCTCAGTTGGTCAGAGTGTCCATCCCGATATGCCAAGGTTTCGGGTTCCATCTCCCGTCAGGGCACATACAAGATTCAACCAATGAATGCCTAAATACATGGAACAACAAATCTCTCTTTCCCCACCCTCCCTCTTCCTCCCTCCCTCGCTCCCCCTCCCTCTTTCACTTTCTCCCTCTCTCTAAAATCAATAAAAAAGCAATAACTTGCTGGCTCCAATTCTGGTGTAGCTCAGATGTCTAGCAGCTGAGATAAAGTGAGTTAGGGGTATCAGAAGGCCTCAGAGAATAAAGGGAAGACCCACTTGGGTTTTTCTCGCAGGTTCAGAGCTGCCTCAAGCAAATGTTTAGTCCAGTGTATATAGAATGAACCCCTTTGGAGCTTGTTGGGGGCATTCGGGAATGGGGAACATCCTGCCTCTAAAGATGACCGCAGAACAATGACAGTATTTGCTCGTTGGTTGTCCAACATCCATTTACCCTTCCAGGTCCCATTTGAGGACACTCCTTGCCTTGGGATATGATCTGTTGGGCCCAGAAGGAGGGCCCCATTCTCCGTGGCCATGGGTGGCCCTGTGAGCCTCTTGCAGGAGTCTGGGTCCAATGCTGAGGATCATGCAGATTCTGCTGCCTAGGGTGTGTTCCTGTTCAGTCCACATTGTTGTGGTCTGGCTTCAGTTCCTCAAACAGATGTTTTCCAATACATTTTCTCTGGTTTTATTTGCCAGATTGGTTTCTGTTGCTTCTACCCAAGGAACCCCTGACTACCAAAGGCCTAGAGAGGCTTAAGTAGTTTCCCCACCGTCACAAAGGGAACAAGGGCCGGAGCTGGGGTGGAGGCTGGCCATTTGGCCTCCTACTGCCAAGTGTTGACTAAAAGGCGCTCCTGTGTGGTGGGAAGCACAGGACTAGGAGTCAGAGAGTAAGAACGTGGATCCAGTCCCAGCAGTGCCTCTGCCTCTGTGGCTAGAGGAGCACAGGAAGAGCGACTGGAGATGCTTTTGCAGGAAAGTGGGCATTTGCGCCAAGCCTTGAAGGACACGGAAGATTGAGACGAGGGAAGGGAGTGGAGGCTAGGTAGACAGGACAGTGCAGGCAGAGAATGCAGGATGAGCCAATGCATAGCATTTTAAGGAATGATGAACCCTTCAGTTCGTTGAGGACTTTTTAAAAAATTGATTTGAGAGAGAGAGAGGAAAGAGAGAGTGAAACATCAGTTTGTTCCACTTATTTATATGTATATTCATTGATTGATTCTTGTATGTGCCCTGACTGGGGATTGAACCTACAACCTTGGTGTATGGGGATGATGCTGTAACCAGCTGAGCCACCCTGCCAGGGCCGAGAAGGACTCTTTTAAATGGTAAACTCCCTGAATCTATGTGTCCAATGATGATGATTTAGTGTTGTTGTGGTTTTTTTTTATGAAGCCTGTGTTCTGGCAACAAACCTGTTGAGAAATAGCTATCTTAGACATTTCTAACACTTATTGTCCCATAACTTCAAAAATCACTGCTCACACAGAAAATATTTTTACTGATAACTGATATTTGTGTCAAAGAAGAACAATTGAATATTTTCTCCAACAAGTAGCCTTTGTTTTCACACTTCTTGGTGTAATTATTACAGTTTACAGACAAAGGCTTTGGCCCAGGAAAACTCAGCATTGCTATTCCCATTTCCATCAGCACACACTCAGGTTTGTTTTGGAAATACTTCCCGAGCTGATGCGAACCCGCAAGGTAAGAAGTTGTGCACGGAGAGCCAGCTGAGACTTTCAGTACATTCATCTAGTCCGGTCAAGGACAGCAGAATGTTGAACAGTTAAGTCATTACTGAATTGATCACCCAGTTCTAGACATGACGTCAGCCTCATTAAGCCAAGAGAAATGGCAGGTGACCGAAGACTCTTCAAGGCATTAGCTATTTCTGATTTGGTATCACTCACACAGTCTGTGGCCGTCTTCCAGCACACTTCATTGTTTTCAGTTATAATACCAGCAATTTTCTCTGCCTTCACACCTGAGTTTACATATCATCTCATACACTGAGGGAGAAAAATGTGGTATGTGGATCCTCTAGTAATACCTGCCTCCGCCGGGGTTCCCAGGCTGGGGAACCTAGTCAGGAGCCCCCCAAGGGTGTCGCAAGAGGCTGGGGTCCAAGTGGATCTCTCCCACATGCCCTGCTGAGGCCCAACTGCCTGAAGATCCACAAAGGGGCCCACAGGTGCAGCGAGCACCTAGCCACTCCACAGCCATGACTTCCGGCACCCTCTCTTAGTTAGTTGGCTTTTTGACTCGAGCTGAATTTGCCTATTTTGGTGGCGTATTGTTCATCTTCTTTTCACTTTATCTGTCAGTAAATTATGGGCTGGAAGCTCTCTTTTCCTGAAGATGGTGAATAGGGAATAAGGAGAGAGTGGAGGTGAATAAATAAATGATCATTTGTTGACATATTTTATGTGCATGATTTATGTATGACTTATGCTAAGAGTAATATTCCTCTTACAACACACACACAAATCCCGTCTCTATGCTTTAGAGAGACATTGTGCTTGTATCAGCAGTCCTTTTACCTGGGAAATACCCGTGCGCACAAACAGGCTAAAATTTCACCCTCGCTTTTCAACAGTCTTTCTCTAGACCAGTGGTCGGCAAACTCATTAGTCAACAGAGCCAAGTATCAACAGTACAACGATTGAAATTTCTTTTGAGAGCCGAAAACCGACTCTCATGGGCCACGAAGTTTCAATCGCACTGTATGTGCGCGCCCACACGTGGTATTTTGTGGAAGAGCCACACTCAAGGGGCCAAAGAGCCGCATGTGGCTCGCGAGCCGCAGTTTGCCGACCACTGCTCTAGACTACAACAGCAGTCTTAAGTTTGTTGTATGCGTGCCATTAGGAATAACAGCAACAGTGAGGAGTCAGATAGGAAAAGAATAACTGTGGCCTAAACATGGTTCAGAAAAAGGACAGCATGACTTCTTCATGCCGACCAGCTCATACTCCTGACTTGTAATTCCTGTTTTTCTAGTTTGATCCCAGGCCAAAATGGCATTCCAGTTTGCTTGTTACTTTCAGTTCTGCATCATTCGTTTCTTGCTTAAGGACCTGGAAGCCTCTTTTGTTCTCTGGCATGAGCAGGTCTTCTCTTCATAATGTCTGCGTGCCGGTGGATGTACCTGGGTGTAGATGTTCATATGAGATAGCTGCCTCTCCTGATCCACAGATTAAGACACCTTTGTCTTGACAAATGCCGGGAGACCAGAAGGACAGGATGCTGGAATCTGAGTCTTTGTAAATGTGTGCTGTGTGGTTCTGAGAGATGCCCCGATTTCCCTCATTGCTAAGCACTTCACAGATTAGTTGGGCAAAATAACCATGTTCTTGGACTTGTACTAGGTAGTTACCTCATGCAGAGGTTCAGCACGTCGTGGATTTCCTCACATCCCCGAGGGGAGTTCTGTTTCCCCTCTGCTCTCTCACAGGAGAGAATTAGCCAAGTGGTAACAGATGGGAAGGGGTCCTGGAGGAAATGAGAGCCAGTGATTGCCAGCTGGGCGGGGAGCCAGCTGGAGGAGTGTGGCCCTGTGAACGGGACTCAGTTATCATGGTCTGTGACGGGTTTCTCTGGGGCAGTGGTCTCAGCGTCAGCAGCATCAGAATGACCTTCAGGGCTTGTAAGACCACAGATTCCTGGGCTCCACCGCAGAGTTTCTTGATTTGGTGGATCTGTGGTGGGCCCCACGATTCTGTGTGTCTAACAAGTTCTCAGGTGATGCGGATGCTGCTGGGCCAGGTACCCCTTTGAAAATCCAAGTGCTGGTTCAGTAGGCAAAAGACTCTGAGTCTCCACCAGCCCCGAGCGCGCTCTGATTTAGGGGAAGAACTAGAGAATTTGGTTATCATAACGCCCATATTTTGTATAGCATGTCCATATTTTGTAAATCACTTTAATTTACTTTGCTTCTCACAAAACCGAACCAAACCGTGTGGGTAGGCAGGATAGGTATTGACCTTGTTGCAAGGTGGGGAGAATCAGACTGAAGACATTGGGTCAGGAAGTGACTTACCCAAGGGGCAGGTGGCAGAGCTGAGACTTGTACCTGGATTTTCTTCCTGTGACCTTACTTAGCCCTAGTGTTCCTTGTCTTTAATGCTAGTGAAAAGCTTTCAGAGCATGTGCGCTGATAACACTCAAAGTTTGTGTTAATCACTCTTCATACTAAAACAGCTTTTCACTTAGAACAGTTTTAGATCCACAGAAAGGTTGTGAAGATAGTACAGAGAGTTCCCCACTTCATTTCCCCTTACATTAGTAAGGTACATTTGTCACAATTAGATGAACCAACACTAATATATTACTACTAGTGGCCCGGTGCACGGATTCATGCACATTGAAAGGAAATTAATTAGAAGAAATATTTTAATATCGCTATTTGTCCTTTCTTTATAATAGAAGTGTCAGAGAGGAAAGAAAATTAGTAAAATGTATATGAAAAAAATATATAAATTGATTAATAAATGAACAATAACAATGTGATATAACAACAACAAAGACATGATATAAAAAAAACAAAAACATATAAAAACAACATTGTAAAAACAGTGACTGATAAATTGATTAAACTTATTCTAATATCTCCCTGTATACCACATTAAGAGTAAAAACTTTCAGAGTGCTTGACTAATTTCCCTTGTGATGAAGTATTTACAACTTTAACGTCACATGCTCTTTGAACTCAAGAGAAAGCAACATATAACTGACCATGTCCGAAAACAAGTTCAGGTGTGAATATTCCTACTCTGTCTAGAGCTTGTCCTCGTGATTTATTAATAGTCATTGCAAATGCTGGCATCACAGGAAACTGTCTTCGAATTAATTTAAATGGGAGGCCAGTGTCAGACGGGGACAAATCACTTCTTGGAATCAGAACAACCTCTCCTTCTGCAGATCCTGTTAATACTTCAGCTTCGATTATGTTAGGTGGCAATCTTTTGATAATAAATCTAGTGCCATTACAAAGACCCTATTTACTATTAAGATTTCTCAGTAGCATGATGATTGCACCTACATATTCTGTCTACCATGCTGCTTTCTTTCAGCTTCAGAATGTCAACAAAAACAACCACGTTCACGACCGACATTGACAGATCGAAACACACCTATGTGATTGGCACCAGCGAGAGCTTTATATGTACCGCACATGCACGAGTCAATGTTTACTGGTTGGTTGGACGTATCACTTAGCCATATATATATATATATATATATATATAGATCAGCGAAAGCTTATACTTTATCCAGATTTTCTTAGTTTTTACCTAATGTCCCATTCCTATTCCAGGATCCCATTTGGGCTTCAACATTGTTTCGTCATCATATCTCGTCAGGCTCTTGGCTGTCACAGTTTCTCAGGCTTTCCTTGTTTTTGATGACCTTGATAGTTTTGAGGAATACTGGTCAGGTATTTTGTAGAATGTCCCTCAGTTGGAATTTGTCTGATGTTTTTCTCATGACTAGAATAGGATTATGGGGCCCTGGCCAGGTAGCTTGGTTGGCTGGAGAGTCTTCCCTATATGCCAAGGTTGCAAGTTCCATACTCGATCAGGGCACATACAAGTGTCAACCAATGAATGCATGAATAGGTGGAACAACATATTGATGTTCCTCTCTCCCTTCCTTTCTCTCTGTCCAAAATCAGTAATAATAATAATAAAAAAAATTAGGGTTATGGATTTGGGGGAGGAAGACCACTGAGGTAAAGTGCCATTCTCATCACATCATGTTGAGGGTACATTCTGTCAACATGCTTTATCACTGCCGATGTGGACCTTGATCTCTGGCCGAGGCAGTGTTGGTCAGGTTTCTGCACTGTCAAGTTATTCTTTTCCCAGCCCACGATGTGCAGCCCACACCACAGGGTTGGGAAGTTACGTTCCACTTCCTCTAGGGGCAGAGTATCTACATAATTTATTATGTAGGTTTGCCTATTCTATTCTGTTTATTTATTTATTCAATCAGTGTATCAGTATGGATTCATGGATATTTATTTGGGTTATAATCCAGTAGCCTTTTATTTATTTCAGTGCTCCAGTTCTTCCAGATTTGACTAGTAGGAGCTTCTTCAGTTGACTCCTGTGTCCCTTTGACCTAGCCCAGTATTGTCGGTGTTTGAAGCGACTGTACATCCTTACTTTCTGGCACAAGAAGATGCTTTAGAGTCTCATCTTGTGGAATTCCTGTCTCAGCCCGAGAATCATATTTTTAATATTGGTTTGCAGCCACTGAATTGATTTCACCGTCCACTACCCGAGTCACCTCCCACAGTGAAAAACATCAACCTGTCACCTGTTAAAAATAAGGAAATTGGCACCTTGAAAGGTGAAATGGCTTATGCAAGGTCACATGTAGTTGTTAGCAAAGTCGGGGCCATGACTTTGGACTTCTAGAAGTCCCTGGACTTCTAGCATGCTGTCAAATTCTGCCACTCAGAACCTGGTTCCGCATACTCCCCTCACCCACACTGTGTGCCTACGCAATCAGATGTGAATTCAACTGGATATGCTACCGTCCACTCAGGACGGATACAGCAAAAAGGGACAAAGACTGCTGGCCAGATGCCTACAGTAAGTCTGTGTTTTCCTATCGGAATGTGGCTTTGTAATGGTAAGTGAGTGAAAAACCCACAGAAGTGACTGCTGACATCTGCACGTTGTAACTGAGGTTTCACCACATGCCTGGCCTCTGTTTTGTTGGGAAGGGGCCAGAAGGGAGGCTTGTAGAAGCCACACACTTTTTATTTGGGGTTTCCTCCTTTCCATGGGGGCAGGCAGAATGGTTAATTCAAACTCACTTCATCCTATGGACTTCTGGGATCCTCCACAAGACAGAGCTGGACAGACAAGTTTTTGGTGTTCTAAAGGCCTAAACGACCTGGCGTAAGGATCTGGTGTGCCTAGCCATGGTCAATTACACCAAGTAGCTCATTTTCTTTTGTGGGAGGAAATAATTCAGTATTCCGTAGATGCAGGGAATATCAAAGGACAAACTTATTTCATATTTGCTTCTTAGATGTTCCATTTCAAAATATATTTTTTGATCTGTTAATAATTGAAGGTGGGTGCTCTGGCTGAAGAATTATTCCTTAAAGGGGTTTAAAGGAATAAACCCCTTTAAAGGCAGCAGTGATATATTAGGACATTTTGTTTACAAATAACAGAAACCCATCCAGCTTAAGGACTATTTAAAAGAAAATTCTATTGGCTTATGTTGCTAAAAAGTCTTTTAGTAGGCCTAGCTTCAGGCATGGCTGGATCTAGGTGTTCAACTCATGTCATCAGGGCCTTGTGTCTTATCATCTCCTGGCCTGCTTTCATCTGGCTTCATTCTCAGGCAAGTTTTCTCCGTGTGGTTACCTGTCATAAGCTATCGGCCTATTCCTACTATTCTGCAGATGCTGTTGCCTCTGATTGTCCCTGCCTTTGGTCATGCCCCTAATCCTGAACCAGTAACTGGGGACAGAATCATAGGGGCCATCACTGGCCAGGCAGGGGTTGGGAAGGGATGGTTTCTCACAGGAAGATTGAGTGGCAGAAGGATGAGTTGGCTGGACAAAAATAATGGATGTCGTTCCTTTGCAGTGTTGTGAACACTTAGAGTAAATGCCTGATGAATGAGTAAATGCTCAGCTCTAAAGCTACCCGTTCATTTGTTTATTTAGTCCCTCCCCAAGCCACTCATTTACTTTGTGAGTTCTTCTAGAGCAGGGGTGGGGAACGCCCGGCCCAGGGGCCGTATAAGCCCAGCGACATCACTTGGCCTGACCCTGCCAAGGCATTAGGGGTGAGTTAATTAAATGTTTGACCAAATGTAGCAGGCTAATATTTAAGTTGATAATTCTGTATGGCCCAAGAATGATGTTATAAATATCCAAGTGGCCCTTGGCAGAAAAAAGGTTCCCCACCCCTGTTCTAGAGGGACGTAGTTACTCTGATGAATGTACTAACCCGACTGCCGGCCCTTTCCGGCCCGTCAGCAAGTGCTCTCCTTGCTGTCAGCTATTCTTGGCTAGATGTGGTGATCCTCTCTTTAAATTTGTTTAACCAGGTCAGTGTTAGACAATTTATGTTTGGTTATGGCTGAATGGTCAGCGTAGATGCCTTTAATAAATCTGCTTTCATAAAGGAGGTAACTTCCAATCTTCCTTTTTCCCTTAATGCCATTCCTAGCTCAGATAACATTGGTAGTTAACTCTAAATAATTCTTCCTTCTGTAAGCGAAAATAATTATTTTTTATCATTTCATGAGTGAAGAATTACTTATTCCCGATTTTTAAAGAATTTAATTGAAAGTTTGATCATTCAGATCTCCTGCTTGTTTTCATTGTTTCTACCTGCCTTCTGCAGATTTCACCATTCATTAGCACCTCTGCCTGAAGGCGGACAAGATGAGGTCAAGGGGTGTAATAAAACCTTGACAACATCTTTTTACTTATCTCTTTCCGAGGGGGCTCCTTACTTAGTGATGTTTCTGTGCAAAACCAGTTTGTACATTGCCCCACAGGAACTGTG
This sequence comes from Cnephaeus nilssonii, assembly GCF_951640355.1. Taxonomy (NCBI): domain Eukaryota; kingdom Metazoa; phylum Chordata; class Mammalia; order Chiroptera; family Vespertilionidae; genus Cnephaeus; species Cnephaeus nilssonii. The sequence continues at coordinate 12,282,068 of NC_137083.1, forward strand.
ATGGGTTATCTGTGGATTTCAGTTCATCATCTCTTTGGTATCTCCTTTCACAATAGGACATTGAAAGTTGGCTGCAAAGTCACCTCCTTCTGGTGGTTGCCAAGACTTCAGATCTTTTCCATTTGAGCCCTATGGAGATCAAGTTAAAATGAATTAATGCCAAGTGCAGAGGAGGGTAAGTGTTTGGGCCTGTTCATCAGTCTCAAAGTGCCTGCTATTTCTACATTCCACAGCCCGATAGAAAAGACTTTTAAAAGTCTGTCTCCATTGCCACAGATGAATTGAGCTTACTATACATTGATTTCATTTTTTGTCCATTTCTGTGTTTATTTGAAGCATTGCTTGACCAGTTCAGTGCCATCATTTCCTCCCCTCCCACCCCACCCCGCTTTTTCTAATCTCCAAAGTGTTTGTATCTGGGCTGTGGTGGAGGTTCACAAAAACCGTTTTGATTAGGTTGCTCATTCATTCATATACTACCTAAGCAGGACATGCCTTGATATTATGAGAATATTTTTAGAAGACTAATGAGGTGGGAGGGTTTGTGTTTCATTTCCCTTGGTTTCCCTCTAGTATGCAGACACCTGCATTTGCCATTAATTATTACTTCCATGACACTCTCTTTCTTTGTCTGCTGTGCAGTGTTTGAAATAATAGTGGGAGGGAAGGTGGGCGCCGAGGCAGATATCTGCATTGGAATAAATAGCTTGGGGTGGGTTTCTTTTTAGTAGCACAACAGAAAGCTTATTTAAGAGTAATTGCTATTTTGGTACCATTTTAAAAAGGTTTTGTGTCTTTTCATCTTTTCCTGCAATCGTTGCTGGTTCCCTATAGCTGATCTCCTCTCCTCTGGTCACCTCCTTTTTTTCTTAAACAATTCTGAATACCTTGAGTGTCCTCTGCATGGCTTCAGGAATAGATCATTGCTTTCTCTGGGACCTCTTGTTCGTAGTAGGCTCTTGGGTCAAACCAGTGCAAGGCAGTTGGGGTGCAAGTAGCTAGTGCTCACTACGCCATTTAAAAACATTTACCCATGAAAGGTATTTTAAAAGAAATATAGTTTCTTTTGGAGGTTCAGCCGATTGCTTCTCTTTTATTTTAGGAAAACTTTTTATTGAAATGTAACTCACATGCAGGAAAGTATACACAGCAGAAATGTATAGTTTAATGAGTTTTCATAAGATGAGTGCATGTATGTAGCCAGCATCCAGATCAAGAAACAGAATATTACCACTTTCTCAGAGCCTCCTTATATCATCCCCAGACCCTATGGCTACTCCTAAGGGGGTCCCCTGACTTGTGACACCATCAGATTAGCTTTGCCTATTTTTGTAAACGACTCATTAGGTCTGTGAGATTCGCTCATATTTTGGTGTGATGTTTGATTTTGTTTGTTCCCTTTGCTCTTAGAATTTCATTGTCTGAATACCAGCATTTGTTTTTTCATTACTATTGATAAACATTTGGGGTTTCCCCATTTAGGCGGTTACAGTTAATGCTGCTATGAACGTTCTCGTACACAGCTTCTGGTGAATGTGTGTGTGTGTATCGACTGTAGACCTAGGAGTAAAATTTCTGGGCACAGGGTTGGCAAAATGTGTAGCTTTGTTGGTTTACCTCATTTTCCAGAGTGGTTGTGGTATGTGAGTTCTAGTTCATCTACATCTGTACTTGACAGTGTCAATCTTTTTCATTTTAGCCATTCTGTTGGATGCTAATGGTATCTTGTGATTTTAATTACATTTCCTTGATTACTAAAGAAGTTGATCACTTTTTCCAGAGTTTATTGGAGATTAATACCTCACCTAAAAAAATACTTTGATCTTAGTTATGTTCCTTACTCATATAAGTCACAGCCACAATTTCAGTGTTAAACAACACTAAATAAAAGAACTCAAAAATAAGAATTTTATTAGCATTTATTATGTTGTGATATGAACTCTTAGGCCAAAGAACAAGTCTCCAGATCTTCACTTTATTTTATCCCCATCACTAGATTTACAACATTGTTTTGGAAGTTTAAGGGACATATGCAATTAAAATTTATTTATTTATTTATTTGTTTGTTTATTTTTATTGATTTCAAAGAGGAAGGGAGAGGGGGGGAGAGAGAGAAATATCAATGATGAGATAGAATCATTGATTGGCTGCCTCCTGCACGCCCCCTACTGGGGATCGAGCCTACAACCAGGGCATGTGCCCTTGACTGGAATCAAACCTGGGACCCTTTAGTCCACAGGCCAATGAATGCTCTATCCACTGAGCCAAATCAGTAGGGCAAAATTTACAATCTTTATTTCTAATTCAGTCTTTCATCCCACATTAATTGAGTGAATGTATTGGACATCATAAAGGATGCTAATTTGAATAATTTGGTCTTGAACTTTAAGAGACTCACATATGTACATGGCAAAGTGAAATGATCATATTACAAAGCTTTAAAAATGTGCCCTGGGCACCCTGAGAAGGGAGCGATTAAGTCCTATGAGAGGAATACAGGGATAATTTATAAACATTGAAATGCCTTTGAACTTGACTGTCAAAAATTTTTTGTGACTGGACATGGAAGGAATGGGCATTTCCTAAACTGTGGCCCATTTGGGGACTAGCAGGTAGTTCAGAATGACTGGATTATAGGATGTGTGGAAGGATACTGAAGAAGAAAGTCAAAGGGAGTGAAATTTTCTCTTTTTAAAAAAAATATATTTTTGATTTCAGAGAGGAAGTGAAAGGGATAAAGAGATAGAAACATCAATGATGAGAGAGAATCTTTGATTGGCTGCCTCCTGCACGCCCCCTACTGGGGATTGAGCCTGCAACCCAGGCATGTGCCCTGGATTGGAATCGAACCCGGGACCCTTCAGTCCGTAGGCTGATGTTCTATCCACTGAGCCAAACCAGCTGGGGCAAAATAAATTTTCTTAATGCTCAAAGAGAGACTACCAATCCAAAAAAGAACAACAACAAAAAATCATTAGAAAATGCAAATGAAAACACAGGAGATGCCATTTCTTTGCTCTTGTTTGCTAAGATTTAACAACAACGTTTGACAAGAGATTATGTTGACAAATGTGTAGAGGAATAGTCTCCATTTATAGCGAAAGGAGAATAAATTGCTATAAATCTCTATGGGAGCTTTGGCCGGTTTGGCTCAGTGGATAGAGCGCCAGTCTGCGGACAGAAGGGTCCTGGGTTCAATTCCGGTTGCGGGCACATGCCTGGGTTGCAGGCTCGATCCCCACTGGGGAGCGTATAGGAGGCAGCTGATCCATGGTTCTCTATGAAACATCAATGATGTTTCTATCTCTCTCCCTCTCCTTTTGTCTCTGAAATCAATTTTAAAAAAAAATATATATAAATCTCTATGAGAGACAATCTAGCAATCTTTCCAAAATTGAAAATATGTATACTTTTGACCCAGCAATTCTCTTTTAGAATGTCCCTTGTAAATAGCTTATGCATGAGCAAAAGACTATAATAGTAAAAGATTGGAAATAACCTAAATAAATGGGAGACGGTCCTCCATTCAGTGGCGTCCTGGGCAGCCAGTGAAAAGAATGAGGGAGCTCTCTCTCTGTCAACACATTGGTATGAAACCATCTCCAAGATATATTGTTACACTGGAAAAGCGAAGGTGTAAAACAGGGAATAGATGATAGCATTTGTGTAAAAATTGGGGGGAAATGCACATGTATTTCAAAATAAACATGAAATTGATTATATCAGTTGCTTCCTGAGAGGAAAATTAGGTAGCTGATGGAAAGGAACGGGAGAGTTTTTGGGTACTCTCCTTTTACAACTTTTAAATTTTGAATCCTATAAATGTATTACCTAATCAAAATAAATAAAATTGCCCCCTAACCCCCAAATAGGAAATAAGATCATAGAGGATTTTTGAATCACAGTCTAATAGTTATACTAATAATTATACTTTTGCATAATCTGTTAGGGTTCATAAAATTCTTTTAAATTCATCCCCTCCTTTAATCTTCACAATAACCAACTGAGGAAGCAGTTTTTTTTATTTCTGTTTTACAAATGAGGAAGCTGAGATTTGGGTACTTAAGCACTTTGCACAAAATCTTTCGGTGACTGATACTAGATTTGGGAACATCAAATGTATTGCTTAAGAAATAGTTTCATTGACTGTAATTTTATTAAGAAGACAAAAGGCAAAATTTAGCCTGTTTTTAGGCTTAATGAGTATGTACCGAATAATAATAGCTGAAGTTTAGTGATTTCTGAAGTTTATTAGCACTTTCTATGTAACACAAAGATTGAAAATTTGGTCATAATTCAGCTGCCATGCACTACTTTAGTAAGAGACATTTAAGCCCAAGTTCTGAGCAACCTTTCCTGCAGGGACAGGAAATTAGAACTTGCTGGTGTAATTTTCTCTGAAAGACACCCCAGGAAAGAGGTGCTTGGTTTGTGAAGATAAGGACTAACTCCCTGGCAGAGCTGACAAATGGTATTGGGAATTGAGCTGTAGATGAGTCGCCTGAACCATTAGTAATGAAGCAAAACTACTCCAGTGAAGGTTTTAATCTTTTTATCTTTTAAGGCAGTACAGCATTACGTTAGAAAAAGCCTAGAGTTGTTTTAGGTGAGATATGGAGGAGGGGAAAGGGAATTCGGTGTGGAAATGTTTTAAATCTGGGGAACCCCCATGGTACTTAATGGTTTGCAGATTGTTAGGGCTGGGGACTCCTGGAAATTACCTAACCATAATCTCCTGAGGGTTGATGTAAGACACAGAGTTAAGAATGTTGTGGGACTTTGTCTATGACTATACATGTGCCTGGCATGAATTACCTTGAACTAGATAAAAAATTTCAGTATTGAGTCTCTTGAGGTGGCTCCTATGAGGCCTTTCTTAACAGTAGAGCAACACCTGAAATTTCATCCAATTTCATGTATTGTTTAAGGATGTTAAAAATTATTTTTTCAGACGTGCAATATTAGACTACACCTTCTGAGATTTCTGAGGTTTCCGTCTGCTACAGTGCATTACAGTGAGGCCCAGGGCAGACACAAGGTAGACCAGATAACCAGGGACATGGTCATGGTAATGACATCAGGCAAATCTTGAGCCTATGGGCCTGTTTGAACTGAGGTTGAACTTATGTTTTGCTTAGCTTTTTAAATTCTTTTCCTTATTTCTGATCTTCACCCAAATCAAATACTAGTTTTGTCGCATAGAATTTTGTGTGTCATTCTGATGCCTGGGTAGTTCAAGTGCATCCTGACAATTACATTCTAAGACTATCCTTGTCTGAGCTCCCTTTTCAAAGCATGAAAGACTGGCAGGAGGAGGCCCTTCCACCTTCCCTCCCATTCTTCCTTTTATTTGGTGAGATAATCCAGTTAAGAGTGTCCCCAAGAAGTATTATCAGTGGTACAAAAGCTCTCTATAGTCTCATTCATACTTGAATAAAATGATTCCCTTTTTTGTTTAAAAATGATGAAAACATTTGCGGTCTCTCTGGAAGTGTTTATTCATTCAAGCTGCAAGATGTGCTGTGGGTGTTATGTCTGATTTCTGAGAGCTTTTGCAGCAGGTTTATGTCTAGAGTGTTTTGTTTTGTATTTGTTTAGACTAAAATTAATAAAGAGCTTCTCTTTCAAACCCTGAGGATAATTAATACAGGTTTCTCCCCTGTGGTGCTTTTTGTCAGCCCTTACATGGAAGAGAACAGTGAAAAAAATATTGAACTCTTTATGCTCAATTCTTACATCTTTTCCAATAAATTAGGGGATTTTAGGGAAAAGAACAAGACAGATCACTGTGTGTGTGTGTTGTGTGTGTGTGTGTGTGTGTACACAATAATAAAGTTTAGGTCATAAACACTAATAGTCTGGCTTTTGTAAGCCAAATTTCCTTCCTGGCTCTATTGTTGTTGTTGTTTTTTATATTTGCATTCATAATCATGGCCTCTGTGTATATATTTAATATTACTGAGTGACCTTTTTGGTTTGCATTTACTTTTAATTTTTTCCTTTGTTTTTGACCAGAAGAGATATGAAATTAAATATAAATCGTTTATGCACAATGGAAAAAGTAGTTATGATCTACTTTTTACTTGAACAAGGAGTTGCTTTTATTTAAAGGCATTTTTATTTTCAAGAAACGTGAAAAAAGATCACCTAAGAACCCACTTATGTTAGGCCATTAAAAAACAGTTTTTAGTCCTAGCCGATTTGGTTCAGTGGATAGGGTGTTGGCCCATGGACTGAAGGGTCCTGGGTTTGATTCTGGTCAAGGGTACTTGCCTCATACCTCTGTTGCAGGCTCCATCCTTGGGCCATGTGCGAGAGGCAACCAATCGATGTGTCTCTCTCCTATCGATGTTTTTCTCTCTCTTGTCTCCCCTCCTTCCTCTCTAATAATCAATGGAAAAATATCCTTGGGCTAGAATTAATAACAACACCCCCCAAAACAACAACAAAAACCACAACAATTTTTATATAAGATTTTGATTGATTTCTTTGACAATCTATTTCCACAATCTCAAATTTCTTCATATTTCTCTTCCCCACATTCTATTTCCTGATACCACAGTCATCAATAATTAGTGTCAGGAGAGATTTCCTTTCCTCCCCTCTCATTCCTCCCCTCTTTCCCTCCCCTCCTGCCCCAACTTGTAAGATTTACTCCTTTACAACTTTCAAATCTGCAACACAGTATTTTTAACTACAGTCATTATGCTGTACATTACATCCCATGACTTATTTTATAACTGGAAGTTTGTACCTTCTGATTCCTTTACCCATTCCCCCCATATCCCCTTCCTCCACCTCTGGCAACCACCAGTCTGCTCTCTGTATCTATGACCCAGGTTTTTCTTTCTTTTGGATTCCATATATAAGTGAAATCATATGGTATTTGTCTGTCTTTGACTTATTTCTCTTAACATAATGCCCTCCAGGTTCATTCATGTTGACACAAATGGCAAGCTTTTCTTCTTTTTAAAAAAAATATATTTTATTGATTTTTTTACAGAGAGGAAGGGAGAGGGATAGAGAGTTAGAAACATCGATGAGAGAGAAACATCGATCAGCTAGCTGCCTCCTACACACCTCCCACTGGGGATGTGCCCACAACCAAGGTACACACCCTTGACCGGAATCAAACCTGGGACCTTTCAGTCCACAGGCCGATGCTCTATCCACTGAGCCAAACCAGTTAGGGCACTTTTCTTCTTTTTTATCACTGAATTTTATTTTATTGTATATACTAGAGGCCCAATGCACAAAATTCATGCAAGAGTAGGCCTTCCTTCCCCTAGCTGCTGACACTGGCTTCCCTCTGGCACCCGGGACCCAGGCTTCCCTCCATCTGCCAGCAGGCACCCAGGACTCGGGCTTCCTTCACAGCCCATTAGCATATTACACTTTTATTATTATACTAGAGGCCAGGTGCACGAAATTCGTGCACTTGCGGGGGTCACTCAGCCTGGCCTGTGCCCTCTTGCAGTCTGGGAGTCCTGGGGGGATGTCTGACTGACAGCTTAGTAGGGCCTAAGCCGTCAGTCAGACATCTTTAGCATTGCCACGGAGGCAGGAGAGGCTCCCACCACTGCCACTGTGCTCGCCAGCCATGAGCCCGGCTTCTGGCTGAGCGGTACTCCCTGTGGGAGCACACTGACCACCAGGGGGCAACTCCTGCATTGAGTGTCTACCCCCTTGTGGTCAGCACGCACCATAGTGACTGGTCATTCCACCATTCGGTCATTTGCATATTAGCCTTTTATTATACAGGACTAGTGATCCGGTGCACGAAATTCATGCACATTAAAAGGGAATTAATTAGAGGAAATATTTTAATATTGCTATTTGCCCTTTCTCTATAATAGAAGTGTCAGAGATGAAAGAAAATTAGTAAAATGTATATGAAAATCTTTCTCCTATCAGAGTCTGGGGTGTGCCATGGGAACCAGAGTCAAGTCCCCGCCCACCCACGTGTGCCTCAAAATCACGCAAGACCCAGACCTGGCCGGCCCCACCCTCATTGGGCTAGATCCAGACCTGGCCAGCCCCACCCCTGTCAAGCCCCGCCGTGTGGGGCGCGTGGCCTCAGGTCGTCTGGCCTAGCACTGGGGCAGGGGTGTGTGACCTCAGGTCCCCTGTCAAGCCTCATCAGGCGGAGGGTGCAGCCTCAGGTCCCCTGCCCTGGCCCAGTGCCACGCAGCCTCAGGTCCCTGCTGATTGCTCGTTAAGGCTCGTTACGGGAACTCGGCCTCCACTGTGGGCACAGCCATCTTGTGTTACGGGATCTCCTCCTCTGCTGTGGGCGCAGCCATCTTGTGTTATGGAATCCCTGCCTACGCTGTGGGCACAGCCATCTTGTGTTATAGAATCCCTGCCTACGCTGCGGGCACAGCCATGTTGTTATAGCATAATGGTCAATTTGCATATTCCCTCCTTATTAGATAGGATATATATGTGTGTGTGTACATATATGTATGTATGCATACATATATGGATAAAGAAAATATGTGTGTGTGTGTATACACACCATTCCTATACACACACATATACACTTTATCCATTCATCCATTGATGGACACTTAAATTATTTCCATGTCTTATAAATAATGAACATGGGGTTGCATGTATTTTTAACTTATAAGTAGTGAACATGGGGATGCATGTATTTTTTCAAGTTAGTGTTTTCATTTTCTTTAAATACTCATTAGTGGAATTGCTGGATCATATGGTAGTTCTATTTTTAATTTTTTGAGGAACGTTCAAACTGTTTTCCATAGTGGCTGCACTAATTTGCATTCTAATCAACAGTGCACAAAGGTTCCCTTTTTTCCACATCTACACCAACACTGTTGTTTCTTGTCTTTTTGATACTAGTTATTCTGACAGGCATGGGGTGTTATCTAATTGTGTTTTCAATTTGCATGTCCCTGATGATGGGTGCTGTTGGCCACCTTTTTATGTACCTGTTGGACATTTGTATGTCTTCTTTGGATAAGTGTTTATTCATGTCCTCTGTCCATTTTTAATCAGATTTTGTTATTTTGCTATTGACTCATATGTGTTCTTTATATATTTTAGACATTAACCCCTTATGAACTATATTATTTTTAAATATTACGAGAGTCATTATTTTTATGGGGTGGTAGTGGTGGTGGCTGTTGCTTAAATATTAAATGAAAAAAATACTAATTGTGGAGCTTTGACACAATTTCATGTAAATGCATCTTTTATCTATTAACTAAGAGTTAAGACTTAGCTTTATATAAATATGAAACTGAATTTTTTTCAACTCAGGTTCAGACTTTGCTATTTTGCAACTTGATTTTCATCTGTTAGGCATTGACTTGAAGCCAGGCCTTTTAGTGATCTGAGTTCCAAATTACACAACCACTTCAATCCTGAGCAAACTTGTTCTGAATGGCCCTCTTTCTTTCCTATTACCTTTGGCCAAGAAGTTGTACATGTTTTGTGTGTCGAACTAAATTGTTTCTACCTTTGCCTTTGAGAGCTTTGATGAGTTTACTTTTCTTTTTTTGTGTGTGACAAGGACTTGAGTGAGCATCGCTGCAGGCATTTTGATTCTTGAGAAATCCCCTTTCAGCCGTATGTGTGTCTTTATGAAGCCGTGTGTACATGTCAAGGTGGGTGAATATTTGTCCCTGGAGCCCTGGTTGCATTACTAAATATTTTCTCTGGTACAAACAACAACCATGCAGTGTGGTCCAGTTAGTTTCCTCAGGCACTTTTGTGCTGGTACTTTGTGCTTTTACAGAATAAATACTTTTAATGGCCTGGCTTAGGAACCTGATCATTCACAATAGCATTTCTGTGGGGAAAAACAAAGTGTAAATTCCAAACGAATGATTTTTACAAACACTGTTTTAAACATAGGGCACTGTTTAAACAGTCCAGTAAGGCTAGGCTCTCTCCAGTTGGGCTGTGTCTGTGTGGAGTGAGTTTATCCATGTGATTATCATCAGTTTGAAGTCCAGCACTCACCAGCTGTGACATCAGGCCTGGTCCAGTATTCACCATACAATTGAGTGGTTGAGTGTTATACACTGGAGCTTACTGGTGTGGTGGATCACTAAGCTTCGGGAGAAGGAGGCAGTTTGCACCTCTCCTTTTGTGAGGTCAGCCTCGTGGTGATAAAGGAAGGGGACCCCTTCGAGTGTGAGGATGTGAGCGCTGGAAGGGACAAACTGAGACCTAGAAATAACCTGACGGCACTCCAGCCAACGGCGCCGCCTGGGCAGGGCCAAAAGGTTCTTTTTTTAAACGATAAGGTAGATTTGCTTATTTTTAACTTCTACCCATACGCCTTCTGAAGTAGAATAAGTCTGATGTCTTCTGTGTAGCAATATTTCAGATATTTGAAAATAGTTACCGGGTCCTACTCCTAAGACCTCCCTCTGTCACCATAAAAAGCTATATATATATTTTTTTCTTGTCATGAGACCATTCCAGATCCACTGCCCTGGGGACCTTCCAATATCACCGCAATACATTCATTACTCCAGTCACCAACCCCCCAGGACCTGTTCATTTATTCATTTCACAGCAGGAAGTGCTCTACTTCCTGATCCCCGGCACTCATCACCCCACCCCCACTTACCACTAAGTTCTCTGTATCCATGAGTTTTGTTTTGTTTAGTCTTTTGTGTTTTGGTTTTTTTTTAGATTCCACACATAAGTGAGATCATATGCTGCCCTCCTCTGTGTGGCTTATTTTGTAGACAGCTCTAAGCCTCCCTAGAACTCAGCCGTCCAGCCGCCTGGCACACACGTTGTCTGCTTTGTTCAGCGATGTAAAAGTATGAATGGGGCAAGAACAAGGAACAGGAAGGCTCCTCCTTTCTACTTGGAGCACCAGCCAAACAGCCAGTCTTTATTGGGTGCTTGGGAAAGAGAGAGAATTAAGTTCTTATCCTCACAAGCCTGATGATGCAGATGGACTCAGTGTCTCTCTCATTGTTCTCCCTCCCCACCCACTTGCTCCTACAGCTCACCAATCCAAAGTATGTGATGAGGAGGGAAGTGAGCAGAGCAGGGGCGGGTGAGATCAGTGCCACCTGCCGCGGGCACCGCGGGCCTGGAGCCTGGCCTTAAGAAACGGGCAGGACTCCTGTGCTTGTGTGGCCAATTGTTGCTTAAGAGTTCAAAAGTCCAAAACCTGTTCTGTGACCCTCTTGTTAAGCTAATCAATGAACTCAGCTTAGCTTATTATAGAACCTAAAGAAGATATTTAGACTGAACAAAATACCAGATAATATTTTCCTCATAATGACTCATAGCTGGAAGGCAGTATACCACACTGTGGAAGTCATTGAAACTTACCCTTTTAAGAACTGTGGCAGTGTTTAAAAAATGGCCAGAAATTCTCCTACACCGATAGGTATGTCTATATACCGTCCTCTTGCGTATGAGTTGGCTTGTGACTGCTTCAACCACTAGAATATGGCAGAAAGGACGCCATGACTTCCAACACCAGGCCATAAAGGCTGTGCACCTTCTGCCGACTTGGCTTCTCCTGGAGTCCTAGCTCCGGAGGCCAGCTGCCATAGAGAAATGCGACGACCCTGGGACTGCCCTGCTGGAGAGGTGTGGTCCTCAGCCCCAGCTGAGCTGCCAGCCACCAGCCAGCGCCACCGGCCAGCTTTTCGAGGGAGCCATCTGGACACCCACCCGGTTGGGTCTTCAGGTGATTCCAGCTCCACCTGGCACCTGATCGCAGGCACCTAACATCGTGTCTTGTATCTGTTCTTTCCACAAAGGCTAAGTGAGCACCAGGTATTATTTTAGGAACTGGGGACACATCAGTTTCAAAGTCGCTGCTCTCTGGAAGCTTAGCATCTCATCTAGCACCTAGAACAATGCCCAACACTCAGTAAGCACTCACTAAATATTTTTGCAGGCACATGAGAGACCCCACACCAGAACCGCCCAGCCACGCTTTCCCCAAATTCTGGACCCCTCCCCTGAATTATGAGCCAAATTAAATAGTTGCTTCAAGTTACTAATGTAACTTGTTACATAACAATAGGAACAGGTGCTAATAAAGAAAATATTTTAAATCAGCTGTCTTGCATGTCTCTAGAATGTATTAACTACATTTTTGAACAGAGTGTAGACATAATTTGGACCTCTTATGAGCAATGAACTTCTTAAATCTCATATTGTGATTAATATAGTTGTGTCATAGAGATACATGGTGAGTCGCAAAGGCACTCTAGACTGTTCAGCTTTCAGCCTTGTGCACACTTCTAGTTTTCTCTTATCCTTTGCTGCCGGTAATCTTCGCACCATGTCTGAGAGTGCTGCCTTCAGCACGGTAAACCCCATTTGGGGTCATCGTTTTTAAATTCAGGCACTACGTTTTACGAGAGTGGTCTTAAAAAATACTTAGTGAGTGCTTACTTTGTGTTGGGCATTGTTCTGGATGCTAAATGAGATGCTAAGCCTCCGGAGAGCAGCGGCTTTGAAAGTGGTGTGTCCCCAGAACCTAGAACGATACCCGGTGCTCACTTAGCCTTTGTGGAAAGAATTGACAGGACACAATGTCAGGTGGGCAGTGCTCACAATGGAGTCTGTCCTTGGGGGAGTGACTGGGATGTAGGAGAGGCTGGAAACCATCCTGTGGGAGCTACATGGGGATGTTCAGCCTGGAAAAAAGAAGAGTTGCTTGAAGGAGGGAGGGATTGTCATGTGGAAGAGAAATGGTGCTAGGTTTGAATTGAAGTGGATTTTCTTTTGCTTTGCTGTTACCAAATAATGCCTTAGATGGAGTTTATCAGATACTCAGTGTGGCTATTTTGGCTTAAGAATTTACTTCCTCAAAGAAAAAAGCTACTCATGGTATTTGTCAGGGAAAAAAGGCAGATATTGACTCATTGTGCCAGAATTAAATTGCTTCGTGTTTTATAGTTTGTAAAATATTTTCGACAATAATGTAGATGTAGATTGTTCCTTAATTTAAAATGTAAGTGTTACCTTGCCAAATGAGAAGATTACAAAAGCCATTTGATGGTACAAACCTTTGGATGAAATAGAGCATCCAGAAGAGCGATGGGCATGCCTTCCCTTTTGGGGAGGGAGAGGGAGTCCTGTTTATAGAGATGTTTAATTTTTCAGTGTCGCCATGACATTTGTAACACCTGGCGTTTCTTCTTATTGGCATCACCACAGTTGTCTCAGGAATGGAGTCGGGCAAGTGTAACACATGTAGGGAAATGGACGCTCTTGCTCAGTCCCATGATAAGCTGAGGAGGTGTTTTTGCAGCTACTTCTGTAACCAGAATGTTGTGTTTTAGAATACAAAGACTCCAGACATCCCTCAAAATCAAGATCACGTTTTCCTCTTTGGTTTCTCTCCAATCAAATTATTTTCTTAAATTATTCTTGACTTCAGATTGACAAATTTAAATTTCTTCCTTATTTGTTTGTTGTTATTGCATATTAAAGGGAAATAATTGACTATAGTTTCTTGTCTATGTTGGGAAGACTGTTGAGTAAAGGATTCTTAAGGTTAACTATTCTTGTCTTTTCTCATTTGTCTTTAACCTGAAACACAAGGTAAACTGACTACTGCCTTCCCTGGAGTACAATAAGTGTCAAGAAAGATTCAGAATGCACCGACCAAAGTCATGCCTGTTTTTAGTATTTTTTATGGGTCATGACATTGTGAGGACTCCATCCCAATCTAGGTGTGCCATGGAGAAGACACAGTCAGCACCAGGGAACGCTGCCCCTCTGACCCGAGCATCTTGTCTCTCTCTGTGTCACTATTGCTGCGGTCTGACCCAGGGTGCTGTGGGACGAGAGGGCCAGGTCCTCCAGAATGGAGATCGCTGTAGAGTGCTGGGCATGGCGCTGCCCAAGTCCGACCATGGAAGTGGCATAAATCACAAACCTCTGGGCTGCTCCAGCCAGGGAAGACTCTAATAAGGAAGTAGTGACATATAGAACTTCAAATGACCAATACATTGAGGAAATTCGGGATGTCACGGGGGGAGTTTTTCTGAGGTTACATCTTACATTAGGACGTTTCTTCTGGCCCCTGAAACAGTGTTCACTTTGGAGCCACAGAGAGAACAGCCTTCCCGGCAGGCACTGCCATTGCGTCTTATCTTTGCAGAAGGAGCAGTAGCAGTGGTCGCCTCCTTACGCCCAGCACTGCACAGTTATTTGTAATCCCGTCTCTTACCATAATTGTGAAATCTGAATAGCAATAGGTTTTCTTTCTTTGTTTATAGCTCATTAGATGGCAAAGTCTGACCTTAACTGACATGAAGCAATTTTTGGTCTTTGTTCAAGTTAATAGGAATGTTCATACATTTTGTTGTAAAAATAAGAATCTGTTTAACTATGAGGTGCTGTTCTAGGTCCTTTGGGGTCTGTTATTATCTGATATGCATACCATATTACCTTCCTAAGGTTAAAATCAACAAAAAATAATTGTAAACATATCTGGCCTCAGAGGTTTTAGAAAAGGAGCTGGAGACTTGCACCTTAAAAGGAAGAAACCTGGCCATCATCATAGAAACTTCTGCACTTTGCATTTATCCCGATTTCACATTTCAGGGACTTGGAATGCTTGCTTGTTAAGTAAATGAGACCTTGTACCAGGACCTTTCTACTCTGACAACCATCAGTGTGGCGGGTGGGGCCGGCTGCCAGCAGCCTGGGAAGATAGGCCCTGATCGCAAGCTAGGCCTAGGTACCCTACCCGTGCATGAATTTAGTGCACCGGGCCTCTAGTTTTGAATTAAGTGTCCATGTCAACCAATAGAGCCTCATTATTCTTTTTAATTTGAGCATAACTTATATTTTAAATTGAATAAATCTTGAGTGAATAGCATAACCATCACTCAGATCAAGATAGAGAACATTTCTAATACTGCAAAAGGTTCTCCTTTAGGTTTTCATGGTGATGGATCAATATTGTATCTTGGTTGTTGTGGCTGTGGTTACACGAATATATGAGATGAAATTTTATAGAATTATGAACAGTACACATACATGTGCACATGTACAGAAAACCAGTGCATGTGAAAATAACGAAATTAGAGTAAACTCTATAATTCAGTTAATTGAATTGTGCTGTTGTTAATTTCCTGGTTTTGACTAGTTGTATACAAAATGTTACTATTGGTGGGAGCTCGGTGAAGGGTACGCTGACTGCTCTGCACTATTTTGACAACTTACTGTGATTCTATAATTCTTAAGTGAAAAAAATCTCCCTTATATCTATCCTATTATTTCAATAGAAGCTTTATAGATTATTGTATAGATATATAAAACCTTATTTACCAATTCTCTATTTACTTTCCAGAGTTTTTACTAGTACAAAAAAACTTTGCGATGAGCAAACTTGCACATATTTTTCAAAAGAGGTTCTTATCTTAAAAAAGAAAAAGCCACTACAAGGTTCTTGTAAGTCATTTTCCGATGATTACATACAATTCTCAAGATTGTGCACTACATAAATTGAGACAAACCTGTGCAGTAGGTTTAATTAACTCTCCCAGGAAGAAAGCATTTCAGCAAAATTGTAATCTTTGGCTTTTCCAACTGCCTAATGCCAAAAGCCCAGGGGTGTTGAACTGTGCACCAGGAATATAAGATATAAATGCAAGTGCAGCCTAATTCAAACACAGGTCATTGTGTTGCTTCTGAAGGGCAATATATTTCTAGAAAAGATTTATTCAAAGGTAACCTGTATACCTGTATGGCAGTCAATCTTACAGTCTTCACTTAGAGCAGTTACACTAAGTTTTCCTGGTATTGTTCATTTTGATTTCTTTAAAAATTTTTTTCAAAAAATTGATTTGAGAGAGAGAGAGAGAGAGAGAGAGAGAGAGAGAGAAACATTGATTTGTTGTTCCTTGCATTCACTGGTTGACTTGTATGTGCCCTGACCAGGAATTGAATTCACAACCTTAGTGTGTCAGGACAGTGCTCTAACCAATTAAGCTACTTTGGTCAGGGCTGTTCATCTTGATTTCTAATTTGATTTTGAGAAGACCAGCCTGAACATGGGCTTCTTGAAACCATAATGTTCTTTATGCTACTCTTCAGTGGTTAGGGGGAAAAGATAGACATGTTTTTGGTAAAGCACATGTTAAAAGAGGGTTGACTTACCCTGGCTGGTGTGGCTCAGTTGGTTAGAATGTTGACCCATAAACCAAAAGGTCGCCAGTTCGATTTCCGGTCAGGGTACATGCCTAGGTTGCAGGTTTGGTTCCTATCAAGGTGCATACAGGAGGCAACTAATTGATGTTTCTCTCTCTCTCTCTCTCCCTAACAACAACAACAACAACAACACATTATAAAAGAAAAAAGAGAGAGAGTTGTCTTCCATTTTGGCCTAGCAGGTACCTTATACTCTAATAGTTGGTGAAAGTATTTTTTGTGGTTGCTGTTTTTTAACAATGATTTTCATTTCACTTATATTCTAGTACTGATCATTTTTGTCTTAATCTAAGAAACAACGTTATTTGTCATTAAAGCTTCTAACTCAGACACATGAGTAGAATATGTAAAGGAAATATTATGGTTTCTCAGATGTCTAGCAAAGGAGACTTATACTTGATCAATAAGGTCAGTGTTGAGCCTGTTATTTTTATCTGTGTGATATTTGAATAAAAACTTGTTGAGGTGGCCCTGGCCGGAGGTAGCCTAGGCCGGTGTGGCTCGGCTGGAGCATCGTCCTGTACACCAAAAGGTTGTGGGTTAGATGTCGGTCAGGGCGCATGTGGGAGGTGGCCGATCCATGTTTCTCTCTCACATCTATGTTTCTCTCTGTCCCCTCCTTCCCCTGTCTAAAGTCAATAAAGAAAAAAACTAAAAAAATAAAAATAAAAAATTACAACTTGTTGAGTTAATTGATATTGGCCTTTTTCAAATGAGCCTGCATCGAAGTGGTGAGAGTTAACTTTCCACACATAAAAAACTGCTCTCACGTGACCTTATTTCCCATCACTTCCACACTCTCACTTTTGACACCAGCTGAGAAAATAGACTTTCTCTCAGATTTCCATTTTAGAGCAATTACACATATGATCTGCCTTCTCTCACCAGCTTCATCATGTTCTGTCCCTTCTTTTAAACTTTGCCTTTTTCATCTTATCCACGGAGTTATTTATAGACTAAAGCAATGTAAGTCCAAGAAATCTTTCTTAGAATTTTTTTGTTTTACCCTTTCTATTTATGCCATGTATAACTCATGTATTTTTGCATATGTATATTTGATTCTCTCTTTGGCTGAAATTCCAAACTTTGATAGCCAAAGCACTTACTAACTTTGTGAATTATTCATCTGTTTACTTTTCTCTGCTAATAACTAATTTCATGATCATCGACCATGGGTAAGCACTGGGAGCTTTGCAAATGCTCCTCAGCTGGAGGTTACGATAAATGAATGATGGAAGAGCAGATTGTCTTTCTCTTGTGTAACATACTCACAGTTTTGCTCAACTGTTCATGTTCTTAGGGAACAGAAGGATAATTAGAAGTACCATGAATGACCCATGTGTTCTGGGGTCAGTCTAGTTTGGGTTTTCAGACTGACCTACAGACTGACCTATGGTTTGTCAGTCTCTTTACAGTTTTCTGGGTGCTTTTGTTCTCCTTTACACGTTTTGTCCGTTTTAAATTATTCATAAACTTAAGATGTTGTTATTCATAAACTTCACATTAGTAAATGTGGGGACTAAGTCAGAGTCCCTTGAGAGAGAGAACATTCTAAAGGCATGTGTTTGCATTGTCCCTTTTTACTTTCCCGGGTCAGCTGCTTTTGAACTCCAGGACAATGTTAATAAATTGTCGGGCTGAAGTACCTTTCTGGGAATTTGCAAGTGGTATTAATGGTGTTTTCCTCCTTGAACCTGTGTAATGAATGTCCTCTTTATTCTCCAGTTTAACCTGAAGCCATGAAACCCCTCTCAGCTGGGCCTGTTCTGCCGGCGCCTGCCTGCTTGGCCTGTTATTATTCCATGAATCACTGCTGCCCTTATTAAACTATTTTGGGCAGCAGCCTTTCCATTCTTCTCCTGTGAACCATGAAGGCTGGAGTTGCTACAGCAGCATAGGCCAGAGTGGAATTCGAATATGAAGGAAAGAAGGTTCACTGGCTTGTAACATAGCATTTTACCTTATAAGACAGTAGGGTTTGTGCCACTGAGACCACATTGTGTCTTGAAATTTTTCTTTTGTTCTAAAAAGGGATCCCGGAAAGTTCATCCTTGAATGCCTAGCATTTAAAATGCTTGAATGTCAGGCAGCTTGATCTCCCTCCATCCCATCACCACCCCTCCCCTTTTCGTTCATTGTCTCTGGCATCTCCGGGTTGTGTTGGTTTTCTCTTGCTCTTGTGTTCTCACCTACCCCAGATCCTTAGGCCCACAGTGTGGACTGTGACCAGGAAAAGGCAGCACAGTGTGGTGAGCAAGAAGGTGGCCTCGAGTCAGGCCTGCATTCGAATCCCTGTGATGATGGGCAAATGGCAGTACCCCTTTAAGTTTAAATAGAGAAAGTGTATGCATCCTCACAGGGTGCTATAAGGATTACGATAAGATGTGTAAGAACTAGTTAAGGGGAAAGCTGAACGCTGGTTAGAACTAGTCAGTAGGAAAAGTCCTCTGGCCTTTGTTAAGGCGACATTATAACTCATATAGCCTGATGGTTCATTTTAAAGATCAGACACCGAGACCCAAAGGGGTTGTGCTTGTCTGGTGACACTTAGCTGTACATGAAGAGCGAGGGCGAGAACCCCGGCTTTCTAACTCCTAGTCCAGTGCTTTTCCATTAAAGCACAGAACTGCCCCTGTGTTGCTGGTCAGGGCCGCACTTGAACTGTTCTCAGCCTTTTACTCTCCCTCTGGGCCCCATGATGAATTCATTTTTTAAAGACTAGACCTGCTCTAGAAATGCAAGGCCCCGACACCACCGACCCAAACTACTGTTCATACTTCTCAGCCTACCCTGTTGTTGAGGAGGCACCGGTTGGGAATGGATGTCTGAGAGCATTTCCACAGCTCACTTTATCCTACACGTGCACTTCCTATGAAAATATTAAATAACTTGGGGAATTTTAAAAAATCACCTTCAAATTCTACCACGTGTGTTTGGGGTTTGGCTTAGGAGAGGTTTGCGTCCTCTTTTTGGATATAGGTCATGTTTGAATGAGTGTCAGCAGAAGTCTCATTGATGAATTTACGTGATCAGGGGTCCCTCATGTAAACCTAGGGTCCCTAAACCCTTCAAGTCTCAGTGGAAGAGACAGGGACAGGGAGCTGGACATCTTGGCACTGTGCAAGGCCATCTGATCATTTTTCTGGGAAGACTGGACCATAACTTTCATTAGATTTTTAAAGAGATTAGTGACCTAGGAAAGGTTAATGACTGACTGAATTGATGGCAGTTAGGTTATTTTCCATTTCCTTAATAGGTAAAGGCCCTTGGAAGTACACTGCATATTTTTAAATACTTGATGAGATATTTTTTAAGCTGCAGCTCAACTTCTTCCATTCATGTTGAAATAGACTCCCACTGAAACCCATGTGTGTTTTTTTGCTGTCAGCGATAAAAGGTTTCTTCTGTTTCTGCTGGCATATTCTGAGATATCTTTAGAACAAGATATGGAAAACCTTCGTCAAGTGTAATCTGAATCTTGGATAGGCAATATATAATATCTTTGTTTAGACGGAAAATGAAGATAAAAAATGTTTTTTTCTCATATCCCCTTGAATACCAGTTGTTCTAGTTGCCATTTGTTTTCCTTTGGAATTGAAAACGAGTTTTCTTTAGTGTTTTGCCATGCATTTCTTCCTGACCTTTGATTACTATTCATCTGTTCCTCTGACTCAGGTTTCCTCATGAAGAATGTATGATATTTTCCTGCCTTTATCTTTCACTTTGCCTTCACCTTTACTCTCATCTTGCCTTACGAAACCCAAAGGATGAGGACCGACTGTTGGAATTTGCTTAGTTTCCATACATTGCTAGATAGATGAGGCTTCACAATAGCAAAGAAATATTGTATATGCACAAGGCACAATGGCAAATGAATTCCAATGGTGTGCTGATTGAGTCACTCCCTAGAATTCAAAGCTTAGTGAGCAAAACATGAATGACCAAAGGTGATTAGTTGTGTTTTTTGAAGCATAAAGTTTTTTAAAAACAGGTGTACTTTTGGAATTAAGCTCAGATGACTACAAAAGGGATTATTAAGGTTCACTGATTTGGCAAACCAGCTTTGGAGCACCAGGCAAAGAGGGAGCCTTTCATTGAATGAAATCTCCTCTCCGGATGAATTCTTGTTCCTCTTTTTAAATAAATATGTGCTATTCTATTCCTTTGGCATTAAATAGGATCTATACAAAATTTCTTTGAAAACTGTGGGACAACATGCTGCTTTTAGTAAACCTTATTTATATTCTTTTTATTTTTTAGGAAAAGAATTTGTCTCATTTGGACCAACTTAACTATTTATAGACAAGGAAAATGAAGTTGGAATAGATGGTTTTTACAGAATTAATCAACTTTTTAGTGACAAATTTGGTGATAAGATTTAAGACTTTAGCCCTAGCTGGTTTGGCTCAATGGATAGAGCATCAGCCTGCAGACTGGGGGGGTCCCAGGTTTGATTCAGGCCAAGGGCACATGCCTGGGTTGTGGGCTCGATCCCCAGTGCGGGGCGTGCAAGAGGCAGCCAACCAATGATTCTCATCATTGATGTTTCTATCTCTCTCTCCCTCTCCCTTCCTCTCTGAAATCAATAAAATATATATTTTTAAAAAGATTTAAGACTTCATACTCTGACCCAGTGATGTTTCATTATACTATACTAGGGGCCCAGTGTATAAAGTCATGCACATTGAAAGGAAAGTAATTTGAAGAAATATCTTAATATTTCTATTCACCCTTTCTCTATAATGGAAGTGGCAACCAAATTCACAATCAACAATGACAGATGGAAACACACACATGCCATTGGCGCCAGCAAGAGCTTTGTACGTATCGCCCATGCGTGAGTCAACTTAGCCTTTTATAGATATAGAATCAACTTGCTTAATTAGACCTGCTTTCTGACGTAGCTAAACTTTTTCCAGCCCAGTGAAGCACCCCAACTTCTCTTTCAGGTAATTGTCAGCAACACAGCAGTAAATATCAACACGAAGCAGCTTATTATTGTAGATCACACAGGGAGAACAAAGGGTAAAATATTTAACTGCAGCAGTGTTTGACTATATTCTGTGCAGTGAGAAAACCTAAGTCATTTTCAAGGTCCACCATTTCTTACTTCTTTTCAGCCGGATCAAGTTTCTAAACTTCTAAATCTCTGTTTTCCAGCTAATGAAAAGAAAATAGGATTCTCCCGCGTCTCCTACTCCAGGAATTCTTTGAGGATCAAATGAGATGAGGCATGGGAAAACGCTTTACAGACATTTGGTTCAAGTGTGAAATGCTTCCACCTGACTATGAAGCAAGTCGTGTTCCTGGGCTAAAGAAACTGCAAGGAGGCTAGTCGTTGCTAGGGGAGAGGAAGCCAGGCATTGCTACGTGACGTCATTACTCTGTGCCCACAGCGACCATTTCCCGCCTGGGCTGGGCTGTGGGCCGCATTTTGTGCCATGGGATCTGAGCGGTGTTGGCTGCAGTTTGGTGGGCTGTTGCCCCGGGGTGGTGGTGAGGCCTGTGCCCACTTGGGGGAAGCCGAGTGTTGCTTCTTGGGCACCAGGTTTGCGGTGCCGTTTCTCTGTGTGCATCATGGCAGCTCCTGTGTTGAGCGTCTGCCCCCTGATGGTCAGTGCGCATCATAGCGACTGTTCGGAAGGTGGGAGGGACACTTAGCATATTAGCCTTTTATATAGATAGATTGTGTTTTATAGGCAGAGGGAAAGGTTGAATGTTGAAGGAAATCAGATTTTATACCTTGTGTGAGGTCCACCTACACCCACCAGCACGGCTAAAATTTAAAAGACTGTCAATACCAAGTGTTGCTGAGGATATGGAACAACTGAGCTGTAGGAATGGCTGGTGGGAGCGGAAAGAGACACAGCCACTTTGGAGAGCAGTTTGGCAGTTTCCAGTGTTAAGCACTTTTACCCAATGGCCTAATAGTTCTGCTCTTACAGAGGCCTATATATAAATGTTAATTACAGCTTTATCATAACAACTGAAAGCTGGAAACAGTTCATGTTCATCAACTGGTGAACTGATAAATTGTGGTATATTTATACAATGGAATACTATTCAGCAATGAAAAGGAAGGCGCTGCTGATACTAGCAACACCGTGGCTGGAACTCAAAAACGTTATGTTGAGAGAAAGAAGCATATTCTGTATGAGTCCATTTATATGACGTTGTAGAACAAACAAAACTAATTGATAGTGATAGAAACCAGAGAGATCACTGTGGGACTTGATTACAAAAGGCCAGGATGGAACTTCTGGTGTGAAGGAAATGTTATATATGTCCGTTTGAGGTGGTGGTTACATAGGCATGTGCATTTGTCCAAACTCAAACTGTGCTCTTAGAAGGGGTGCATTTTATTTAATACTAGGGGCCCAGTGCATGATTGAATCATGCACGTGTAGCGGGGGGAGCTGGGTGCCTGTCCGCTGGTGCCTGAGTGGACAGGCACCCAGCTCCCATGCTTTTGCTTTTGATCGCTGGTGCACCAGGCCTTTCAGAAGCCTCCAGCACGGAGGAGGCTTCTGAAAGGCCTGGTGCCTGAGCGGACAGGCACCCAGCTCCCCCGCTTTTGATGGTCCGTGGCGGAATGTGAGCTCGCTGCCCCAGAGGCCCCTTCTGTGCCGCAGCACAGCCATGGCGCAGACGCTGAGCTCGAGCTCAGCGTCCCGCCGGCCAATCAGCCACCCCGGCCACCCTGAGTCCCGCCCCCCGTGCCTCCTAGCCAATCGCGGGCATAGCAAAGGTACGGTCAATTTGCATATTTGTCTATTATTAGGTAGGATAAATTGTACCTCAATAAAGTTGATTTAAGAGCATAATGAGGAGTGAAGGTGCTGAATAGCAAAGCACAGTTGGTATAAAGCATAAACTATTTTTACCATGCCATTGAATTTTCTCTGATCTCATTTTCTCTCTCAAAACTGTGGTCCTTCTGTAATTGTCCCTTGCCCCTTGGCAATGGCAAGCCAGGGTACCATTGTGGAAAAAACCCCAAACTGAACAATCCACCCACGCACATTTCCACGAGCAAGTTTCGTCTGTGCTTGAGGATATCATGGCAATTATTTAGAGCTTCAGTTATTAATTCTTCTTTAGTTACCAAAATTTTACCAGCACAACTATATATGCCAATAAAATGACCCCTGGATAAATGCCAAATGCTTTTCGATTCTCTAGAAGGAAATTTAGGGAATTTGTAGACTGAGTAGGTTGACTTTATAGCCATATTCTCTGCTAAAAAATCCAGAAATAAAAGCGTTGGCATCACAGTTGGTGTTCTGAGTCATATTTTAAATCCTGCAAGCCTGTAGCTTAGCAAAGTGCTATTCAGAAAACTCTTAAAGGGTGTGTATATGATATATCTTTGTCTTGCCAACTCCCCTGCCAGCATCTTTCAGACATTTTGTTCAGTGATGTCTAAGGCTAGAGCTGAAGTCACATGAGTCCACTTGAAATGAGGTCTAGACATAAGATGAATTCAGCATTGCTTCTAACCGAGTTAAAGATTGCTGAGAGCTTTCTCCTCAGTGTGCTGGAGAATTATTAAGTAACTTTTAGAACCCAGGGCACATTATGGACCATCTAATTAAATAACATTAGGGATTATATTCATCCAAGTGTTGTTTTTTGCTCAACTCAAACAAAACAACGCCCCCAATATTCTTCGATACAGTTGTGCCTGTGTGACTTCCACATGGGTCCGTTTATTAGTTTATTCACCGAACATTTAACTACCTATCAGATGACAGGCGTTTTGCTGGACAGCAGGATATAAAGATGAAAAAGAAGAGCCTCTGTCCTCCAGGAGCTTATAATTTGGTAAAAAGAGAAGGCATGCAAACAAATATTTTTATAATACAGTTGCTACAATAGGTATGTACAAGGGTAGCGTGTGTGCCCGCCTGGGGATGTTAAGTCCGTCTGGTCTAATATGGAATTTAGGCCAATGCTTCCTTATTGACTTGCTGTCTGGATGCTCTATTCGTTGATGAAAGTAGAGTATTAAAGTTTCCTACTATTATTGCATTGCTGTCTATTTTCTCCTTT
Source organism: Cnephaeus nilssonii (assembly GCF_951640355.1). Lineage (NCBI taxonomy): Eukaryota > Metazoa > Chordata > Mammalia > Chiroptera > Vespertilionidae > Cnephaeus > Cnephaeus nilssonii. The sequence continues at coordinate 12,306,302 of NC_137083.1, forward strand.
AGGTCTGTTAATATTTGCTCTATATATTTAGGTGCTCCTATGTTGGGTGCGTAATATTTATAAGTATTATACACTCATGTTGGGTTGACCCCTTTCTCATTATACAGTGACCTTCTCTGTCACTTACACAGTCTCTGTCTTAAAGTCTATTTTGTCGGCTGTAAGTATTTCTACCCCAGCTTTCTTTTGGTTTCCATTTGCACGGAAATATCTCTTTCCATCCCTTCACGTTCAGTCTGTGTGTGTCCTCAGATCTGTAGTGAGTAGGCAGCAAATAGATGGTTGTTTTTATCCATTCAGCCACTCTCTGTCTTTTGATTGAAGAATTTAGTCCTTTTACATTGTGTTCACTGTTTTCTGGCTGTTTTGTAATTCCTTTGCTCCTTTCTGCGCTTGCTGTGTGCCTCCGTGCTTTGATGATTTTCTGCAGTGATATGCTTAGATTCCTTTCTCCGCATCTCCTGTGTATCTGGGTATGTTAGGCAGGAATGGATGGAAAGAAAGCCTCATCTGAGCTACGACCGAACTGGCTATGGCGGCTCTACCTTGCTCACAGTGGGGCGGGGCCTGCTGCACAGCCTCAAGGCCCGTGTGAGGGGAACTGCAGGCCGGTGGATTGGTGTGCCGGGGGTGAAACTGCGGTGGTAGTTATGGGAACTGAGGCTGGTGTGCAATACAGAAGCCTCCAGACTTCCTTTTGTAAGGTGGTAATCCTCAATCCTGTACATTTTAATCATCTTTTAAAACACATTCATACTGCTGAATTAGAATCTTCAGGAAAAGGAGCAACCAAAGCGTCTTTCTCCCATTGATGTTTCTCTCTCTACCCCACCTCCTTTTCCTCCAACTCTCTCCTCTAAAAAAAAAAAAAAAAAAAAAAAATCAGTGGAAAAATGTCCTTGGGTGAGGATTAAAAAAAAAAAGATAAATTGCTTTGCCCCCTCCCTTGTCCCCTTTATGTATCTGTAGGCACTTCTTAAGACATAAAGGGAGGACACTGATAACGGCTATTTGTGGTTGATTTGTATTATCGCTAAGAAGGGAGAACAAACAGCCTGATTCCTTGAGCAGCTCAGATACCGACCTAAATGTCCTGGGAGAAGGGGATCTTATGGGACCTGAACACCTTGTGACTGCCCTCAGGTTGGTGAGCTGCTCATAGAGCCTCGGGGCAGCTGATTAGGCTGAGATCACTGATATCCCATCGGCTGTCTCTCACTCCCTCTCTCTTTCTGCCTTTCCCGTCTCTCATCTCCGCATGTGGCTAAAAATAGCTCCCCACAGTAGTCCCACTTGTCCCCGAAATTCTGTGAATCTGGTTGGCTCAGCTTGGTCAGTGCAGTGGCTGCCTTAGGTTTGGGTCATCCCAGGAGCCAGGGAGGGGAGGGGCTGAGCACAGGGAGGGCGGTCCTCTGAGGAGAGGCGCCCCTCTTACAGGTGCCCGTGTCCTGACCCCCAGTCATGATGAGCTCCTCTCTGCAGAGATAACTCAGCAAGCGGGTCTTGGCTCTTTTGTGGGCCTATTAAAGAAAGAACTGAGATTGGCGAAGACCCTCTGTTGATAGAGAATCTATCATATTGATGGAAAGTATCATCTAGGATTACATTTGCATTCCAGAGATGAAAAAGAATGATACTGTGGGGGGGGGGGGGGACGGGCGGTTAGGGGAGTTGGGAGCTATATTGCAGAGAATTTCTGATGGTCATACTTATATGTTTGCTCTTTCTGTTTTTCTTCTCCTAAAACGAACTCAAACGTGCCCTTTCCCCCCTTCTGTATTGACCCTTAGCTGATTAGCTTACTTTGTATTCAGAATTAATGATGTGGTTTTCCCTAAGGAGGATGATCCATCACTTTTCCCAAGAAGCTCAGCGTCACTGAGAATATGGCCTGGTTGTCGGGGTCGGGGTTGGGGAGGGGGACAGAGATCCTTGACCTGAAACCCTGAAGCAGGGCTGGGGATTAAGCACTAATAGCATGGTTGACAGCAAGGCTATGAGTCAGGACCAGGTGGTCAGGCTAGAATGAGGTCAGGCTGAGGACTGGGGGCCGAGCTGGCAGCTCCGTGTAAGTCAGCAGAGAGCCGGGAGAGGGGTCAGGGAGAGGGAGGGAGAGGATAGGGAGCGTGGCCCGAGTTATTAGAAATTTCCCGACTCTCATTTGGGGTTTATTGCAATGATGAATCACATAATGCATTCAGTTTCTTTAATTGTTTAATAAGCAATATGTATTAGTGAAACCACATTCTAAAGGCACCAGAGTATTCACTGAAAACTTAATTTCCCTCCCAGCCTCATCACTCAGCCACACAGCTCCCTGGGTGAGAATAGTTTCCTGGTTGAGGAGGTCATGGCATGAAGAGGCAGATCGGTCAGGTCACACTGTGGCGGGGCAAGCCTGCCCTTCTGACATCGGGGTTTGTGCTGTGCCCAGTTCACCTCACTGTGTTCTGTTGGGGCCCTTGGTAACCTAGTCCAGACACTCGGCTTTATGGATAGTTTTTATTGCTATTTTTAAACCATCTATTTTCTATTTCTATCTAAACAATGCCTTCTCTGAGGTCAGGCCAATCCCATTAGTCCCTATTGCAGTGTGTGTGTAGGCTATTCTAGGGTATTTTAAAAATGAATTACATCCACAACACTAATGGTGTTAAAGGTACAGAGATTCCGCAAATATGTTTGTGGTGCCTGCTGGGCGGAGGACATAATGGTGATAAAAAGCTGTATTGACTAAAAGAATCATCTAGAACTTGCTGAAAGTCATGACTTTCCATGTATTTTCCCTAAGAATTTTTTTTTTAATCCAGCAGTTGGACTTTCTGTATGAATGTTGTATGTCAACAAAAAGTTTTTAAAAAACCAACAACACCCTATAAGGAGAATTCATTTGTTTGCTTTCATTTCTAGATAAGCAGACATTCATTGAAAGTAGTATTTTGGGAGAGTAGCAAAATGCCACAGACACTCCCAGCCTTACAGAATTCTCGGGAATGGGTTTGTATGTCTGAATGGCAGTGGGATGGGATTCCCACTGTGGACATGGCTTGTATTTGTCCACTGGCTTAGGACCTGGGGAATGATGGGACCAGCGGGTATGCACCCTACTGCCCGAGGCCGTAGCCAGGGACCTGCCACGCGGAGGCCCGTTCTGGAGTTGAATTTGGAAGGCAGTTTCCCTCCGTGAGCGCCGTCAGCTCTCTGCTTCACGTGCGTTGCACAGATCTCTCTGGGTCCCATGGGTACATGACCACGAGCTAACAGATTTCTATGAAAACGTGTTTTGAGCTTCAAATAGCTGATTTATAATTACCTTTTGGAACAAAACCTCTCAAAAGTTGAGATGATTCGTGATTGAGCTTGCTTTATTTACCTTGCTCATCTAACTGCAGACAGTGAAATTCAAAGCTTTTCATTAGCTTGGGCTCTTTTGACTGGTGATGGTTTGACTAGTGATTATCGAATACATACACATCTCTATTTCAATCTACATGGTGGTATTTCTGAGAAGTAGAGTTGTAGTAACTTTTTTTTTTTTTTTTAATGCGAACCTTCGCTAAATGTAAAGCAAGCAGACAGATCAAAGATCAAGCAGTTGTTTGGGAGCTTAAAGGTCATTTTAACGTCACATCTAGATCTGGCTTCTAGTCTTTCTGTGAGGGCTTTCATCAGACCCCTGGTTGCTTGCACACAGGCCCTCGGTGATCGAAGCTGGTCCTGCCTGCCGGGGAGAAGAAGGCCTTCAAGCTCTTGGAGGACCCCGGGTTTCATTCCTGGCCAGGATTGTGAGCAGCCTCTCACCTGAGGGGGAATCTTGGTGATCTGTTAGAGTTCTGTGAGGACAGTGCGGCAGCCCCGGCTGGACAAGTCTTGTTATCATTTGTATATTGGTGTTTCCACACGTTGAAGTTGACTTTGACCTTTGACTTTTGCTATTTCATTCTTTCCTTTCCATGAGTTCATTAGCGCATATAGGTTCAGGCTTTATGTGGACTGATATGAAATTATAGGCTCCCAGGTTGATATTATGTAGCTCATTTTTGTTTTTAATTAAGTATGATATTTTAAAGCAGTCATGGTGGAGTACTCAAAACTTCCCTATTGGAGCTTTCTTCATCTCTTTCAGAACTCAGAATAGTTCTCTTCTGAATCTTAGGACTAGATTCCAGTGTCATATATCTGACTCAGCAAAAGTAGATTCACCTCAATGCCAGTGGTTTCTGTGGAAGAAGCTGAGTAACTGATTCTATTTGATTCAAAGATTATTTTTGGGAGGGAAGGATTTTTTAAGTTGACATACAATTCACATACCACAAGTTGTACCCTTTTAGAGTGTGTAAGTCAGTGATTCATTTTTTAGTACATTCACAAAATTGTGCAGCTACCACCACTTATCTAATTCTAATGTTTTCATCACCCCTAAAAGAATTCCCATACTTCCTATTTTCCCCTACCTTCAGGCCCAGGCAAACACGACTTTCTGTTTCTATAAATTGCTTATTATGGACATTTTATATAAATGAAATCATGTGATATGTGGCCTTTTTAATTCATCTTTCTTCACTTAGCATAATATTTTCAATGTTCATCCATGCTTAATATGACTCAATGTTTTATTCCTTTTCATAGCTAAATAATATTCTGTTGTATGGTCCATTAGTTTGGGCCATTATAACAAATTGCCTTGGACTGGTTGGCCTAAACTACAAACATTTATTTCTTACAGTTTTAGAGACTGAGAAGTCCCAAGATCAAGGTGCCAGTGAAACCATAGTCTGGTGAGAGCCCACTTCCTGGTTTGTAGATGGCTGTCATCTGTATCACAATGCTGAGATCAGAAAGAGGAAGCAAGCTTTCCTTCTATAAAAGCACTAATCCCATGCCTGAGAGTTCCACCCTCCTGACCTAATTATCTCCCAATGGCCCTACCTCCAAATTCCATCACACTGGAGATCAGACTTCAGCATATGCATTTGGGATGACACAGACATTTAATTTATAACATATGGATATTCCACTTTTTGTTTATCTGTTCATCAGTTGATAGACATTTGTTTTTTTTCCACTTTTTGACTATTATGAATTATGATGCTATGAACATTCTTGTACAAGTTTTTGTCTGGACATATGTTTTAAAGTATCTTGGGTATATATCCAGGGGCGGAATTGCTTCCTCATTTTGTAACTACGTTTAACATTTTAAGGAACTGCCAGATTGTTTTCCAAAGTATACATCCCCACCAAAATGTGTGAGAGTTCCAATTTATCCACATCCTTGCTAGCACTTGTCATTATCTGCATGTTTGTTTGCTTATCTATATTTTTTTGTAGTTATAGTTTGTATTTCTTTCATGGTTAATGATGTTGAGCATCTTTTCATGTGCTTATTGAGCATTTGTGTGTTTTCTTTGGAGAAATGTCTTTAAGTCCTTTGCCCATTTGAAAAATTGGGTTGTTTTTTATTGTTGAGTTATAAGTGTTCCTTATATATTCTGGATACTAGACCCATATTAGATATATGATTTGCAAAAATTTTCTCCCATTCTTGGGTTGTCTTTTCATTCTCTTGATGTTATCTATTGAAGCATAAATTTTTGATGAGGTCCAACTTACTATTTTTTTTCTTTTATTGCTTTTACTTTAGGTATCATAGCTAAGAGATGATGACCTAATCCAAGATCAGGAAAATTACCCCTATGTTTTCTTTCAATTGTTTTATAGTTTTAGCTCTTACATTTAAATCTTTGGACCATATTGACTGAATTTTTGTATGTGGGATAAAGTAGGGATTCAACTTCATTCTTTTTTTAAAATATATTTTATTGATTTTTTACAGAGAGGAAGGGAGAGGGACAGAGAGCTAGAAACATCGATGAGAGAGACATCGACCAGCTGCCTCCTGCACACCCCCTACCGGGGATGTGCCCGCAACCAATGTACATGCCCTTGACCGGAATCGAACCTGGGACCCTTCAGTCTGCAGACCAACGCTCTATCCACTGAGCCAAACCGGTTTCGGCTCAACTTCATTCTTTTGCATGTGAAAATAATCCACTTTTCCCAGTACCATTTGTTGAAAAGACTATTTTTCTCCATTGAATTGTGTTGGCTCCTTTGTCTAAAATGATTTGGCCAAACAGTGAGAATTTAATTTCTGCATTTTCAATTCTGTTCCATTTTATCTATATGTCTGTATGCCAGTACACACTATCTTGATTCCTGTAGCTTTGTGGTAAGTTTTGCAAGAATTTAGTATGAGTCCTACAAATTTGTGAAGTTTATTTTTTTGATACGATGTTGATATCCACTCTTCTTCCTGACATTCTTTGAGATATCTTTTCTCTATCATCATAAATTCATATTAGAATTGTTGCTTTGAATTGGCTGTGAATTCAGTTTCAGGAATAACCTCACTATCTATAATAATAAAAAAGGTAATATGCTAATTAGACCAGACCTGATTCCAGATGTCCTTCCGGACTAAGCCGGGGCTGGAGCGAAGCCCGGGTCCCGGGTGACTGCGGGTGGCTGGAGGGAAGCCAGCCTGGGTCCCGGGTGCCTGCGGGAAGCCAGTGCCGGCGGCCAGGCGAAGGAAGGCCCACTCTTGCATGAATTTTGTGCATTGGGCCTCTAGTTCTTATATAAAAAGTATGGATTTGGAATCAGGCGTATTACAAAAGTTTGACCACTAGGTCATCTCAGTTTCTTAACTATAAAATGAAGCTTAAAACTTAAAGGATAATTCTGAGAATTAAAAAAGTATACCAGAACACACACACACACACACACACACACACACACACACACACACACAAATACACACACATCTAGTGTGGCACCTGGGAAATGATAGATACAAAATAAATTATCTGTTGCCTTTCCCATGCCCTTCTCATGGGTATAAAAACTTTCATTGTACCTTGTAAGACAGTTCTGTACTCTTCAAGTCAGCCTTCTTCCGTTTAGAAACTTTCTCTGAAAACGTCATGTGGAGTGGTATTACTGAATTTTCTAGTCTATTGTGTGGTAATGTTTGTAGTACAGTGTTTCAGACTTCGTTCACTGCTTTATCGCCAACGTCTAGACATACCTGACCAATAATAGTAAGTGACCAATAAACATTTGTTAAGTGAATACTTTGTTGATTCCACATTCCTTTTTCCTTGGTAAATATAGTGCCAATTTCTTGGAAGTAAGTTTTTAAATAAGCATGCATAACAGTTGCATGAATATTTAATTCATGATATATTTTCCACAAGATTTTTTGGAGCAGTTTGTCCAGGTAACTGAGCGCCACTCCTGGAGATGATGTACTTCCCATCCAGATGTTTCTGTTTTCGGTAGAAGTGGAGTTCTTGGGGTGCCTCAGGGAAAAGAATTTCCCGAGGTCCCCATGGGAGGATAGGCTTTTGCGGAACGCTTTACTAATGATGTAAAATTAAGGGGGTTCCCTTTCAAGGTCCCCTCTCTGTTCGTCCCGCTGTGGAAGAAGTCCAGTCTTTCCTGCAGCAGGGCTAGAATTAAGGCCGTTGCCCATAATATCTGCTTCGTATTAAAGTCCAGTCCACGTCAGCCTCTGGCTAGCTTAGCTCGTGGTTCCCAGCTGCAGTCCATTGGGTGGGGGGTCCGCATGGCCCATGCAGCTGCCTAAGACCACATGGCTATGACAGAGAACAGGGAGGCCACAGGCCAGTGCGTGCCATGGAGCAAGAGAGAGAAGGGAGCAAGGAGAGAGGGAACTCTTTGGGGATTTTAACCCTTCCAAGATTCCGAGCATTTGCAGTGGCTCCACCCTTCTAGCTAATGGCCTTTGTTCCCCAGGCTAGACTGACAGACAAGCATCTTCCCCATGTCATCCGACTGTATTGGGCATGCATCTGTCTTTCCCGTTGTCCCGTCCCTTCCCCCAGCAGTTTGCAGGGCATGGGCCAGGGGTTCTCTGTGGAGAATGAAGCTGTATCGTCCTGGTGAAGCTGCCCAGATGGCCATGCTTATACTGTCTGGCCTCCCCTTCGCTCTCTTCCTATTATTAATATTAATAACTGGCTAATTATGAGAATAACATTTTTTCTTCAGGGTAATTTCAGACTGAAATGGAAAAGATGAAGTCTGAGTAATAAGCTTTAGAAAGCAAGGGGGAAGGGGGCTGGGGAAGTGAGGTTTGTGGGAAGATATGTGATAATGAGAGACCAGGAGGGACTTTTAGGGAAGATCGGGTCAAATGGAGAACTGTGTCCCCCGTCTCTGAACATCGCTTATGGTTTCTATGGGACAGTCATGGCTTCTCATGACTCTCTGCACTTCTCAAGTCCAGACATGAAACTGTAAACAGAGAGCATCCAAATGTTATTACTGGCTGTTCTGAGCCTGATTCATAGCCAAGAAGTGGTGCCTGTGCGTGTTAAGCTATTATCTACATGACAGTAAACAAAACTTTAAAAGGGTTCCATTTCGTGGACTCATAGGATAATGGAGTTTTAAAGTTAGACAGGATCATCAGGCTGGTGGAATGTTGGTAAGTGTCGCTTCAACAGTAGATTCCATGATCAAATAGGTTTGGAATAAATTCAACCAAGTTAACAGATGTGGCTTTTGCTGTTTGCCTGTTATAACTGCAGAACCCCTCAGAGCCTTCACTGTGTTAATACGCATTGCTGTGTGTCTTCAAGGGGGAATGTAGGAGCAGCACTCCCCAAGGTAACTGGTCTGTGAGGACTTATTTTTTCCCCCACATAGACGGCTGTGTGAGACTGGTATTTAGCAGAGTACATTATGAATGATTATGATGCAGGAAAACACCTTTATTTTTCAGACACGAAGTCTGATTTCTTAGTCTTTTTTTTTTTTTTTTGAGTTGTTATTTATAGGAAGGATCATGTCTGCTGGTACACTGCATAGATCTCACTGAGAGAACTGTCAAAACAGTGAGAGCTTCAATTAGGAGTTTAAATCAAACTCCTGAAACACCACTGTGTTTATGTACCCAGAACTTATAAAATCCCCTACCTTCCAGGATCTAACTTTTTTTAATGTGCTACTTGTCTGGGTTGGTCTTTGTGGGGCCCAATAATCCCTGATCTAATGAACTCTTAAAATTTGATTTCTGCAGCTTTTGCTCTGATACTCCTTAAGTTGGAGGATAGGATGGGGACACAAACAGACCGAGACCATTTGTTATCAGTGGAAGTGGAGTTCGTGGGGTGCTGTGCCACGAGGAAAATAATTTTCTGAGGCCCCTGACTGGCAGATGGGGTTTTGTGGAATGCTTTATTGATGATGTAAAATAAAGGGGGTTCCCCTCCAATGTCCCATCACTGTCCTTCAGCATCTGTTAACTTTGTTGAATTTATTCCAAACCTATTTGAATCTTATCTTCAGCAGGGCCAGAATTAAGTCCACTGCCCAGAATTTCTGTTCCACATTGAAGTCCAGTCCAGTCCAGCATCTGGCTAGCTTACTGTGTGTTCCCGGCTGCAGTCTGTTGTGTGTGGGATCCCACGCTGCTGCTCGAGGCCACATGGCTATGGAGAGAGAACAAGCGAGTGCACCAGTGAGTGTGGGTCACAGAGCAAGAGAGAGCAAGAGCAGGAGTGAGTAAGGGAGAGGGAACTCTGTGTTTGGTGATTTTAACTTTCCAATGATTCGTTCGCTTGCTTCTGATGGAGCCCACCCCCTAGCCCAGTGGTCGGCAAACTCATTAGTCAACAGAGCCAAATACCAACAGTACAACGATTGACATTTCTTTTGAGAGCCAAATTTTTTAAACTTAAACTTCTTCTAACGCCACTTCTTCAAAACAGACTCGCCCAGGCCGTGGTATTTTGTGGAAGAGCCACACTCAAGGGGCCAAAGAGCCGCATGTGGCTCGCGAGCCGCGGTTTGCCGACCACTGACCTAGCCAATCCATTGTTCCCTGGGCTAGACTGACAGCCTAGCACCTTCCCTATGTCACCTGACGACACTGCGCAGGTGTCCGCCTCCCTCTCTGTTCTATCCCCCCCCCCCCCCCCCCGCAGTGATCTGCAGGGAATGGACTGGTGTTCCCTGGGGAGTGGGAAGCGGTAGCTTCCTGGTGAAGCTGCCCAAATGACCATGTTTATGTCTGGCCTTCCCTTCGCCCTCTTCTTATTAACATTAATAACCTAGCTAATAACGAGATAACCCATTGCCTTCTGCTATGGAATAAACAAAACAGGGGCAGCTGTTCTGGGTTGTCAGATAAGCTTGTTGTGACTGGAATACGTTCTTGAGTTCTGGGGTAGAGAAGACTGTTACACAAGTGGCTACAGCCTACTCTCTCCTCATCACAGTCCATCTTCCCTTCTCCACCCAGACACCCACTCTGCCTTCTTTCCTCCAAGTTAGCCAGTAGGGTGTGTTTATTTAAATTTCTTTAAAAGGGAGAGAGAAAGGGAAAGAAAAGGAAGGGGCGGGGGGAGAGAGAGGGAGAGAGACAGAGAGAGAGACAGAGAGATCTAGTTTTGAGAGTAAATCTAGTTTACTGTGTGTGTTGGAGAGTCACCTTGTGTGTGTTGGAAAGTCACTGTTGTGGTGTAACAGCTGCACAGCTGGGATTCCCAGTGTCAATAGTTTCCATTCGCACCTCCAGTTAAAAGACCTTTAAGCCACTGAGTTTCTTATCTACATTCTTGGGAGGTTTCTGCATTCCCCTGCTCGGTGACTGGAGAGGTGTGACCTACGCAGATTCTCTCTTCTTGGAGCCTTACTGTTTCTCCAACAACCCACAGCCGAGAAGGCAGGGAAAAGAGGGCCCGGGAATGAGGACTGCTGGAGGTATTTGAGTCAGGATCTGAGATTGGTGAGTATTGAGGAAATGAGAAGTGTGGATCAGGTGACCATTTTAGGAAAAGGAACCATACAAAACAGAAAAGTAATGGCTGTTTTCGTTGTAGTTCAGTGATCTGTGTTCCTTATTTTTAAAAATGAAGAAAAAACAAAAAGCCAGTCGACGTTAGAAACGTCCAAACCTTGTCGAGAATTTTTATGAATTTATTTGAGCTAAATTGACAACAATGGCTGGAAAGCAAAACCTGAACGGATGGAGAAAGTGTTCCGGTGAATGGCAGTTTTGCAGTTTATTTTATACGTTACTTTCAAAGGAGCAGGCATAAGGAGTATTACATGAAGTCTACTGGTGGTAGGTTAGGGAGGTGGGAGAAAGCAAAGTGGGGAAATCTCTGGGATTGGATAAAGAGTAAAACCGGGAGACACATACTTCTTTTCCTCTGGTTGGGATAGGATAGCTAACAATTAACATCGACAGCACATGGAAATGGTACTTGGGCAACAAGTTCCCTAGTCTCATGCTTTGTTGGGAAACTGTGCCCTGAGGGGTCTGGGCAAAAGGGGATTACTCTGACATTCCAAAGGTAGGTTGTCCTAGATGCTAAAAGATAATAGACAGGTTCAGTTAAGGTGAAGACTGACCTTTGTCAAGGAAAATATCGGTTTAGGGCACGACCACCTGCCATGACTTGTTTTCAGTTAGGAAATTTGAATTTCAGACCTTCCTGAATGGTTGCTTTAGGTCTCTGAGTTTGTAAGATCTGCCATGCAGGCCTCCCCTGAGCTTGTCAGGTTTGGTATGTGGCCTCTGTTTCTTCAAAGGGAAATTAAAATACTACCCAAAAGTCTTAACCAGAAAATAACCAATGTTAACATTTATTTCAAGCTTGCCTCTATACATATGGTGAGAGAGATGAATAGAGAGATGGCTAGATAGACAATAGGCAGGAATAATTGTAAAAGGTTGAGCTGAAACTAAACATAGTTTTAAAGTAAAATATTTGATCTTACTTAGAATTTAACAAAAGGTAAAGAAATGGCCGACTTTCTGAAAGGCTATTCCTTATACAAGGGGATTCGTTTTCCTAGCTCAGAGGAGAGATGCCTGGGAGTCAGAATGGGCCCATCTGGCTATAACCACATAGCAAACAATCTAACACTTCGCTCAGTCCCTCCCCTGATTTTACATGTTTGTCATTTGTTTTGTTTTTATTTTGTTAGAATCTATACTTTCAACACCCAGTAGCTATAATTCCTCTGGTTACTCCCCCACACATTTAATTCTAATCAACGTGCTTTCAGCTATCATTGTTTTCCATGGCTTTGCCCTTCCTAATGATTTACTATTTGGTGGGCTTCATCGTCCTGGGTGATTAAGTTTTTTAAGAAAGAGCTTCTGGATGCATATTTCCTGAGTTGTTTTATCTTTGGGAATTGTTACCTATCGCCTTTATTTTTGAAAGACAAATTTTCTATTGCCCAATTGTCTGCTAAAGAAACTGTACCAGTTTATATTCTACTAGAAATCTATGAGAATGCCTGTCTCCAATGGGGAACTTTTATGTAAGAATATCTGTTTCCCTGAAATGGTGGAATTATATTGGGCAGTGACTGAAAGAAGTTTGAGTTGGTAGATTGGACATCAGATTATGGAAACACTTGAATGTTGGGAAATTGTGTTTTCAAGGAAATTTCTCATTTCCTTGCCAACGTCACAGCTTGCTTGCAGGCCAAATGACAGCTACTGGGCAGCTTTGCTGAGCTGTTTCTAGGACTTTGTAAATTGTGTGGGAATCCCCTTAGGATTCTCCCCTCCCTCCCCCCCCCCCCCCCCACTTCGAAAAGGCATCTGGCTGGCTGAGGGTGGATTTTGCTGCCATCTAAAGATAGTAGAAAGTGTTAAATATTTACAACTCTCAAAAAATGTATTATCTGATCATTGTTTGAACTGATAACATTTTCTTTGTTCTGAAATATGATCTTTTGTTTCATGTCACAGGCTATTTTTTAAAAACTGAGTCTCTTTCTTAGCCATTTTATTCCTAAATGACACATGGATTTCACACATCCTTTAGCAGCGTTCCCCATGGTTTTCAGTTGAGGCTGTCAGAGTCGGGAGGTCTGATCCTTTTAGTGCAGCTCCTCTCTGTACTGACACAGTTTGAAGTACCTGTAAGCTGAAGTTGGGCTTATTATTAAAATCCCTGCTGACCTCATGGGGAAAACAAATAGTCCACGTCACCCTTTAGTTCATTCTCTCCCAACAACGGAGGAACTGGGAAAGAACATTTCCCAAATGACTTACTGCATTTTAGTTTCGGCCATCATGGCTTATGGTGGTGACTCAGCTGACTGTCTGCCAGCCATGGACATTTTTAGAGCCAACGGAGTGAGAACATACCTGGGAGATTTCAGTGCTGAAGGGAAGCGGGGGTGGGGGGGGGGCAAGGAGTAAGTGGCTCAGAATGGTGCGGTCAAAGGCTGTGCTGTCCGGTATGGAAGGTACCAGCTACATGTGGCTATCTAAATTGAAATTATTTAAAATTAAGTCCAATTTAAAGTTCAGTTTCTTAGTTGCACTGCCACATTTGTTTTGTTGTTGTTTGTTTTTAAATATATTTTTATTGATTTCAGAGAGCAAGGGAGAGGGAGAAATAGAAACATCAATGATGAGAGAGAATCATTGATCGGCTGCCCCCTGCATGCCCCCTACTGGAGATCGAGCCTGCAACCTGCGTGTGTGCCCTGACCAGGAATCAAACCATGACCTCCTGGTTCATAGGTCAATGCTCAACCACTGAGCCACGCCGGACGGGCAGCGCTGGCCACATTTGAAGGGCTCCATAGCCACATGTGGCTAGAGGCTGCCGAGTCAGATGGCACCTAAAGTTCTGTTGGGTAGCTCTGATTTATATGCTGATCTTTCATTTCATGATGAGCGTGACAGCCCCAGTGAGCCGGCCTCCTGACTTTTCTCCCTCCCTCCTCCTGCTCTCAGTCATTGCTGCGCTCCAATGGTGAAGCACTGGTCTCCACATTAACTGCGTGGTTTCTGGGCCCGGATCGCCCTCGGGGAATCTTGTGTATGGCCCAGACTAGATCTCTGCACTGCAGGATCAACCAGACAGCTCTCTGGCCAAGGCCGTGTTCTTACCGAAGGACTGAGTGGTTCTTGGGATTTGGGCTCTTGAGTTTAATAATAAAACTGCTATTTCACAATATTTAAATGTACTTGCTTAGGACTTTTACTTCAGTTCCCACTTCCCCTTCCGGATGTGTGTTCTTGATGAAGAGTCCTGGGATCTGTCCTAGGTGTACGTGCACCGACGGACCCTAGGGCCTTAGTAAGACAATTTCTCTGTGGCTCAGTTACCCATTGAGCACTCACTGTCAACCACTGCTAAGGCTGTTGCAGATAAATGCCAAATGATATGTGAGGCATTTTGAGGTTTGTGTTAAAGGGTTCTTAATGTTTGTGCCTGGTTTTAGATTTCCAGCATCCCATCTGTGGCCTGTCACTATCAGACACACCTCGATGAGCTACCTGGTCCTTACACTACCCTGTGTGCTTCTGTAAGTGACTTTCTAAGGGAGGTAGGTTAGGTTTGTTGACCAGGGAGCCCTCTTCCAAGTCTGACCTAATCCAGCTAGACTTTGGATAACATTATTTAACCTCCCATTTTGACTTAGGTTTTCTTATTTGTAATTTCTGTTACTTATTACTCTTTTGTACTATTCTCATTTCATGCAACCTTCTATACAATTAGAATCCATCTTTCTATAAAATTTTTAAGTTTGATAAATGGATATTTTGGAATATTTCTTTCCCTATTTGAGATCAGATAAGTTTTAGTAAAAATCTTGTTGTAGCTAGTGAAGGGGGAGGGAATACAGGTCACCGATTTGATAAATAAGCTGCCATGTGCCAGGTTCTGTGCCAGTTTTAGGAAATGTATAAAACAGAAACAGAATAAGACAGTCTTCAAACGGCTTCTGATCTATATGCTGTACTGGAGGGAGGAAATGACCATTGTATTGTGGGTGTTAGTAACAGAGGTGCTTTTACATTTTTCTTGCCTTTTGAGCTCTAGTCTAGCAAAAAAACCTAATATTTTAGCCTGTTTTCTCTGTCTTTTCCTTATACGTTTTTCACCTTGCATAGCTTAAAAGTGTTGTATGTCCATTTTCCTCCAGCAGACCTTCCCTGGGAGTGAGTGGGGCGCCCTTGGACCCCTGTTCCCCACCACCTGCATTCACTAAAGTAGTGATTCCTTGCTTTCTTCCCGGCCTTTTGCAAAGCATTGTTTGAGAAGGACGTCCCCAAAATATATCTTGGGAAATTCACTTTATAGAATTTGTTTACGCTTAGATTCTCTGTCCTAGGGTGATTTTTAGTGACAAACTCAAAGTGTGTACATTTGAAACATTAACCATTAGGTGTTTAGTTTCTTGTTATTGGAGAACGTTCAGTTAGCGCTTATGGAGCTTTATTCATTCTTAGCTTCATGTTTACATTTCTGAAAAGACCGACTAGCAGAGTTTTTATAGAAAATGGGAAGTTTTTAAAATTCATCTTCATATTTCACAGTGACTCAATTGATAGTCTTTTTAGATAAGCAATTGAAATGCACTCTGTGGTTGCCTGTTGTTAAAATTCTACCCTGCTTCCGCCAGTCGTTGTCAGGTGAGGGAGGCTAACAACACCCACTGATAAAATGCAAACCACAAGATGTTATTTACAGTTCTTGGGGGGACGCTCTCGTCTTACCCTTTAAACTGCTCAGTCACGTACTCTGTGCATTTTAATTGGATGTAAATTTAGATGCCGTAGAAGTAGATACTTGAATGAAATTAAATACTAAAATGAAAGGAGGTCAGTCAGTTCTCTGGAGTAAATCTTCCTATCATCTCTGGATGGATGCAAGACTTAGGGCAATGGTTCCCCACCCTCACTGTGTCTCAGAATCACCTGGGGAGCTTGCAAAACACCTTTGCCCAGGCCTCATCCCAGAGGGTCTGGGTGCATGGTATGGAATGGGCCCAGACTTTGGTATTTTTAAGAAGCTCCCCACAGAGATGCTGACCTGCAGCCAGGCTTGTGAAATATTGCATGAGATGCCCACCCCACTCTCCACATTCTTCTCTACCTACTCAAGTCCTACACACACCTGTAAATCTCCCCACAGGCCGCCTCTTTTCTTTTCTTTTTTTTTCTAAATATTTTTATTGATTTCAGAGAGGAAGGGAGAGGGAGAGAGAGATAGAAACATCAATGATGAGAGAATCATTGATAGGCTGCTTCCTGCACGCTACCTACTGGGGATCAAGCCCGCAACCCGGGCATATGCCCTTGACTGGAATTGAACCCGGGACCCTGCAGTCCACAGGCCCACGTGCAATCCACTGAGCCAAACCAGCTGGGGCTGGGCCGCCTCTTTCAAACTTTCACTCACAGCTCCAGCCTCACTGAGCTCTTCCATCTGTCCACAACGCCTACAAGATTCCCCACCCTGAGCTGAGTTCTTGTTCATTATGGACATCTTCACTCCTTGATCAGAGTAATTTCCTCCATGGATTAAGCATCTGTCATTTAGTTCCATCCCTTACGGGTTGGCACAGCTATGGACGCATAGTCAGTACTTTATAGGCCTACACTGAGTTGACTTTTCATCAGCATGGCAGTTCTCCTTTGTCCCCTTGTCTTTGCACTATGGTTTCCTTTATTAGCCCACATTTCTCCATAAGTGTTTCTTCCTCGTGAGACATGGGAGGACAAGTAAGAGTGGCCGAACTGTAGAAGGAAGAGGAAACTCAGCCCATTTCTGATTTTATCATTTGAGAGTGGAGGGATTGTCATTGACTTGTAGTCCCATCCCTCTCCAGTCAGAACGTTCAGTCATCCTGCTTTAGATTGGCCCTCGTGGACACGGAGTGTGTGTGTGTGTGTGTGTGTGTGTGTGTGTGTGTGTGTGTGTGTGTGTCTCAAGTACAAGACGGAGAAGGCTGTCCCCCTGGAGAAGGTGAAAATGACCTGAGGAATGCATCTCTACCATTAGGCCTATTGAAGAATATAGGGTTATTTCTGGAGAAGATAATATACTCCTAGAACTTGAAAATAGAAAAGGAAGGGAGTGGGATATTGATAAATAGCAAGGCAAGGCATGCGTGATAACTTGCCCAGATTCCAGATCTACCACTTTTTACCTTTGTTCATTGGTTTGGGTAAAAATACAGTCACAAGAAACCTCAAATGTATCCCTCGTCCTATAAAGTCATGATAGGAAGCTGAAGGACTGGAGGGGGGTGAGTGTTTCTACCTTCCCAGGGATTGGAAGAGGCTAAGGAAAGTGCACAAGTAACTGTAGCACAGAGAGTGTTTACAAACAGGGTTTGGTTTGTGGAGTAGGTCTTGACATCTTTGAGGGTGAGTATGTTTGTCAAGAGATTTGCTAACCTGATTCAGAGCATTCAACTGAATTTCGATGGGAAGGAAAACATAACATTCCAACTTGATTGGGTGGGGAACACTAAGCACAGCAAAAGTAAGGCCAATAACAGTGAAGGAGGACTTCGGTGATTCATAAAGACGAACAACACAACCTTGGGAGTCGTGGTGGTTACAACACCTGTAGCTGCTTGCCATCGTGCAGCCTCTGAGGACTAAGCAAAGTAAACCTGAAATGTTAAAACTTGGACAGAGATAGGATCACCTGATTCCTCTCACCCAGTAGGTTAGGGTGGTTCTCAGGATTAAGACATAATTCCAGAAGGGAATATTTTGCTCTAAAGAAGCAGGCCTGTGGAAATCTGGACTCTAAAGGTGAATTGCTAGGTAATGTTGCTAGGAAAGTAGGGTCAATATTATGGATTGCCAGGCAGAAGTTATAGATGATGCTTTCTCCCCAGAGACGATAACTCTAGAATGGATGCCAAATGTGCTGGAAAAGCCCACTGGAAGTTTCTTGACTTTCCTGCTGATGGTTTGATTCTTAAGAAGACTGAGAAAATGATGTAAGGAGATATCTCTGAAAGGAAACAAAGAAACATTGGCCAGTTATATAAAATGATAAGAGCCAGGACATGAAGTCCCTAAAGAAGCCATGTATTCTAGAAACATTTCAACAGTTCAGACAAGAGAAAGAAGTGAACTCTCTTGTGGCCTAAGACAAAATGGTAAGGAGATTTCAAAAGGAAAGGATAGCCAAAACGCTCCGAAACATAATCCCAAATGATTCCCGTCAAGAGGAAAGGAGAAAGGCTCCCATGAAATACAGAAATGTGCTCACACAGAGAATGTTTTTTCCTGTTAACTCGGATTAATGAAGGCTATTCAGTCTGGCTAACAAGTATTGTCACCAGCCTTTGTAAGTTGCTTTCCCACAGGAAGTGAAGATGAGTAAAATGCAGCCCCTGAGTGAGATGCGGACTAACACCTACTGGTCAGGGTCTGAAGAGTGAGTCAGAATGCAGGAAGCTCACGGCTTACTTTCAGAGAGCACAAAACCAAAGCAGGGCTTCAGAGGGGAAAGAAAACTGGGGGGTGGGCGGTTTCAGAAAAGGTTTCATGGCAAAGGTGACACAGGAAGTGCTGTCTGGAGGGTGGCGGCAATTTCCACAGATGGTGGTGGGAAACCAGGTTAGGAGGGTGCTCCACACAGGACTAGCCAGGACCAGGCAGAGCAGTGTAACTGCAGGAGAGCTCATCCTGTCAGGCCCATCCCTAGATATTCTGAGTCAGTTGATCTAAAGTGGAGCTTCCAACAGCTGCATTTTAATTAAGCGTCCTGGAGGCCCATTTGAAGAAAAGGTGGACCTGGACACTTTGAGGAATTAGCTATGACCACACAGTTACGGGGATTTACAGTGGGTTGGCAAATTTGGACCAGAAATGCTAATTAATGAACAAATTGACATAAGCTACGGAGAAGATCTCAGGGCCTTGGTCTCTCTCCTTAGTAAGTCTCCCAGTATGATTCCCTGGGGTGAGGACAGAGTTCCCAGGCCTACGCAATCTGGATGCTGCAACAAAGAGCAGGTGGGCCAAATACATCCAACGACACTTGGTCCCTAGAAATACCTTGACTGGCTGGAAAAATGGGCCAAAATTATTGAGATAATAATAATAGTTAATAATAATAGTTACATCCTACTTTCAGCTAAAGGAACTGAGGGAGAGAAGACAAGAAAGCCCAGCTGCCCCACAGTTGCTACTACATCAGAGTCCTAAAGAACAGCCAGCACTAGAAAGAGGTGGGAGTCCCCAAAGCTAAGACACACTTAAGCAATGTTAATGGCCGCAGTGTATCTGAGGCAAGGGAGGTGATTGCTCCCTTCTTTCCCACTCCGGCCAGCCACCCGGGAGCTTATCTTTAGACCTGGGCACCATTTTCAGGGACTCACGGACGAGTTGAAGTGTAATCAGAATTGGACGTCTGTGATCACACGGGCTCTGGATCCATGTCACATAAGAAATGGCTAAGGAAAAAGTGGCTGTTTGGTCTGGAGAAGAAGCGGTTTGCTGGGTGGGAGGTAGGGATGCTGGGAGTTCCATGAAGATTATTATGGTGGAAAAAAAGATTAATCTTGTTCCCTGTAGTGATGGGGTAGATATAGGGCCAGGGAATGGAAATGATAGTGAGGCAAAAGTCAACTCTAAATGAAAGACCATCTGGAATAATTTTTTTAACAAAAAATAAAGATTTTTTTGTGGGAAGTGGTCAAGCACTGGTCATCTTGCTGTGTTACAGGAAGAATTCTTGCGTTGGGAAAGAAGCTGGTATAGAATTTACACTTAGGTTCCAGGATTCTGTGCAACGCTGACTAGTGTTTTTGTGCTCTTTGTCCTGTTTACTCAGTGGTGGTAAATAAATGGTTCGAGCACACACCTACAGCCCGGCGCCACCGTCAAACCTTTTGTCTTATGGAAATGGCCACACTTCACATCTGTCGCCATGTGCATTTCTGTTGCTGGATCGGGCTCTGAGCAGTACTATTCTTCTCTGAAGAAGTGGATTGCAAAGGGCATAAAGCACCTTCTGTGCGATGGTGAGGGGTAGGAATCGATATTCGGTTTAAGCATCTGAATCTTTAGGCCTCTTGACCTCTGTCCTCTCAGAAGACTAAGAGGATTTCTGGAGGGATTCCTTGCCCATAGGGCAGTGGGGGTGGAGATGTCTTTGACTCTCAGTCTCAGTATTCATCCCCCAGGAACAGTCAGAAAGCATCCCAGTGTCCGGCCAGTAGAACTGATGGTTAAGGCAGATCAGCCACAATTCACACAGAGGTCCAGGCTCAGCCCTCTGAGGGCATTGTGACTAGAACCCACTTCCTGAAACCTCTGATCTTCTGCAGAACTTACAACCAAATAACCAAAACCCTACTTGTGATCATATAACATTTTGGAAATCAAGGTATTTCAGAGAGAAGCATTTCTTTTTTATAATTTAATTTATTTTTTAATATATTTTTCAGAGAGGAAGGGAAAGGAAGAGCAAGAGAGAAACATCAATGATGAGAGGGAATCATTGATTGGCTGCCTCCTGCATGCTCCCTACTGGGGACCGAGCCCACAACCCGGGACCCTTGAGTCCGCAGGCCAATGCTCTATCCACTGAGCCAAACCGGCCAGGACGAGAAGCATTTCTTAAAAAAAGAAAAAAAAAAAGAATCATATCCGGGATTAGAATAATTTTCTTTTACCAAAGAAGACCAGAAGATCAGAAATGGATGTTCCATTATACATTTTTCATTTTTTGGTGTTGATTCATGGCATAATTTATCTATGTATTTTACTGAGAAAATGTATATTAACTGGGTCTATATGCCATCTGGTCTTCATGTGAGTAGTTTCCAAGGACGGAAGTAGTTTCTCAAATGAAACATGACCAAGTGTGTGAGTGTGGACACCTAGGCCTGATGGATTAATAAATAGCTGTGTCATATGCCACTGTTTCAAATCTATTAGTTAATATTAAGTTGCTTTTTTGGACAGCCATTGGTGATATATAATCTGGCTTTTATATTTCAGCATTTCTCCCTTGTTCCAAAGTAAGCACGCTACTTGGATTATTTAAAAATCTGTTCACAGTTGTGTTACGGATTTGGGGAAATGTTAATATGCTGAAAGACAAAAATATTTTAAAATCCTATAGGGTCCTTATATAGTTTCCCTTGTAAGAGAAGGATAGACTCTTATCTTTGCTGCATATGCCCTGTTCGGGAGGCCAGGAGAGGACTAAATGGAAATAACATCTGTTGAGTGTCTGTTCTATTCAAGCCAGACACTTTATCTTCATTTTCTCATTCCATCCTCACAATTCCTCATTTCCTACATGAAACACTGACAATCAGAGAGGTTAATACTTGCGTCAAGATGCGCAGAGTTTATATTTAGGGAGCACCAATTCAAACTGAAGCCTGGTTCCTTGGGAGGCACATACGTGGTATGTACGTCTCCTTTGCATCATTTCCCAAACTGTGCATCCTTTTCTAAGTGAAAATTTCTAAAATAAGTCTCAAAATCAGCTTCATTGCCCACATGCTTGGCAGTGCCTTGGTCATTTATTCGTTGCCGTTCTCGGTAGAAACCAGAGTTCTCTTCTCCCTAGCGGAAGCCCCAGGGCGGCATAGGTTGGCATGCCGGATGCCTGTGGGACTTGCAGCTGGAACACCGTTTTCACCTGGGCCTGACCCATCAGCTTCTCGAGCTGCGTGGCGGTGGTGGTGGAGGCCCGGCTCACCCAGGGGCACAAGCAGGGCCCTTTGGATTTGGCCTGAGTGCTTCGGGCTTTACTCACCTGTTGGATTTGGCTACCAGGTAGTTTGTTGAAATGAAAGCAGGTCCAGACAGAATCTAATGCACATCAGACACTGTGTAAGGCAAAAGGCACAAGAGCAGCCTGCTCATGTAGGCGTGGGGACGTCCCAGCTCCAGTCCGGAGCACGTGGACAAGTACTTGCCTGAAAGGCTTAAGGAGGTCTGGCCCCTACCAGTCGGATCAATGGCCAGGGACCTGGGGAGGCAGCAAATGCTCCATTTCTTGGTTTGGGTGGTGGTGGTGTCAGTATTTGCAAATGTAAAATTGCATAAAGCTGTCTGTGCCTCTAAGGGTTGTTCACTTCACCATACGCCTCAGTAAAAAATAAATGTTTGTCCTTAAATTGTTCACCGTTGATGAGCAGGGGAACTATTGTTCAAACCAGTGAACCCCTTGAGTTAGAGGTTTTCCATGGAAGGGCCGGGGAGGGGTGACATCACTCAGGGGTCCTCATTTGCGCCCAGCTCATCATCTCAAACACCCCTGAGCTGGCGGCCTGGCCCCTGGACGGTATCTG
The DNA here is from genome assembly GCF_951640355.1 of Cnephaeus nilssonii. Lineage (NCBI taxonomy): Eukaryota > Metazoa > Chordata > Mammalia > Chiroptera > Vespertilionidae > Cnephaeus > Cnephaeus nilssonii. The sequence goes on from NC_137083.1 coordinate 12,328,442, forward strand.
TCTCCCTTCAGGCCTCTCTCTTCCCGTTTCCCTCTGTCAGCACCAGGAAGTCAGCTAGGTGGAGTGGGAGACACCAGGCTTCTGTGTGACGCCCCTTGTCCCGGCCCTTCATTTGGGGACTCCCGTCAAGGTCTGCCCGCGGGTTCTCTGGGTGGGAAGCAATAGCTGCCTCATTCCACGTGGGCTGTCCCCTTGGGGCCACCGCTGCCCTCATTCTCATTCTGCCGTTTTAAGGAAATCCTTTCCCCAGAATTTGACTTCTTTTTCCTTTAAGCCACCTTTGGAAATGTTAACAGAATATCTGCTGAGGCTAGGCAGGAAGGTCCTGGGAATGAAACAGATCTCTTTTCCTAGGCCAGTGGTCGGCAAACCGCGGCTCGAGAGCCACATGCGGCTCTTTGGCCCCTTGAGTGTGGCTCTTCCATAAAATACCACGTGCGGGCGCACACGTACAGTGCGATTGAAACTTCGTGGCCCATGCACGGAAGTCGGTTTTCGGGCCCATTTTTAAGAACTAAGTGTTAGTGAAAGGCAGAGATTAGAATATTTAATAATTAACCAAAAGTTTGATACAATATCTAGCTGGTTCCTGGACAATTATATAACACCCTTCTTTTAAAATACACTATGTGAACACTAAGAACTGGATGGATTAGATAGAAATTGTTTTTTATTGTTAATACGCTGGGGAAAGTTATAGAATTTATTTGAAACTAGTTTGTCAAATCAAAGCCTGGCCTTCTGAAGCCCAAACCAAACACGTGAATCACCCTTAACTCGGGGCTGTGGATGAAGGCAGTGGTTCACCCCCAAAAACGTTGCAGGGGTGGCAGGTGGCAGCCCAGTTACCTCTAAGGGTGTCCCTGTCTCGGTCCTGGTCGACCCCCTTCCCCACCACAGACTTGCTGTCTTGGAGGTTGGTGCTGTGCACGGAAAGGAATGGGACGCTGCTGCCTCTTCAAATCGGGGTGATGGTGCGCTCTCTCTCCGAGTTTCTTTTTCTTCCTCTTTTTCTTTTTTTACAGCTGAGTATCATTCCATTGTGTAAATGTACAGCTTGTTTTCTTCTTTTTAAAAAATATTTTTATATGTTTTTATTGATTTCAGAGAGGAAGAGAGAGAGAGATGGAAACATCAGTGATGAGAGAGGATCGTTGATCGGCTGCCTCTTGCATGCCCCACGTTGGGGATCGAGCCCGCAACCCCGGGCACGTGCCCTGACCAGAAATTGAACTATGGCCTCCTGGTTCATAGGTCGACACTCACCCTCTGAGCCACACCGGCTGAGCTCTCTCCGAGTTTTTCTAGTCCAGCTCCTCAGTTCTCTTAGGTCCCAGGGAGGGTGCAGAAGCTGTCATCGCCTGCCTGGCTGTAAGGATGCTGGTTCCCAGCACCAGCGTTAAAGGCCTGGGATCTAACCGGACTCGGTCTCTTACCTGCTGCGTGATCAGGCAACTTACCCCACTTTTCAGAAACTCCATTTTTTAGTTTTTTCCTCTGTAAAATGGAGATAATGCTCTCCCGTCAGAATGTCGATTAAATGAGACAATGATTGGTGTGGGAAACCATCAAATGATCATTGTTTTCATTACTAACATACTAAGAGGTGATATGGGAAAATTCTGCTTTCCCCCTTGGTTTTTGTCACACCGTGGAATAGTTTTTTTAAGATGACATCCCCACAAACCTGTGGTAGAACGTATTTCCCATCCCACTTGCACCCCCCAAAAAAGATTTTGTAAAATTGTAGTAAAATGCACATGACGTAAAGCTCACCTTCAAACGATTTTTAAGTATGTAATTCAGTGACATTTACTACATTCACAATGTTGTGCAACTATCACCGTCATCTGGTTCCAGAACATCTTAATCACCCTGAAAGGAAAGCCCAGAGCATAATAGTCACATCCCATTCCCCAAGCCCCCAGCCCTGGCGACCACGAATGGCCCTCTGTCTCTATGGGTTTGACCACTCTGGATAGTCTATATCAGGCATCCTCAAACTACGGCCTGCAGGCCACATGTGGGTGTTTTTTGCCGTTTTGTTTTTTTACTTCAAAATAAGATATGTGCAGTGTGCATAGGAATTTGCTCATAGTTTTTTTTTAAACTATAGTCCGGCCCTCCAAAGGTCTGAGGGACAGTGAACTGGCCCCTGTTTAAAAAGTTTGAGGACCCCTGGCTATATAAACAGACGCTTACAGTACACGGTCTTTTGTTTCTAGCTTCTTTCACTTAGTGTAACATTTTCTAGGTTCATCCATGGTATAGCATGATTCAGGGCTTCATGCCTTTTAATTCCTGAATAACATTCCATTGTGTGGATCTACTGTCTTCGTCTCTTCGGGCTGCTGCAACAAAATACCACAGGCTGGGTGGCTTGTAAGCAACAGAAATCTATTTCTCACTGTTCTGGAGGCTGGAAGTTCAAGATGAGGGTGCCAGCAGGGTCCGAGGGCCTTCTTCAGGCTGCTGACTTATCACTGTGGCCTCACACTGGGGAAGGGGCGAGGGAGCTTGTGTGGTCTCTTTTAGAAGGGCATTAATTCCATTCATGAGGGTTCTGCCCTCCGGACCTGAGCACCTCACCAAGGCCCCCCTCACCTCCTTGGGCATTAGGATTTCAACATATGAATTTTGGGGGGACACAAACTTTCAGACCATAGCATATACCATATGAAGATTATCCATTCACCAGTTGATGTTCATCTGGTTCGTTTCTACCTTTGGCTGTTGTGAATAGCATTGCTATGAACATTCTTGTACAAGTTTTTGTTTGAATACCTGTTTTAAATTCTTTTGGGTATATACCTAGGAGTGAAATTGTTGGATCATCCTATATAATAAAGAGCTAATATGCAAATGGTTGTCACGCCCTCGCACCAGGGCCAGGGGACCTGAGGCCGCGCCCCTCTCCCTGGCACCGGGGCCAGGGGACCTGAGGCTGGGCCGGGGGACCTGAGGCCACCTCCCCCACCCCGGCGTTGGGGCTAGGGGACCTGAGGCCGGGCCAGGGCACCTGAGGCTGTGCCCCACACCCAGCGGGGCTTGACGGGGGACCTGAGGCTGCACCCCCAACCCTGCGCCAGGCCAGGGGACCTGAGGCTGCGCCCCCCCGCCCTGCAAGGCTTGACAGGGGTGGGGCTGGCTGGGGCTGGGTCTCGCGCAATTTCGAGGTGTGCGTGGGTGGGTGGGGACTTGACTCTGGGTCCCGCAGTGTGCCCCAGACTCTGACAGGAAAGAGATTTTCATATACATTTTACTAATTTTCTTTCATCTCTGACACTTCTATTATAGAGAAAGGGCAAATAGCAATATTAAAATATTTCCTCTAATTGATTCCCTTTTAGTGTGCATGAATTTTGTGCACCGGGCCACTAGTATGATAATAATGCTATATTTAACTTTTTAAAAAACTGCCAAACTGTTTTCAACTCTGGCTGCCTATTTAACACCCCTTACCTGAAGGTTCCACTTTATTTTATAACTTGTTATTTCCTGCCCTGGCAGGTTTTGCTCAGTGGGTAGAGCAGACTAAAGGGTCCCAGGTTTGATTTCTATCAAGGGCATGTACCTCTGGGGTGTGTGCGGGAGACAACCAGTCAGTTAGTGTAACATGTGTTTGTAAGAGGTGTCTCTCTCACATTGATGTTTCTCTTTTTCTGTCTCTCCCCCTCCCTTCCACTCTCTAAAATTCAGTGGAAAAATATTCTTGGGTGAGGATTAACAAAAAAGTAAACTTGTAATTTTCTATCTTTTTCATTTTATTATAGCCACCATAGTGGGTGTGAAGTGCTATCTCCTGGTGGTTTGGGTTGGTTTTATAGGACTGGTTTTGTATGTTTCTGGACTCAGATGTTTTTACTGTGCAGTGTTCCTAAGCCTGACATACTGCAAAGCTACAAAACCACCTACACGCAATTTCCAGGAAGAAGACGTTTGTAAAGCACCTTTTCCTTCACGGCCCTTGTGTAGCTGAGCCTCGTGGCTCTGTACTCTGCCCTGCAGATAAACCACTCGCAGACAAGTGGCTAATTATAGACAATGCCTGATGCCTCTGACCTGCTCTCTAATTTTTTTTTCCTTTTGATTTTAGGGATTTCCTCTGAATCATCCAAAATGCTTTCAAAGCATACTGGATAAGAGCTGAGCCACCTGCCTGTTTGGGACTTCCATACTCTCTGTTCCACTGTCTTCCGATGGCATTTTGACTGCATCGAGGCCACGTGACCTGCTGCTCATGATGAGTGATGAGAAGAACCTTGGGGTGTCCCCAAAATTGGTCTCCCCTTCCAGGAGCCCGAGTACCTGCTCCTCCAAGCAGGGAAGTCGGCAGGTAAAGTTTTAACTCATGTAACTTTTAAGATGCAAATTTAAATCAGGCAGTTTGTAGATGAACGTGTGTATATTTATTTGGGAATGCCTACTTCTCAGTTTAAGAGCATTTGCTTTCAGCCCTGTCTTAATTATATGAGAAGAGTACATTTTAGGTGGTTTTAATAATGCAGCTTGAGTGCCTACCAGGTGGGAAGAGCTGTATTTGGCTCTTTGGATTATTTTACTCAGTCCTTGCAACTGTCCTCCAACACAGATATTAATATCCCCATGTTCTCCACGAGGAAGCTGAGTCAGACCGACTGAGTTATTAAAGACACACAGCTAGTACTAGTAAGTGGCAGGGCAAGAAACCAAAGCCCAGTCTGTTTGACTCCAGAGCCCACACTTCCATTTATACCCTACTAACCAACACAAAAAAATCAATCATTTTTCCAGTAATTATAATATCCTCCCATCCGCCTCTTCCTTCCCTTTACTGAACCTTTTATGACACCTTCCAGCCACAGGCTGCCCTTGAGTCCCACCTGCTCTGTTTCACTAATGGATGAGGGAATCAAATCAACAGAGACGTGGTAAAAGGGAATTAAGTCGGAAGAAGAAGTGAAACAAAGGACGGAATAATTAACTCCTAAATAACTGTCAGCTAATTATATGTTGCCTTTTTGGTTTCCTTTCTAATAAATCCTGACGGGCAGACTTTGCTGGTTTTAGATCAGTACAATAAATGCACATTAATCGTTGTAATTCTCCCACCTTCAGTTAAGTAGAGAGAGGGAGGGCTGTCCAAACGCTCTGGGTTTCCACCAAAGTGATCTCAGCCTTTTCAGTGTTTGCTGCCTCTGTTGGCTTTGTCGATCCCCCATGAGAAGCGACGGCCTAAGAATTGGTCCAGAGGTCTTGGTTCTAGATTTGGAAGCAACAATCCAGCAGCCTCCCACTTCAGGCATGTCCACGCATTTATGACACATCACACATTTATGACACATTCACACATTTGTGACTCATCATCACGGGTCTCTCCACTCGAATGTTGCCTGGGACAGGGAGCTTACCACCTCACAATACTGCCTCATTTCATTAGCATCTATGATTCTAGACCAGCCGATGGGCTGCAAGAATTTTTGTACCTGAATATTTAGTCAGAGGCACTGGCCTTTTTTCCCTTAGATTGTCAAATAAGAAAATGACAGCAGCCAACACAATAGTAGTGCTCCAGTGTGAATGCCCTGTCTTGAGCCATTAATATACACTGAGTGGCCAGATTATGATGATCTCTGAACACATAATAATCTGGCCACTCAGTGTATATCCTACCTAATAATAGAGTAATATGCAAATTGACCATACCTTCGCTATGCCCACGATTGGGCAGGGGGGCGGGACTCGGAGTGGCCGGGGTGGCCAATTGGGCCAGCGGGACGCTGAGCTCGCGTTGCCAGCGCAGTGCGAGCTCAGCGTTTGCGCCATGGCTGTGCTGCGGCACAGAAGGGGCCTCTGGGGCAGCGAGCCCACATCCCGCTGCCGACCATCAAAAGCGGGGAGCTGGGTGTCCGCTCTGGCACCAGCGGACAGACACCCAGCTCCCCCGTGATCGAAAGCGCAAGCGGGGGAGCTGGGTGTCTGTCCGCTCCGGCACCAGGCCGAAAGCCTCCGCCGGAGGCTTTTGAAAGGCCTGGTGCACCAGCGGACACCCAGCTCCCCTGCAATCGAAAGCGGGGAGCTGTGTGTCTGCTCCGGCACCAGCGGACCCCCTGCCATCAAAAGCGGGGAGCAGGCTGCCAGCAGTGTCCGCGGAGCGTGCTAGGCTTTGCGGGGCAGTGGATATGGCCTGGATGGCAGGTTAGGCCTAGGGGACCCTACACGTGCATGATTTAATCATGCACTGGGCCTCTAGTCCTATATAATAAAAGGCTAATATGCAAATTGTCCCCTCGACCAGGAGTTCAACCAGCAGGCAGGCCGGCCAACCGCCCACGTCCCCTCCCCCTGGCCAGGCTGGCTGGACCCCACCCATGCACGAATTCATGCACCGGGCCTCTAATACACACACACACACACACACACACACACACACACACACACTGAGTGGCCAGATTATTATGCGTTCAGAGATCATAATAATCTGGCCACTCAGTGTATAGGTTGTATAAGAGAATTGCATCTTATTGGTCATGTTGCATAATAAGTTTGCATCTGATTGGTTAATTCTGAGTACCAGAAATCCTTATATACAAGTATGGGCACCTGGTTTTTTAAAAAGTCACTTTGGACCAAAAAGGATAGGTTGTTGTTGTTGTTATTATTATTTTGTAAATAAATCAAAACTACCTTTTTTTGTCAGATCTGCAAAAATATATTTTTTGGTGTGCCGCAGAATTTTAGTAATTAATTTATGCTTACCATAAATGAAAGAGTTTTAAAATCACTGTCCTAGACAATTAGATTTTGCCACAAGCCTGACATTGGGAGCCCTCCAAGATCTCTCCCGAGGGTTAGGAAGAAGAATTTTTTTCAGCACAGTCATCACTTTCTGCTGGGGTTTAAAAAATGACTAAGAGTAGTCCTTGACATATGCACAGTGGCTCCTGGGAACTCCATTTTTGAGAGGGTAGCTGCTTCCACCCCTTTGTCAGCTTTCCAGGTGGGTGTTTCTCTCCCTTCGCCAAATTTGGTTGGGGTTAGAACCGAACGAAGATTTCCCCCTATCAGCATCCTTGGATAAAGGGGGAGAACATGATTCATTAAGCCAGAGCTTATTACACTTTAGGAACTGAAATTCTGGGATTGAATACACAGAAATTATTTGTTTGGTATGCTATTTGAAATAGATTGGTTTGGTTTTCATTGAGCTCTTTCTGAGATCACATCCTAAAGAAAAAGAGAAATGTGTTGGATGCCTCAAAGTTTTCTGACTTGGAATGGTTGGTCTTTCACCTATTCATCAACTGGTCATCTTTTATATTTAGTATCTACTACTCTAATGTGCATGTGATTTTGCTTTATCAGCATAAAGACTTGTTTTCCTCTGTGGCATGGGTATACATTGTCTTTCACCTCTTTCTTCCACCCTGCCCCCCAGGCCAGCGCCTACCTATTGGTAGTAGCTGCTAGGAGCACAGTGTTGAGAAGGGTTCTGCGGTCGAGTCTGGTGCCGTGGAAAAGAGTGCCATGTTTTTAGCTCTGACTCGTGGGCACAGGCAGGCTGAGTGGGAGCACAGGTGCCACACGTGTCACCCCTCAGTGATGTCAGAGGGTTGACAGTAAGAGATCTCTGCCACAGTTTCTATATTCTCCTATTGGTGGGACGTCCGGCAAGTGGAGTTTGCCTCAGTTCTTCACCCATAAAACGGCCTTGTTTCAAGACCCCCCACCCCCGACACCCCGCAAAAGAAATGGATCTCTTTGAAGTGTACTATCCTTCAGATGTAGTGCTTTACTGGATAGGAACCTATGCTTCTTGCAGGAAATCCCCAACGAGAGGAAGCCAGCTTACACAACGAATAGGTTGCTGGTCCCTTCTGACCGTCTTCATCGTTCCCTATTATCTGTAGTGTTCGAGGTTGATCTTTGCTTCAGTGTTTTCCCCCTCCCAGGCTTTGGCTCAGCTATCTCGTTAGCTAGACTGATTCATATATGAGAAATTTTCTTCCCTGTTGAATTTGGTGATTTTCTTGAGAAGAATCTTCACTTATTGCTTTAACACTTTAAAAAGGATCTTTTATAAAAATAATAGGTGCTCACTGTAAGCCATTTCCAAGGTACATGCAATCCATGTGACTTGCAATACTTTCATTTACTTTTAAACGGCTGCTGACAGGTCAGATAAAAGGAAGCCTGAGAATTACTGTTGGTTGTGGAGGTCATCCGTGACATTGTTGAGTGGTGGGCGTGAAAGGCTGGTTAGAGTCTATTCATGACAGAATAGGAACAGAGGAAGAGGGTACCCCAATTCTGCCAGGCTCCCAGACAGGATCTGAGAGATGCCTTCACAAATGTTCTGTTTGGAACCTTAAGCATGTCTAATGCCATGCTTAACCCTGCCCTCCTCTCTCCCCACGTGGATAATTCTCTGATTCATTAATTGGTTGAAAGAGTAGATAGAGCTTGAGTCCTGGGTTCTAGTTACACATCTTTTCAGCTTTCACAGCACAAGGCAGATGCAAATTAGTGGACTGAATGCAGCAGCAATTGTCCCTCCATTAGGGGAGGTGAGAATGTATGGCCAGGTATACATGTGGAATGTGAACAAGAAACTCAGATTCCTCAGCTTCCTCACTCCAGTGACATATTGTGAGGATCTTAAAAAAATGAACTAAGGCCTCTCCATTGAGTTTCTTCTGGCAAATGATGATATAATCCCTAAATGCTTTGTATACCGGGATCTCTGAATGAGCTACTCTACTAGAAACTATGAAACAGGTTCTGACTGTCTTCATCGTTCCCTATCATCTGTAGTGTTCGAGGTTGATCTTTGCTAGCTGGGTGACCTTGCCATCTATAAGAATAAAAGCGTAATATGCTAATTAGACCGGACGTCCTTCCGGACTAAGCTGGGGCTGCAGCCGCGGGATTGAGGCAGCTGCAGTGGCTGCGAGGGAGGGATCCGGATCCAGGCAGCAGCGAGGGAGGGATCCAGGCAGCTGCCCGAAGCTGCAAAGGCCCAGTCTTGCACGAATTTCATGTGTCGGGCCTCTAGTGTTATATAAAACCTCTGAATCTCAGTTTTTCAGCTGTGAAATTTAGAAAATTGTGCTTCCTTTTGAGAACTAAATGAAATAATAAATATGAAGTACCTAGGCTAGCAGATGGTAGACATTTGGTAAGTGGGGATTAAATTAATGAATGAAGAAGCATGAAATTGCTAGATAGAAAATTACTATTCACAAAGCTCTGTAGACGTATGAAGTAGGTTAAGGGGTATCTAAGTGGGAGAGGCAGTTACTATTTCAAAACTTGTACAATATGAGCAATTGCAGTTTCCTGTTGTGTTTCCCCACTGCCCCCTTCCATTTCTTTCCTAGAACTTGGAAACTAGCATGTTTCAGAAGCCAGATTGAGCTAAAGATGCATGACTAGGTTTTATCTTTAATGAAAGAGTTCTATACGCCCTAAACTTTACTTCTTCAATCAATGTCTATTAAGAACCTATTATTAAAAGACTGGGCAGGGAGATTGAGCTACAAAGGACAGGACAGTGGAGCAGACCCCTACAAACAAGTGGTCAACTCTGGGGTGGCTGTGGATTGTGAAGGGGGCATGGCCTCCATCCTTTCTATGTTGCTAGCATTTGCTACATAAGTCAGAAAACAGAAGGTGAATCCTGCTAAAATAATTGACAAGTACTTAGTTCATGATTACAGGGGCTTTGAAATGAAAGATCTGTTGCCAGGTAAGTCTCCTTACAGATATGCAATTTGTTCTCGTCATCCTCGTGTCCCTGCGCTAATCTAAGGTGGCCTTTGATCCTCCCGGGGGTCATCCACGAGTGTTTGCTATTAGATGATGCAGCACTCCAGGGAGCCCAGCTGCTGGGCTTGGTGCCGGAACCCACAAGACACAGGTGTTGAATGGGAGAGAATTTGCCAAGAAGAGAAAAGTGAATTAAAGCTATAATGCTCAGGTGTTTATACTTTCAGTATCTGGGTTTTGCAAATACTTAGTCCTGTTTATTTCTTTTAATTCATCACGTCTTCAGAGACACCAGATTTACCAGCTGCTTTTTGTACGTAGGGGCTAAACACTCTTGAGAAAGACCAATCAAGGAGAGGGGTCTTGGGAATGTTATAATTCATCATAATTGTTCTTTGATGGTCACAGAAGAGGAAAAGCAATGAGTATGAACTTGCTCAGGAGCCAGACGGCTTGTGTTTAAATCTTAGGTTGTTCATAAGCTGTTTGACCTTCGGCAGTTACTTGGTTTCTTATAAGGTTTTGCAAATTGCTTAGCTAGAAGAGAGCCTGCATGTGGAGAGTGCTGTGTAAGTGATGGATGCATAAACCAGTCTCACCTCCCCCAAGAAGAGTCCCAGGAGCCCTCAAGCAGTACTCATGGGGACTGTTCCATTCAGCTGGAGGGGACGTGACATGGCACAGTCAGACGTCTTGGCTTCTGTCTAGGTTGCTCAGAGAGGAGGAGTCAGCAAGGGGCACTAGATGTTAGCAGCCTTACAGCTCATTATATCCTTTCATACTGTTATGGGGAAAGCTTCTTGTCCCACCTGTTGTTCGTGGGAGTGGGCTTTTTTCGATATTTCAAGAAAAGGAATTTTCTGAGATTCGCATGGGAGGGTGAAATCGTTTTATTTCTGTGGAATTACACCCCTGAGTTTCCCTGGTCCTATTTCCCTTTGTCCCACCAAGGAAGAAGTGTAGCTGTGGCGTCTTCAAAATAAAAGCCAGTGTCCAGAGTTTCCATTCCATGTTAGGGTGTAGTCCAGTGGAGCATCAGGCTAGCTTAGTTTGTGTTTCCTGCCGTAGCCCATTAGTCCATTGCGTGTCGGGTCGGCATGGCCACATGGCATGGAGGAAATACGGGGTGAATGCAAGGATGCCAAGAGAGCCATGAGCCCAGAGCACCAGCTCCTTTGTTTAGGGGATTATGTATTCCCAAATTTTCATGGGCTTGCATTGGCTCCACCTCTTCTAGCCACTGATTTCTGTTCCTAGGTTTGATTGATAAGTGTATCTCCTAGGTGCCCCAACTTCACTGCACATGCATCCACCCTCCTCTTGGTCCTCTCCCCCAGTGATCTGCAGGAGATGGGTGGGGACTCGCTGGTGACTGTGAAATTGCAGCTTCCCGGTGAAGCTGTCCAGATGGCCATGCTCATGATGTCTGGCCTCCCTTTTGCTCCTTTCCTGCTATTAATAGCTAGCTAATTACCATGGTATCGATGCTGTCCTTTGGAGTCTCAAAACAATCCAGACAGGGCTGTACTGTTTTCTATGCTTTAGAAAGAAAATATGATCCAGAGATACTAACTGCCTTGTTTAGAGGTACACAGCTGATAAAGCGTTAGGGGATCCATTTGGAGAGCGGCAACCATCCATTTGGAGAACCCTAGTTTTTTTAGATGTTAGAAAGCTTCCGTAGAAGTTAATTCAAGTTCCATGTGCCTTAAGTGCAAATGTTTGTTGTTTAAACAAATCTCCAAAAGCCAACGCCTCTGAGGATGCAGGGACAAGAATAACATTGATGAATAAAGCATCCTTAAGGATCCCTAAGGTCTGATTGTCTGCAGCTGTTTTTTTTTCTGGTGGGAACTACGGAGAAAAATTAGCTATATATTTCTGTCTTAGTTTTCCAGATTCCACCTTTCTGGACATTTTACTGCCTACCTTTTGGTTACACTAATGGTTATGACATTACCAGAGGCCCGTGCACGAATTCGTGCAAGGGTGGGGTCCAGAAGACCCGCCCCAATGGGGGCCGATCAGGCCCAAGCTGGTGGGGGGGAAGGGGCCAAGGGTGGTTGGCCGGCCAGCCCTGCCCCTGATCAGGGTGTGGGGGCTGATTGAGGGCGGGGCCGGCCAGGGGGAGGGGCCACGGGACAAACATTTGCTATGGGAAGAGGTTAAAACTTCAGCTAAAATGACATAGCTGAGTTGTCAGGTGTCTTTGTTACTTTCCATGTCCACAGATGATAGGCTGTCAGCTACATTCCACACCAAAGAGCAGGAAGAAACTGAACTTTTATATTTTTATTGATTTCAGAGAGGAAAGGAGAGAGAGAGAGAGAGAGATAGAAACATCAGTGATGAGAGAGAATCATTGATTGGCTGCCTCCTGCACCCCCCAACGGGGGATCAAGCCCACAACCCGGGCATGTGCCCTTGACCAAAATCGAACCTGGGACCCTTCAGTCCACAGTCCGGTGCTCTATCCACTGAGCCAAACCAGCTAGGGCAAGAAACTGAACTTTTAAAACACTTCTGGGAGTTGCTGAGCTGCTGATACTGCTCTGCAGTTCCAGAATAACAAGCACAGTAAATATAGTTGGGTGGGTCTTAGAAACAATACCTTGATAGAAACTATATGGGATGCTTTAAGAAAGTAAATTTATTTATTCATGGTTGGCATTGGCCATAGTGCAGGGTACAGGAGGGCAGAACCCTGACCACGTGCTTTTATTTGAGAGCACAGCTTACTAGCTGTGCAGTTACTGGGATTTTCTCTAGAAGCCGTAATGCAGATGTGAACTGAACTGAATCAATAGTTTTTTTCCCAGGGAGGGGAAAGTCTAAGTCTACTTCAGTGATATGATGATATTAAAATAATAAAGGCCAGGAAGTGACAGTGTAAGAAGGACAGGCAAAACAGAAGACTTGACTAGACTAATCTGACATCTCTAAGGTCCTCTACACCCTGGCCCTACCATCGACCCTAGCTGTGTCTCCCTCTGCACCTATGAGCAAACCACACCAACTAAAACCACCTCCTCTGTCCCCACTCACATTCCTGGCATTCACTGGCTGAATGGTGTCTCCCTCCCACCCCAAAGATATGTCCACATCCTAATCCTTGGAACCTGTGAGTGTTACCTTATTGGGTAAAAAGGGCCTTTGCAGATATAATTTAAGGATCTTTAGATAAGGAGATCATCTTAGATTATCCAGGTCAGCCTTAAATTCAACAACCAGTGTCCTTATAAGAACACACCATGGAGGAGACCATAGATATGGAGAAGGTAAGAAGATGGAGGCAGAGATTAGAGTGATGTGGCTACAAGCCAAGGAATAACAACAGCCACTAGGAACCAGAAGAGACAAGAAATGCTATTATGAATTGAATGCTTGTGTCTCCACTTGATTCATACTTTGAAGCGTTAACTCTCAGGGTGATGGTATTTAGAGGCAGGGCTTTCGGGCCTGGTCAGTGTGGCCCAGTGATTGAGCATCGACCTATGAACCAGGAGGTCACGGTTCGTTTCCCCATCAGGGCACATGCCTGGGTTGCAGGCTTGATCCCTAGTGAGGGGCATGCAGGAGGCAGCCAATCAGTGATTCTCTCTCATCACTGATGTTTCTATCTCTCCCTTCCTCTGAAATCAATAAAAATATATTTTAAAGAGAGAGAGAGAGAGAGAGAGAGAGAGAGAGAGAGAGAGAGAGAGGTGGTCTGAGGGTCTTCTGGAGGTTCATTTTAGATGAGGTCATGAGGATGATGCCCTCCAGATGGGCTTAGTGCCCTTATAAGAGGAAAGACACCAGGGCTCGTTCTCTCTCACACTTGGAGGAAAGGCCCTGTGAACACCCAGAGAAAAGGCAGCTACAGACCACTCCAATTACACCTCTAAGAAGTGGGTTCTCACCAGGAACCGAATCTACCCACACCTTGATCTTGGACTTCCCGCCTCGGTGTTTTGTTACAGCAGACAAACCCATCCTCCCCTGCCTCTGGAGCCAGCATGGCCTCCAGAACTAGGGATTACATTTCTGTGGTTGTAAGCCACCAGTCTGCGGCACTTGGTCAGGGTAGCCTTAGAAACCCTGCTGCTCCCTGAGTGCCAGTTTTTCCTCAAGTCCCAGCCCGCGTTCTCCCCCTGAGGTGGATCTGCCTGCGGCGATGGTGCTCACCTGACAGCTGCAGGAGGTGGTTTGAATCTCCCATTCTGTATTTACAAGTTTTCATCCTTGGGCTCTCTTTATTTTCAACGTATGTTAACTTCTTGGCAGCCAGCATTGGGTTTTACAGCTCTGCATCTCCAGTACCTGCCTGGTGCTAAGCCTTAGACCTTTGAGTAGACATTACCTATTAAATAGAAGCTCAGTTATGGACTAGAATATAACCCACTTAACACAAAAGTCAACCCTTCTTATTTATTTATTTATTTATTATTTTTTGTTAATCCTCACCCTAGGGTACTTTTTTCCCATTGATTTTTTTAGAGAGAGTGGGAGGGAAGGAGAGTGGGAAATATCGATGTGAGAGAGACACATCAATTGGTTGCCTCCCACACACGCCCCAACTAGGGCAGGGGATCAAACCTGTAACCCAGGTACGTGTCCTTGAGCAGTAATTGAACCTGTGACACTTTGGTGCACGGGCCGACACTCTAACCATGGAGAAAAAGTGGCTAGGGCAAGTCATTCCTTCTTGATATGTAAGGCACTCAGGATCCGAACCTTCTGCTAGGTCCTCATGGGAACCAGTGTTTCTTGTCTAGCACTGTGAAAAAGTTCACCGATGATTTGGATCAAGGATAAGGACATTTATTATGCTGAACTTCTGCCTCCTGCTGCTATTACTTTTAAATCATGTTTGCTTTAATTATTCGGAATGTGTCTCTACTTTGATTGCAAATTTCAATTAGTTTTGAAAAATAGCTTGAGCACGCTCTAAGAGAGAACACTACTATCAGCCAGTGCCATCCAGCAGCGGAGGGGTTTCTCAAGGAGGCGCGAGGCCTGTAATTGGAGTGCAAGAGTGTTCTGTCTGAATATAGAGTGGGAATCACTGGGTACGGTGCTTCTCTCCAGTGCTCAGACACCAAAGGGCAGAGCTCTCTGATATGCCAAAGAAATATGATTTTTAAAAATAAAAGGTAATAAAGCGAAAATATGGCAACAGCGCTGGAAGGTATAAAACGAAGAGCAAAAGTCTCCCCCATTCACACGTCTGGCCCAGGCGCATACGCATAGGAGTCTGTAGTGGAGATTTTCTTTGTCATCAGTTGGTCTATGCCCGTGTGTGGTGAGATAACCCAGGATCCCCTCCACAGCCTGTCAGCCACTGTGGAAAGAAGGCAGTTCTTAAGAAAGGGGTAGTGGTCGTTTTTCATCGTACTAATTACTAGAGAATCAGACAACCCATTCTTTTTTCAATAATATGTTTTTATTGATTTTTAGAGGAGAAGAGAGAGCGAAACATGGATGAGAGAAACATTGATTGGCTGCCTCCTGCACACCTCCTGCTGGGGATTGAGCCTGCAACCCCGGCATGTGCCCTGACCGGGCACCTCTTGGTGCATGGGATGGTGCTCAACCGACTGAGCCACACCAGGCAGGGCAGACAGTCCATCCTTTATGAAGTCCTGAAATGCAGGGCCTTGTAACTCCTACCTGTTAGTCCTGGTTTTGCCCTCAGAGCCTAAGGAGTCATATCCTAATTCCTAAAATAGCCCGTCTCCTACACAGTGGCTGCTCCAGGTGGGCCCATAGCCCCGCAGCTGCAGCCTCACCTGTGCAGGTGAAGAAGCCCAGGCCGCGCCCCAGACCCACTGAAGGGAAATCTGCATTTTGATGAGATCTTCCGTGATTGGTGTGCACGTCACAGGACGAGAAGCACTGCATTTGATTGCGTGCACTACCACCCCTCCCCCAACTAACTTGTTCCCTTGCTTGTATGCTACCAGGCCCACTGGTGTTCACCAAATCTTAGTTGAGGAAGAAACAATTGCAAATCTCAGTAATTGAAATATAAGCACAGAGTTGGTCTGACATGTTACAGTTACTTACATTCACTGGAATTCTGTTGACAAGTATTTCCACGTGTCCGCAGTACAATCATAAAAGATTACATTGATGATCCTGAGGGTTTACAAGATCACAAATGCCTTTGATCTCTAAAGACACGTTAAATTATGATATACTCCATGTGATTTAACACTGAGTCTTGCTTTGTGATTTTTAAAACTCTGAAAAACAGACTATATAAGTGATCCGAACAACCCACTCCCCGCGTCATGGCCGATAGAGGCAGCCACCAAACTTCCTTCCATCACACCCTTCAGCTGCAGAAGAATGAAAGTGAAGCCCTTTTCTATTTCTGACATCGCCGCCGCCAGGGCGGTGCCTGGAATCAGCCTCTGAGAGGTGCACGGGTGCTGAGCTGGAGGGAATGCTCTGGATTGGGGCACTCAGCAATATGGAAATGAGCCAGCCGTGTGCAGGAGCCAACGCTTAGCTGCCTTCCCAACCACAAAGAAGCGTTCTACATTCGGCACCTTTGAGACATTCGGTAAAACAGACTGAATTTAGTGCCAGATGACAGTGCCAGACTGTCTTCAGTTAACTCAAGCAGAAGCCTTAAGCAGCCGCTTCCCCCACACCCCGTCATAGTTCTCTCTCCACCTGCTGTGCCTGGTGAGCTTTAAGCCCGAAGCCCCAGGGCGGGATATCAGCCCAGGACGTTGGGCTAAGTCAGCAGGCCTTGCTCTCCCCAGGGGCCAAGTCCACCCTGTGCTGTGCATCTCAGCTCAAGGTGCATGCCCTGCGCCCGGGGCACTGGGTATGTGAGGAACAGGTGGAGCCACTCCCTGCCACCCAGGCCTTTCAGCCAAGAGCAGCTGGCATCTCTGTCTTGTCTATCCTGAGTACCAATCCATCCCAGTCCAGCACACCGTACAAGTCCTTCACCCATGGGCCTCGTGGGGTCCCTTTTATGCCCCACCCCCTTGCTCCTAAGATGCATTCAGTAACTATTTAGGGCCCCTATGTCCAAAGCAGTGAGATTATTACAAACAATCTCGAGCTCCTGGCCCCACGCATCCCGAATTCTAGATAGGGAGAAGGACAATGCCAGTGAGGTTTGTGTAGGTGCCAAGGAGGGAGGGAATTCTGTCTGAGGAAGAAGTTTGGGGCTAAATGAGCAGTAGATGGAGCAGACATTCAGACATACAAAAGGCAAGGAGCAAAGACTTGGCAGCATTAAAAGGCACAGCTGACTTCCACACCCCCTCTCCCCGCACCCCGCACCCCGCACCCCTCACCGTGGGACTACCTTGCAGGAAACGTAGATCTCAGCAGGGTCTCAGACCTTGCTTGTCTTTGTCCATAGGGGGTGTTTCTTAACCATTGCTTCAGGATCTTGGCCACCTTCTTGATTTGCCCACCTGTTTCCCTGCCCCATGCATTTATTTCTGGATCATCATCAGAATTCACACGTGTAGAGTATGGTAGAATATACAGTGTGCATACGGAGCAGAATGATTAAACATGTAGATTTTTCAGTGAGGTGGCTTTCCCCCTGGGCAGCTTTGTAGCACTGGGGAAGTTTTCTAATCCCCCCTTCCTCAGTTTCCACATTCAAAAAATAAAGATACTAATGAATCCAATATCACAGGATTGTGCAAGGATTAAGAGCAATATTGTAAGTATGGTGATTAGCACAGTGCCTGGTGCTTAATAAATCTTAGCTGTTGTAATTGCCTCATTAATTCCTTCAGCATATTGATACCTACTCTGTGCTGTTAAGTAGTGAGTAAGACAGGGAAGGTTCCTGCTTTCCGGGAGCTGGAACGTATGCTCCAGTCCTTTTATACGATCACTGTTTACATTGTAGTATTTATGCATTGTTTCAGTCAGACCTCACTGCGTGGCATTTCCGGAGGCTCTATTCTCTGTGTTTTTTAAATGGCAGGCATTATGGGGTATCTAACGTCTCTGGCTCCCAGCCTCAGAGGGAGCCGTACGCCCCCCCCCACTGAGAACACTGGCTGGATGTCTCTCAGGTTTCATCCCAGGATGGTGACAGACAGGGAAGTGGGGAGGCAGGGTTTGGATGCCAAGCCCAGAAGAGGAGTTGGCTGGGGTGCCTTCTTCCTCAGCCCACGGTCTTAAATGCTTTAAATCTGGGTTTTGGTAAGGGTTTTACCTTCTGAGCCCAGGTAGAAGATACCATAATGGAAAAAAGAGGATATTTTGTACAAATAAATGTGAACCCTGTTTGGCTGATTTACCTTAAGAGCCAACAAACCCCATCTAATTCCCTGCTCGCCACATTGGCTCCTTGGTGGGAATGTCCTACGTCTCAAGAGGTCAGGAGAATGGAGGCCTAATGTGAATCCTTGAAACATTATAGAAATTTAACTCTTCTTTTCCTTTAAGCTACAAGTTTAGTCTCAATCCACACCCTCCCCCCCCCCCCCCCCCAGTTTTGTAAAATATGTAATGGCATCTCATCCCTCCTGGCATTGCATTTTGCATAATTGAATGTATTGAGCAGATGTGCATGATGGCCTAGTATTAGTACTCTGCGTGTTACCTTCTGCTTGGGAGTCTTAACACAAACCAAAGGTTACTTGATTCCCTTAGAACATGTTCCAGAAGATTTTCAGCCTTAACTTTTCATTGAACAATGATAACGTACACACACACACTTTCGCAAATCCGAATGTGCTGTGTTCAATTTGTAAATAGTCATTTGGTCCAAATATATTTGGCACACTTCCAATGCGTGCCAATTCACGATATTCCAAGAACATACATCTGTCTGCAGTCTTATGCCAGGACCAAGTCTGTGCACTTGCTGATGGGATACATACTGTGCACAGAGCAGGCTTGGCGCTGTGTGGAATTCAGAAGTGAACCACACACACTTTAACCCTCAGGAAGTCTAGTGTCCAGCAGGGATGAGAAAACCGTAAGTAAGGGGTTAGCCATTGGAAAGGTAATGGAATGCTGATATTGCTAGGGATGAAATAGTACTTTATTTGAAGAAGGCTTCCTGGAGGAAGTGGAATTTTTAACGTCATGACCTTTAAGATTAATTAAAGCTTTAACAGGTAAGACATTTAAAATTTTGAGGAATGGCTTTCTGAGCTGAAACAAATATGAACAGAAAAATTTTGTGTATATGTGGCTTTCCATCACTTAATAATATGCATTTTCCATTTATTTTCTGGATGTAATTAAGTGACTTTTAATAATTACTATAAAGAAATCTCATTTGACGTTGCTGTTTTTCTGAAAATATTTCTAATTTAAGTGCTGAATTGAAGTTTTGCTTTTTCCACTGAATAATTCCCTTTTACAACTCCAGATCCTGGGAGACCACTGCCGTGTTAAAACTCTCGATGTACCTCTAACTGCATTCGCAGTAAAGTGCAGTCCGATAGAAGGCAGATCTGTCAGGGTTGTTATATAAAGAGTTCCGTTGCTAAAATAGGACAGTGTTCTTGTTACCAGACATTTCCCCTGTATTGACCTTAAGGACAACGTGGAAACGAAGCCAGAGCACCCAGGACTGCCTGTGTTTCCCATCAGATCATCTTCTTCTGAGACTTGAGTCTAATTGCTTCTGCCTCTTGGTACTGGTCCAGACTTACCATCCATCTCCCAGCCCCTCTGGCTTCTACCCACACCACCTGCCTATAGGCTGGAGATTCGACTAAGAGCAAGTTAATCAACATGAAATCTTGGCTAAAGGACATATTTGTCTCTTGAAGAGATATCTGCACCCCCATGTTCATTGCAGCATTATTCACAATAGCCAAGACCTGGAAACATTCCAAATGTTCATTAATGGATGAATGGATAAAGACTGTACAACATTCACACACACACACACACACAACTCGGCCATAAAAAGAAGGGATTCCTGCCTTTTGTGACACCATGGATGGATGGTGAGGACATTATGCTAAGTGAAATAAATCAGATAGAAAAAGACAAATACTATACATTCTCACTTAGATACAGAATCTAAAAAAAGCCAAACTAATAGAAAGAGAGAATAGAATGGTGGATGTCAGGTGCGGGGTTGGGGTCGGGGCAGTGGGGAGATGTTGGTCAAATGGCACACACTCCTAGCTATAACATGAAAAGTTCTGGGGATCTAATGTATAGCATGGTGACTATAATTAGTAATACTGTATTACATGCTGAAAGTTGTTAAGAAAAGTAGACCTTAAATGTTATCTGCACCAACAGAAAAAGTGGTAATTCTGTGAGGGGATGGAGGTGATTAAACCATCACATTTTATGCCTTGAGCTTAGGTATATGTTATATGCCAGTAATACCTCAGTAACGGGGAATGTTTGTCAAAACTTCATTACCTGTGTTGGAAATGTTTTCTCTCTGATCTGGATGGTAGTTACAGAGGATATAGGTGTATAAATTTATTCAGTTATACTAAGATTTGTGCATTCCAATAAAAATGTAAAAATAATAATAACCAAAAACTCCATTATCGTAGCCACTGAAGTATTGCCAATTTTGGTCTATCTTGGGGTAATTTTGCAATGATTTATGCGTTGTCAAGCATGTAAAAATAGCTCCGCAGAATTTTTAGTGTTTTTCTTTTGCATTCCTTTAAAAAAATGTTTTTGTTGATTTCAGAGAGAGGAAGGGGGAAGGGATAGAAACAACAATGATTAGAATCATCCATTGGTTACCTCCTGCATGCCCCACACTGGGGATCGAGCTTGAAACCCGGGCATGTGACCTGACTGGGAATCGAACTGTGACCTCCTGGTTCATGGGTTGATGCTCAACCACTGAGCCACACCGGCTGGGCTGTATTCCTTTTTAAATTTTTTTTCAGTCAATTACTTGAAATAACCTAAATAGGGAACAGTGGAAGATTAATTGTAACAATTGTTTGTACATCTTCAAAATTGCAAACGAAAGGGGAAAAGGAACAAAATTTCTGGGGGGAAAAAGATGAAAATGCTTGTTGTAAAAGCACTTTTTTGATGCTTCAGGATTTTCACTAAAATACCTAGAATTTGAAGATACTAACCTGCAACTAAATCATTATTTTGACCCCATTGTCATGTTTATCAACTTGCATCGGGTCTGAAACTTTTCAGTCAGTTTTTAAGTCAGTCTTCCCACGTTCCCACCTCAGCCCACCCCCACTTCCATCCTCATGTCTGTAGCTTTTGGTTAAAATTCAGACTGAGGTCTACTGGTGAGTAAACAGTAACTGTGTGATAATGTCAAAGGGAACAAAAATAGAACTTAACAGCGCAGTCTACTCCTAGCTTTGGTTGCCAAGGTTCAAGCACCAAAAGAGAGAGAAACATTCCCTTCTAAGAGAGCTTTGTTGGGAAATAAAAAATTAAATAAACTTGATGCCATTAAATTATAGCATTAAGACTGTAAAATCCAGGAATGGTATAAAAATTAAATTTGAGTTTCTTCTCCCCAACCAACCCAGCCAGGCTCACCATCTTGGATGGGTTTTCTGATAGCATGAAGTGCTTCTTAATGTCATTATTGTTTTGAAAGACAGCGATTTAGCGTGACCTCTCTTGTTGGAACAGGACAGCTGGGAGGTGGTGGAAGGACTGAGGGGAGAGGTGAACTACACCCAGGAGCCACCAGTTCAGAAAGGATTTTTGCTGAAAAAGCGGAAGTGGCCCCTGAAAGGCTGGCACAAGGTAAGACGCCGGCCTGGGCCTCACCTGTATTTTAATTTGAAGTTGAAAATGGGGACCAAGGGAAGACCGGGCATTTAAATGGAATGTGTTCATCAATGATACTTTCTTCCCCACAGAGATTCTTCTATCTGGACAAAGGAATCTTGAAGTATGCCAAGAGCCAAACTGATGTAAGTCTCCTTGTTCATCAGTGTGCTGTTGAAGAATTCGGAAGGGCTAGTTGTTGTCAACTCATGGACGAGATTGTGTCCATGGCGGGGGACGGGATTCCATTTCTCTGAGCTGGAACCGCGAGGGTATATGGAACAGGGGGGCTGCTCCCCAGCCCTGGGTTCTAGGTAGGCTCAGTTCCCCCGCTCAGTGGCGGTGGGGGCTCCTCTCAACACCCTACTGTGTACCCAGGGGTCTGTGCTGGCCTTAGGTCAGGCTGAGGGGTACCCTGGGTGGGAGAAGACATTTTTGCAGCGAGATGACAGGAGCAAGACATAGGGCAAGTGTAACGGTGACTGGGGGGTTTGGTGGGGAACCCTTAGTGAAGGTGACATGATGGTCCCCTTGGTTCTGCCCCTCGTAGGGGCCCCTCTCCCACCCAGCACTTCTCCCATCCTCCTTCCTCTCCTCGCCTCTTAGGGTTCTCATCTTATACAGTTGCATACAGAACATTTGGTGTAATGTTGGACCCACAGTAGCCTGTCTTAGCTTCCTGTCCCTACCCCTCTTTTTAAATCACTTCCCCGTGAATTTAACAGGAGCAAGAATTGTGGGAGGAAGTGCAGTTAAAGGTGAATCCGCTGCTGTGGAGTCGGTCCATGGGCCTCACCTTCTTGCTTCCTCACCCACTGGCTGGGTAAACCACTTGTTACAAAGCCCCTCCCAGATTAAACAAGACAACGTATGTGCAGCACTTGGAACTCAGTACTGCCTCACACTGGGTGCTTGATGAGTCGTCGTTCTTAGGGTGACTGTTAGTGGCTGTGGCAGGCGGAGGGGGGTCCAGGATGTTACCACCATTGCGGCGTCCAGTTCTCAGGGCCCTCCTCCTGCCTCCGCAGATCGAGAGGGAGAAGCTGCACGGCTGCATCGATGTGGGGCTCTCGGTGATGTCTGTGAAGAAGTCAACCAAGTGCATAGACCTGGACACTGAGGAGCACATCTACCATCTGAAGGTGAGCCCTCCCGGCTGCCGTCTCCATGGCAGAGCTGCTGCATGTTGCAGTACAGTACTATTGACGGTGCCTTTTAATGTCCAGACTTCTAAATGCCCAGCCAACGTGTAGATCTTCCCTATGAAAGCATTTCTGATGCGCCCACACTGCTGGAAGTTTAGCATCCCCCTGTACCCCTTCGTAATTACGGCAGTGATCAATGATAAAAACATCTTCCTGTTTCCAAATACAGTATCATGTTTAGTGAAGAACCATTTACTATGGGTTAAAATATGTTCCTTGAAATATAATATTTAATATTTAGCCTGACTTACAACTTTGGCCATTAAATCTCTCATATTGCATTGAATGTCAGGAAGTTACCCCCTAAAGTGTGGGCCTCCAAACAGTACTTCTGAAAGCGGCTTAACTGCCTGCCGTCCCCTTCTCCCCTGGGTGGCAGAGATGGTTGAAAGCATGAGACAAGAGCTTTGGAGGTTCAGATCTGGTTCCATGCTTGACCTGGCTATTTACTAGCTCTTGGCCTTTGGCAAATTATTTGATGTCTGAAGGCCTCAGTTCTCACACCCCAAATGGGAATTATTATAGTGCTCGTCTTGTAGGGCCTCATGTAGAAAACTTGGCCTAATGCCTGGCCCATAATAATCTCAATAAGTTTAGTTATCCTATCTAATAAAAGAGTAATATGCAGATTGACCATCACTCCAACACACAAGATGGCTGCCCCCGTGTGGTCAAAGATCCTGCCCCCATGTGGACAAAAGATGGCCACCACAAGATGGCCAGCAGGGGAGGGCAGTTGGGAGGCACCAGGCCTGCAAGGGAGGGCAGTTGAGAGGGACCAGGCCTGCAGGGGAGGGCAGTTGGGGGTGACCAGGCTGGCAGAGGAGGGAAGTTGGGGGCAAACAGGCTGTCAGGGGAGCAGTTAGACATCAATCAGGCTGGCATGGGAGTGGTTAGGGGGTGATCAGGCTGGGATCAGGTCTAAACGGGCAGTCAGACATCCCTCGAAGGGTCCCAGATTGGAGAGGGTGCAGGCTGGGCTGAGGGACACCCCCCCCCCCCCCCCCGCGCCCTGTGCACGAATTTCGTGCACTGGGCCTCTAGTTATATATAATTATTAGGCAATTCCCAAATATTAGAAATTAGTTGAGAAAATGTTAAGACACTTTTTCTTACTTGGTCACATTATTTGGACTTGGCAGTGGGGGCTAAGGGTTGGGAGAGTAAAAACATGAGATTATGAGCTCCCTGTCCTCCCATAGCATCTATGTGTGTGGTGCTTGGGCAAATAGACATGTAACATATATATGTGATCCATTGACCACACAAGATAGTCAAGTGCATTCTGCTTCCTAGCCCAGGGCCCTCAACCTGTGGGTATGGTAAATTGTGTAAAGCAGGGTTTCTTACCCTCAACGCTAGTGACATGGTGGGCTGGAGAATATTTTGCTGTGGGGGCTTGTCCTGTGCATTGCAGGATGTCGAGTGGCATCCCTGGCCTCTAGATGTTGGTAACAACCCCCTCCAGTTATGACAACCAAAAAGTATCTCCAGACATCGCCAAATGTCCCTGGGGGGAGGGGTAAACCACCCCTGGCTGAGAACAACTGGTGTGAAGTAAAGGAAGCAGAGACCTATAATCTTTAAAAAAAAGCTTTAAGAAAGAATATTTTTCCCACCCCACTTAAATGGTCAATCTTCTTTACAATAATTTAGGTTATTTCTCCTTATACCTCAATGACTCTTAGTTCTGTGTTTTGACACGGCCATGAAATTATAGGGTCTTGTTCATCCACTATTCTAGTTTACCAAATAAAAGTGATTTTTAATTCCTAATTTTTAAAGAACTAGAATGCCTTAAGACATATTAAATGCTAATATCATGACAACATAGTTTAATACTTCTGAGTTGATTCAGTTGAAGTTCTGTTTGTGCTTCTTGCTCATTCTCTTGAACGTGAGCTCTGACTGTCAGTGTAGGTCGTGTAGTTATCAGAAGGTCCTACTTCGTAGCCTCAGAGGCGGGCCGTTTTTAAATGTGGGTCATCCAGTGCCGTTCTCTTATTTTATGGATGAGGGATCTGGTAGCGGAGCTACTTGGCTGTCCACCCACAGTCCTAGAACTATTTGAAGGGCTGAAACAGAACCCTGGTCCGTTATTTAACAAAGTGCTTTTCATTCTTCTGTTTAACCAATACAAAATGGGTCAAGATGAACACGTTGGGCACTGATTTTCAAGGGCCTCTGAGAGCAGATGAGTGCACAGGATGACATAGATTCCTGTTAATCACACCTGGGAAATGAAATCTATTTCAAGGACATAATTTAGGGGAGATGGAGAGACGAGCCTGTTTGTATTGCTTCTTCCTGTACATGACACATTCAAGAGCACCTGGAGAGGTTGTAAGTCTTGTACATACTTCTAATAACACAACAAACATAAGAGCCAACCTACCATTTCCCAAGTGGATGATGCAGCTGACATTTATTTCCACATCCTCGCTCTCAGCAGTGGCATTGGTAAAGATTTTAACAGCAGTGACCTAAATTTTTCTTCTTAGAGGTGAACCTCCCACACATCCTTTGGGGGTATTATAAATTGTTGCTTTATGAGTCTGTGTTCTAATATACAAGAATCTATCATTTTTCATTTTGGAAATATTTAATATACTCTCACACACCCACAGAAATATTGACTATTAAGAAATGTCTATGCTGCGTAGGTGTTTGTAATATTTTTTGTAGTACCTTTATGAACATTTGAAATGTTTTATAATAAAAACTATTTACAAACAGTATTTTTCATGGAAATTAGATATTAATAGATATTTATGGAGAGAATAGCTAATTTTTAAAAAAAGTATATTGATTTTTACCCAGCTGGTGAACGTTGACCTATGAACCAGGAGGTCATGGTTCAATTCCCCATCAGGGTACAAGCCCGGGTTGCGGGCTCAATTCCCAGTGCAGGAGGGTGGAGGTGGGAGTGGCGGGTAGGGGAAGTGTGAGGGGCGTGCAGGATGCAGCAGATCAATATTTCTCTCTCATCGATGTTTCTATCTCTATTCTTCTCCCTTCCTCTCTCTAAAATCAATAAAAAAATATATTTTTTAAAAGAATATTGATTTTTAGAGAGAAAGGAAGGGAGAGGGAGAAAGAGAAACATCTATGTGCGTGCAATATTGATTGGCTGCCTCCTGCACATCCCTGCTGGGGATCAAGCCCACAACCCAGTAGGGGGTGTGCAGGAGGCAGCCAATTAATGTTGTGTCCTGATGCGAAAATGAACCAGGACGATGCCCAACCAACTGAGCCACACTGGCCAGGGCAAGAATAGCTAAATGTTTGTGTGTGTGAGTTTGAAAAACCCTGGAAATCACCAATAATACTTTATCAGATTTTTCCTATTTCTGAGAGCAGGAGAAATGTTCTTTTAAATAACCTTCACATTCATTGACATATTTCTCAGCAATGTAGCCTCTGACAGAGGTTTACAAGGTTAAATATTTTAGGAAGAATTTACTAAGCCATTCCGTTCAGAGAAGATTGATCTGAAAAGTCCAAATTATGAAAGAGTTTAAAAAGAAAGCAGGGTGCTCATATTTTCAGCAGGGACAGGATAAGCTGGGACACAGGACTTGAAAATGCTTTGAGGCAGAGAAATATAAATTTCAGTTTTATTTGTTGTTTAATATAACCAATACTGTTTTGCTTTCCTACTATCAGTGTAGCAATTGGACCCTCCCATAGAAAACCTAAATGTATAGTTTACAAAACCATTTTTACTCTCTTTCCTCCTCAACTTGTCCCATAGATCACATAATGTAAACTAAGTCAATAAGCTGCCATTTCGCTCTTGAGTGACTGAGTGACGCTCTTCTTTCCTTCTTCCAACCTGACACAATGTAGGTCAAGTCAGATGACGTCTTTGACGAGTGGGTGTCCAGACTCCGCCACCATCGGATGTATCGTCAGAATGAGATCGCCATGTTTCCACACGAAGTGAACCACTTCTTCCCAGGGCCCACCGTCACCGACTCTGCGCCTGGGGCCTTGGACTCCCTCTCGAGTCGGAAGGTAATCATTTGCCAATAATGAACCTAGCAAAGGGGTGGCTCTGGGTGGGGGAGTCCCACTTGGGGAGGGGGCTGGGTCTGAGGAAGGAATGGTTGGAGGGGAGGAGCAGGGAAGCCTGAGCTGGTATTTAATGAGCCCATTTGTCCCGTGAGTCACCAGGGCCAGGGAGCGTGTTCCCTCTGGGACGGCACCTGGAGAGTAGTGTGTGACGAGGAACTTTATACCCCGAATGCTCCACCTTCCTCTTGACCAGCTTGACTTTGGTTTTCTTATCTGGTTGTGAAAGGCAGTAGGTGCATTTATAGCCACGTGGGATTGCAAAGTCCCCCCACATTTATCGTGATTTTGATAGGATTATCATTGGACAGAAGAAGGACTGCAGTCCAAGGCCTCCTGGCCTGGCCGGGTGACAGCCAGAGCCAAGGTCTTCACTGGAGGGCTTTGCTAGAAGCTTCCTTCCCGGCCAGGCAGATGGCTTCCCTTAGGGACTAGCCCACGTGGTTATCCATTTACCTTAGAGTGCTCCCACGGGCTCTGTCTCCATTTACACTGGTTTTTGTCCTCTCTGGAACAGCGGAGCAGTATATCAAAGCAGAACTCGTTTCAAACCGGAAGCAATTTATCCTTTTCCTGCGGAGAGATTCGCGTCCCGTTGTGGTTGCAGTCTTCGGAGGACATGGAGCAGTGCTCGAAAGGTAGGGCGACTGGACACCTCGGCCTCTTTCCCTCCCCGCTCTTCGATCAACCGGGTTCAGCATTGACACCGTGGGCGCATTGCATCCCCCATCACTGTCCACACTCCCTCTCCTGTTTTGCTGATTAAGTGCGCTCGTGATTAGCAAAGAACACTCTCCTTGCAGCGTGTTATGTCATCACCGTTTCTTTTCTATTCAAGTACTGATGCCTGATTTCCACGTTGGCGTATTCAGCCACAGCCTCCAGGGTGGGGTCTGCACAGCTGTCTGTCTGTTTAAATGCCAAAAAGGATTCGGACACACATCTAAGATTGAGAATCACTGTTCTAGAGGCAAGCGGAAACCCACACAAAACAGGTGTTCTCTGCCCTGGCTGCACATTAGAATCACCGAGAGGCTTTCAAAGTGCAAGAATACCCGTGACCTGCCCCTCCCCCGAAGAATCTCTTTCAATTGGTTTGGAGTAGGGCCCTGGCGTCACTAATTTTTTAAAGTTCCCTAAGTGATTCTAATAAGGAGCCAGGATTGACGACTCTTGCCACAGGCGGCTCAGTGTTCTCAACATAATTAGCTAAGAATCACTCAGGGAACTAAATAACAAAATAGTCACCCATGGGATTGTGGGTGTTCTGCTTCAATTGTTTGGGGGTGGGACTTGGGCATTTAAAAAATTTCCCCAGTTGATTGTAAGGTGTAGCCACGACGGAGAACCAGTGTTAGAGAAAGACACCAAGTGGTAGCCTTGAGGACGGCATTTGCTTCTGGTGAATGATATTACCGTCTAGGGCCATATAGGTTTTGCCCTCCCAGTAAATATCACTCACGAGCGTCACTGAGTAACATTTTGGGACAGTAGTCCTTGAAGCATCGTCCGAGGGGATGGACCACCAGCACTGGCCTGGCCTGTGAACTTAGACATGCAGAGTCTCGGGCCCAGCCCACATAGTCTGAGTCAGAAACCGAGGGGGACCCGGCGATCTGTGGTTGTCCAGGTTCTCCGGGGGATTCTGCTGGCACCAGAGTTTGAGAGCCACTGCCTTAATACATTTGGGCGTTGATTCCTCGGCAGACACAGCTGGTTCATCCAGTAAACAGCAAACTGAGGACTGTTTTTGAGTTAGTGAGCCAGGAAGTGGTCCGAGAATATCTTAGGTCCCCTAAGTCAGTCTGCAGAAGTGCGCCGTTTAACTTGTACCGGTTCCTTATAAGCGGACAGTGACACCCTGTTATTGCAGTATTAGAAGTGATGATGATGATGGCTTATTTGTGCTTACAATGTGCCAGCACTCTAAAAGCACACTGCATGTATTAGCTCATTTAACTCACAATTGTGAGCTAGGTGTATAATTATCCCCACTTTCCAGATGAGAAAACTGAGGCACGCAGCAGTTACATAATTTGCCAAAGACTCACAGTTCATTAAGTGCATTCACACGGAGGCAGCCTGGTTCTCCAGATCCATACCTTTAACCACGACAGTCTACTGCCTCTCCTAAAAAAAGAAGTCACATTTCCTATCCTAACAGGTGCACATCAGATATCGGTAAACGAGAAAAGTAGCTGTGCTAGCACAGCGGTGCCTAAATGCCCAGATAAGGGCCCCTGAGTCGGCTTTTTGCTTTTCTCCCGCAGACCTGGCACACTGCCACTCCTACCTGCTGGAAATGAGCCAGCTCCTCCAGAGCATGGACGTCCTGCATCGGACGTATTCAGCGCCTGCTATCAACGCCATCCAGGTGAGCCAGGTCCCTCTTCTGTTTGCATCCTGATGCTCTCCTGCGTTCCTTTCTCCTCCCCGCCTTTCACTAACAGTGGGATGTTTGTCTGGCCCGGTGCTTGGGCCAAGTTCAAGGGGATGGAGATGGTTACTTTGCTGTGCGTTTTCCCCTATTGGTTTGGTGGATCTTACTGTCTGTGCTCTCTTTCCCATTTTGAAACAAAGGGCGGAGCTTTTGAAAGTCCCAAAAAGGAGAAAAGATCGCACAGGAGGTGGCGGTCCCGAGCTATTGGCAAAGATGCTAAAGGAACACTACAGGTAACCACTGCTTCCCCAGAGGC
This sequence comes from Cnephaeus nilssonii, assembly GCF_951640355.1. NCBI lineage: Eukaryota > Metazoa > Chordata > Mammalia > Chiroptera > Vespertilionidae > Cnephaeus > Cnephaeus nilssonii. The sequence continues at coordinate 12,357,885 of NC_137083.1, forward strand.
CCGGTTCCTCCATTGGCCCTTCTCTGCACGTCCCGTGCTGGGGGCTACTGGAACTCAAGTAAGAGAATAGAATAGACAGGTGAAGATTCTAATTATTCTATCCAATACCCTGTGCAGAGAGATGAATTTAATCACTGAGACTTTCTGGACCCTAGAACAGGCATGTAATACTGGGTAAGGGGAAATGGCATGAGGTTGGCGGGACTACAGCCATTTCGAGGGCTTTGGCTTCTCATTCTTTAATGCTTAGCCTGCCTGCTCGCTCCCCTGCTGGGGTAGGTGCTCTGACCCCCCTCTTCCGCTGCTGCTCAGTGGGGTCCTCACCCTCTGAGCCCACTGGCTGGAGTTTCTGGAGAACAGGACATTGTGCAGATGCTCATTTCCTGTGTCACACTCGCTGCTGACTTTCCCAATGCATAGCTGAGCCGGAGCCCAACATTTGCAGCTTGGCCATTGCATGTTAAATTGCAACAATATTAGGGTCCCGATAAATCAGAAAGTTATAGATAAGTCATCTGCTGTATTCTTGTAGACTCTTTGGTTCAAAGCACTTTATGGGTTGAACTTAAGTACTTTCGAAGTAAAGAGTGATCTGTGTACAAATATGTGGGAAGTTAGTTCATTTTCAAGAAGCACCAGGAGCAAATAAAGAAAACATTTTTAAACCTATCCACTGTGAACAACCTAGACACTGGAAGATTATTGCTGGGAGGAAGGAACTGAATATAAATGAGAAAGAGCCCAGCAGCTTTAGCCATCATTTTCAACCTATAGCTTTAATACTTCTATAATTTCCAAAGAATATATCAGTCTCCCCTTAAATGCAGTTTTGCTTCCTGTGGTTTTGGTTTTCCACAGTCAACCGTAGTCCAAAAACATTAAAAGGTAAATTCCAAAAGTCAACAATTCATAAGGTTTAAGTTGCATGCCTATATGGTTCAGTATTATCCATAGTTTCAGGTGTCCTGGGGTCTTTTACATATCCCCACAGATAGGGGCAGACTATATTATATATGCTTTCTTACCCATTTTAAAAAATAAATATTTTTATTGATTTCAGAGAGGAAGGGAGAGGGAGAGAGAGATAGAAACATCAATGATGAAAGAGAATCATTGATTGGCTGCCTCCTGTATGTCCCCTACTGGGGATCGAGCCCACAACCCAGGCATGTGCCCTGACCGGAATGGAACCGGGACCCTTCAGTCTGCAAGCCCATGCTCAACCACTGAGCCAAACCAGTTAGGGCTTTCACCCATTTTTATTTTTGCAAGAAGCCAGTACAACTTGTGGTAGAAAGTGCTTTCCTGAGTTTTCATTTCTTTTTCTTATAAGTAATCACTCAATAGTAAGACTTTCCTACATATTGACCTTTTCTTACTACTTTCCAACCTTAGAAACAAGTAAATATTCTGAGCAATATGCATCTGAAAAGAAATATCTCCTTTTGGTATTACTTTAGGTCCCTAAACCTTTTGATGGCCCACAAAGACTGCATTCTTCCAATCCCAATTTGTCAACACTAGATTTTGGAGAAGAGAAAAACAATTCTGATGGCTCTGAAACCTCATCTGAGTTTTCTAAAATGCAAGAAGATCTGTGTCATATTGCCCATAAAGGTACGTGTTTAATGAAAATATTAAGTGCATGTCTGAATGTGGGCTGTCCTTGGAGAAGGACCTCGGTTGGTTAATTTCCTGATCTTTTGAGATTTTAGGCAACCCATTCTTTTTTTAAATTTCCCTAAGAAGTGTCTTCTAAACTCATTAAGGGAGTTAGTGAGAGCATTAGGTATGATTTAAAAGCTGAGTAATTTATATGCTGCTGATAGGGATGTAAATAGGTACTTTAAAAAAAATCTGCCTATTCAGCAACCCCACTTTAAAGAATTCATTTGTAGGAATTAACTTAAAATTTATTCAAATAAAGATATTTATTTTAGCATTGTTTATCACATCAAAAATTAGGAATAAATGTTCAACATCATTAGCCAGTAGGAAATGCAAATTAAAACCATGATATTACCACACACCTATAAGAATAGCTAATGTTAAAAAAAATACTGATAGTACCAAATGCTGGTGGCAATGCAATATGATACAGCTACTCTGGACAGAAGTTTGGCAATTTTATATAAAAATAAACACACCATGCAACCCAACATTCACATTCCTGGCATTTATCCCAGAGAAAATGTACACACAGATACCTTTACACATGTGTTCAAAGCAAGTTTATTTGTATTAGCCAAAAACTGGAACAACCCAAATGTTCTTCAACAGATGAATGTTTAGACAAACCATGGTATATCCATCCAATGGAATACTACTCAGCAATGAAAGGGAGTAGACTGTGGTTATACACGAGTTGAAGGAACCTCAGGGGCATTATGCTGACTGAAAATATGATTGCACTTACTAACACTTTTGAAATGATAAAATTATAGAGATGGAGAAGAGATTAATGGTCACCCAAGGTTACAGACAAGGAGGAGAGAAAGGAGGAAAGTATAAAGAGGTAGCAAGAGGGATCTTGGTGGTGATGAATAGTTCTGTATCCTGATTCTGATGGTGGCTCCACAAACATACACAAATGACAAAATTACATTGACTTATATTTACACACATAAACATAAATAAGAGCATGTAAAACTGGTGAAATCTGAATAAGAGCAGTCAATGCCAATGTCACTTTCCCGGTTTTGATATTGCACCATAATTATGTACGATATTATACTGTGGGAAATTGGATGTAGGGTACCCAGGACTTCTCTATACTGTTTTTGCCACTTCCTGTGAGTCTATAATGACTTCAAAATTGAAACGTAAAAATAAATTAGAGATCACCTAAATGCCCCAAACAGAGGCACTGTATTTTTTTAATGTAATATAATCATATGATAGAATAGTCAATAGCCACATAATAATAATAATAATAATAATAATAATAATAATAGCTTATTTTGAGCTCAGAGCTGTCTGTCAGATAGTTGTCTCGCACTTGTCTTGCACTGTATTTCATTTAATTCTAGCAACAACCTAGGGAGTAGGTGTTAGTGTAACCTCCATTACACAGGCAAGAAACCTGAGGCTTAGAGAAGCCGAAGAACTTCCTGCAGGTCACATGGTAGAAAATAGCCAACTTGAGAGTTGAATCCTCACCGGCCTGACCCCAGAGTCTCTACTCCTCACCTGGTGGCTCACTGCCCTTTCATGGAGTAGCCAGGGCCATTTTTATAGAGACTGGAAGGGAGAAGTTCATAGCATATCAGTGAGTAAAAATACAAGGTCACAAAACAATCCATAGGTATGATCCCATTTTCTCAGAAAAAATAAACTATATAAACCTGGTGTGTATAGGCATACTCAAAAGTCTGAATGGATATACATCAGCATTTTCATGATGGAGACTGAGATGTAACACTTATTATTTCCTTTGTGTTTATATATTTTTTAATTTCATCTATTAATCATTTTTAAAGAAGAAAATAGGTTAAATATTTTTAAATGGGAGGGCTGTGCTTGCAGTAGGCAACAAGACATTCCCTCTATGTTTTTAAAAATATTTTTTATTGATTTTAGAGAGCAAGGGAGAGGGAGAGAGAGATAGAAGCATCAGTGATGAGAGAGACTCATTTTTTTTTTTGTATTTTCTTTATTGATTAAGGTATCACATATTTGTCCTCATCCCCCCATTCCCATCCCACACCCCTCCCCACACATGCCCCCACCCCCCTGTTGTCCTTAACCACTGGTTAGGCTCATATGCATGCACACAAGTCCTTTGGTTGATCTCTCCCCTTTATCCCCCACCTCCCCTACCCTCCCTCTGAGGCCCGACAGTCTGATCCATGCCTCTTTGTTTCTGGGTCTGTTCTTGTTCATCAGTCTATGTTGTTCATTATTTCCCCTAGATGAGTGAGATCATGTGCTATTAGAAATACACTTATAAGAACCAAAAATGAGAAAAGCAATAATGGTTATGCTGACAGGCAAATGAATCAGTGTGTAGTGAGTTTCTTTCTGGGCCAACAGTTCTTTTGAGACCCAATTTCAATGTCAAACAGTTCCTTATGTGTACATGTCAGCAATGACATTTCAGTTCTGGATGGTGGACAAATGGTGGTAATGCAGGTCCGACTCTCTCTGGTTTGGTCCTGGGCAACCTGCAGTGATGCACAGCTGCTAACTGCTAGTATGGCAAGGCGACGTCGGCGTCTTCCATCTCTGGACTGCTTCTCTCTGTCTTCATGGCTGGAGTAGTCCTGTCGATTCCTCTCTGTTGCTGGAATCCACATGGTCTCGGAGTTGTTTTCTGAAAATATACAATCATATTCTTGACCAAAAGTTAATAAAGGAATATTTTCTATAAATTTGACTTGGGATCCTATTTCATTTTTTGCCCGAGAGAGACTCATTGATCAGCTGCCTCCTGCATGGCCCCGACTGGGATTGAGCCTGCAACTCGGGCATATGTCCTGACCAGAATCAAACCGTGACCTCTTGGTTCCTGGGTTGATGCTCAACCACTGAGCCACACCAGCCAGGCAGACATTCTCTCTATTGCCTTGCTCTCCTAGACCAGTATTTCTCTTCTTTCCTGTTGTTAATTACTTTAGCTCTTTTTTTCCTTAGTCTGAAAACCTAAAACATGTTGGTTATGGGGAAGCCATTTCACGCTCTGCAGATTCCTACCTCAAACTCTTGCCCTCGCTCTCGCTGGAACTTTGTCAGTGTTTTGCAGTGCTGCTGTATGGTCCATCTGTGAAATGGGCAGAATTACCTGCCCTGGCCCTTTAAAGCTCTTCTCCCCGCCTCTCCCCCCACGTGTCCTCTACTGTTAAAGCATCAGTTACAATTAGGCATTGCCTGTTAGCTTTTGTGGGAGGAATGCCTATAAAACACCTTTACTTTTTAATAATATGAACTGTCTTTTTAAAAATGGGAAAATGCTGCCTCCCGGCAGAGGGAAATGCCTGCATTTTACCTACACGAGGAGACTGCTCCTCAGCAGGAACAGGGTCCGTTGATCCTGTCCTCCCGCAGGGGACTCGGCCGCGGGGCCGTCTCTAATGGCCTTGGCCAGCTGCTCCGTCTTTGGGGCTTTGTGAAAGCCAGCGGGGCTGCCCCATACCTAGGCGAGGTCAGGGTCTGTGCTCGAGAAAGGTGCAGGCGCACTTAGTCCACAACAGCTGGGGCCCGCGGGGTTAGAGACAGTAAATTCCACAGGGAGCCTAATGAGCTGTGTTCCCCTCCTGGGGCCACTCAATTACAACTCAACACAGGGGCCTAGCCAGTGTTGCCCAGCGGTGGAGTTGTCATTTTTTAATGGTTTTGAGCTTATGGAAGCATTGCATAAAAAGCCAAGTACGTCACAAGGATGTCATTTTCATCAATTAACAGTTAAAAAATACATATGGCTTAAAGCAAAACCAGACTATCAAACATAATACAGAATTTGGCATAAAAATCTGCTGGGCATGGACAATTGTATTTATGCAAATCATGGGTAAATAAGTAGGACCATTTAATGAAATTACTCAGTGTGTTTACATTTAAAGAATCTTTTAGATAAAATATGGGTTAGAAAGTATTTTAAAACCATGGACATTCTGTGAGGTTTGGAAATTAGGGGATGCAGATTACAAAAGATGAAACGACCCCAGATATTTTAGGTATACTAGTATTAACGTTTTAAAGAAAATTCACCAGAATGTGGTTTTCATTAAGCAGGGAATGATAAATGTGTCCTACTGTGGGTTGGATGCTATACGTGGCATGCTTTCTCACTGTTTCCTTAAAGCATTCTTGAGATGTGGGCACTTTCCATACATGCAGATGTGGAGACTGAGGACTTGTCCAACATCTAAACAGTAACTAAGTGGTAGAGTAGGATGTTGGCTCACGTTTGCCTTATTACAAACTTCTTAACCTTGTACCATACTGCCACCAGGGAGGTGATGTCTGTGATTTGCATGCCTTCCTCAAGATCTTATTCTTTTCTAAGAAACTTCTTAGAAAGAAGGGGCATATTAAAAAATAGAGCTCAGGTAAATTAAGAGTATGGGTGTCCTTCAGTACCAGCCTTGGCTATCCAAACATGCTGTCTGTACTCTCACCACTTAATAAAGGACAGCATGGACTAGCTGGCGTGGCTCAGTGTTTGAGTGTCGACCTGTGAACCAGGAGGTCATGGTTCAATTCCTGGTCAAGGCACATGCCCGGGTTGTGGGCTCAATCCCCAGTGTGGGGTGTGCAAGAGGGAGCTAATCAGTGGTTCTCTCTCATCATTGATGCTTCTATCTATCTATCCTTCTCCCTTCCTCTCTGAAACCAATAAAAAAATATATTGGGGGGGAGAGAGGGGAGAGACGGCATGGAAGCCGGCAGAAACAGGAAAGGTAGAGATCACTAAGAGTCAATTGTATGATGCTTATGGCATTCCATTTTGTCAGAAGGTCAACTTGTGTCCACTCTCTTAGTACAGTGAGGGGGCCTGAGAAATGGCTAAAGACAGTCTGGGAAAGAGATGAGTGAACAGAGAGGCCGTAATTGCCTTCCGATATTTGAAAGCCCCAGGAAAGAGGCCAATGAGGCGACTCTGGGGTAAACGTCAATGTAGGAGCACAAAGGACTTTCTTAACCCAGAAGAGCGGACTGCTTTAGGAGACAGCGAATGCTCTGAGAAGCATGGGCCCAAAGGCCTTGTGACCAGGAGATGCTGGTCCTTCTATGTGGCGGTGGCCTTCCTGGTCTGTGAGGTTCTTTGTCGTTGAGCATCTAAGACTTTCCATGTGGTCTTGTTTATTATCAGATATCCATAGGTGTGCTACACCAGTTATCTTTCTTTTTCTTTTTCTCTAGCATCATGTTGGAAATTAGTGAGAGAACACTCCTGTCACAGGGAATATTCCTGACCTCTGAGATTCTTAACGATTAATATAAATATGATCTCTCTGTGTGCTGGGTCAGGAGACTGCTGTAAAGCACTGTATTTTTGTCCCCTGAGTGGGCCTAAGCCAATGGTCGGCAAACTGTGGCTCGCGAGCCACATGCGGCTCTTTGGCCCCTTGAATGTGGCTCTTCCACAAAATACCACGGCCTGGGTGAGTCTATTTTGAAGAAGTGGCGTTAGAAGAAGTTTAAGTTTAAAAAATTTGGCTCTCATAAGAAATTTCAATCATTGTCCTGTTGATATTTGGCTCTGTTGACTAATGAGTTTGCCGACCATTGGCCCTAAGAAGTCATTTTAAGAAATTGAGTGCATTAGGATCTGGTCTTCTGAATCCCTTTGTCAAGTGGCTTTGACCTTAAAATTAAATATAGTGACTATATGAGTTTCTTTTGGCTTACTTAGTGCCCACCACAGTCTTGTCCACTATACATTTCGAACCAAAAGGTGCATGTTCTGCCAAGTTAGAATTTTTAATAGGAATCTTCTAGCTTGGTTGACTGCCTAGCTTTAGTGCAGGCCTCTGAAAGCCAGAGGAATTGATTAGCAAAATGGCAGCCGGCCAAGTGCCACATTTATTTAATTTAGAGCAATAAATAAGACAGTGAAAAAAATTGTAACGAATGTTAACTAGACTTATTGTGGTGATCATTTTGCAAGGTGTACAACTATCGAACCATTTTGTTGTGCACCTGAAACTAATGTCATATTACCAATTATACCTCAATTTAAGAAATGACAGTGAAGCGGTACCCCCCAGGGACCCACTCAGCTGGGCGACGGGTCCTGAGGAGTTGCAAAGGCGGGCAGTGCCTGTCTAATAGACATGAGATGCCGTTCTTAACTGTGGGGCTGTTGCTTTCCTGCTGAGGCTGCTCTTCTGCTGCTCAGTAGATTCTGGTCAATCCCTCATTCATAGAACCTGGACCTGCATGCGGTTGTTTATCGGTATTGTCCTGGCAAAAGACCGCGGAATCCTCCTGAAACTGCTGCTGCATTTCAGGAAACTAGTCACCACTTGCATTGTCCTGTTTCTATCACCATTACTTTTGCAGTAAAATTTATGATTTTTTAAAAAAATTTAAATACATCTTATTGATTTTTTTACAGAGAGAAAGGGAGAGGGATAGAGTTAGAAACATCGATTAGTTACCTCCTGCACACCCCCGACTGGGGAATGTGCCTGCAACCAAGGTACATGCCCTTGACTGGAATGGAACCTGGGACCCTTCAGTCTGCAGGCCGACGCTCTATCCACTGAGCCAAACCAGTTAGGGCAACATTTATGATTTATTGTATGCTCTACATTGGGTTAAGTGCATTATCTCAGTCAACTCCCTAACGATCTTATAAAGTAAATGCTATCATCATCCCCATCCACACATGAGGTAACTGGAGTTCAGGTCCACCACGCACTTGTCCAAAGTCATACAGGGAGGAAGGGAAGGAGCTGGGAGGAATCCAGGGCTGGTGTGGGAGCCCACACTGTTGTGCTGCCCGTTATTTGCTTAATCGAATCCTTTAAATCAAAGAGCTGACGTTATTAGAAATTGTAGTACCTGCTGACCCTTGACCTCTGTCTTATGTAGAGAGAAGCACTATACTGCGTGTGTGTGTTTAGACAGATTGCTTATTTGTACTATGACTTTGTGAAGATGCTCTAAGTCTATCATTAAACACCACAACTTCAGACAAGTTCAATGACAATCTATAGAAAGGTTCCATGGTCGTTGTGGCTTTGAAATGAAGGAAGTCAATAATGCGTATTTCATTTCTGTGATACTAAATAGGCCACTCTTGAATAGCAATACCTCTAAAAATGCAACCCGTGGAATTCAATAATATGCCAAGACACTTGAGCAGAAATATGTCTTTTCCTTCTTCTTGCCCTTCTAAGGCAAAATATAATCAAGGAGCTTGGAAAGATAATACCCATTATCAATTTAGATGACAGTTTTCTCATTCTTATGAGGTAATTTGTACATTCTGTGATCAACGCCTGCTGAATTTTTTGTTGTTGTTGTGTGTGTTAATGGTTTCTAAAACATCAGTTCAGGCATCTGCTAAGCTCTCTTTATACCCGAGTGCTCACTGAAGTGAGCAGAGTAGCCAACTGCCAAGTTTAGGGTGGGGAGTTCTGGGTAAAGCAGCTGGAAAGACTAACTAGGAAGAGGGTAGGTAACACCTTATGCATTTTGAAATACTTTCAAACTCACAGACAAGTTGCAAGAAAAATACAAATAATTCCCATATATACTTTACCCAAACTCACCATTTTTAATATTTTGCCGCATTTATTTTATCTCTTTCTACACACGTCCACTTACACATGTGCTTATTTTTCTGAACTGTGTGAGTCGGAATCATGTCATGTCTTTCCTATGCCTTCATACCGCAGTGTGGATTTCCTAAGGATAGGGATATTTTTAATCACAGTTCAGTCATGAAATCCAGGAAATTTAGCACTGAAACAGTACTGTTACCTATTCTACCTTCCATATTCAAACGTTGCCAGTTATCCTGGTGATGCCCTTTCGTAGCTCTTTTCCCCTTCAGTATAGGAACTAGGCCATGATCATATATTGGGTGTAATTGTTGTGCCTGTTTAGCCTCCTTTAACCGAGGTCAGTTCCTCAGCCCTTCTCTTTGATGAAATTGACATATAGGCCAAATTTTAGAAATAGGATGTTCCTTATTTTGGGTTGTCTGCTGTCTCCTCATGATCAGATTCAGATTGTCTGTCCCCGGTCGGCATACGACAAAAACAACATTTTGTCTTTTCAGGGTATTTCACCCCAAATAGCACCAAGCCCATCTGGCTCTCACCGGTGATTAATTTTGGTCACCAATTAAGGTGCTATCTGCTTTCCCTACTGCATTGTTACTGTTGTTATCCTGAAAACCAATCAGCTTTGTTTTCAAACATTTCCAGTATTTGGAGATACAAACAAAACTAAGTATTAATAAAGAATCCAGAAGAATAGTTCTTTCAAGTGTCAAAACTTCTTGATGATAAGTCATAAAATTATGGAATTTTATAGTGGGTAGGGGCTTTGGAATTGCAAATGTGATTTTAAAAATTTAATAGGCTTTATTTTTCAGAGCAATTTTTGGTTCACAGCAAAATTGTGCTTATAAACTACAGGGTTTTCATATACAACACCCTCCTCCCCCCTCCCCCATACACACACACACACACACAGCCTCCCCTACTATCAGCATCCCTCCAGAGTGGTCCCTTTGTTACAGTCATTAAACCTACATTAAAACATCATTATCACCCAGTAGTTTAGGTTAGGGTTCACTCTGAGTGTTGTACATTCCAGATGTGTTTTTAAAAAGTCAACTTAGAGTTGACTTTCCTGCACTCTAAATATTCAGGGCTGTTACTTTTCTAAGTTCTCTTATAAGAAATACATCTCTCTGTATTTCATTTTTAATTATGCCTCTTCCTTCATTCCTTTTTATAATAATTATATCTTTATAGTTTACTTCACTTTAAGGTCGGCTTTTAATACCATATCAACGGAGAGAGAGAAGCTGAAGCAGCTGATGGAGCAGGACGCCTCGTCCCCCTCCGCCCAGGTCATTGGTCTGAAGCGTGCCCTGTCATCCGTAAGTGCCATGTCTGTGTCCACAAATGCCTGACAATGCGGCCAGGCTCCTGAATTTCCTATATTTTCCATCTCCGTGGTTGTGTGGAAAATTCATGAGAAAACCAAACAAATTATCCAAATTATATTCTAGTCTTTCATCAGATCTGCTTATTCTAAAGACCCAAACTAAGCCTACTCCAAATCTTAGTCGCTAGTATTTCACTGAGCAAAAGCTCTACTTCATGTTTGGTTTCCTCCTCCTTATCTTGACTCTTCTGATTCTGTAAAGCTTTTGTTGTGTGTGTGTGTGTGTGTGTGTGTGTGTGTGTGTGTGTGTGTGTGTATGAGTGTATGTATCTGACAGACATTGGTTTGTTTGTGCTTACAGCATTTGACAGTTGGACATTTCTGTACCTAAGACTTCACACGCTTAGACTGACTTCCCAAATCACAGGCAGCAGAACTAAATTCTAAGTTCACCCTTGTCCTCCCTGCTGCACAGCACAGATTCTACTTACCACTCTTCCAAAGATGTGAAAATGATTTGATTTGATAGTAGGAAACATTTAGCTTCCCCCTGCCCTTGGGCAGAGGGAGATGAGTCACATGCAGCTAGGGAACAGTCTGCCTTTGCACCACAGAAGTCAGGCCTCGGCTGTCCATCAGGAAGCCTTTCTGTTATTCGCTCTCTCTCCTTTTTTTCATCGACTCCCGTGTATTCCTCACAAGAGCTAGGCTCCACTGAAGGGCTGTGTCCTAGAACTCTCTGCCTGGAACGGCTGATGTGGTCTGGCTGCTCACTGTGTGTCTATCAAAAAGCTAGGGAAGTTTTAAAATGGCATGCTCATTTGCTTCTCCTTTTGCTCGTCCTTTGGAATTCCCATGGTAACGAGAGTGTGCGCACCGTGAAATTGCCATCAGAAGAAATACTGAACTTCCCATTTAGGGTCAGGTAGGGGAGACGAATTTTGGGATCTTGTTTTCAGAAGCCAACTGAGAGAACTAGAAAGTAGCCATTCGTGTTTCCTATCACCATGTTACTGAGAAGAGTCATGCATGGTCTTGGTGTAATGTTAATGGTAATGTTAATGGTAAATGCGTTACCAGGAGTACATACTGTTATTGTAAAATACCCAAGGAATATGCACTCGGTTGAACATTTCAAGTATGTTGCCTTTGAAAGAAATAAGAAACAATGTGGACTGACTGCATGTCCAGAGCCTTGAGGAGCTCTGGGATCTTCAAGGTCATAGAGAGAAACACCCTGTGGGACTGTAGTCCCAAGCCTCACACTGGGTGCTACTTTGGTTCCAGAGAAGCGAGGTGGCGCTCTCTCTCTCTCTCTCGCTCGTTTTTTAGTTTATTTGGTGGCAAAAGCACTTCTCATTGTCCCAGGAGGTGGGCTCTCAGTGCTTTCTGAGGCACCTGTCCCCTGCCCTCGTCCCGTGAGGCCTGGCCTCCTCTGGCAGAGACTTTGAGGTGCATTTGGCCCTGGTGTCCCAGGCCACAGGCGTCCTCACCTTCGCTAAGAAAGTCCCTCTCAGCCCTATTCAGGATTTTGGAAACTTAAGATAAAACAGAACGATGCTTTCCTTTCTGTCTTAGGTTCCTGATTAAATTGGTTTTTCACAGAGTAAAATTATAAGGCCATCTCGGGGCTATCAGAATGTATATGCTGTGTTGTGTGTACAATCTTGATATTTTCCTTTCTTCTGCCTGTGGCAGATTCCAGCCCCTGGTATAGATTCTAGCCACTTACGTTTAAGATACCAGCGACTCATTGGCCAGAATAAAGCAAGTGTAGAGAGTGTTGCTGCGTGTAACAGTCTCTGTTTTGTGTGTTTAAGAAACGTTTACTCAGTGTTTCCTAAATGATTTTCAGGAATTTCCAAATAACCCATTCCATTCATGGGTACGAACAATAAAGCCAAAACCTTTGCTAGAGATCTGGGCCGCGCCACATCCTCTGCGGGCTCGGCAGGTCGGCCCTGGGGGAAGGGCTGTGAGATTCTTGGAAGAGATCAGGAAGACAGACAGACAGGCAGGATGGACCTGGGGGATGTCTCAGGGGACAGACCTTGGAGAGCAGTTAGTCATGAAGCTCACAGGGCAGGGGCGTGAAGGACACGCCTTCCTTTACCGTCAAGCCAGTTCCTTCCCAGTTGGGAGGTTGGGGGAGGGAATCAGAGCCGCCCCCAAGCGGCGGGGTAGCCCCACACACACACACACACCCCACCCCCGTGCTCCTATCTTACACCTTCATTCCAGGGCCCTGGCGCTGAGCCCTCATCCAGGTAAGTGAGTTTTGTTTTCCTTTTCTTTAAAAATCAAATATCTTAATCATGAAGAATGAGTAAAACAGTCAACAGCTGGCTATATTGGGAAACAATAAAATTAATCCTCCACAAAATCCTACTTTCCAAGATTTAATTCAACTGGTGTGATCATTAGATAACATTAAAATATGGCCAATCATACGGGGTGAGAGCAGCATCTTTTCTGAAGATGAGAGAAGCTTGGGATCATTAGGGAGGGACGTGGCCAGGGACTGCAGTAGCCCCCTGTGTCCGCAGGCTCCACACCCACGGGTTTAGCTGAACAAGGATTTTTTTAAAAATATATTTTTATTGATTTCAGAGAGGAAGGGACAGGGAGAGAGAGATAGAAACATCAATTATGCGAGAGAATCACCAACCGGCTGCTTCCTGCACGCCCCCTACTGGGGCACGTGCCCTTGATGAGAATCAAACCCGGGACCCTTTAGTCCGCAATCCAAAGCTCTATCCACTGAGCCAAACCGGCTGGGGCAGAAAATATTCTTTAAAAAAATGTTATGTCGTTGCTGCCACGGACCATGTAGTTAGGCCCACGATGCCTACGATGGTTGTGATGGCTGCGATGGTGGGGTCTGTACTGAACATGTACAGACTTTCTTCTTGTCATTATTCCCTAAACAATACAGTATAACAACTGTTTACATAGCATTTACATTGTATGCGGCACCATAAGTAATCTAGAGATGTTAAATATGTGAGAGGGTGTGCGTAGGTCCTCCCCAAATACTACGCCACTTACATGAGGGACCCGAGCACCCGTGGGTTTGGGTGTCTGCCTGGGGAGAGGGAGGGGCCGTGAAACCGCTGGTCAGAATAGGAGCTGGGTGTTTATGATTTCCTTTTCCACCAAAAAAAAAAAAAAAAAAAAAAGCCTTACTAACCCCTCCTTCCATCTCTGGAAACGAGATTAGAGAAGGCCGTCGTGTCCAGAGTTTAATATCTTTTATTCCCCAGGCATCTCAGAGCCCGTATCCTGTTGGATAGCATTCAAGGAACAAAGCCCAGGAAGTGCGCCCTGGGGGCCCTGCCACGCGGGGGGGCCCACTCTGTGCTTTTCTGAAACACTATGTTTAACGTGTTCCAGGCCCTAGCACAAAACACAGACCTTAAAGAACGCTTGCGCAGAATCCATGCCGAGTCCCTGCTCCTCGAGCCCCCTGCTGCTGACAGCCTGGCAGAGGTGGGTAAGGTCCCCGTCTGGTAAGGTCTGGTGACGCCTCTGTGACCTCACTCCTCCCCTCCAGAGGGCTGCTCACGCCCACGCCTCCCACCCCCGGGGAGTCCCGGATCCCAAGGCTTTCTTGAGTCTGCTGCTAACTAACTGCATTTAAAAACTGCTCCCCCTGAGCCCCAGAACCCGTCTTCCCTTTGTGCTTCTTTCCCCCATTCTTCTCCTCAGCATCCCCCGTTTCACATCCCCTCAGCTGTAGAGAGACAAGTTTTCTCCTGCTCCTTCTGAAGAAACCTCAACTTCCCAGTTCCCTGGGCTTCCTCTGTGAGGCCCACTCCTTCTCCTCAGCTGTTCCCTTCTCCTTTTCCTGCGATGCTTTTTTTTTTTTTCCTTTTAAAAGCACAACCTTACCCTCTCAGGGAAAAAATACTCTTACAACGAAGGGTCTTGGCCAGTTGATACTACATTAAAAATGTCTTTTCTCAAGACTTGGGATGTTTATCTAAAATACTCTCCGAAGGTGTTTACAATGAGAAATTTCAGAAAAATACAAGTGAATTGCTTGAGAAGTAGAAAAGGGTAATTAGGGTTACAACTGTTTTTAGTTATCTCTTGTGTTTATATGCCTTCCTCAGACGTGCTGAGTTTTTTATTAACAAATTTATTAGGCCGAGGGCATTTAAAATAAAAAATAAGAAGGTGATATACAAGGTGTGTGTGTGTGTGTGTGTGTGTGTGTGTGTGTGAATTTGAAAGGGGACGAGAGGCTGAAATGAGTCAGCCCACAGGCTGCCAGGCCCAGAGGCACTGGCGGTGATGGTTTAAGGATGGGCAGAATAACTGCCTCAGGCATAAACACGATTTTATATGTAAAATAAATAGACATGATAGAAGAGGCTCAAAAACCAACGGGAAAGAGATGGATTATTCAATCAGTTAGGTTGGCACAGCTCAAAAGCAATTTGGAAAGCAGTTTAAATCTCCCATTGCACACTAAAATGAATCCCTGGAGAATTAGAGTTAAATAGAAAAATTCAACCTGAAAAATATTGATTTAAATATTTATCAAGCCCTGGCTGGTGTGGCTCAGTTGGTTGGGCATTGGCTCGGGCACAAGGGTTGCTGGTTCGATTCCTGGTCAAGGCACATGCCCGGGTTGTGGGCTTGATCCCTCATGCAGAGGGTGGTAATGCAGGAAGCAGCTGATTGACGTGTCACTCTCACATCAATGTTTCTCTCTCTCCCTCTCCATTGCTCTCTCTCTAAAAATCAATTTTAAAAATCTTTAAAAATATATTTAGTAAGTACCTAGAGTAGGGAGGACTTCCTAAATGTGGAAGTAATAGGAAAAGTTACAAAAGAAATGTTGACTGGATTTGGCTTTTTTCTTAAGGGGAAAATGGTGTGTGTGAAAAAAGAATGCATAGTCCTAGCTGGTTTGGCTCAATGGATAGAGCCTGCAGACTGAAGGGTCCCAGGTTCAATTCCAGCCAAGGGCACATGCCTGGGTTGCAGGCTCGATCCCCAGTAGGGGGTGTGCAGGAGGCAGCCAATCAATGATTCTCTCTCATCATTGATATTTCTATCTCTCTCTCCCTCTCCCTTCCTCTCTAAATTCAATAAAATATATTTTTTTTAAAAAAAGAAAGAAAAAAGAATGCATATAATAGACTAGGAAAAATATTTTCAGAGAAAATGACAGACTTAAATAATACTAAATAGATGATAATGTATTTAATACTTAAATAATTAATAAATAATAGCAAGCAACTTAAGACCTCAACAAATAAATGGGGGCGGGGTGGGGAGACACAATTTACCCCAAGTACAGATAATTTTTAAAAAACCTTCCATTTAGTAGTACTTATAAATTCATAGGAAAGTGTAAAGAAATGCAGAGGGTGGGCCTCCTCCAGTGTTAGCATCTCTGTATCCAGTTTCTTTTAAAAAAGGACAAAATGTTCAACCTAATTCTTAACAAAGAAATGCTAATTAAAACAAGCACATTAGCACAAAGTATTTCTAAATTAAAGTGTTTGGTGCCCTTACGCATGTAGAGAAAGCAGAGGTGCTCTTGCTTGTTGATGCAATTAGGTGACATATATTTTACCTTGAACATTTTTAATAATTATAGTTCTGAGAACTGATTCTAAGGAATAATGAGGTACAATCAAAGACACATTTGCAAGCATGTTCACCATCTTTACAGATTTGGAAACACCTTTAATTTCCAATAAAGGAAATGGTTCCCTATGACACACAATTAAAATAAAATATTATGTATCAACTAAAGGTCATTGTGTCAAAGAACTTGTAACAGCCCTAGGAAGAGTTCACAATGTAATGTTACGTGACTTTAGCAGATTAGATAAAGACAGTGGACAGTGGGGTCCCAATTTTTCACGCACAAAAAAATTACACCCAAATATTTTTTTTAAATATATTTTATTGATTTTTTACAGAGAGGAAGAGAGAGGGATAGAGAGTTAGAAACATCAATGAGAGAGAAGCATCGATCAGCTGCCTCCTGCACACCCCCCACTGGGGATGAGCCCGCAACCGAGGTACACACACCCCTGACCGGAATCGAACCCGGGACCCTTCAGTCCGCAGGCCAACACTCTATCCACTGAGCCAAACCGGTTTCGGCCACACCCAAATATTTTAATACAAAAAAATACATCACCAGGTTAATAGGAGCCACATCTGGGGAACAAGACTTCAAATGATGTTTGTTTACTTTTTGTATGTTCTGTTTTGAACACGTTACTTTTATCTTCAGAACAGATGTTAATTTTGAGAATAATTATAGTGCAGTGTTGTTTGGGGAAGTTTATAAAATCAAATGGATAGAGAGAGATTACAATTATTTCAAAGCAAAGCTAATGTGTAGAGAGGGTCGTAGAGAAATGTATCAAAATGGTTTCTGTGGTCGCTTCAGTGTGATGGGATTATGGGGCTCTCTCCCTTTTCTCTGTTTATCTTTTGTAACTGAAAAAATAGACAAACTTGAGGGGACATCATTTCGTTGAACTGACCGGATTAACATGTTAATAAACGAAGCCCCGTGCGGTGCAGACCCTGTGCTGGGTGCAGGCCCGGGAGCTTCCGTAGGCGATAATCGCAAGTAGCTGGGGTGGAACAGCAGGAGGGGCTAGGGCTGGGGTGTTCCTTTCAGCGTTGATCAGCCCAGACATCCTCTGACACTTCAGTCTGGGAGGAGGGTGGAGAGCGCGTGACTGGTAATAATTAATGAGTAGAGCAGCTAAATAAATCATTAGGGTCTTATGTGGCAGCGGCACACCAAGGACAGGGCCGTTCAGTGAGCATTGCAGGAGCTCCCTCGCTCACCACGCTGTCTCCCTGTCCCTGGAGGGTGGGGGTGGAGGGGGGCATAGCGGTGGTGCTTATTTGCAGATCCCACAGTGGTCTCTGTTAGGTTAGAGAGAAGCCTGCTTTTCAGAAAGCTGAGCGGATATTAAAATGGGGAGGGTCTTGGAGCGAATGCCTCGGGCCAGCTGTCTTAGTTAGGAAGAATCCAAGACCAAGGGGTCGCATTTACATGTGTCCCCGAAGTAAGCATCTCCTCAGGAGGCCTTGCCCTGTGTCAGTGATGAGAGTCCGCCGTGGCCCTCCTGTTGAGCACCCCCGCCTGGGCACCCTTTGTGTATGAGACGGAGGAGTGTATCCTGAACTGGCAGAACTCCGGGGGAAGACATACTCTGCGCTAACCTTTGTTCCCCCAGTTATTCTGGGACGCTCTCATCAGATACATAACGGCATAGAAGCAGCTCCTGTGTCAGCCCAGTGAGAGACGGGGGCTCCCGAAGGGAAGTT
Organism: Cnephaeus nilssonii; assembly: GCF_951640355.1. Lineage (NCBI taxonomy): Eukaryota > Metazoa > Chordata > Mammalia > Chiroptera > Vespertilionidae > Cnephaeus > Cnephaeus nilssonii. The sequence goes on from NC_137083.1 coordinate 12,375,774, forward strand.
CAGGGCATCAGTCTCCTCTGGGCGGGAGGAATCGCAGCCTCTTGTCCTGAATCCGTTCTCAGTCCTCCAAGCCTGTCACTGTCACCTCTCTGTGGAGCCCGCCCCAGGCCAGAGCCGCTTTCGGACAGCCTCACCTTCCTCTCGCTCTCTCTGCTCCACGGTCTTGGTCTCAAAATGCTGGGTGTGCTCTCTGCACCCCTCATTCAGGCCAGACGCCTGCTCTCATCCATCATTGTGTCCCTCCAGGGCCAGCACAGAGCAGTGGCTCAGTTTGTTGAAATACATTGAATTTTTCACTTACAACTTGCATCGAAAGTACCCCAAGTATTCAGGTCCTTCCAGGGGGGAAAGTATAGACCAGTGGTTCCCAACCTTTTTTGGCCATGCCCCACCTAAGCATCTCTAAAATCCCGACGTCCCCCCCCCCCCACAATGACATATAATTCGTATTATTCAAAAAGTGAACTCCTATTCATGTGGAGGAAGCCTAAAAGGCCATTAACTTGGTCTAAACAAGCTTCCAAAGAACATGGCATCCATGAAAGAGAAAAATAAAAGAACAAAAGGACAGTTGAAGTACTGAGGAAGAAACCACTAAGAAATTGTTTTAAAAAAATGAAATTATATGAAAAAATAGCAAAGTTTTAGGACATATAATAGAGAACTGAAATGCATAAATATGTCACAATGTATATCTATATACTGTATATGAGGCCCCTAGAACCATAAGAAATGCAAAAAATTCACTGTTAACAACTCATTCTCTAATTGCCCCCCTTAAAAATCAAACTGCCCCCCTGTGGGGGGGGGGGTGCCCCAGTGACGGATAAAACCAGGCTTCTGGCCTCAGTGAGTGGAACCACTGATCTGGACCCAGGGAAGAAGGGGTGGAGAGCCAGGCAGGATGAGAGCATCGCGGTATGCTGTTGTGTTATTTGCGTAGCAGCCTCTAAAGGGGGTTGGGGACTTCCTTCCCTCGCGGAGTCACTGTGTTTGGGGAGAGACAAGGAGAATTTATTTCATTCATCTATCCATGAATAATGAATGACCTGCCACCGGGGGCGCTTCTGGACCAACACACACTGTTTATTTGTCAAGGGACGGCTCGCAAGCAGCACGCTGGCCTCCGTGAGCACGTGGGGCAGAAGAAAGGGAGGCTGCTCAACCCAGCCGTGCAAGGCCACGCATGCAGTGCACCTCAGAGGAACGTGTAGGATGAAAAGCTACGTCCTGCAGCGGTAGAAAATAAGGGGATACGATTCAGAGAGCGTTGGAACGATTCCCTCTTAAACGCAACCACGACTGGCCTGGGCCGTCTCTCTCTGGCCTTGAGATTGGCTCCTGTGCCTGAGCAGGGAAGCGCCTGTAAGTGAGGCGCCCGTTCGGAGGAGACCTGCGTTTTGCATTTCATTCCGTGTGCGGCTCGTTTCTCCTCAACTCCGGAGCTGACCTCTGCTTTGAGCTGCTTGTTTGCATGGGCCTGTGACCTTGCGTATCATGCCTCCAAATCAGCTGTGTGTTTCGCTTCTCTTGAGACTGTTTCTAAATACGTCTGTATTCTTGTTTTTGTGTTTTAAATAGGAAAACTCCACCGATGACAACCGGCCCCTGGTCCATCAGCTTTCTAATGAGAGCCGGCTCTCCATCACGGACTCCCTGTCGGAGTTCTTCGATGCCCAGGAAGTGCTGCTGTCGCCCAGCTCTTCAGAAAACGAGGTTTGACCATGGTGCTCAGTTCTGTGCCGCAGGGTCTCTCCTGTTGCTGTGCCCGTTCAGGAAATACTCATATTTAGAAACACTGAGCTCAGTTGCTCCTTTCTACCGTTACATTCTGGGATCTTGTTACAACTCCTACTCCAAATTGCACAAAAGGCTACAAGACCTTAGAATAAAAAGTTGTGAAAGTAGGTGTTGGTCATCCTTATTTCTGTTACTTGATTTGCTATCCCTCTTTTCAATTACAGGTTAATAATTTTGACTATTAGCAATTTGATATGTAATATTTCTAACTACAGGGCCAGAAATTAGCATCATGGATATTTTTTAATTATTGAATTCAGCCTATACTAATTTACAACATACAATTATTATATTATCATAATGTTGTAATATGGTCATTATAATACTTTATAGTATATAACAATATTTTTAATTTTTTGATTTTTAACAATATTATTTTAAATTGATGCATAAAATTCATACTTTCCTGAGGGGGCAAGTGTCATAGTTGGCCTTGCTGTGTATAGTGTGTATTGATAATTTTATCCCTTTAGAAGTACTCATCTTGCTTATTAATTTCTATAGAAGATTATTTTTTTCACAAATAGTTCAAAGACAAATTGTAACTCATTCTACCCAAACACTAACACATTCTGAAAATGCAGCCTGAGTTAATAAGAATTTTAATAACAACTAAAATCTTGAGTTTACTTGTGTTTTCCTTGTGAGAACTTAAGTGCGAGGATTTTAATAACAGCTGTTTGCTGCAAACACCCCTAGGCAGGCAGGTGAGTGGCCCCAGTAATTACTCCTCTGTTTCGCAGAATGGGACGGGAAGTGTTTGGTGATTGTGAGTAAAGGTTCTAGGTACACCTGGCTGTTTGCTCTCACTCTAAGGCACCTTATTTCTTCTCTCCCACAGGGTTCTGAGGACGACTCATATGTCAGTGACATAAGTGATAACCTGTCCTTGGACAATCTCAGTAATGACTTGGACAATGAGAGACAGACCTTGGGTAAGACTTACATTATCTGACTTCTGAAAGTCTGGATCTTCATGGAATACTAGTCAACATACAAAGAGAGCCTGCTGCAGGCAGAGAACTGTAACAAGAACTATGTAAGAAAATTCAGATACGGTCCCCTCAAGGTTTTACAGCCAGGTGGGAAGACAATACTCACTCACATGAGAAAAATGTTTTCATTCACATAACTTTGCCTACTTGTGTAAATTTCTATTTTCTAAAGTAAGGGTATACCAGTTATATAAATATCAAAGATTAGTGCAACAGATATCCCTTATTGGTCAAACATTCCCTCTGCAAATATATTAGAATACAACTTTTTGCCTTTAGGTAGCTAGTGGTTTTCATAATTTAGGAATTCTACGGGGCTTATATAATAAAAGGTCTGGTCTGAATGGTAATCTAGCTTCAGAGTCTTTAAAATAACACCTTTGGAAGTAATGCACTTACTTATACCTCCTAGAAGTGGGGGCTCTGAAGGTATTCTGAGATGTTCGTTTATTATGGGTTGATCCCGCGGGTGGAATTGATGCCTAGGAAATGTCTGAACCATGGGACACCTGGAGTGTCTTGGCTCTTCCCAAACAGCTCTGATCTAGCAGTTCCGTGAGCAGACGGAGGTCTGTTAAGCGAGGTGCCCGTGGGAGGAATCTGCCCATTGGACAGTTCTCTGCATGGGTCCTCTGCCCATTGGATAGTTCTCTGCATGGGTCCTCTGCCCATTGGACAGTTCTCTGCATGGGTCCTCTGCCCACTGGACAGTTCTCTGCATGGGTCCTGTAGCATCAAATATTCCCGGTACTCAGTGTGCCTGGGGTCTCTAGGTTTGCCTGTGCCGTGCACTGGCTACCCAGAGCACCACCTGTTTTCTTACCTACATGGAGGACAGGCACCAGTCAAATCCTTTTTGATATTTCAGTGCTTCCCAGCTCAGTAAGTATGTATGAAATATGATGATGTTGAGTTGTTATTTGAATGCCAATGAGCTACTCTTTGGGAACCACAAGAAAGGCAGGTCATTTTACCATCCTGTGGGAGAACATCCTTTCAGCATCACACCTGCTGGAAGTCAGATGCTCATTAGGCTCTGTCTTGATTTCAGAGAGGAAGGGAGAGGGAGAGAGATAGAAACATCCAGCTCACCCCTTTCTCATGTGTTGGTGTGAGGCAAAGATTTCATGTGCAAATAGGCGCAGTTGGGATGGGAGAAGAATTTCAGGGCACAAAGCAATGGAAGCTGTCACAAAGGGAAAGATTGATAGGAGCAAATACCTAACATGTAAATGTTTCATTCTTCAGAAAACCACTGATGTGGCGCAGTGGTTGCACATCAGCCCATGAACCAGGAGGTCACGGTCTGATTCCCTGTAGAGGGTGTACAGGAGGCAGCTGATCAATGATTTTCTCTCACCGATGTTTCTCTCTATCACTCTCTCTTCCTCTCTAAAAAATAAATAAAAATATATTTAAAAACAAAAACAAAACACACTGGACCAAATTAAAGTGAAGGTCAAGTGGGGATTAAGTTATAAAAACAAAGGATTATCTCTTACTATATAAATAGGAAAACAGATAATTCAGAAAGGAAGAAATGTTCTTGAAAGCATTCCAAACCACACAAGGAATTTTCTAAATGTAAATTTAAAACAAGGAGATAACACAGGTGGGGAGGGCAGACAATTTGTCAGAAATTAAAATCGAATGATGACGAGCCCGAGAGAGCCTCCGGAGGTGGGCACTCACCTATGCGGCTCACAGATGGGCAGTCGATGCTGTCTTTTCCCTGATCCCTAAGCGCATATGAATCCAAAGTCTAAAAATGGCCATAGTTTATGGCATAGTAAGCCCATTTCTCTATTTCCCATGAAAATAATCAGAGGTAGTCAAATATCTAGGAATATGAATATTCACTACTTGTTTGCATTATAGCAACACCTTGAAATAAATCCATATCCAACAGTAGAAGAATGATTCAGTCAATCGTGGCATAGCCATAGAATGGACCTTTTTACAGTCATCATAAATGATGTGCTAAAAGAACTCTGAATAGCATGCAAAAATAACATGTTAACCGAGTAAGCAGGACAGGAAACTAGGCGTGCAGTGTGAGGTATATGGGTGAGAAAGCACTAAATGAAAATACTCCAAAATATAGATGGCTACTGTATCTGGGTAGTGGGATCATGGGTGACTTCTATTTTTTTCATACTTATCCTGTAATAAACACAGTTGCTTTTGTCAGAATTTAAAGCTATTTTTAAGAGTTTAAAAGCTTGTATCAGAATTTGAAGTGCTCTTTAAAAAGAGGTTAAAGAGTTAAAAGTGTAAATAGCAGCCTGCTCTGGACATAGATCCCAGTGTCCAGTTTGGTTATAAGTGCACATAGAGCTACGAAGAACTGGCTTTCATTTAGGGATTTGATGACCTGCCTGCGAACAAAGTCCGTGAATGTTAGTGCATGTAATTTTTGGTACTTAATTTAGTCATGCAACATTTCTATCGTATGACTTTCAGTCATATTCCGAATAACTGAGATTTATAGTAAAATTGGGTACTTTTTAGGTAAGGTTTCATTCATGGGTTTTTGTTTTTTTTTTTAAAATAATAAAGTGGCCAAAACTGGTTTGGCTCAGTGGATAGAGCCTCAGCCTATGGACTCAAGGGTCCCAGGTTCGATTCCAGTCAAGGGCATGTACCTTGGTTGAGGGCACATCCCCAGTAGGGGGTGTGCAGGAGGCAGCTGATCGATGTTTCTCTCTCATCGATGTTTCTAGCTCTCTATCCCTCTCCCTTCCTCTCTGTAAAAAACCAATAAAATATATTTTTAAAAAATAATAAAGTGAAAAGACTTGTAGAGACAACCAGGCTTATTTCCCTTCCAGGGTCGGTTCTTGAAAGCGGTGGGGAAGCCACGTGCAAAAGGAGGACGTGCCTGCCGGCGCCCTGCCCCAACAGCAGCAGCGTCAGCCTGTGGAACATCCTGAGGAACAACATCGGGAAGGACCTGTCCAAAGTGGCCATGCCCGTGGAGCTGAACGAGCCGCTGAACACGCTGCAGAGGCTCTGCGAGGAGCTGGAGTACAGCGAGCTGCTGGACAAGGCCGCGCACATCCCCAGCGCCCTGGAGAGGATGGTGAGGGCTCGGCCCCCGGCGCTGTCCGGCCCCTGCGCCCTAGCGCCCGGGCCATCCACGCCGGCCAGCAGGACGGGCAGCCCGAGCGCCAGCCCCCTGGGGTCCCTGGCGTTGTTCCTGGGATAGGCTCGTTTCTCAGGGACCTCGGGCTCCCCTGTGCTCGGCTGGTCTCAGTCACTCTGCCAGGACTGGCCATGTGGCAGGGAGGTGGGGGGGACTTCCTTGTGACAGCTGGCGCCTGGGGGTAGTTCTGCTCTGTGGCGCTGCGGCTTCCTCTTTCTCCAGAACTTTCCATGTGATTGTTCTGCTAAGCCTGGCTGGAAAGCCTGCCCTGAGGGCTGTCTGGGCATTTATTTTTACTATCCCAGGTGGACAGAATTTAATCTCTCAAGCTGTTTTTCTCGTCAAGGGTAAATTTCCCTTGAGAATGATTTTGTTTATTTTTGGAATAATATTTCCACAGCTATTTCCCAGGTTTTCAGAAAGTAACACTCAGGAGAGATTTTCACATAAGAAAGGTTCTTTTTGTGTTTCCTTCCCCTCCGTCTTAGTCTATAGAATTGTTACTGGGTGCTTTTTGAAGCTCATCCTAGAGAAAGCCACCTTTGTTCTCTACTCAGCTTCCACTGAAGGGGCTCCCCAGCGTTTCTCATCGTTCCCCATTTGGGGGACTCCATGGTGGTAAGATTGGACAGCTCAGCCCTCTCCGTGACTGTGGCTGACTTCGTTCTCCAAAGAGTGTCTGTTCTTTTTGCTTCCTCTCGTGTTACCTGCTCAGCAGGGAGGTGGTTGTGTGGGGGGCTGGGACTCCAGTGTGCTCCCCAAATGCGGAGTCTCTGCCCTGGGCATTTGCTGATTGGCTGACTTGAAGTTGGCACGCCCCCTTGGCTTCAGGTCATAAAACCACCTTCCAGCCCAAGGAGCTGAATTCTTTCCTAAATTCTAAGCATTCCGCAGGTTCCATCCTAATTAAAACGTCATTACCTTAGTGATTTGAAGATGAAAGGGAACTCTAACTAGTAGGTGAGAGAGACATCCCGGAGGCCTCCCGGGACTTCTCCCATCAAGGAGGCTTTCTTGTTGCTAAAGATAATAAGAGTAGGAGAGAAAAACAGGCGCTGTGTCTTTTCAATCTTTGTTCCTCTTCCCCAGAGAATTTCTGCTGAACAAAAGGAAGCAAATAGCTTCTAAGGCAAGTGTCAAAAGTCAGCTCTTTGCTTGGACTGGAAAAGCTTGGCTTTGAAGATGACAGTATTCTTAAAGGTGCTTCATTCTTGCCACAATTAAGAAACCCTTAGGATGTTCAGCTGACTGATTGTTGTAACTGACCTTGAGAAGAAGTTTGAGGCAAAGGATTTGCATTCCCGCACCAAGTGCAGGAGGGTAAACCCAGGAAAGCTGGGAGTGGGAACCTTCCCCTGGGGTTGTGCTCACTGCTCTGTGGGGTCAGCTTGGGCCCTGCATAGAGCTCTGCTGTTCCAGCCAGAAAGGAGGATGCTTGCTTGTGCCTGCTCCCCCCCCCCCCCCATCTCCCTCAGCGCTATGAGCGATTCCAGGTTCATGTATGCATTCTGGTCTAGTTTAAATTGGGAAGGCGACTCAGGGCGGGTTCAGCGTGCAGTATCGAGACTGTGACCTTGCTGTTTAACAGGTAACGGGCATTGAGGAAGCAGAGAGAGGAACAGTTACCCAGGTTTCAAGAACAAAGGCTGAGTCGAGCATAGGGATCTGTTTACAAACCACCAGCCGCTCTGGGGCGCCCTTAGCGGGGGCGGGGAAGGGGCCCCGCCTGTGAGTGGCTAAGAAAGGTGTGCATCTAGTGAACCCTGATGAAGGGAGGGCGCTCAGCTTGTCTTCCCAGAGAAGCAGCTTCCTGACAGGTGCTGGGCAGAGGAAACGTGGGGACTGTTGCTCAGTATTGGAAAGTAGAAGCTGCTCTTGCTACTTAGGTTAATTTTTTTTGCTGCTCCCGTCCCCCCACCCCCCCACCCCCCAGAAAGACAAAAAGAAGAATGTGTGTTTGGGGGATCCTGGAAGGGGTACCGATAGAAACGCTGAGAGCCTCACGGTGAGGGCCACGAACGGACCTGGTTTCCTCGTGGTCACCGTAGTTTTCCTTCCTTTTCCTTTGTGCGTTTCCCGTTCGTCCTCCCCCTAGTTTTCCTTCCTTTTCCTTTGTGCGTTTCCCGTTCGTCCTCCCCCTAAAGCAGAACTTTCGCAAAGGCAGGCTCTGTGCTCCGCCCTGGGGCTTGCTGCTCAGGCTCAGGAAACTACTCGCACAGACTTGCTTTTGTCAAAACGAGTTTGGCTATTTCTACAGCATCAGATTGGGAATGGTTAAACTTAGGGTGCGAATTCCTGAAATTTGAGGGAAGTTTGGCCTTTCATGCTTTTCTTCCTCCTCCTCCCCAAAAACCTAAGCAGGACATCAGGATTCTCGGGTGTTGTCCGGTCCGGAGGTGCTGGACCAGGCTGAGCAGCTCCCAACCAGGGCAGTTCACGGGGTCCAGAGCGGCACGTGGAAAGCCTCTGCCTCGGGGGAGGCAGCCGAACAAGGGGGCGGTTTGGACACGTTTGCTTCGTTTGTCTCTGAGGCCACAGCGAACATCACTGACACCTGCAGCTTTAAACCAAAGCTGGGCCCTGGCCAGTGTGGAGCGTGTCCCGGGCACGCAGGTCATGGGTTTGGTTCCCGGTCAGGGCACATCCACGGTCGGGGTGCAGGAGGAAGGCAACCAGTGGATGCTTCTCTCTCACGTTAATGTCTGTGTCTTCCTTCTCTCTCCCTGTAAGCCTCCCTCTCTAAAAAAAGGGGGAAGAATCAATTAAAAATAAATAAATAAAACTAAAATTTTAAAAAAAATTAAACCAAAGGTGGTTTGGTTGTCTTCAAACCAGAGGTAAATGTTTGGCTTTCTGAAATAAACCTTACAGAGAGGAAGGAAGCCTTCACCTTGATCACATCTTTGTAAAAATGAATGTCTTGGTTACCGGACGATAACGACGCTCTCTCCTCCTTCCCCGCAGGTGTACGTGGCCGCCTTTGCCGTGTCGGCCTACGCGTCCAGCTACTACCGCGCCGGGAGCAAGCCCTTCAATCCGGTTCTTGGAGAAACATACGAGTGTATTCGCGAGGACAAGGGCTTCCGGTACTTCTCGGAGCAGGTGGTTACTCACCCTCTTGTTTGCTGTGTGCACCCTGGGGTGCTGTGCGCACCACTTGTCCTGAGGAGCCGCTCATGCCTCCCGTGACGGGTGCTTTTGAAATGTTTGTGTTCCGCCTTTCGCCAGGTTCAGAGCAACTCAGATGAAGATAGGGCTTTTGCATGTGAAGAGAGGGATCGCGTTCCCTTCCACGGACACCGAGCCATTCCCCCCACCCGCACCCCCCGGGCATGATGGTCCCAGCACCGCTGAGCTCTCTCGCTTGGCCACATGAATCAGCAGTGCCCTTTCTGTCCCACGTCACAGGGAGAGGACATTTCCAAGGAAGGAGCATTTGCCCAACTGCCATTTAGGTTTAAAGGGTGCGCCCTCAGCTCGTTGACACCATCATTCTAGAGCATGAACGCCCCCATCAGGATGGGTAGCGTTATTCTTGATTTTAAGAATAATCATTCATTCACGTATGTATTCACTCGGCCCATAAATATGTATCGAGCCTATACCACGTGCCTGGCATTGCCCAGGTGCTGGGAGAGCGCATGGGCGGGGGCTGTGGATGCCTGTCCTCAGCTAGGATGGGCGTACTGCATACCTGTGAGCCGCTCCCTGAGCTTCCGTGTGACCCCTCCCCTCTCAGGATTAGCAGAGAACGCTATTCAAGGACAGCACCTCTGGAACCAGACGGAGTAGGTTCCTTTCGTTGTATTGTAAATCAACGAGTGAGATACAAGACCCCTTAATGAGCCAATTAATTAGGAGTCGTTTATTGCACGAGGCCCAGAGGGAGGTGTCTTCCAAATCTCTGAGCAACACATACAGGAAGTTTCCCGTATTTATACTTTTCGAGCCTCTTTGTTTACAGATATTACAAAGAGCTCTGTGTGAGTTATTGTTACAGACAATTGTAACTTTGAATACATAATGAGTCAGTACTTGGCATAAGAATATGGGAATTATTATCAGTATTAGTCTATATTAGTCTATTACATTGGATGGCTAGCTTGCAAGGTCAGACAGTTAAGTTTATCTTTTTCTATTATTTGAACTAAAAACAAAGTCATTTTATAGAATAAGAGACTGTCTTAAAGTGACAGAGTTTACAGGTCTAGGGACTATCTAACAATAGCAGAGATTCAAACAGCAGTTTTACACAAGATGGAGGTTCCTATGCTTCACTTTCAGCTCCGCTTCTTCCTAGGTTTGTGACCAGGTCGGCTGCTTCCCTCTGGGCTGCAGTGTAGAGTGGGGGTGATGGTCATTACAGACCTCAGATGGCTTTGCAAGGGTTGACGAGATACTCTCCACAAAGCTCTGAGGCTGTGAAGTGAAAAGTGTGGTAAGAGTGTGTGCTCTCCTTACTCATGCTGGACAGCATGGTTTGCATTAGTGTAACATTGGCAGCCTCCAGACACATCAGTAAGGAATTGTTGAGCTAAAACAGGGCGCAAAGGTACTGAAAATAAAGATAAAGACAATTCTCCCCCAACCCCCACCCCAGTTAAAGCAGCAGCCAAACATGCCCACCATCCGTGTATCCCTAAATGTCACCTGGGAACATAAATATGATTGCTTTGATACATTTCTCTCCTCCCAATTCTTAGAAAGCTGAGGGAAAAGAGGGGGGGCGGGGTTTGCTAAAATACTATTTCCCTTCCTGACATCCTGCTGCCCTCTTTATCAAAGGAGGTGCATTATGGGGGTAGGAAGGGGAGGGTGGTGTGGCTGACAGGCTTATGGAAATGGTGCTTGTCTTAACTGCACATTGCAAGCACCATTCTCTGGAACTCAAAGGAAAATGGATACATGCTAATCCCAAAGCACCTTTTCAGTAGCTTTCCAGTTAGAGGCTAAAATGAGAAATTAAACCCTGGTATCAGGGAGGTAGGGGGTTAAATCAGTAGTGAAAGGGATATGATAATCTGATGCAAATTCAAGTGGGTTATTTAAGTACCAAACCTAAAATGGAATGAGAATAAATGAAAATGTAATTTGGTTACCATGGCATTATATGCACTCGTGTGAAGAAATAAAGGCCCCAAAATAGCCCCAAACTCCAGCCAACAATCAGGACAGGATGCGTAGGTATAGGAAACAATAGTAACGTGAGCTTGTCTGAGGCTAAGCTTCAACCCCGGGAGCCCTGGCGGGGCGGGGCCGCGTTCAGCACCTGCTTGGGTTCCTGCTGCGGTGGTGTGGGTGGGGAGAGCACGCAGAGGTGGAAAGAGCGTTGCATAACGTAGTCTTCAGTTCTGTGACACGGATCCCCAGGAAGCCAGCGAGAGGGAGATCTGGTCATTGTTAGTAGCATAGGGTGTGCCGGGTAGAATGTAGACCTGCTTCCAGATCCCAGATCCCCCACTTCCTCTGTGCCTGGCCTTGTATAAGCGACGTACATTTTCTGAGCCTCAGTTGCTTCTTGATAAAATAGAGGAGTGGTGATGCTTAGCTCCTGGGTGTGTGAGGCTTAGGTGAAATAATACACGGATTTATAGAGTAAACAAACGTTCAGCATGTGGTTACAGCTCCTATATTTAGAGGCAACTTTAAAAATCGTTTTTAATATACGGTGTGAAGAACAGTAAGAGGAATGTTGAAATAAGATGTACTGTATCTACGCTGCTAGTTCAAGTGGTGTGAAGGGGGCGTGACGTCACTGGTGAGTCTGACAGAAAGCCAGGCAGGAGGCGGCAGGAGTCCCCACGGCCGGCTCCACCAGGGCAATGCCCCCGGTCCTGGTCACGGAGCCACTTCCCGTGCCTGGAACTGAGCCTCATGGCCGTGGGTGGTTGGTCCGTTTAATACACCCACGGATGCATGAGCCCCCCAGGGACAGGCCCACTAGCTAAGGTGACAAGAGACTGATACCTGAACTAGACTGCTGCTCTGCATTGACTGGCAGACAGACCCGCCCCGGGGACCAGAAGGCTTGGTAAGCGTGTCCAGGCAGCCTGCCCCCGGACCGAGTACTCGGGAAGCCAACATTGCAATCATGAGGTGAGCACCGTGAGGAGGAGAGGTGGGCCCCCACAGGCCCCAGGGGTGGGGAGAGTTTGGGCCAGGCCCTCCCTTTCCTGCCAGCGGGAGACAGCTCAGCTCAGTCTCCCCCTCTCCCTCACCTGCCCTTGGTTACACCGACCCGATGCAGAGACCTTCTACTTTCCCATCTAAAGAGGCCCGGGCGGTCCCTGCCAGCGTGGCTCTTCCTGCCTCCTGCCTCCTGCCCAGGAGATGGTCCCCCTCCATGGAGCCAGCCGCACGCCACCCTCGTCCGTTACGTGGAGGCGACACAACATTTCAGCTTTCAGAGCGGGGCTCCTTTGCTTTCTTGTACCCCTACATTGAGTAGAGGTCACCGAACGACGAATAGCATAAACTGGGGAGGACCCCCAAATTAACATTTTGGGTGGGATTTTATTCTAACGAGGACGTTGATGGATATCAGATCTCCAAGTGAAAGGACTCGAAAGGAACAAGGGTGGCTCGGCTTCTCGGCTGTGCTTTCTAGACATTGGAGAAGTGGTGTCTCTCCCTTCCTCCAAGCCCTGGCCGTGCTGCTCTGTGGTTTGGCGGGAACGTGGATGTCCGAAGTGGTCAGTGGTCCGGGAGGTTGACGTGAGTGCTGCTTCCCAGAGCCCAGCTACACCGAGCTCTGTTTCTCTCCTTAAAAACCCCAAAAATGCAATGTCAGAATGACTCAGCTGTCAGACACCAGAGGAAACATTTGCTGTTCAGATTTTCCTCATAACAGTTAAGGTGTGCAGGGTGCTTTATGAACAGGTTCTTATTTGATCCCCCAAATCCCCGTGTGCAGGCGAGGCGAGGCGGGGATCAGGTTCAGGCGCGGAAAGGAGCCGAGGGCATCGGCACCTCCCAGTGCCCCTCGGCCACCGCCCTGTTTCCAGCCCCGTCCCTTCTCCGTCACACTCTTGGGGTCTCTTGTGTAGTTCAGGTGCCGTGCTCAGAGCTGCTGGACTCGGGCTGCCGATGGAAACGGCCTTTTGTACTGTTCAGACTGCGGGCTTTGGTCTGTCGTCGTCACTCGGCCTTCCTCCTCCAGACTCACACAGGACGCTGTTCTGCGCCCACCGTGGCTGGCGGGTGGCCTCTGAGGAGGAGGTGCATCTGGAGTAAGTTATAGACATTCCTGTCATATGGTCCACCGTCTCGGGGAAGGAGCTCGCTTTGTGCCAAGAAATCTGATTCAGCCTTGGCTTTCTAAATAAGCCCAGAACTGGCTTTGGGGGGTGGGCAGGGGAGGGGGGACTCGGTGGAAAGGACTTCCTTTCTCCTCCGACTGTCTCCTGTGGGTGAGTTACTCCTCACTGGCTCCCCCTACTGCCTGGCACAGAGCTCTGCTGTGTGTGACTTCATCAGCCACTGGGGGCTCAGGAAACCCCCTTCAGTTGGCATGGCTTCTCTTTGTACCTTTGGGAAAGGGTTGGTGTCTAAATTTAGGACGCACAGTTAAGCTATTTCCTGAAAGTGGCTTTTCCTGATTGGCTGTTCCAGTCATTTTAACCTTTTACCCACCCATCCACATACTCTCGACAGAAAAGCCGAGTGGAGTTATTGAAAGTTACTAAAATGGAAGAGTCACCCTGGCCAGTGTGGCTCGGTGATTGGAGTGTCGACCTTCTGGAGGGTCTCAGGTTCAATTCCCAGTCAAGGGCACATACCTGGGTTGTAGGTTTGATCCCCACAAGTTGCCCTACAAGGTCGGAGGCCAATCAGGAACTAGGAGGACTGTCTAGTTAGGTCTCGGAACAGCTGCAGAATTGATGTATTTAAGGGATATTTTTATAAATCCAAAAAAAGAAAAACCTACAAAATACACAAATATTGAAGTGCATTCTTTTCCCATCTGCTTCCCTCCTCTTAGAACCTTCAAAGCATAAATAAAAATGATTAGGTCAGGGTGAAGAAAGACATCTGATATATAAATAAATTACAGGAATTATTGTTGTTTGTTTTTTTAATATATTTTATTGATTTTTTACAGAGAGGAAGGGAGAGGGATAGAGAGTTAGAAACATCGATGGGAGAGAAACATCGATCAGCTGCCTCCTGCACACCCCCTACTGGGGATGTGCCTGCAACCAAGGTACATGCCCTTGACTGGAATCGAACCCAGGACCTTTCAGTCCACAGGCTGATGCTCTATCCACTGAGCCAAACCAGTTTTGGCAGGAATTATTGTTTTTTATTGTTTAAAGTATTACAAATAGTAGTAGATATGTCTCCTTTTTTTCTCCCATTTACCTCCCCTGGCCTCCCCTACCCCCTCACCCGCTGGCACATGCCCTCACCCCCCTAGTGCCTGTGTCCATTGGTTATGCTTATATACTTACTAGAGGCCTGGTGCATGGAATTTGTACACTGAGTGGGAGGGTGTCCCTCAGCCCAGCCTGCACCCTCTCCAATCTGGGACCCCTCAGGGGATGTCCGACTGCTGGTTTCGGACATCCCTCTCACAATCCGGGACTGCTGGCTCCTAACCACTCATCTGCCTGGCTGCCTGATTGCCCCTAACCACTCTGCCTGCCAACCTGGTAGCCCCCTAACTGCTCCCTTGCCAGCCTGATTGACACCTAACCGCTCCCCTGCTGGCCCAATTACCCCCAATTGCCCTCCCCTGCAGGCCTGGTCCCCCCCCAACTGTCCTCCCCTGCAGGCCTGGTCGCCCCCAACTGCTCTCCCCTGCCGGCCATCTTGTGATGACATGGGGGTGGCCATCTTGTGATGATGTGGGGTCAGCCATCTTGTGACACAAGAGTGTGAGGGTCAATTTGCATATTACCTCTTTATTCTATAGGATATGCATTTTAGGAGGTAGGTTTCTAAAAGGGCTGGAAGTGAAAATTGCCCTTGAGAATCCCATAGGCACAGGGAGGGGCTGTGCTCTTAGGAGGCCTGTGGGAACTAGAACCATCCAGGGGCAGCAAAGGTGCGTCGCCCATCTCATCTTGGATCTGAGATCTGTGCTCTTGAGAGCTGAGAGATGCCACAGCTGTGTAGATGTTTGCCTCTGCTTCTCTTCGGGCCGAGCCGGCAGGTGAAATCCACCCGTTCAATGTGTATGTGACAGGACTCTAGATGAAGCTGCCCCTGCCGTTCTCTGCCTACAGGGGTGGCACCCGGAAGTGGTTTTCAGACCATGTTCCTGAGGGCCCAGAGCTGTGGATTTGAGCATTTGTCAGCCCCCACCCCGAAAACCATGCTGTAAACAAAAAACGCTGGGTTTTACCTTGGCTTCTTCCCTATCAGTGTGTTTGGGAAACCTTACTTAATCTTTCTGGTTCCTCTCCTTGTTTGTAATGTGAAGCCTTTAGCTGGATGCTCTACATGTAAGAAGCTTGGCTAAGAACCAGCTGACAGAAGTTTCTGGAAACACCACTGGCAACGTTACTCTGGTTTTACTAATCTGAATTATAATAACAGTACACTTACCGTTCATGTGCCTCGAGTGACTGAGGACTCGTTTCCTCATTAGCTCCTTCATCAGTGAATCGACAGAAGTAATGACTCCAGTGTCAAAGGCAGGGAGTCGGCTACGTCTGCCCCAGGGGACTCTCTTTTCTAGAATGTGATTGCCTACTTACGCAAATTGCGTATTTCTATTATGACGGAAAATGAATAAAACTTTTTTTCATAGCAGTTGACTAATATTTCTTCAATAATGGTTCGTTTAGCTCTTTGTAGACACATGATTCTTTTTTAAAAAAATGATCTTGGATTCGTTTTCCTGTAGGTAATTTGCAAAGAGACTGGACATGTGATGCACTTTTCAAAAGAGTGAACTCTGCTGAGGCATTGAGAGTTTTTGTGTTGCTTAGAAATAGCGTTTAAAAATATTTGTGATTTGACAATCTAATTAAATGCAGGTGCTTTCAGAACAGCCGATAGGGATTGTGACATGGGCAGCCGATGTCAGATTAGAGGGTTTGTGAGCGGGCATCCCTGGCATGCCCTTGTGTTTATTTTCACGTCTTTCAAAAGGTGTCTCTGTCCTCATCACTCACTTTGCCACTTTTCTCCGAGGCTTCCATTCACCCCTAAACAAACTGGAGCAAATTGGAATTGACCACATTAGAAGCGCCCTCTAAAGGACAGACTTGTTAAAAGAAAACTAAGGAAGCATTCATTCACTTTGACCCTGAGCGTTGTTACATCTCAGCAAAAGGGCGAAGGAGGGACTTCACGAGACACAGAAGCTAATAATGCTTTTGTTTTTGGCCTTTGTTTCCAACAGGTCAGCCACCACCCGCCTATCTCTGCATGTCACGCTGAGTCTGAAAATTTTGTTTTCTGGCAAGGTAATGTGCTAATCTTTTCAACCCCATCGTTTTTTGTGCCGTTATAGATTTTTATTTTATTAAGGAATGGCTGTTAAATGCTCGTTAAGATTAAAAGTGGGCCCTGGACTTGGAATCGCTGGGCAAGCCTTGCATCTTGTCACCTGCTTCTCATCTCCCCTGCTCCTATTCCTTTCTCCATGTTGCTGCCGGTTATCTTTGCAGAGTCTGTATCTAATCACATCAGTTCTCTGTCCAAACAAACACCTTACTTTCCCTTGAGGCACAAAAACCAGACTTCTTAGCCAGGCTGTAGAGCCCAGTGGCTTTTGTACCCATCTGTCTTCCCACTCTTCTCTCTAACCAAGCATGTCCTTGTTCCATTTCACCACACAACCTACTCAGAGCCGGTGAGCTCTCCCAAGGGCGGGACTTCATCTTCTCATTAGCTTCCCTAGTACTCAATTTTTACTTATTCTATTTATATAAAAGGCTAATATGCTAAGTGTCTGACCATCCAGCCAGTCGCTATGATACACACTGACCACCAGGGGGCATTCGCTCAATGCAGGAGCTGCCGAGCTGCAGTGACTTGGCAGGGGCAGTTCTCAGGTGATGCACCCTGAAACTAGAGAGGAGGGAGCCCGATTCCTCGTGGGGCCGTGCGCTTCCACCTTCGGCCGTGGGTTATGGTGTTGTTGCTGGGGCACTGTGGGCCCCGAATCTGTTTTACTGTACACTTGCGTTTGCGCGCCACACCCTGTACGACAGCAACTTTTCAGAGTGCCCTCTCGCACTCCGGGACCCCTCGGGGGATGTTGGAGAGCTGATTTCAGCCTGATCCCCGCAGACCAGGTCGAGGGACCCCACCTGCCGGAGGGACCCTGCTCACTCTGCAGATGCCCTTCGAGCCACAGCACCACCCCAGGTGCAGCCGGCAGGGGAGGGACCACAGGAGGTTTGCTCCAGAGTGTGTCCAGCCCATCTCCCCGAGTCCCACCCCACCGGCCACCTTCTAATTTCCTTTCAATGTGCACGAATCCATGCACTGGGTCACTAGTAGAGAATAAAAAGTTATCCTGTGCCCAGCCAGTATGGCTCAGTGGTTGAGCATTGACCTATGAACCAGGAGGTCACAGATCGATTCCCAGTCGAGGTACATGTCTGGGTTTTAGGCTTGATCCCCAGTGAGAGGGGAGGGAGGTGGTGCAGGAGGCAGCTGATCAGTGATGCTCTCTCATCATTGATGTTTCTATCTCTCTCTCCCTCTCCCTTCTTTCCTGAAATCAATAAAAAATGTATATTTTTAAAAAGTTATCCTATATGATAAGGGGTTTTATTATGAAGAGATTGTTCAATGTCGTGATTGATCACTTATGCAGCCTAAGAACTCTTTTGTCTACCTAGCTCTCCTGGTAAATGTGTAATGCTCGGTATTATTTCATTTCAGATGTGAGATGGAAAAACAAATTCTGGGGCAAATCCATGGAAATCGTTCCCATTGGCACAACCCATGTGACTCTGCCGGCGTAAGTGCCTCTGTGGTTGGGAACCTTAGAGAATTTAGGGCCAAGATGGCAGCCTTAGGAGCAAGCTGCCCACGGTCCCTAAGGCGCTGTGACTGGTTTGGTTTTTTAATCTGTTTGACAGTAAATGCACGTGTTCCTTATTGTGACGACCTCACATTTTATTTCCCTCAAATGAAAATGCTTCCGCGAGACCAAAATTACCAGAAAAGACATTTCTTTAAAACTCATTTATGCTTTCTAACAAAACTAAGAATGATGGTTTTTGTTAATGTTGTTGTCCTACCTCACGGTCTGAATTCCTTTTCAGAAAGGTGTGGCCTTGATCTTTCAGGGATGACTGATACTTATTCATAAACCAGAACGTGGCCCCTGCAGCCAGGCTGCCAGGACCCCGGAGCTCGCTCTGCTGGGGCTGATGGCAGATCCTGGAGGTTCCTTAACCTCTCCGGTCTCCAGTGCCGCCACCTGTGAACCGGGGATACTATACCGCCCACTTCATAGGACTGTTGTGAAGGTTAAACACATAAACTAGTACTTGGCACGTGGCATGTGCCATGTAAGTGTTTGGTCTTATATAATTATTACTAGAGGCCCAGTGCATGATTGAATCATGCACGTGTAGGGTCCCCTACACGCTTTTGCTTTTGATCACGGGGAGCTGGGTGCCTGTCCGCTAGTGCACCAGGCCTTTCAGAAGCCTCCAGCGCCGGCGGAGGCTTCTGAAAGGCCTGGTGTCTGAGCGGAAAGGCATCCAGCTGCCACGCTTTTGCTTTTGATCGCGGGGAGTTGGGTGCCTGTCTGCTGGTGCACCAGGCCTTTCAGAAGCCTCCAGCGCAGTGGAGGCTTCTGAAAGGCCTGGTGTCTGAGCGAACAGGCATCCAGCTGCCATGCTTTCACTTTCGATCGCTGGTGCACCAGGCCTTTCAGAAGCCTCCGCTGCCTTTCAGAAGCGGACAGGCACCCAGCTTCCACGCTTTTGATGGTCCGTGGCCGCTGAGGGGGGCTACCCTGCTGTTGAGAGGCGCCGGGGGCGGGACTCCCGGGCGGGACTCCCACCCCCTGCGCCTCTCAACGGCCGCTGAGGGGGGCTGCCGCGGACACCTGGCTACCCTGCTGTTGAGAGGCGCAGCTGGGTGTCCGCGCAGGCCCCCTCAGCGGCCGCGGATCTGGCCTCGATCTGGCCGTTGAGAGTCGCAGAGTCCCCTCAGTGGCAGCGGATCCGTGCCTCTCAATGGCTGGATAGGCCACCCCGAGTCCCGCCCCCCAGCCTCCCACCGCCCAATCGTGGGCATAGCGGAGTGATGGTAATTTACATTTTACTCTATTATTAGATAGGATGTATCTGTTGAACTGGAATCTGAACACTTTCTCATTGTAAAAGATTTAAGATATATGTATCTTAAGATTTACACATATGCTATATGTGTGTATACATATAGGTGCGTCATATGCACACACATGTGTGTACCTATATGCACATATACATGTGTGTGCACATGTATGTGTGGAGAGAGAGCAGATTGTGAAAACCCCCATTCTTCCCCATGGCCACTTCCCTTCCCTGGTTTGGGGACTTTAGACGAGTCACCTCCGGCTCTCAGTTCCCTCCTCTGTCCGAGGAGGCGGGGGGGTGGGGGGTGTCCAGGAGATCAGCGGAGGTAGCCAGGCCCCCGGCCGCTTGCAGAGTGCCGAGCCTGGTGCTGTCGCCCTCGGTGGCGTGCTGCCTCCCGGGAGAGGGAAGGCCCCGTGAGTGCTGGCTCCGCAGGTGCAGGGATGAGTAACTCATCATGTGACTTGCTTATTTAAAAAGCGGCGCTTGTTTGCATCGCCCTCTCACCTTTTCCTCCTTTAGTTTCGGGGACCATTTTGAGTGGAACAAAGTCACCTCCTGCATCCATAACATCTTGAGCGGGCAGCGGTGGATTGAGCACTACGGGGAGATTGTCATCAAGAACCTGAATGACGACTCCTGCCACTGCAAAGTGAACTTCATCAAGGTGAGCGGCGGCCCTGGGGGCTCTGCTCCCCCCTGGAAAGGCCTACGGAGCTGGGGCCTCAGGCGCCTTGGGGAACCTTTCGCCTTCACTTCTATGCCAGCAGACAAGCAATGCTGGCCGGGGCTCTCACCTGGACCAGGGCCATAGCTCCTCCCGGCCTCCACCATCCTCCCCTCTGGTCTGTCCTCAGGGCAACAGCCAGAGGGGCTCTTCTGAAATGTGTCAGCCCGGTCAGCATGGCTCAGTGGTTGAGCGTCGACCTATGAATCAAGAGGTCACAGTTCGAGCCCCAGTGTGGGGCATGCAGGAAGCCGCAGATTAAGGATTCTCTCCATTATTGATGTTTCTGTCTCTGTCTCCCTCTTCCTTCCTCTCTGATATCAATAAAAAATATATTTATAAAATAAAATAAAACATAAGTCATGTGCTTCAGTATGGATGGATTCTGAAGACATGCTGAGTGAAATATGCCAGCCAGAAAAGGCCTGACACTGTCTGACTACATTCATGTGAGGTCCCTAGAGCAGTCACAGCCACAGAGACAGCAGAATGGTGGTGGCCAGGGGCTGGGGAGAGGGAATGGGGAGTTGTTTAATGGGCACAGTTTCAGCTTGGGAAGATGAAGAATTTCTGGCAAGATATAAGGCAGTGGTTGCACAACATTATGAATGTACTTAATGCCACTGAATTCTACACTTATAAATGGTTAAAAAGGTAAATTTTGTTATGTATGTTTTACCACAATTTTTAAAAATGGAATTTGTGTGGTATTTGACCAAATCCTCTGACAACTTCGTCTTTCTCACGGAAAAGCTTGAATCCGTACGGAGGCCACAGGACCCGCTCAGTCTGCACTGCCCGCCCTGGCCCGCCCCTCCAGTTCACAAACACGTGTACACACACACGCACACTGACCTCACTCCTCTCCAGCCTCAGCTCCTACCGGCCCCTCGTCCCCTCCTTCCTCACTGTCCTTTGACCACGCTGGCCTTTCTCTCTTCATTCTCTCTCCCCCCAGATCCTTCCATCACCTGCCCTGTCTTGTTAGTGACTCTCTATCACATCCCATTTTCTTATTACTGTCTGTAGTTAGCCGCCCCATTGATTTACTTGTTTATTTTCTGTTCCCCACACCTCCCTCGCCATTCCTGGCTCCAGAAAAGCAAACGCCTGCTTGCTCTCACTCCTCACTCTCACTTGGGGTGCAGCTGCTGCCTGGAAATGGGGCCTGGGCCCCAGCAGACTCATCACAGGATGAATGAGCAGGCTGGCCTGAGGCAGAACACCTGCCAGTCAGCTTGGCCTTCCGCCAGCCTTAACTGGAGCCTTCTCCACCTTCTTCCTCCTCAGATCCCCTCTTGCTGTTGCAGATCTCACGTACTTAACATGGCCTTAGAGTGTTGCCCCCTCAAAAAAATGTTTGCACTGAATTCAGATCAAAGTTCTAAGCCGAGTTATTAGGTTCTAATTGTGGAACTTCATGGGGTTCCTCTCTGTACCACCAGTAGCTGGTGGGTGACATGATTAAGAGATGGATTGGGATCTCTTTTCTCTTTTTTTTTTATAATACATATTTTTATTGATTTAGAGAGGAAGGGAGAGGGAGAGAGAGATAGAAACATCAATGATGAGAGAGAATCATTGATCGGCTGCCTCCTGCACACCCCACCCTGGGGATCAAGCCTGCAACCGGGGCATGTGCCCTTGGCCGGAATCGAACCTAGGACCCTTCAGTCCTCAGGCTGACGCTCTATCCACTGAGCCAAACCAGCTAGGGCTGGACTGGGATCTTTCTTAAACCCCATAAGTCAAACTGGGTTGTAGTCAGACATAAACCTGGTAGAGACTCACATAAAATAGACATGGCCCTGCTTGAAAGCTTCATTAAGCTCCCTGCAAAGAAGAAGCAAAAGGCCGTCTGGCGCGGGAATCTGCGCACCCCTGCTCGCGTGAGCCCCCTTGTCCAGCATTTCCCCCAGGGAACCCTGCCACCCACGTGGCACTGCCCACTGAGGGGCAGCGAGGAGGTGTTTGTAGCCATGAGAGATGAGAAGAGTCTGTCCTCTTCCCAGCAATGGACTGTGGGCAAACATCTGCAAGAAAGAAGCCTGAGTCCTGCTTCGGAATAAACTGCGGAGCCTGGACAGTATTTATATCTTTCTCCGCGTTTTTGCAGGACGCGAGGACTGGCTTATGAATCTCTGATGCACTCCGCCCTTCCTCCCTTGTTTACCAGACTAGGAAGGTGGCCTGAGAATGCCACTCACCTTCATAGGTTTCCAAATATAGATCCTGTTTTGGCTGAAAACACCAATTGGATTTTCGACTTATGGAGTAATGCCTTCTTTTTCTTTCCCCCATAGAGATTTTTTGGGGCAGTCAGGTAATTGAAAGGTTTAGAAAAAATCAACTCTAGGGAGTTAGAGCTCCCTCTGCTGGGCGCGGTATAGTACTGTATAAAACCCTCCAGGCTGAGCTGAGCCGAGCTGGTCTCAGACCAGGACCAACCACAGTGTGAATATGCGTTGCCTAAGGTTCCTGTAGTTAGATGAACAGATCTAGAAAATGTCTTGGTTTACAAAGCAGCCACCTTTATTGGTTTACAAAAGACTGTCTTGTGCCTTTAGAGAAAAAAATTACACGAATTACATTTTTTTTAAATTGCAGTTGTCAGGCCCTAGCCAGTTTGGCTCAGTCAATAGAGCGTGGCCCTGTGGACTGAAGGGTCCTGAGTTTGATTCGGGTCAAGGGCATGTACCTCCGTTGCAGGCTGGATCCACGGCCCTGAGCGGGGCATGTGTGGGGGCTTACATCCCAGCCGCACTCTTTGGCTGATATAGAAGACCTGAGCTTTCCTATTTCTTTGCATGTAGAAAAAGTAGGGAAAAAAGTATCTTACACACACATGGAATTACCGAATGTTGGCTGGTTGAGATTGCAAACTCTAAAGGGCTAGCTATTCATTTTTATGAAATAATTAAAAGTGTGATTTTAAAAACGAGATAGAGTCCAAAACTGGCAAACTATATGCAATATAGAACTTCCCTTATGGTTCTTTCTTTTCCCTCTCCCCTCCCCCTCTTCATATCTGTACTAAGTTGACCCCCAAATTACTAATCAGACGACTCCCCTTTGAATCCTAGGCAAAATACTGGAGCACGAACTCCCGCGAGATCGAAGGGACGGTGTTTGACAAGAGTGGGAAGGCGGTGCACCGGCTCTTTGGGAAATGGCACGAGAGCATCTACTATGGCGGCCCGTCCTCCTCCACCTGTGTCTGGAGAGCCAGTCAGTATCAGGGAATCGGCCCCAGGGGGTGTGGGGGCGTGGCTGGAGGAACTGTGGAGGGGCGGCGTCTGCCATGGGTGGGTGTCAGCGGCCATGGAGTCTCCAGGCTGCTTCTAACTGTGTCTGAGTTGTCGGTCCCACTTTCTTTTTAAAAAAAATATATCTTATTGATTTTTTTGCAGAAAGGAAGGGAGAGGGATAGAGAGTTAGAAACATCGATGAGAGAGAAACATCGATCAGCTGCCTCCTGCAAACTCCCCACTGGGGATGTGCCCACAGCCAAGGTACATGCCCTTGACCGGAATCGAACCTGGGACCCTTCAGTCCGCAGGCGGACGCTCTATCCACTGAGCCAAACGGGTTAGGGCTGTCGACCCCTCTTTCATTCACCGGATCACGTCTCAGACTCATTCCCATGCTCAGCAGCAGCACCTCTGTCGCGCCGGGAGACCCTGGGTTCTTATCCCAGAACAAGGCCATAGTAATGCATGGCACCGTCTTCCATCAGCACCCAGCCGCCTGCGCCTGTGCCCGGGCACAGAAGGGATGTCAGTCAGGGACCAGAAGCCGTTCTTCAGCAGGACAAAGAGAAAAAATGTTACCGGAGAAGCAGGCTGACCTGGGGGTTCTACAAGAGTTAGGGAGCCCCCAGACTCATCCAGCACCACAGCCACTCCGGCCGCGCCTGCCATCCCACAAGGATGCTGAGCCCGGAAGCAGCTGTGGAAGGAGGACCAGGGAAGCCAGACCCTCCTGACAGGTTCCCAGAGCATGCTCAGATTTAGTTCGTCTTCTAAGTGTGTTTCCCAGTCATGGTCACGTTATAAACCCGTTGTGCTGAGAGACCATCATTAGGATACTTTGGGCCAATCAAAACAAAACAAGAAAACCGTTCTGATGGCGACTTAAAGCATGAGGCTCTGTGCCGATACTTAACAGTAAGGGGGGCGGGGGGGGGGGCAGGGTTGCTGAGAGGCAGCCTGTGTAGGGAGCACGGATCATTGAGGGCACCTTCTGTGACTCCCAATGTGACATGATGTGTCCCTCGTGGATGTAAATGTATCTTATCCCCACGGGGCAGCTCGCCGAGCAGGGAGAAGGGAGGACAAAAGCGCTTTCTCCTTCCTCAGGAAGGAAGTGTTTCCAAGAGCCCCCAGGAGATGCCTTTACATTTTGTCAGCCTGAAGCGGGTCCAAACCCCCATCCCTCAGCAATCCCGGGCAACTGGGTGGGCAGGAGCGAGTCAGATGGGTAGGTGCATCCGCGAGGGAGGACACAGGCCCGCCTGACCAGAGCAGTCTCCGTAGCAAGGAAGGAAGGAAGGGAGATGCCTTAGAAGAGGCCGCCAACAGCGTCTCTTTCAGCGGGCGGCGGCCTCACCCTCCCCCGCCACGGGGGTCGCCGCGCAGTGGGAAGGGATTGGCGCGTGGCCGCCGTCCTGGCTGCAGAGGCTCGGGGGCACACGTGAGATCCTGCAAATGAAGCATTCACCTTCCTTTGCTTAAAGTGTGCATCCCAGAGCAGAGCTACGTCCCCTCTGGGTGCGAAAGTGGAACCTTGATGAAAGAGCACTGTGTGAGCTGCTGTTCTTGTTGTCAGTGTTGTTCACTGGCTGTAGGTCTCTGCCTGGGCCATGAGCATCCAGGCCCCTCTGTCTCCAAGGAAAACCACCGTCTTCACTCTGGGGGATGGAGACTGGGATAGATTTTTGAAGGCACATTAGGAAGCTTTGGTAGGATTTCATGTCTTAGATACTCAGAGAATTAGACCTGGAATTTGACAAAAAGGACTTGTGAAACTTCAAAAATGGTCTGCAAAAAAGAAAGAAGGCCTGAAGAAAGTTCATGGAAAATATTTGTATTCGTCTGTGTGAGCAACAAGAGCTCAGGCTTTGAGTGATTTTATTAGCCTATGTTTGATTGACCCAATTTGTAAATTTGGGTATTTTTAGCTTGATTTTTAGCTGGAATTCAAGCTAGGGCAATACATCTCCATAAATCTGCTTGGACTGCTATGACAAAGTACCGCACACTGGGTGGCTTAAACAATAGAAATTGATTTTCTCATAGTTCTGGAGGCTGGGAAATCAAAGATCAAGGTGCTGTCATGTTTGGGTTCTGGTGAGGGACCTCTTCCTGGCTTGCAGACAGCCACGCGCTCAGGGCCCCACCCTCCTGACCTCATTTAACCTTCATTACTTCCTTAGAGGCCCCGTCTCCAAACACAGCCACACGGAGGGGAGGGCTTCACCCTGTGAATTCTGGGAGGATACATTCAGGCTATAAACACTCTGCCTCTGGGCCCCAGATTCCTGTCCTTCTTACAGGCAAAATCTATTTATTCCATCCCAACAGCCGCCCAAAGCCTTACCTCATTTCAGCATCAACTCTAACATCCAAAGTCTCATCTGAATGTCATGTCAGGCATGGGTGAGGCTTGAGGTGTGATTCATCCTCTCCAGCTGTCGGCCTAGGAAACCAAAATGTGCTTCCAAAATACAGTGGTGGGACGGGCATAGGATCGGCATTCCCAAGGGAGACATGGAAGGGACGACAGGCCCCAAGCAAGCCTTAACTAGCGAGGAAAAAATGTCATTAGATCGTAAGGGTCCAGATAATCCTCTCTGGTTCCACGTCCAACCCTCTGGGCCCACTGGGCTCCGGGTGGTGGCCACCTGGCATGCTAAGCTGCAGCAGTGGGCCCACCCTTTGCCTCACCCCCTAGGCCTGTGCCGTCTCAGCCTGCCCTGTCAGCGGCAGCCTGGGGGCCTCTGAATCACCCCAGTCACTCTCCCCTTAGCTAGTGCAGCTGGAGCCCTCTGTGGTCCCAGCCTGTGAAATGCCAGGAACCCAGTCGCTTCCTTCCTTCTGTCCCTTCATCTCTGTCCCCTTAGTCCCAGCGGCTGTGTTTCTGCCAGCATAATCCCTCTATCCCTGGCTCCTGCTGAGATGGTTTTACATTAAAATATGTGAAAGAAGGTCAGGCGTGGGAGAAAGAATAACATTTATTGACCACTTGCTAGGCATTCAACACTATTTTAGGGAGTAGACAGTTTTAGGAGAAACTGACATCTCTCAAATGACAAATGGATTCTCTAGCCCGGCTGGAGCAGCTCAGTTGGTTGAGTGTCGTCCTGTGCACTGAAGGGTTGCCAGTTTGATTCCCCATCGGGGCGAATACCTGGGTTGCAGGTTCAATCCCCAGTCAGGGCACCTACAGAAGGCAACTAATCAATGTTTTCCCTTTCTCTCTCTCTCTCTCTCTCTCTCTCTCTCTCCATGTCCTTGGGTGAGGATTTTAAAGAACACATCTGGATTCTAGAGTGGCAGTCTTGTTTGTCAGGAAAAATAGACTGAGAGCTTTTTTTAAAGGTAGTTTATTTTAGTAAATGAACAATTTTTATAGCTTAAACAGTCTAGAAACTTCACAGTGTTTTATAAATTTGCTGTGTGACCATAGAGAGGAGGCCTTATCCTTATAGGTAGGACAAAACTTGTAGAGAAGAAAATGTGTAGGGCAGTATTCAGCCTCTGCTGGTTAACCAGGATATTTTAATAGAAATGGAAGAGTTCAGAGCTGAGAGAAATTATGGCTGGTTTGAGATGAAAACGGTGAAGGAATTAAAAAGTAACATCAATGAAATAAAAAAAGTAAAGTAAATGAAATGCAAGTTAGGGATGAATGATCTCTTTTTCTTGTAGATCCCATGCCCAAAGGCTATGAGCAATATTATGGCTTCACACAGTTTGCACTAGAATTAAATGAAATTGATTCATCCTTGAAGACTTTATTACCACCTACTGACACTCGATTTAGGCCAGACCAAAGGTAAGGATTTTTTTTCCCCCCAATCTTTGTCTCCAGAGATGTAAAACTTTTTATAAAGACTGTTATTAACAACTCCCGGGGCACCAGCGGGGCCTGAGCGAAGATAATGTCATCAGGAATAGAGGGCCGGGGGACCTGAAGCAGCCGTGTGGCAGGAACGGAGCCCCGCTTAGCGCTGTGTGGGGCGTGACTTGTAGTCATCAGTAGAGCCCCATTTCTATTGAAGCACCAAAAAAGTGTTTATTCTTAAGAGTTTTATGCATTCAATAAAAATAAAACTTATTGTGTATTGAAAGAATAAAAAACATCCTCCTCTTCCACCCCTAGAATTTAAATTATTTTGATGCATTGAGAGCTAATGTTTGATTCTTTGTTTGCTGCTAACAAGCTGTGCGACATATAAGTCTTTTAATCTTTCTCAGCCTCAGATTCCTACTTTATAAAATGGAAAGAATTATCTCTTCCCCAAGGCCTTTCTAATTAAGACCCAAAACCCAGAAGAAGAAAAAAAAGGGTAAAAATTTGACTTTATTAAAAAAAAGAAAGAAAGAAATCCAACAACACCCTTCATGGCAAAGTAAATAAAATACATACTCAGAGTGAATAGATAAATGACAAACTGAGGAATCTGTACTTGCAGCTCATTTCATGAATTGGTTCTAGAAACCAAGATCAACTCATTTAAAAAATGGACATAAGAAAATGAAGAGGTCACAAAATAAGAAATGCAGATATCCCTTAAACATGAAAGATGCTCCCTCTCACACAAAGAGATGAAATTTTTAGAGCCCCATTGATGTCCCATTTCTTAACCTGTCAGACGGAAAAGACTCACAAGTGTGGTGTACGCTGAGGCTATAGGGCAAAGGCACACCAATAACATTGCTGGTGGCAATGTGAATTGTATAATCCCCATGAAGGGTGATTGGTTATATGTATATTACAAACTCACCCTTTAACCCAGCAATCTCACTTCTAGAAATTTCTCCTTTCAGGTACACTAACCCATGCACAAAATGACAGATATACATGGTCATTCATTGCAGTATTAATGATAAATTACATTTAAAAATTGGGAGCATCCCCAATGTCTGTCAGTAGGAAATTATTTAAATAAATTCAGATATGTCCACACAATTGGATATAACGCAGCTATATAAAAAATGAAGATGTCTGTGTGCTACCAAGAAAGATCTCCAAGACATACAGGGTGGAGCAAAAGTAGGTTTATAGTTGTTCATATAGAAAATAAAATAATTAATAATAATACAAGAATAAACTCTGTTTCAGGTACTCATAACTGTAAAGCTACTTTCTCCCCACCCCGTATTGTTAAGTAAAGGAAAAACAAGCCCTGGCCGGTTTTGCTCAGTGGTTAGAGGTCGGCCTGTGGACCGAAGGGTTGATGGTTCCATTCCAGGTCAAGGGCACGTACCTCGTTTGCAGACTCAATCCTTGGCCCTATTGGGTGCATACAGGAGGCAACCAATCAGTGTGTCTCTCTCACAGCAATGTTTCACTCTCTCCTCTTCCTCCTTCCCATCCACTCTTTCTCCCCCCGCAAAAAAAAAAAATATATAGATATATATAATATATATATATATATATATATATATATATATATATATATATCTCCATATCCTCAGGTGAGAATTTAAAAAAAGGTAAAACAAAAGAAGCCACGGCATAGACATTGTTGTAGCATGCTACCATTTATATTTTCAAAAGGGAGGGAGAGGTAAGAACGTCTGCTTTATAGGTGTAAAGACTCTCTAGGAGAATGCACTAGAAACTAATAGCAGTGGGTTACCTGCGGAGTGACGTGGGGCGGGCAGGAAACAGGTAGCAAGAATTAGAGACGAGGATGAATGGGAGACTTTACTCCAAATTACTTTGTATAAACATGATTTTTTGATATATATGTATATATCACCAATTTAAAAAATCCGATCTTCCCGGACTACCTCACAGTCTTGTTTTAAGGGTTGGAGAAGGGACTTCTGTGTAGGAGAGTGTTTGGAATATCCAGTTTGGCCACCTGCAATTTCAGCAGTGACGTTGCTACATTTCCGCGGCATTCAGTTCCTCTATTCCTCCCTCCACGCCTCAGGTTTCTGGAAGAAGGGAACGTGGAGGAAGCCGAGACGCAGAAGCAGAGGATTGAGCAGCTGCAGAGGGACAGGCGGCGGGTCTTGGAGGAGAACAACGTGGAGCACCAGCCGCGGTTTTTCAGGTGAGTGCCCAGGTCCTGCGGGTTATTGGTTGGTAGGTACCGGCGACACCTGATGCTTCTGGTATGAAGAGAGTGAGCAGGGGTGTCTCCTCCCCAAATACGAGGTCCTTGATGTGTTTCCAGCTTCAGAGGGGTGACACCTCCCCTCTGTGAGGGCCCGACCTTCTGTGACACTGGGCGCTGGCTGTCCCAACCTCTTCCTCCCCAGCGTCCTGTCTTCTTGCCTCCTTTGCTGTGTCTCAGGGCGTCTAGCCCAGTGAGTTTGCAAGGAAGTGCTCAGTGAGTGCCTGGGGGAGAAGCAATGAGACCGCCCTCACCTGGTCCCCGAGGCCGGCCAGCGTGTTAAATCCATGTCTGAGCGTGGTCCCCCACCGAGGTGTGTTTTACACAGCGAGAGATCATTAAGGATCACCCCGCTGGCTACCAACGTGGAACCGAGTGTCCACACTGCGGAAGTTCCAATGCACTTGGGCGTGGGCTTGGAACATGTACTATTCATTTTAAAGTAACTTGCCAAGAAGGTCTCGTTAAAAACAATAAAGCTGTAGAAGGGGCATCAGAGGTCATCAGCCCTTCGCCGCCTTTTATTTTAACTGAGAAAAAAACCAGCCCGGCCGGTGTGCCTCTGTGGTTGAGTGTCGACCTGTGAACCAGGAGTCACAGTTCGATTCCCAGTCAGGGCACATGCCCTGGATGCAGGCTT
The DNA here is from genome assembly GCF_951640355.1 of Cnephaeus nilssonii. NCBI lineage: Eukaryota > Metazoa > Chordata > Mammalia > Chiroptera > Vespertilionidae > Cnephaeus > Cnephaeus nilssonii. Next base: position 12,405,686 of record NC_137083.1, read on the forward strand.
GATCCTCAGTGTGGGCCATGCAGGAAGCAGCCAATCAGTGATTCTCATCACTGATGTCTCTCTCTCTCTCCCTCTCCCTTCCTCTCTGAAATCAATAAAAATATATTAAAACACACACAAAAAGAAAGAAATGAAGACCCAGGGAACGGGGGTGGGGGAGGGGGGTGTGATCTGTGGAAGGACCCCATGGAATGTCCTAGTAAGGGCCTGGCTCTTGGACCACCAGGCCAGGGCTCTATATGGTTTTAGGGGTTTTGTTAAATATTCTCCTAAATCAACATTAAAACAGGCACTTGTGGAAAAGCCAGGAGCTCCTGCCCTCACTCTCCCTCTGAGTCTTGCTTTCAGGGCAACCAGGGGTTTTGTGTTGTTTGGTTGGATGTTGTTGTTGATAGTTTTTAATGGGCAATGGAAGCACTTTTAGGAGGAATTAGTACTAATCTACCACAGCAGCAATAAAGTATGTTTCCCAGAACAGCCATAAGTAATGTTCTAGCCCCCAAATACAATGCCTTTTCCTCCAAAGCTGATGTGGAAGGTCCCTTCTGATCACTTTTACAAACTCGGGAGGTGAGCGAGTGAAGATTAACCGGCTAGAGTTCCATCCCAAAATATCCATAACTTCATATAAATATTTTAAAAATAAGACCTTAAATCATTTTTTACGGCAAGGTTTGATAAATGGATCAACTGATACACACATATACCCTTAAGAAAATCAATTCTTTTTTTCCCCTCATAAATCTAGTGTCATTTTTAAACAAGGAGAATCTGCATTTAGAAAAGTGTTCGTTACAGTATTTTTCAGAATCAGTTGTGGGTAACCAAACTGGCCCAAGAACTAGGTACGAGGTTCATCAACTTGATCTAATGTGGAAACATCAAAAATGACTCACCAAGTGGGAAGCCGCTGGGAAGCAAATGAACTTTAAATGCAAACTGTAAAGTGTTGTTCGGCTGCCCTGACCTCAGATGTGTCTGCAGTGGGAGAGGACAGCACAGCTGTGGCCGCGTGGCCGCGGCCCTTTTTCCTTTGGGTTTTCTATAAAAGTGTCAGTATTGGACGGGATGACAGAGAGGAATGTGGGGCCGTGGATGTCTCCATTCACACCGCTGAGGAGCAGTGGAAATGTCACCGGGAATTTCAGGTGGAAACCGGAGCTCGGGCAGCATCAGGCCTCTGTCTCGCAGTGAAGGATCCGATTTGCAGGCGGGCTCCCTGTGAACACATCCCTCTGTTAGAGCAGGGAGACAGTGTGGGGGGACGTTCCTGAGAGTGGAACAACAGGCACTCGCTACTTTAGCTCCTAAAACGTGACATATCCGTCAAAATTACAAATACACATCCTCTTTGACTCAGCAGTTCTCCTTACCGGAATTTTTAATGTATACGTATATAAAATAGGATATTATATGTTTATTATATTATTATAAACATGATTATAATAGCTAGAGATTGAAAACAACCTCCTAAATGCCCACCCTGTAGGTTCCCTGTTAAATTGCAGTCCATCCCTGCAATGGAATATTAGGTAACTTGTTTTTTAAAAATGAGGAATCTCTTATTGTCGGAGTCACCAAACTTTTTCTGTAGAGGGCAAGCGGTAAATACTGTCAGCTTTGCAGGCCATGCGGGCTCAGCAGTGCTTCCTCCAGCCCGCGCTGCAGCGTGAAAGCAGCCACAGACAGTGCTTACACGATGGCATGGTCAGAGCCCAGTAAAACTGCTCCACAGGCAGGCAGGAGGCTGGAATTGGGCTTTGGGCTGTCGTTTGCTGACCTTATTGTGACAATGGAAAATGATCTCCAATATACAGTATATTGTTATGTCGAAAACTCAAGGGGTAGGACGCCACAGTGCTACCCACCGACTGAATGGGAGAGGGGTGGATATGTGTGTGTGTGTGTGTGTGTGTGTGTGTGTGTGTGTGTACCTCACGCATGCATGAAATTTCTCTGAAAGAATGAAGCTGATGAGGCTCTTGCTTCTGGGGGACCTGGGAGACAGGAGTAGGAAAACTCTTCTAGCTACTCACCTTTGGAACTTGAATTTACATAATATACTATGTTGTCCAAGAATGGCGAACCAGGCCGTTCTCTCCAGACCGTCATGGCTTCCCACTCCCTTTGTTTGTAATGTTAACGTCTCACTTGATGCGAGCAGCCTGGGTGACTTAGCTTTACGCCGTCATGCGCCAGGCGGTGCTGTCTTCTCCCAGAAGCACCGTGTTTGACAGCCTCTGTGTTTGAGAACAAGGTCAGAAACACGAGGAGGGTTTCCAGGCGTGCAGCGCTGGACCGTCAGGGGCCTTGCATGATGTGAGGGTGGCAGCGGGCCGGAGAGGAGGTGGGGAGGGCGGGAGAGGACAGGACTGTCCAGAGCCTCAAGACCTCCTTACCTTCCACAGGAAATCCGCGGATGACTCCTGGGTGAGCAATGGCACCTATCTGGAACTGAGGAAAGATCTCGGTTTTTCCAAGCTGGACCATCCTGTCCTGTGGTGAAAAGGGCAAGAAGCACGATGCGTTCCTGTCCTTCTCCCGTGTCGGCCTTCCCAAGCCACACACCTGTGTCTGTGTTCTTATAAAGCCTTCCCTAGAATGATCACTGTGCTTAGCTTAGCGTTGTAAGTATTCAAGTATATATTTTCTTCGGTTAGGGTTCTTTACAATTTCCAATGTTATCATGATTGTTTATACGAATGTAGAACACCTCGATATTGCTTTTTTATATATATAAAGTATTTAATAAAAATGAAAGATTGAATGTTAATGTGTGGGTTGCAAACGAAGCTTTAACACTAATTTCCCAAAGGTTAGGAAATTTCAGAATAAATGGATGCCTTATACAATTACGTTGGAGAGAAAACAATCCGTGTCTCCCAGGTGCATTAAGAAAGGAGAAGGGGAAAAAAGAAAGAAAGAAATGAGAAGAATGCCCAGGGTTGCTCACCCATGCGGACACCACCCAAGTTCAATTTGGTGGCTCAGTCTCTCTGCCTCGGACCGCTCCCGACTTGCTCACACAGAGCCCTCCTGCTGGTGCTGGAGTCTGGAGGAGATCTGCATCTGCATTTTGGTGGCTGAGAGGAGGTCATCCGTTCAGGGAAATATGTTTTTATAGAAGATGCACACGGCGCCTTGTTGACGAGGAAGCATCTGAGCCCATCCCGCCCTGTGGTGTGATGGCCTCCCGTGCAGCATCGGACCGTCACTCAGAGGAACTACCAGTCAGCCGAGCAATCCCCATGAATTAAACGTCAGAATGAAATCCCGGAGAGGCAGGAACTTTCTCCTCCGTGAGAGCTGAACCCTTGACAAGTGAAGAAACTGGTCTCTGCTCCCAGCGCCCCGGCTCCCCGCCCCGTGTGACCCCGTCTCTGCCGAGTGCGGGGTGTCCCCGTTCAGTGTAAAACCTCCAGCTCCTTCCACACCGCAGTGCGACTTTGTCACAGGTTAGCAAAATAGCTGATTGTTTTAAAACACTGTCTTGGTATTTTCTACCTCTTAACAAGCACCGTATTTTAGATCTTGTATAAAAAGTTGGACCGTCTGCCTTAGAGACACGCGTAGAGGACTGATGTTCTTCCCCGGTGTTGTGCCTGGTGCAGCCTCCATGTCGTGCCCCGCCCACACTTCTTACTTATGCCCCCCTTCTGCCAGTTTTGCAGCCGACCTGAATAACGCGGATCATCACCACCGAAGGGGGAACTTTGTCTTTGTAAATGCGTCATTTCAGATGACAAGAATAGAATCTGTGCATAGTTCCATTGTGTCACCAAAGCAATTCCGACTTCGGCCCAGATTACATGAAAACCAAAGCCTAATTTTTAAGCCTTCTATTCTAATGTTCATAATAATTCTGTGGAGTATGAAATAAAATGATGTGGCAAAAAGGGTTTCTCCCGAAAACATTTTTTAGATATTTCTATAATAGCTTCGAGCGTGTAGAATGCTATGAATAAAAAGCAGAATAAATGGCAGAAAAAAGAACGGGTGAATTTTCAGTGTCGCGCCGAGTGAGCAGGTGGACCGTGTTACATGTTCTAAGTGGAGAGGCATCTGCGAGTGACTAGCATTTTCAGAACAATAAACGGCTCATCAAACACTGCACCCACCCATCCCGTGTCTTCAAGATGTCAGCGGGAGCGCAGTGCGAACGGCTTTCCCATTCTGAGCAGTGAAATGGCCAGTCACGTTCTTCGGTGTGTGCTTTGTTCTTTTCTTTTCGAGCGTGGATCCGAATTCCGCTCCCAGACGGAAGGCGTGGGCTGCAGTTTCAGTCCTCGGGGAAAACAGATCTAGCTTTCACAGTGTGAAGGTAGATGTGGACTTGCAGTCATATTGACTCTGAAAGTGGCCTGTTCCAGAAGCTACTCAAAAAGGGAAAAACAGAACATGCCGTCTGAACGGATGTGGCTTTGTGTTGCAGTATTTGGAAATTCTTTGTCTCGATGCTGTTATTTTAACTGATGTGATGCTTTATTTTGGAATCACAAGGCTAAATAGACCAAATATCATCCTTGTAGTCATCTTACTTGAGATGGGGAGGGGGAGGAATTACAATATGATGCAGAACTGCCTACAGATTTCCAAATCTCGCCAGTACCAGCATCTCTCAGGGGCTTTCCGAAGTTTGAAGAGCGTGGGGATGCCTCCCGACATTATCATCTTAAAACTGCCTTGAGGGGGAAATGGCTTCTTTCCTCCCCCTTTAGTCCCTATTCTCAAAAGCACTTTCCCACCTAATTCGTAGTTCTGTGGCATTTTATATGTTTAAGATGGAGAAAACAGAAACATGGCATTGTTTGGGCAGAACTGAGGTAAAAATCGAGTTTTCTGGACTTTGAATCTCCTGATGAAATACTGCCCAACACTGCACCGTTTGAGACCCTTGCTGTAGCTTGCATTTTACTCCTGGTTTTTCCATCCCAAGTTTACAGAGAATTACACGGATATTCTTGGAAATAGGACTTTGTGCAGCTCACCACACCGCCCTTCACTTGTCCTGTGGCCACCATTCACCCAGCCACCACTCCCCCAAGCTGCAGGAGATCCATCCAGACCCACTGGGGAGGAGCCCACAGGCTCCAGTGCGGCCAGGCAGCCCATCCTAGGTCAGTATTTCCCCGAGTCAACTGTACCGACCCCTTCCAGGAGCCAGGCTGGGTCTGGTACTGATTAAACAGTTCACTGTAGGACAGCTATCGCGTCATCAGTCCCAGAATGCCCTCTTGTGGGGCTCTCTGGGAGAGAAAAATATACAAAGCCATTTTTTTTCAAATGTTTTCTTCATCTAGGCTGCTCCTTTTCTCAGATCCTGCTTCTAATTACTTCCCGTAAGTCATTTGCTTGGGCTTTGAGCACTGTCCTTCAGCTGTATTTTCCCGATTTAGGATGAGTGGTCTTGTTCTGCTATTACCAGTGTCAACCGTGGAAGAAAAGTGGTGAACGATCAAGTTTTCGTTTGGCTGTCGCGCCTTGCCGTGGGGCCGCCGCACGTTCTGTGAATTGCAGCTGTCGTAGAATGTCCTCAGACCTTTGTTATGCAGGAGCAATAAGAAGTGGTCCTTATAATCTTAGGAGTAATGGTCCCAATGTATTGGCATAATTTATTTGAATGTCCTTAATTTTGATATGAACATCGGCATAAATCTATTTTTGCTACCAGATGATCGCTGTCTTGGTGCGCTCGGTTTTCCCCTGCGTTGTGTTCACGTTACTCAGTGCTAATCTTTATCGTTCTGCATTGAAAACATGTATCACGCGTGTCTGCAAATGGTGACAGTCTGCAGTGCAGACCACTTCCGGAGACTTTGGCCGGAGGGAACGCCATGAACAGAAGCTGCTCATTGATTGTGTTCCGGGTGATGCGTGATCTGCCTCTGTGACCCTCCGAGGAGTCTATTTTTTTAATGGATATCTGTAAGCCTTCCATCGAACCATTTGTAAGATTATGTTGTGTTTAAATCCCACCCTTCGACTCATCCCACTCGGACCTCCCGCCAGCACTCGGACTCCCTTGTTCATCCCCCTCCTGTGGCCAGTTGACTGAATAAATGCCGTGGGAAAGGCCACCTCTGTCTTTGTTTTTCCAGGTTGGGGTGCACACGTGGCTGCCGAAAGGGGACGGGCAAGGCTCCAGCCTCGGCTCTTGCAAAAGAAGCACACCAGGTTCCTGCAGGCGTGGGGGTTGGAAATAGGAACGTCCTGGGCGTAAAGACACTTGGAAACTTTTGGTCCCAACATTTCCAAGGTGCACTGCACATGTAGGTCCCCCTACCCACCCCTCCCGCCCCCCCCCCCCCGCCCCTAGCACTGGGAACTGAGGCAGCTGGAGCCCAAGCAGCCCCCAAGGAGCCCCTTCCCTTTGCCCCGGGGTGTTATGGGAATGATATTATTTTCTGTCTGTCCTGACATGAAAAAGGAAAACGATGACTGTTCATACCAATGTAATGGCCCTTACCAATGGCTGACTCATCTCCTCCCCTGCCTAAGCTTGTCTCTCGCAATGCCAGGAGCACAGCCGTCACTCAAGTTCCGTTGGATCCAGTGGGTCCGACTGTGGTGTTCACACAGCCCACAGGAGAGCGGTTACACACACAGCCCATGTCTGCATCCCTAAAGCACCTAGGAGGCAGCCAAAAGCCATTCGTGAAATTGGATTGGCTTAAAAGAAAAGGGGAAAAAACACAAGCTATAAAAGAAATTTTGAGGACAATTAGTGTATTTGCATATAAACATGATGAAATTATTGCTAATTTTCACATGTTTATTGTGATATTGCCTGTTGGTCGGAATTAAATCTGCCATCAAAGGAGGACCGTTTTCCAGCATTATTCAAAATAATGTGTTATGAACACTAAAGGAAACCTTAAAAGGCAACCTCAGCATATTTTAACATGTTGGCCATCATAGGAATAGGTATTAACGTATCGTAAGGTGTCACTTGAGGAGGCAATAAATTTGGAGGTACAAGTTCCAGGCCGTTAGTCATACCAATGAAATACCAGCATTAACATAGTTGATGTCCATCAGTGACCAGCAAATCAAAACAACACTGTCCTTGTGGACACAGTTAAGGTGTCTTATTATTGACGTATTAGTGGGGGTCCCTGCAGGAGATCCCAACACCTATTGGAGTTCAGGAGACTTAAGTGAAGGGACTACCAGCTGGCCGAGAGATGAGCAGGTTTAAGGCACATGCGCATCAGCTGGCGGTTGTTGCCGCCCAGCAGTGGCCGGGGCTCCGCGGAGGGAAGGGCCAGCACCGGGGGCTGGAGGACACGTGACCTCTGCTGAGCGTTGGACCAGAGTCCCTAAGAACACCCCCACGTTCGTCTCCTCGGCCTCCATTCTCCCTGGTGCCTGAACCCAAGCGAGTCCAGGGGTCCCCTACCCACCCCCACCCCAGTGCAGTTCTTGGCGCTCAGACCTCAGACAGGGGGAGGGCCCGGGAAAACAAGCGCTGGGACCTTGTACTCGCTGGATTCGTTCCTGTCTGCGCTTTGGGAGAAATTTCAGTAAGTAAACGGACGTAAGAGGCTTTTTTTTAGGTTTGTTGTGTTTTGAGTTGTTTTTTGGAAAGGATAAAATTTGTTAAGTTATTTTTACTTCCAGTTATTTTACCAAGGATGAGTTATGATAACTGCTTACAAAAAATTCTTTGGTTCTCCATGTGGTGCTTGTAACATTTTTAATGAACTAAGGGCAGCCTCTCTTCCTTATTAAATGCCACAAGTTAAACAGATAGGAGACTAGGAAAGATATATCAACTGCACATTTGGCTAGTCTCCTGGGGTAATTTTGTGTGTGTGCATGCGCGCACGCTCATAAATACACACAGTTCACCCAGGTGGTTCAGCTCAGACAGCCCCACGTAGCCTGTCGACCAGCATTTGCCCACTGCTGAGCTGGAACACCCCCTTCTAATTTCATGACTGTTCCAGAACTTAAACAATGACATGTTGGCAGCAATTATGCAGGGTTTTTGTTTTTGTTTTTTGTATAAAAATTTGTATTTGCGATTGCACTGTCTTTGAGATGTAAAGACGAGGGCCTTATCACCTCCCTCCCCTGTGACACCTCATGAGTACTTTAAAAGGGGCGTCAAGGCAGGGAACAGCCAGCAGCAGCTATGGTGGGTTCTTTGAAAAATATTCACTGAGTCAGGAATGGTCCAGACCCTGGGAAGCAGGTGGGTCAGCCAACAAGCACCGTGTGGTAAGAAGGCTCCCTCACATTCAGGTTATGGGGGAGAAGTGATGGGCTGCCCTGGCCGGTGGCTCGGTTGGTTGGAGCGTTGTCCCATGCACCAACAGTTCTCTGTGCTGCCACTCCAGGATCTCAAGATTAGGTGGCAATATTCTTTAGTCAGTCAACCAATATTCATGAACCCCAAACTGGTGTCCTCATGGAACTTACCTGCCCTAAGGGATTCTTTTCTACTTTCTCCTGACAATGGGAACTCTTTGGCTGTGTGGAAGAATTACATTGCATGCTGAGAAAATGCCGTCAGCTCTGAGTCATTGTGTTTCTGTGGAATCAAAGTTATTCAAGAGTGAGCAGTTGCTGCAAGCCTGTGGTATGGTCCTTTGCCTGCACACATTCATCCCACAAATAGTGTAGCGAGTACAGGAATGAGTGAGAAACCGTCAAGTTTCTGTTCTGGAGCTTAGCGCCTAGTGGGGCAGGGAGTGGGGGGCACAGACAAAGGATTCAGATACAAGTCTGGTGGAGCTGCTGTGGAGATAAAGGCTCAAGCACTCGGCAGAGAAGACTGGAGGATGCTGCTCTATGGTCTATAGAGTGATTCTCAACCTTCCTAATGCCGTGACCCTTTAATACAGTTCCTCATGTTGTGGTGACCCCCAACCATAAAATTATTTTTGTTGCTACTTCATAACTGTAATTTTGCTACTGTTATGAATCGTAATGTAAATATCTGTGTTTTCCGATGGTCTTAGGCGACCCTGCTAGCGGTTCTCAACCTGTGGGTCACGACCCACACCCTCAGGTTGAGAACCGCTGCTGTAGAGCCTAAGACCATCAGAAAACACAGATATTGACATTACGATTCATTAACAGTACCAAAATTATAGTTATGAAGTAGCAACGAAAATAATTTTATGGTTGGGGTGTCACCACAACATGAGGAACTGTATTAAAGGGTTGCGGCATTAGGAAGGTTGAGAAGCACTGGTCTATAGAGTGGTGAGGGAGGGTTTTGCCGTCTAAGACTTGAAGGGACTTGAAGAAAAGGAGAAGGAAGAGCGGGAAGAGCAAACAAGCCGGCAGCAAGGGTGCGTCTGGTGCAGCTTAGGAGGGCACGGGGGTGTGGCAGCGTGAGCGGGAGTAAATCCAGACTAGTCAGGAAGGGGCCTGGGGCCAGAGGATTTGGTTTTTACTCTGAGTGAGATTAAGTCACTAAGAGGATTGGAGTAGAGGAATGACAGGACTTGCTTTATGGTTTTAAAGGGCCATCTGGCTGCCTGGTGCAGACTGGGGGGCACAAGCAAAACCAGGCAGCCCAGGTTGAAGGTGATCAGACTCATCCAGAGAGAGAGAGTGGACCAGGGTAGTAGTGGAGGTAGCGGGAAGCAAAAAGAGACGAAATACTTTGAAGGTAGAATCAACAAGGTTGGTTGATGGGTTGGATTTGGGAGGTGGGAGGAGAGAAGTCAAGGATGACTCCAAGGTCTATGGCCTGAGCTACTAGGAGGCTGGAGCAGCCATGACTGAGAGAAGGAAGACTGTGAACAGGCCAGATTTCGGTGCTCAGGTGAAAAACCTAGCTGGTGATTTTTCCCAAGAGGTACTCTAAGTAGGCAGCTGGATATATGCTTGTAGTAAAGGGTAAGGCAGTAGGCTTGGGTTGCTCAAACCCTGCATATTCTGAAGGGACTGCCACCCAGATGGTGCTCCATGCCTCTGTGACCAACCCTGGACACCGAGGCGTCCCTGGTTGACAATACTCTACATGTTGTCTCATATAGTTGCAGAGAAATCCTCCTCTGTCTCCCTCATCCCTTCATCCCCACGGTCATGGGGCAGAGTCCTGCTCAGCCTGCCTATGAAGTTGCCCTTCCTTAGCCCCACAGCCCCTCACCAGTTCTTGCCCGGCTGACTGAGCCCTGTCTACAGTCCGAACTCCTTCCCGTCTATACTCTAAGCTCAGCAGAGTGCTGTTTCCAAGCCCTGGTTATGTCTTTAATCTCTTTAGAATCCTCCTCAGCTCCAAACGCCTCCGCCTGGCGTGCATGTACCACCGCCGTCGAAGCCCAGCCTTTGCAGTCAGAGACTTGGGTTGTCAGATTCCCCAGCTCTAAATTGGATTAACCCCCAAGGGTGTGGGGATACTGGCCGCTGCCCTGTGCCGAGCGCCCACTCTGTGCCAATCACTAGTCCAAGGCTCCCTTAACATCCCCACTCCCCCAGGAGGAAATTGAGACCTAGCTTGGGCCAGTGGCTCACAGTCACAGTCTCGTACTTTATAAGCCGGGATCAAATGCTCTGAGCTTTAAGCCAGCAGCTCTCAGAAGGTGGTCTGGGCATCCCTGGGGTCCCTCCACGCCCACTGAAGGGTAGGGCAAGGTCTAAAATATTCTCATAACAATATTAAGACACTATTTGCCCTTTTCGTTGTTTCACAAGTGTACAGCGAGTTTCCCAGGAGCTGCATGACATGTGAGAGAGGGCAGGTTAATGCGGAAGTGGGTGTGAGAGTCCAGATGTCTTCTTTTAAGCCGGACTTTAATGCCCTTTGCAAAAACAAAACCACGATATTCTTCCCTCTAACTTTTTTGTTTTGGAGACCATAGTTATGTTTTATTTAACTACGTTTTTATGACAACATATAATGAGTTTGTTATCAATATTTTAAATGCAGTAATCTTTTTCAATTTCTCAATTTGACTATTTCTAATACAGTGAATATACACAGATATAACTTACATAAAGTTCTCTGGGGTTGTCTATAATTTTTATGATCATAAAGTATTTTAAGAGTGTATTTGGTCTTAAAAAATAGTGTGAGCCCTATCTATATATAATAATTTAGCCCCTCCATGCATTCCAAAGAGATTTGTGCATCTAAGAGATACACATCTGTGTAAACACAGGAAAATACAAGACCAAAAGAGATCAGGACCATGAAGAAAAAGCAAGGAGATAGTACAAGGAACAAGGGAGAACGTGATTAAGGCACTGGAGCCTTCTGGTAAACCCCGTTGGCAGGAGTCAGTTGCCTGTAGCTGACAGAGGGCGTTATCCCAGCTCAGAAGGAGAGTGTTAGATCTGAGGAAGCATTTCTTCCAGGGCACGTTTGCATCTCTGTGTATGTAAGCGCCTGGCTCTGCAAAACCCAAGGGCCGTGCCATCAATATTCCGGAAGACACAGAAAGGGGGGCCAGAGAGGGAACCATGTGGACAAATCACAACATGACCATGACAGATAATTAGTCTCAAAGATTCCTTAAATGTGCCTAATGTACCCGAAGCCAAGAGTCTCCATAAAGTATGAAAATAAGAGCGGATTCCAAGTCAGTAAATGGAAGAACAACATGAGCTGCCATCTAATATGAACGTAATTAAAATGAATTAGTCATAAACTATATTAAAAGGAAGGCCACGGACATGTGGATTTATGGTTTGCACTAAAATGTGAAACAGTAATCATAGCACTTGATCTTAAGCTATCACATTCATTGTTTCCAGTGCGTTACAGGTACTGGCTATATAACTTGAGATGTCTAAATCATAAAACAGAATTATAGCCTCGATGATTTAAACAGTGACGTAAAACGAAACACGGAGTCTGTTTACACACAAGAGTTTATAAGTGCCTGAACAGAATTGAGTGCATGAGGAAAATAAGATGAAATAACCGTTTTATTGACATTGATGAGTTTCCGGGAGATTACAGACAGACTCTTCAGGGCTGGAGGTGGGGAAGGGAGGCCTGGTCTGTTGCTGAGTGCTGGCTTGCCTATCACCTGTGCCTGCTGCCTGCCACACCGGGAGGGCAGCCCAGGGCTCACGAGCATGGAGTCCCATAACAGTGCCATCCCGCAGCTTACCCAGCACCCACCCACGCCATCCCTGCAGGTCCTTGAATGTCACTGGATGTTTCATTGCTTGAAATAACCCAAGTCCCATTAAAAAAATTAAACTTAATTTAAAAAAGAGAGAAATAACCCAAGTGCCTGGCAATTAGGTTCTTTATCTCTTAAGTCGAGTCTCATCTCATGGGCTTCTTTATAAATAAAAACACCTCTTTTAAAAAAGATATATATTTTATTGATTTTTTACAGAGAGGAAGGGAGAGGGATAGAGAATTAGAAACATCCATGAGAGAGAAACATTGATCAGCTGCCTCCTGCACACCCCCTACTGGGCATGTGCCCACAACCAAGGTACATGCCCTTGACCGGAATCGAACCTGGGACCCTTCAGTCCACAGGCCGACGCTCCATCCACTGAGCCAAACCGGTTAGGATAAAAACACCTTTTTTCAGTTGTCGTGACCTGGATTACTGAAAAATTACTGAGCCATATGGATATCCATTTCTAAAATCCCAATACCTTTTGCAAATCCACAAAACAAGTTAGTCATGGAAACTACTAGCCTTGGATGAGAAAGATGTCCAGAAAATCAACAGCTCTTATTTATTAGGCACCAAATATATGCAGGCACTGTGCCAGCTGCTTACCCTGCAGTTGGTGGAGAGAAAAGATGTACGTGATGATTGCGTTGTGTAAAGTCCTCTCCAGGCTGCTCTCAGCCTCCAGTCTCCGTCCCCCCTCCTGCCCCAAGCTCGGCAGTGCTCCGCCAGCTAGGAGTGTACTCTCCCAGCCCCGTCCTCACCAGCTCTCTGTCCACTGGGTCCCGGCACAGGACCTCTCTCCGGTGCTCCTAGGCTTGGGGTCCACAGCCCTGCATTTCAGCTTCTGACCCAGAATCAAAGTGTGAAGTGATCTGAGAGATTGAGTTTTGGAACTAAGAAATGTCCAAACCTGTAGAGAATTTTTATGAGTATTTGAGCCAAACTAACGATTGCCTGGAAGCAAAATCTCAGTAGACTGAGAAAATGCTCTGGAGAATGGCCGCTTTTCAGCTTAGAATAAAAGGAGGACACGTCAGGAGGGTTTCATAAACTCCATTGGTGGTAGATTCAGGGGGTGGGAGGAAGCAGCAGGGGAATCTCTGGGATTGGATAAAAAGACAAAGTATAGAAACATATTTCTTTTACATTGGTGGGTACAGGATAGTTCATAATAAATATTTACAGCACATAGAGATGGTATCGGGAACAAATACCAATGAGGTGTTCTGTGGCCTTTTTTCTTTTTTAAATTTTTATTTATTTGCTGATGAGAGAGAGAGAGAGAGAGAGATTTGTTGTTCCACTTGTTTATGAGTTCATTGGTTGGTTCTTGTGTGTGCACTTACTGTAGATTGAACCTGCAACCCTGGCGTATCTGGACGACACTCTAACCAGTTGAGCTACCCAGCCAGGGCATGTGTCCTGTGGCCTTGTGCCTGGGTCAGCAGTTGTGGCCTGAGGGACTAAAAAGATCATTCTGACAGGTGTGTTGTCTTAGATGCAAAAAGACAATAGGCTCACTTACGGTAAAACTTGAGCTTTGTCAAGGAAGCTACAGGTACAGGCCCAGGACGCGCTACCCACCATGACCTGCTTTTCCTTAGGAATTTTTAGGTTCAGACCTTCTACGTGGTTACTTTCGGTCTCTGAGTTTGTAAGACCTGCCACGGGAACCTCCCCTGAGCGTGTCAGGGTTAGTCTGCGGCCCTTTTTCATCCACAGAGTTCAACGTTCGGTCTTCAGATGAAACACATGGGACCAGGGAGGTGGCGGGACCGTGCTGGCCACGAGGCCAGCTGGGGGAACCTTGGACCGTGGGTGGCCTGCTCTCCTGCTCCTTCCACTACCCACTTTAATCTCTTTTGCTCCTGGTGACACTTGATCATTTATTGATGGGGGAGAACCGACACATTGGAGAGTCTATATGATCTGTAGCAACAGCCAGATGGTCCTTAATAAAACATTAATAAAGCAAACGCAGATGGCGTTACTAAAATCTCATACAAACAGGCCTGAGGGCCAACAGCAGCATTTTCTTCTGGACCTGTTAATAACGGAGACTTTATCAGACAAGACGTAAAAGAGGAAATCAGCCTCTAAATTGTGATCTGAGAAAATGCTTTGGTTCTTGTAGGTATTTCGGATAAAGAAGGACTTTAAATGTAATTTGATCCCAATGACAAAGCTTTAGTCGCAACAGGAGGGACATCCGACAACTTCCTCCTTGACAATCCAGCCCCGAACCAGGCTGCCCCGTTTCCCCACTGTCCTAGGAAAGGAGATTTCTGGGTGGCATACACAAAGATATATTTTAATTTCAGCACAACAGAAATCATTAAGCTGGGCTTCAGGGGAAGTTGTAGGAGTCACTATTCCAGGGAACTTTTAAAAACAAAAGAAATAACCCGCTTTGAGTGAGTACATATTCATTGACCTGGAAGTGAAAAGTTGGACTTTCTGAATTGCATTTAAATGTTTGACTTCCTCACAAAATTTGCCTGTCAGGGAGGAGTCAAAGGTTAAGGCCTGGACCCAGATCTGAGTTTAAATCCTGGTCCCAGCAGTGCTAGAGGAGAAGGGTGCCTCTCAGATTTAGTGCTTTTCTTCTGTAAAACAGAGATAATCAGACTCTTAGGAGTTGTACAAAGATCCAACGAAATAATGTATGTGAAGGACCATGTTGGACACAAAGTAAGCATCAAAAATGGAGCCATACTCCGCACCTGGTGCCCACTGTTCTAAGCTGAGAGGAGCAGTTGTGAAATAACTAGTGGTCTCCTCTTTGTGATCCTTCCTTCCATCTCTACGCTTCCCGATCAAACCCTGCTATCCAGCACCGACCTGTGTCAACATTTATGCCTTCATTTGATTGTTGGTTGCAGTGTGACTTCCTGTGGGAATATTTACATTTCGAGCCTATTTCTAATTCTGGAAGATGAGGCTAATCATTGCTGAAGGGAAGGGTTTTGGGTGGAAGTCAGAGGACCAGGGACGCCAAGTTCTGAGGACAGAAGATGATGCCCCAACCAGGCAGAGATAGCATATCCCCTCCTCCACCTTCTTGTTTTGCTCAGGCCCTGAAGGGATTGAGGGTGCCCCCTGCCTGGGTGAGGGTGTCTTCTTCACTGGGCCCACAGATTCACATGCTAATCTAGTTCCAGAAAGATGTCTCCCCAGCTCCCTGGTCATCCCTCAGTCCAGTGAGGTTGATACATACAATTAACCAGCACGTGTTGATGTTTTCAATGAGAACATTAGCACAGGAAGAGGGCTAACTAACATTCAGAAAGCAAGCCTACTTGAATTGAGAGGTCCCTGTGCATCCATTTCCCACTGGCTGTCCAGATTCCTCAGAGAAACCCCGCCTTCTCACCGGCAGGCACAGTTCTTCTCATGGGAAAAATGACCCTCAAAGATTTCAAAGAAAAAAAGCCCTGGCCAGGTGGCTCCGTTGGTTGAAGTATCATCTAGTACACTAAAAGGCTGCGGGTTCGATCCCTGGTCAGGTCCTATAAAGGAGGCAATGGATCGATGTTCCTCTCCCACAGCAATGTCTCTCTCTTTCTCTCCCTTCCCCCCTCCCCCCTCTCCCTCCCCATCTCCCTTTTCCTGTTTTTCTCTCTCCTCTCTCTCTCTCCCTTCCTTTCTCTCTAAAAATCAGTAAAAACAAAACATATCCTTGGGTGAGCATTTACAAAAAAAATCCATCTCTACCAATATTTTGAAGCAAAGTGAACTCTCCCAGGTGCCCAGAGGTGGTGGGGACTTCACTTCCTGAGCTGTTTGCTCACGGGGTATAGGCTACAAATTTGTTCACTGGTGCGTTCCTTTATTTTATTTTTTTTAAAGTATTGCATATGTCTCCTTTCCCCCCGATTGACCGCCCCCCCCCCCCCCCCCCGCGCCACCATTCCCATCCCCCAGGACAAGCCCCCACCGCCCCAGTGTCTGTGTCCGTTGGTTATGCTAATATGCATGCATACAAGTACTTTGGTTCATCTCTAGCCCTCACCCCTCCCCTTGCCTTCCCTCTGAGGTTGGATGGTCTGTTCAGTGGTACCTTGTCTCTGGGTCTATTTTTGTTCAACAGTTTATGTTGATCATTATATCCCACATATGAGTGAGATCATGTGATATTTATCTTTTTCTGACTGGCTTGTTTTGCTTACCATATTGCTCTCCAATTCCATCGATGTTGTTGCAAATGGTAAAAGTCCCTTCTTTTTTATAGCAACGTAGTATTCCATTGTGTAGATGTACCACAGTCTTTTAATCCTCTCATCTACTGATGGGCACTTAGGCTGTTTCCAAATCTTAGCTATGGTGAATTGTGCTGCTATGAACATAGGGGTGCATATATCCTTTCTGATTGGTGTTTCTGGTTTCTTGGGATATATCCCTAGAAGTGGGATTATTGGGTCAAATGGGAATTCCATTTTTAACTTTTTGAGTAAACTCCATACTGTTCTCCACAGTGGCTGCACCAGTCTGCATTCCCACCAGCAGTACACAAGGGTTCCTTTTCTCCACATCCTCACCAGCACTTGTCATTTGTTGATTTGTTGATGATAGCCATTCTGACAGGTGTGAGATGGTACCTCATTGTCGTTTTGATTTGCATCTCTTGGATGATTAGTGACTTTGAGCATGTTTTCATATGTCTCTCAGCCTCTGTATGTCCTCTTTTGAAAAGTGTCTATTTAGGTCCGTTGCCCATTTTTCGATTGGATTGTTTATCTTCCTTTTGTTAAGTTGTATGAGTTCCCTGTAAATTTTGGAGATTAAACCCTTATCTGAGATAACATTGGCAAATATGTTCTCCCATGCAGTGGGCTTTCTTGTTGTTTGTTGATGGTTTCTTTTGCTGTGCAAAAGCTTTTTATTTTGATGTGGTCCCATTTGTTTATTTTCTCCTTAGTTACACTGGTGCTTTTCACAATCAGTCAAGATTGAGTCAGATGCCAAGATCATTTTTTCTTGCCAAATTGCTTTTTTCCATTGCAATTAGCCTTTTTAGGAACCTTACCAAACAACAAATGTGTACACAATTCCCACTCTCCCCAGACAATTAAAACTCAGCTAAGAAGTTTTATCTGTTAAAATTCTTACAGATGAAAACACTATCTTCACACTATCACCTGTTTTTCCATGTATTCTTAGCTATCCTCTAAACCAGGTATAGGATTAACCCTTTGCACTCGCTTGCTTTTTTCTCGATTCCTGCTACCGATGCTAAATCGACATCCGAGTGCAAAAGGTTAAGAGAGATTTAATTTTTTAATAGTATGTGTTCTCTAATCCAAAAATGAATTATTTAAGCTAAAAACAGGGTAGCTGTCAGAGTTTCCTTAATTGGGATTCTTATAAAACCCCTGAGCTTGGCCAACACCTTTTCGTCCTCTAAAAGCACTTTGAAGTTGACTCTGCCACTGCGATCAGAAACCCATTTTATCTTTTATTCCTGGGCTCAAAGTCTGCATTTTCCAGCTTCTCTTGCGGTTGGGGACCATGTGACTGGTTTCTGGGCCAAGGAAGTGTCTGGCCCATGAACATCTCCCACGAGGAAGCCTCCAGGTTCCTTTCTTCTCTACCTGCTGGAGACGTCCAGGCCCAGGCGCCCTGGCAGCCTGGAGAGGAAATGGCAGCACCTCCATCAGCCTGATTCCTAAGGCAGCAGAGACACTCCCCTCCACCCCCACCACCCCCACTCTGGATCTCCCTCCCAGTGCTCACTGCCGGCACCCTGGGCTCACATACTTTTCCTCCTCCACCATGTCCGATGCTCCAGCCAAGCCTTCCCGTGGCCCAGGTCCATGGAACGTCTCACCCTTTAACCTTCTTCTTTCTCTGTCTGCCTTCCCAGATAGACTCCCGAGTTCTGTGAGGCATGGACCGCGTCTCCCTCCCTCACCATTATATCGTCCGTATCTAATATGCCTGGCACATAGTAGGTTTAATGTTTGCTAGATGAACAACATGGTGGCTGAATGGCTTTGCCCTTCTCTGTGCTGGGTACAGCAAAATCAGATGCTGAACAGTCTTGATGAACAATGACAACAAGATGAGAAGAGATGTTGTTACTCTTGAATGTCTCCACCCACCTGGCATCTGGTCATAACTAGTGGTCTTCGTTGCAGATCTCCTCAATGCTGGCCATGAAATGCTTCTACATGGACAGTGGACACAAACATAGGAGTCTTGACTAATGTTGTTTACTCAATGAGAATTTCATAGAAACGAGTGTGGCAGGGTGAGACGTCCTGGAAACTCTTTGCTGTGTTTCCATCGAGAGGGGTCAATGTCCTCTCTCGGAACAGGGCCCTGCTTTAACACTAGAACGCTGCAGAAGTGACAACAGGGCTGAGTCATAGACATAGCTCCTGCCTTCTTTCTTGGAACACTCCCTTTTGGAGCCCTGAACCTCCACATAGGAAGTCTGACCTCCCTGGGACTACCGTGATAAAGAGGACACAGGTAGGGGGCCCGCTCCATTACCCCAGCTGAGTGTTGCCTCCCAGCCGTTTCTGCCAAGGAATTGGATGTGGTGGAAGCCATCTTGTCAGGTTGTTCAGCTGACAGGTGGTAGCCTGGATCTGACCCCAATCTGATCAAGCAAAGCCTGTGTGTGTGCTTTCTCCTCCAGGGAGGGGGTTCGTCTAGGAGTGCAGGCAGTGTCTCAGTGTGGTTTTAATTTGCACCTCTCAGGTGAATAGTGACTCCGAGCATCTTTTCATACATCTGTTGGCCCTCTGTATGTGCTCTTTGGAGAAATATCTATTAAGGCCCTCTGCCCATTTTTTAATTGGAATGTTTCTTTCAGATGGGTTCTAGACTCATCGGGGCAATCACTTCTTAAGTTATACAAATGTCCAACCACTATGCTGCACACCTGAAATTAATATAAGATTGAATATCAACTGTAAATCAATAATAATAAAAAAAAAAGAGTGCAGGTCTCTCCAAAAGTGGCTTCCAAAGAACTAGAAGGTGCTTGTGGCAGAAAGAGCTGGAGCATTAAGATGGTCATTCATGAAATATAATCCCTTAATCAAGTTTATCAATTTTTGCTGGCCTTTACAAGTTGGTTACTCAGTAAGGATCTAGGGATAGAGTAAGGAATACAGGAATCCCCATGGGTGTGTTTCCAAAGTTCTGTAACTTGAAACATCCTATCTAATAAAGAGGGAATATGCAAATTGACTGTCATGCCATAACAAAGATGGCTACGCCCACAGTGGAGGCAGGGATTCTGTAACACAAGATGGCTGTGCCCACAGCAGAGGTGGGGATCCTGTAACACAAGATAGATGCACCCACAGCGGAGGCCAAGTTCCCATAACGAACCTTAAAGAGCAATCAGCAGGGACCTGAGGCTGCGTGGCGCTGGGCTTGGGCAGGGGACCTGAGGCTGTGCCCCCTGCCTGGTGGGGCTTGACAGGGGACCTCAGGCCGCATCCCCTGCCCTAGCACCAGGCTGAGGGACCTCAGGCTATGCCCCCTGCCTGGCAGGGCTTTATGGGGGACCTCAGACTGCATCCTGTGCCCGGCAGAGCTTGACAGGGGACTTCAGGCCATGCCCCTGCCCCAGTGCCAGGCCAGGCCAGGTGACCTGAGGCTGCACCCCCCACCTGGCGGGGCTTGATGGGGGTGGGGCTGGCTGGATCTGGATCTAGCCCAATGGGGGTGGGGCTGGCCGGGTCTGGGTCTCGCTCAATTTTGAGGCACACGTGGTGGGCAGGGACTTAACTCTGGTTCCTGTGGCGCGCCCCAGACTCTGACAGGAGGAAGATTTTCATATATATTCTACTAATTTTCTTTCATCTCTGATACTTCTATTATAGAGAAAGGGCAAATAGCAATATTAAAATATTTCCTCTAATTAATTCCCTTTTAATGTGCATAAATTTCGTGCACTGGGTCACTAGTCTTACCTAATAAAAGAGAAACTTGCAAATTAACCATCACTCCGCTACACCCACAGCCAATCAGAGTGAGTATGCAAATTAACCCAACAAAGATGGAGGTTAATTTGCATATGCAGGCACAGAGTGGTGTGAAGCCCGCTATGAGGGGAAGGGGGATGGCGGAGGGAGCTACTGGAGTGGTGCTCCAGACAGAAGCGAGGACATGCCGGCTTCCAGGCCCCAGGTGGCTGGGGAGCGGGGACATGTCGGCTCCCGGGTGGCTGGGAGTGAAGCCAGGGGCCTATTCTTGCACGAATATCGTGCAATGGGCCTCTAGTCTATCCTACCTAATAAAATGGTAATATGTAAATTACCATCACTCCGCTACGCCCACGATTGGGCCAGCGGGAGGCGCAGGGGGCAGGACTCGGGGTGGCCAGGGTAGCCGATTGGGCCAGCGGGACGTTGAGCTCGCGTCGCTAGTGGCGGCGCGAGCTCAGCGTCTGCGCCATGGCTGTGCTGCGGCACAGAAGGGGCCTCTGGGGCAGCGAGCTCACGTCCTGCCACGGACCATCAAAAGCGGGGGAGCTGGGTGCCTGTCCGCTGGTGCACCAGGCCTTTCAGAAGCCTCCGCCGCCGAGCCGGAGGCTTCTGAAAGGCCTGGTGCACCAGCGGACAGGCACCCAGCTTCCCCACGATCGAAAGCGAAAGCGTGGGAGCTGGGTGCCTGTCTGCTCTGGCACCAGGCCTTTCGGAAGCCTCTGGCACAGCGGAGGCTTCCGAAAGGCCTGGTGCACCAGCAGACAGGCACCCAGCTCCCCCGCGATCGAAAGCGAAAGCGTGTAGGGGACCCTACACGTGCATGATTCAATAATGCACTGGGCCTCTAGTATATATATAAGCCTAATATGCAAATTGTCCCCTCGGGAGTTCAATTACTCACTGTGATGTGTGCTGACCACTAGGGGGCGGCGTGGAATGAAGGAAGGCCCCGGCTGGCAGTGGCAGCCAGGGAAGGGAGGCCCCGGCTGGCAGCTGGCAGCTGGGGAAAGGGAGGCCCCAGCTGGCAGCCAGAAGGCCCTGATCAGCCCTGATTGCCGACCAGGCCTAGGGACCCCACCCGTGCACGAATTTCATGCACCGGGCCTCTAGTAGTTTAAATGAATCTTTTTTAAAAGCAAAGGTTTATCATTCCTATGACCACCCAGGTTTATCTGCTGTAAAATTCTGTTTCCATACAGTCCCATTTTCTTAAAGGGATATATCTACAATTGAGTGAGATTATTGGGGTTTGATATTTTCTTTTTATTCACTATTTTTTTCTTGTTGGGCTAAAAATTTCCATCTTGTATTTGTCCATCTGTCTTCAAATGCTTTTAATTCATAATAATAAGCACAACTGTTAAAAATTAAAGTAGAGACTCAGGTAGGGCTTTGCCAGACTCCTCCTGATCTTCCCCCCTCACTCCCCGCATGGGACAGGGAGAGTAGTCCTGGGGAGGGGGAGGGAGGAGAGTGGATCTGCTTACACACAATTCATCCCTCCCTCTCAGCACACACAGATGTGTTCAAACGCTGCTCAGTGATGTAACTCTTATGGCGCTTCCTATTTTCTGTTCTGAAGAGACCGTACCGTCTGGTGGTTTAGAAGCTCAGATGGGTGTCAAATGATCTGTGTTTAATCTTGGCTTTGCCTCTTCCTGGCTAGGTGGGCTTCCCAGCTTATTCCTCAGTTTACTCGTTTGCAATTTAGCAACTGGCTGCTGTGAGGGTTAAATGAGCCAATCAACGCAGGTAATGTCCTCAGAGCTGTGCTTGGCAACAGTAAATTGAAAGTGCACTATAAAGATTAGCTGCTTCCTCAGACATTTAATTGAAAGGCAATGGACAGGACAAAAGGAGTGAAAGAATTTGAAGCCACTGAGTAACTGTTACACCAAAAAGCTCATGCACTCTCAGTTATAAGCCGTAACCCATGCAGATAGAGAACCGGGCTTTTGGGGTGGGGACCTCATAAACATTCTGTTTGTAAGATTAATGGCCTGTGTCAGGAGGCAATAACCTCTGATAACAAGCCAGAGTCATCACTATATGGTTTTATGAAGGTAGAGAACCAATAGCCTGGATGACATGTCTCTAGACAGGACCAGGAGAGTGCTTATCCCTCCCTCCCCCATACCTGACCCCTTTGGCGAGGCAGGGACCTCAAGAGGACCACCACGCTCAACTCTTGCTACTCACTCATTCATCAACAGCCGTTCATTGGGCGCCTACCTTGTGCCAGGCACTGCAAAGACGAGTGAGACCCTACAACGTAGTTGGAGAAACAAACAGAAGGATGCTTTAATGAATTTCACCATTATTTACTGGCTACCAGGCATCTAGTACTATGTTAGGTGCTGGGTGTTGTGAACAAAACAGACAAAAGACCCTGCCCTCATGGAGCTGGCATTCTAGGGAAGGGAAAGATAGAACACGATATGAAAAAAGTATGCCATGTGCTTATAGTCTCTGGGGGGGGGGGGGGGAGCGGTGCAAAGGAGAACAATGAACAGGAGAGCGCTAGGATGTTCCTGCGGGTTGGTGGACTGTCCGTACCTTTAATCTGAATACAGATGGTCTCCGGCTTACCATGGGTGGACTTAGCATTTTCTACTCCACGATGGTGTGACAGCAATGTGCAACCAGTAGATGGATTCATATCAAGGAACATGCTAGGATACTTCCTCCCGATGCTGGGCAGTGGCCGCCAGCCACAGCCCCCAGTGCGCCGCGGCTGCACCAGCCTAAACACTTAGTGCATTAGAATCTAATACATTAGATAATAACTAGATGATTCTGCCCAACCGCAGGCCAATGGAGGTGTTCTGAGCATGTTTAAGCTGGGCGAGGCTAAGCTATGATGTTTGGTAGTTTGGGTGTATTAAATGCATTTTCAACTTACGATGGGTTTATCTAGATGTACCCCCATCTTAAGCTGAGGAGCATGTGTAGTCAGGACGGCTTTGCTGAGATACATGCCAGGAGGTGGGGTAACTGTAATCCAGATCCAGAGCCTAGGGGCCCCGGAAAGCCCCGCCTCTTCCCTGGCCCAGCTGCAGGCGGCAGGGAAACCAGACTCCTGCGTGCAAGTCCTCAGGGCAGCACTGCGTTCCTCACGTTTCTCAGCCGGGCGGAGGGCCGCTGAGAGATGCCCAGGACACTGCCGGGAAGCAGGTGATGTTCGTCAGCCCGTCAGCCCGTCAGCCCATCAGCCCATCGGCCCATCGGCCCATCGGCAAGCAATTGGGGCACCAACCACGCTCAGCCTCACTCGGCCCTCGCTGAGCACCTGGTGTGTGAGAGATGTTGGATTCTGCCCTCGAGGAACTAGAGTCTAGTTACACGAATTGTTAATAAGCGTCGGGACCGAGGGTAGGCACAGTCACACCGCAATCCGGACGCTCCCCGGCGCGGGAAGCCACAGAGCCAGTCCGCGCGGCGGGCGGCGGGCGGGTGCGGCCACCTCCAGGCGCAGCGGGCGGCCGGTGAGGCCTCGGGGCGACCCCAGGGCGCCCAGGACCCGCTGGGCAGTCCCTGGAGAAAGGGAACCAGCTCTCTCCGGGCCTTAGGGCAGGTCTCGGGACGCAGCCGGCCAGCCCCGGCCCCACCTCGGCTGCAGCCCGGCTCCTGGCCCGCGGCGCGCGCGGGACTCCCTGCGCCCCGCACAGCGCCCCCTCCCGCCGCCGCCGCCGGGTGCGCCCGCCGCCCCCAGCTCCCGTGCGCCCCGGGCTCCAGGGGGCGGGGACGAGCAAAGGTCCCGCCAGACCGCCCGGGGCCCCGCGAGCCCCCGCCCCCGCCCCCGCCCCCGCCCCCGCCCCCGCCCCCGCCCCCGCCCCCGCCCCCGCCCCCGCCCCCGCCCCCGCCCCCGCCCCCGCCCCCGCCCCCGCCCCCGCCCCCGCCCCCGCCATCCCTGCCCTGGTCCGTGCGAGGCGCGTGGCTGCGGGCGCTGAGCTGCGGGCGCGGGAGGTAAGTGCGGGCGCCCCTTCCCTCTCCGGGACCCCCTCCTCTGTCCCTCCTAAGAGAATCGGGTCCATCGACTGCCGGCGGCTGGGCAGCTGCCCGCGTGGTGCCCCTCCTGTCCCCCCTTCCCTGTGCCCCTCCCCTAGCCCCCCAGCCCCTTCCCCATCCCCCTGCTCCCCTTCGCGCTCCCACTGCCTTCCCGGCTGGTCGCCAGGGCAGCTGGCCCCGTCTTCCCGCGCCACCACCCCTGCCCACCCTCCAGCCTTTGTTCCTGTTCCTCTGCGGGGTGTGCGTGCGGAGGTTTCCCCTCCCGGGGGCCGGCCGAGCCCCCGCAGACATGGTTTCAGTCTCTGCTCCGGAGCGAGCCCCACCCGCCTGGGTCTGGATGGGGGAGCCAGGTCTCCCCGTGTTCTCGGCCCGGGGGGGAGGGCGTCGCCACTGCCGCCGGGCCTCCGGGGCCCTCACGTGCGGGGCCGCTTCCCACCTGCACCTGCGAGCCGGCGGCGGGCGGCTGGGGGGGGGGGGGGCTGGTGCGGGGCGTTGGGGGGCGTCCTTCGTGGAGAGCCTCCTGGGCGCCCGGGAGGGGCGGGATGAGGAGGGAGGTCTGGCTGTCGCCGTCCCGGGAGGCAGATGGGCAGCGGAGTCCCCGTGGAGTGGAGCGGGGCCGTGCGGCCGGGAGGCAGCTGAGTGAGTCCCAGTAAATGAACCGGTTTCAGGACCTCCGCCAGCGTGCTCCTCCGATGAAGGCAGACAGCGGGGAGGTGAACGCCGGCAATGGGAGCCGAGAAATCGGCCCAGCTCCCAGCTGCCGCCCCTCGGCTCTGCTTCGGGAGGAAGCTGGCCGCTCCCAGCTGCGCTTTTCTTTTTGCTCTTTCTGGAACCCTAAGGGGCACCAGTCTTCATCAGCCTCTTCCCAAAGCCTTGGCTGCCTCACCTGACGCCTTTCCCAGCTCCCGCCTGTCGTGTGACCATCAGTGTGTGTGTGTGTGTGTGTGTGTGTGTGTGTGTGTGTGTGTGTGTTTAATTTCATCTAGTGATTTTTAGTTCAGAAAGGAAGGATGGGGTACTTGGTCTTGAATTTGTCTTATAAAAGTAAGCTCAGCTACTGGGGCCCGAGCACCAAAGGTGACATAAAAGAATGACACTGTCTCAGTAGATTCCAGTTCGCCTTGTTATTGAGGAAACAGAAGATAATTCAAAACGTGAAGCAGTGAACTGCGGGACAGTCCAGCGCTGTCTCGTCCCCTCGGGAGTGGGGAAACAGCGTGCTCCAGAGCCATGATTTTTGCTTCCACCATAACGGAAGTTTACCCTTTCGAGCACACTTCCTTACTTTACAAAAGGAGTCATTTGTAGCCCAAATTAAAAAACAAAATACCAAAAACAAATAAAATAAAAAAACCTGCCTGAGGAGTCACCTGAGGAGGGTGCTGAGGGCTCAGGTTGGGAGGCAGGTGGGCCTCGTTGGGAGCTGGGCTCAGCGTGAATCCTCGAATGCCGTGGTCGGCAAACTCATTGGTCAACAGAGCCAAATACCAACAGTACAACGATTGAAATTGCTTTTGAGAGCCAAATTTTTTAAACTTAAACTTCTTCTAACGCCACTTCAAAATAGACTCGCCCAGGCCCTGGTATTTTGTGGAAGAGCCACACTCAAGGGGCCAAAGAGCCGCATGTGGCTCACGAGCCGCAGTTTGTCGACCACGGCTCTAATGTGACATTTAGCTCCAAGTTGGGTTTGTTGCTTGTTGCACCGAGGGAGACCTCACACCAGGAGGAACGCTGGGGTGTGGGTCTCAGTAAGTGGGTGTTAGAAGTGAAAGGATTTGGGCTGTAGGCGATTTGGGGGAGAGCTAAGGAAACAGGACTTGGCTCTGATGGCCGCTGCCAGGAAGTGGGGAAATTGTACTGAGCATCTTCCTCAATCTTGTCTCACAGGAGGGAAGACTGACGCTGTGGTTGGCAAGAAACAGCCGTCACTCCGCCGGGCCTGGTGGCCGTAGTGGGGGTGTTTGGTCATTTCTCTGGTTTGGACAGTGTTCAGATTTTGTCTGTGTTCAGGCAAGATTATGAGAGGCCTTGGTCTTCGTCTTGATTTGTTGTGACCGGCGTGGCCTTGCCTGACGTTCTGGGACATTGTCCGAGTTCACCTGCGGGAGGGGTTGGGGGGGAGGGTTGGGGGGGTGGTGCCTGGCCCGCGCCTCGCACCACCGGGGCGAGGTCATAGGACCCGGCAGCTTCCGGATGTCAGGGCCGCTGCCTTTTTTTTCTTGTGACATTGGGCAGGTTACTTTGAACTTCAGTTTCCACACCTGTAACACGTGCACCATGCCTCCTCAGGGTTGTTGCGCAGATTAAATGAGGAAATGCGTGGAGAGGATTTAGCCCAATGCCTGGCACATAGCGGGCACTCAACACGCAGTTACCCCTACCCCCGCTTGGTGTAGTTTATTTGGACATTGAGGTTTCTTCCCTGGAACTAGGCAAGCGGAGGCCTGGTGACCAACCAGAGCTGCTCCGGAGGAGAGTCTTGAATCGAAAGGTTTTACTCCCGTCGCTCTATCAGGCTTAAGACCGGACAGTGGTGGTCACAGTATCTTCTCCTGCAATCATTCCTTTGGCAACGACCTTCAGGACTCTGCTCCCAGGAGCCAGTGGCCCCAGTTGGCCATCTGACTTGGTGTCGTCTTGCTTTCTTGGTCTCTTCCTTGGAGCCTCTTGTCCAGGAGTCTGGGTCGAGCTTGCATGCCCTGACCACACTCACCTTGGCTCTCCGAGTCCTGCGTGGAGCTGGGAAGCCACATGGCAGGAGATAGGGGCCACCTGCTGATAGAATTCTCAGGGTGAGAGCCCAGGGCAGTGGGGCAGCTGAGAGGGGCAGTGGGGTTTGGGCCATGATCATTTAGAGCTGGAGCTCTCCTGATGCCATTTTCACCTCCTTCCAGGTGGGAGCATTCTAGAAATTTGAATCTGAAGTCTGGCTTCTGCTTAGTTGAGATAGTTTCGTGCTTGTCTGTGTCAGGCAGTATGGATGGTATGGGATCGGTCCCAGGTGCGGGAAAATGCCTTACGGGATTGCGCGGGTCGGGAGAAGATTCCAGGAGCCAGCAGCCCTGGGGCACGGAGAGGCACCGGCTGAGGTCAGAAGGAGAGCATTCATTGCGTCAGACAGACAGCCTGAGGCGGTCTGTGTTCGGACCGGGTCTTGCTCACGGGTACAGCAACGGTCACACCTGGCACGGTCTCTCCTCCCCAGCCCTGGGCTGAGGGCCCCTCATCCGTGTTCTTTGCCCTTCCCCACTCTAGAACCCTGCACTCTGGTGCAGGAACCAATCCCAGAGCCTGAAAAGCAACCCCAGGTCCGTCGAGGAAGTGGGGATGGGCATCTCCCCACAGAAGGGTGTCTCCGGGACATCACGTGTTTGCTGCTCACCAGCCTCGCCTCACATTAGGCCCCCACCTCACCGCCTCCTGCAGGCGCGAGGCTGTCAGAATGGCTGCTCATTCCGCTAGAGTCCTTACCGCGCTCTTCGCCACAAAATGCAGCTTGGTGCCACCCACTTCGGGACAACCTCTGTGACCCTGTGCTTCTCTCCAGTTGGACTTAGATGCCTTTTTCTCGCTTCATTCCTTGTAGCAGTCTGTGCCAATATCTAGGTAACACTCTGCTCATTTCCCCATCTCACCGCCAAACCAGTAGCTCATTAAGGAGAGAAACTACTTTTTGTGTCTGTATCCTAAGTGCTTAAGCATGGTACCTGGGTATAGTAGGTGCTTAATAATTAATGAGTGATTCCATAACTGTTTCGATGAGGGACGAGTGGTCCATTGCATGTAAGATCCTTATGCTTAGTAGAGTGATAAGTATAGAGATGAGAACCTGAGCATATGTAGTTTTCCTTCTTTGCAGCTCACTGTTGAACAGAAAGGAACTTTTTGCATGTTTTAGAATTTCTTCCTTAAATGTTCATTCTTGTTAATACACAAGGACAGGGTTAGGTAGCTGCACAATAATCTAAGAAGAGTTTTTTTAGGGGAGACCTAGTGATAGGTAAAGAGAAATGTTTTCTGATTTCCCAGAGGAGGTTCATGTGGAAAAAACGGGGTTAAATTAGTTAACATCTAAGATTGTTCCCAGCTGTTACATTCTATGATTTTATTGTCTATGTGCCTGCCAGACACCAAGGTACAAAAACAAAACACAGTTCTTGTCCATTAGATATTTTAACCTTTGACCATGGATAGTTTTAAAAAACGTTATTTCAGTTTGTGCTTTTTTAAAAGAATGCTTACATAGGTGTGTATTTGTGTGTGTGTCCAGACATGTATAGTTATGTATTGTGAATTGTTAATAACTTTTGCTTATGTTTATACTATAGTATTTTAAAAACTTTATCTGTAACATTTTTTATAAAGTATTCTAGTCCTTTGTTATAAATACTACAATTTTTTTTCAGTTTTTCATTGTCTTCCTAAAGGCCTTTCTCGTTTTACAATTGTACAAATATTTCTGTATTTTTTTCTAGTATCTTTATGGTTTCATTTTTTTCCTTAAAAAACAACACCATATCTAATCCATTGGGAATTTGCTCTTGTGTATGGCATGAGGTCGGGATCTGACTTTATTTTTCCCAGATGATTACCAGTGGTTCTAGCACCATTTATTGAATGGTCTATAACTTATTCACTGAATACAGTCCTTTAATATCTTCCAATGTGTCTCTTCTTTCTTCTTAGAGCTGAAGAGTGAGGCCTTCATTTCTGGGTTAAAAAGTAATCGCTGGTTACTTTCCATTTATGAATAGGGGAGATCACAGAGAAAAAGCTCATCAGAAGTGGTCATAAGTAAGATACAAATCGGGGTGGTCAGTGTGTTGTTCCGCAGATATTTCCAGGTCTCTGCCTTCCAAATACTTGGTGTAGGATCTTATTTCCTGAGCATAATCATTGGCTGAAGCCATGTGACTAGCTCTAACAAATTGTGAGCAGACATGATGTATGTCCGTTTGGGGCCAGAGCATTTCATTGCTTGGGTGAGACTTTCCAGATGATGGCTGACCCTGCTTGGGTGATGGCTGCCCTTCAGTCTGCATCCCCAAATGACTGGTGCCATAGCTCACCCGTCCTCCGATATTGGCCATGCAGTGGGAGGAGTGGATAAACCTTTTTTTTTTTGGTCACAAGCCACTAAGATTTAGAGGTTATTTGTTTCTGAAGCATAGCTTCACTGATCCTGACTTATACACCTATTTCTTTCATTTTTTCACTTTGATTTCTTTGCCATCTTCTGAACTCAAGCTAGGGAATTTTCTAGAGAGAAGGTATTTTTTCATGTATACTGATAGATACGAGGGAGAAATCAGGTAATTTGAGGAAAAAAGAGTCACAAAATAATAACTTATTTAATTTGGGATAACCTTATTTTTCCAGGTAATCTGGAGTTCTCAAAATGTTTGCCAAAGCAACAAGGAATTTTCTTAGAGAAGTTGATGTTGGCGGTAACATGATCGCAGTATCAAACCTGAATGACTCTGATAAGTTACAGCTTCTAAGTCTGATGACCAAAAAAAGCAGATTCTGGTGCTGGCAGAGACCTAAATACCAGTCTTTATCCGTCGCCCTTGGAGATGTGCTTACAGGAGACCAGTGTCTGAGTCCAGGTATGTTTCTTTGTCTTCTTGTTTGCAATTAGCCCCAGAACAGAAGACGATGATTCTTCTAGACGCATATTGTCTTGAGTGACTATAAGGTGGTACCTTGTGATTTTTTCCTGTTCCTTGCCTATTGCCTTGAAAACATCTCTTTTCTTCAAATGACATCATTCTGCAGACCTGACATGAAAAGGGATAGCTTAATTTTTTAATTTTTTTGTTAATCCTCACCCAAGTATATTTCCCCCCCATTGATTTTTAGAGAGTGTGGAAGGGAGGGAGAGAGACAGAGAGAGAAAGAGAAAGACACATCAGATGTGAGAGGGACACATCGATTGGTTGCCTTCTGCGCATGTCCCGACTGGGGCCAGGGATGGAGCCTGCAACTGAGGTACGTGCCCTTGCCCAGAATCGAACCTGCGACCCTTGCGTCAGGGAAATGGAAAAAGCCAAATGTGACCTTCCTAAGAGACTCTCAGGGTATGTTAGGAATGATGATGACTGGAGGCTGTTTTGATGATGGTACTCGGTTGGATGAAAAAAACCTAAGCAATAGAAATCGGGAGAATGGCAGCTCAGGAATGAGGTCATCAGATATTTATCTTTAGTGTTCGATAAGAAGGGCAGGTCTCTAAGGCAGTCACCTGGGTATGACCAGGGGAGGCGCATGGCAGTTCCCAGGAGACCTGTCGGAAGCCCGGACACCAGGTGGGGGGTAGCATCTTCCTGAGTGCCTGCGCGCCGGGGAGGAAG
This sequence comes from Cnephaeus nilssonii, assembly GCF_951640355.1. Lineage (NCBI taxonomy): Eukaryota > Metazoa > Chordata > Mammalia > Chiroptera > Vespertilionidae > Cnephaeus > Cnephaeus nilssonii. Next base: position 12,436,100 of record NC_137083.1, read on the forward strand.
AATGGAGAGTCTGGAGCTCGTGTGTTCCAGGGTGGTGTTTGAGGGAGGGGGAGGGGCATGCCCGCTGACAGCAGAAGGACAGAGATAAGGAATCCCGTGACCAGGAACTGCCTGCCTGGGTAGAGGTCAGATATCATCAGATAAGGCTGCGAAGGGACTTATTTTCGGGGAGATGGCAGTGAAGGCCGGGAGAGTGCTCTCCAAGGCTGGTGGGTGGGACGGGCAGCTCCCACGGGTGAGGCAGGTGGGCAGCCTGCCGGCTACTGCGTAAGCAGGACTCTCGTGTGTGTCCTGGCTGGGTCGGCTCTTTTTTTCTGTTTCCATGTCATTGTCACTAGTCCTTCCGCCCTGGAAAAGCACCCATCCAAAATATTCTGTTTATCACCAGGAGAATGGTTAAGTGGATGTTTACTTGACAAACAGTCATTCACGTCCACAGATACTATATGTGTCCTTGTTTACACATGTGTGTATTGGAACTGAGAGATAAAAACCACAACAGTCCCCAGTAGAGCCCCTGGCCCTCCGTGCCCTCACCCCAGCTCTCAGCACCCAGGTGTGCTGGGGCCATGCTCTTGGGCCCACACACGGCGTGGCGGCCGCCTTTCCATTTGGGGTGCAGGCCTCGTGTTCCCCACAGATCTGCACAGGATTGGAAAGCGAGGTGACCTGAGGCACAGAGCGGGCCGTGTCGTCAGCAGATGCATGTCTCGTTGACTGCAGTGGTCGTGGAGTTGGACTTCGTGAAATACGAGGGCAAGTTTGCAAACCACGTGAGTGGGGCCATCGAGACGGCCCTGGGGAAGGTGAAGCTGAATGTGGGAGGCCGAGGCCTGGTGGAGAGTCAGTCCTCGTTCGGCAGCGTGAAGAAGCAGGAGGTGGACCTGCGGCAGCTCCTCGGACAGGCCGCGGACAGGTAAGGCGGACTTCGCCGGGCCCTTCGGGTTTTGACGCATCTCATGTTCAAAGTTGGGTCTTTGTTAAAAGGGTGACGGGTGGAAACTTGTCAGGTCAGTCAACGTTTGGAATGCTCGGTGCCTGTATTTTGTTGAGGTATGTTCCCTCTGTAGTCCCACTTTGCTGAAAGTTTGTCACAAGTGGATGCTGGGTTTTGTTAAAAGCTTTTTCTGCATCTGTTGATATGGTCATATGATTTGTATCCTGCATTGAGTTTATGTGGTGTGTTCTGTTACTTGCAGATATCGAACAAGCCTTGCATCCTGGGAAAATCCCACTTGATTATAGTGAATGATCCTTTTAATGTATTGCTGAATTCAGTTTGCTACTATTTTGTTGAGGATTTTTGCATCTATGTTCATCAGGGATATGGCCTATAATTTTTTTTGTAGTGTCTTTGTTTGGCTGAGGAAAACCTAGATAAAATTATGGCAGAGAGCCCAGCCTGCATGGCTCAGTGGTTGAGTGTCGACCTATGAACCAAGAGGTTGAGGTTCAATTCCCGGTCAGGGCTCATGCCCGGGTTGTGGGCTCGATCCCCAGTGTGGGGCGTGCGGGAAGCAGCCGATCAATGATGTTACTCTCTGAAATGAATATAAATATATATTTTAAAAATTATAGCAGAGAATGTAAAGGCAGAGGCATGAGTCCGGGTCCCCGGGGAGGGTGCCCGGGAGGTGGACAGTGGGCTGTGTCCCCCTGAGCAAGCCCAGGTGCGTAGCTAGTCTGCCCACCACAGGATGAGATCACCTCGGGATGGTCCTCAGAAACCCTGTTCATTGTAATTCTCCTCTTTTGAATGAAGAGTGACACGTTTATTGACACCATTTTGTGATGGCCCACATTCGTGTTTTGTTCTTAGGATCATGGATCATCCTGTAATAAGTTCTGTACTTCTCCTGCCTTGTGTGTCATGGTCAGCTGCCACAGGTCACGGCCCTAAGAATAAGTGCCACACCCACCCCATCTCTGCCACGGATTCATTGCTTCTAATCAGCTGGGGTCTGGGAATTTTATTCCTGGGAAATCATTCCTTCTACCCCTGCCCCAGTTCGAGGCATGCCGGGGGCGGGGACAGGTGACAGCAGGAAGGTGGTAAAGCATAAATTTAAAGTCTAGAAATGGAAGAAATGTCTCACCACAGAGCCACCTCTTCCTGTCTGTTGCTAAGAGGTAAAAGTGAGGCACACCGTGGGTTGGATATATGTAAGGCTAATGTTCTTGCTACTTTGCTGGACCCATAAATTCTTACCTACATCACCTGCCCGTCTTTGGACGCCCACAGTATCACTGGATTGATAAGACGCTATTGGATACACGTGTGGCCTTGGGCGTGGTAGTTAGTAATGGCTTAAGTACTGTATGTTCTTGAGGGCTTATTTGCATCAGCTGTTTTTATTTCAGGTCATTTAGATAAGTTGTCATCTGTAAACAGGCTATTTAGCCCTCAGAATCCAGAGTGCTCTGTTTATTGTCCACGAGATGTGTGTACATCTCGAAAACAAACTTCAGCTAGCTCACAAGAAGCAAGTGTGTGTGGATAACGCTTACCTAGCATTGCCGGGCGTGAAGGCATATGCCACGGGAACGAACCTTCCAGATGCACGGAGGGGACCCCTTTGATTGAGCGCTCTCCGTGTATCTTAAAACAGTCGTGATGGGAACCCCACTAAGATAGATCACGTCAATCTCTTTTTTGAATGAAGAATAACACATTTATAGAGACCATTCTGTGATGACTCACGTTCGTGTTTTGTTCTTAGGATCATGGATCATCCTGTACTTTTTCTGCCTTGTTTTGCATTGTCAGCTGCCACAGGTCCCGGCCTTGAGAATAAGTGCCACACCCACCCCATCTCTGTCACGGATTTACTGCTTCTAATCAGCTGGGGTCTGGGGAGTTTTATTCCTGGGAAATCATTCCTTCTACCCCTGCCCCAGCTCTCCGCTGTAGGTGCAGTAGTTGGCCAGCTGACCTTTGAGGGTTTTCTCCTGGCTCATCGTCAGATGTGAGGGTCACGCCAGCGCCTTCCCTTGTATTCAGGCCTTGGTTCCAGCTGGTTCCCGAGACGGTGCCCCTCTGTGCTTTGCTGTGGTGGGGTTGAGGTGGGTGTTAGCATACAGGCCGATGCCACTCTCGTTCTTTGTCATATTGCAAAGCAAATTCTGGCAAAACCAACCACACTTCTCTGTGAATATCCGATAACTAGAAGTTTGGTTCTCTATGAAGTGACATCATGCAAGCCATGGTGTGCAGTGATAAACCTTCATAATTATTTCAAGTATTTTTTATAAAATGTATTTTCATTGATCTCAGAGAGGAAGGGAGAGGGAGATGGAAACATCAATGATGAGAGAAAACCACTGATCGGCCACCTGGAGTCCTCAACCCGGGCATGTGCCCCCGGCCAGAATTGAACCCGGGACCCTTCAGTCCGAAGGCCGACGTTCCATCCACTGAGCCAAACCAGCTAGGGCTATTTAAAGTATTTAAACATTACACTCAAAGTCTTATAGCTAACTAAGTTTTAATACACACACACAAAAAATATTAAGTGCTACAGTTTGTTATGGCCCACAGGTGGCCTCTGTCGTGTTATTACAGGAGCTCTTGTGAATCTTGTTTCACCTGCGGAGGTTTTTGAGGGGAGGGATTTGAGGGCCTGTGTCTTTCGTGAGGAAAACATTCAGTGAAATAGGAACTGGACTTTTCTGCTTGGTAAACTGCCCTGTGGCCAGCAGAGGGTTTGAAAATCATCCCATTTGTCTTCGTGTTCAACTCAGTGCTGTATCATTATCTATATATATAAAAGGCTAAGCGACTGGCCAACCGGCCGACCAGCCAGTAGGTATGATGTGCACTGACCACCAGGGGGCAGACGCTCAATGCAGAGCTGCCAAGTGACAGCAACTTTGCAGAGTGCCCTTTGCACTCCGGGACCCCTCGGGGGGATGTCGGACTGCCGATTTCGGGCAATCCCCGCAGGCCAGGCCAAGGGACCCACCTGTTAGAGGGACCCCGCTCACTCCACAGACACCCTTTGAGCCCTGGTGCCACCCCAGGTGCAGCTGGCTGGGGAGGGACCACGGGAGGTTGGCTCCAGGGTGTGTCTGGCCCGTCTCACCCAGTCCCAACCCACTGGCCACCTTCTAATTGATTTCCTTTCAATGAGCACGAATCTGTGCACCAGGCCTCTAGTTTTTAATAAATAGAGTTTGTGTCTAACAATTTAAAGACCTCTGGCCACATGTAGTTGGAGAACAAGAGTTTCCTGAATCTGGTTCTTTTGTTTGCTCTCTCTCTCTCTCTCTTTCTCCTTCAGGGGCAGCCTTCACCTAAAACCAGGTGAGGGCATCCTGGGTCTGGGGTGGGAGCAGCTGGAACCTCTTCATGCTGTTCTCTTGGGGTGGGTGAGGGAATGTGGGGGTAGTTTTGGCTGATCACAGAGGGTTAAACTTCAGGCTCATTTTTTAAAATGGAAACTATTGGTTGTGGAATCACGGAAGCGCAAGGCATGATATAACAAGCACTGATAGACCGCCTGCCCCTACTCCCAGCTTCGAAAAGATCTTTTTCTTTAAACCAAGACCTAGGGGCCATCTTTTCCTGCCTTCACTGCCCAGGATTTTGTTAATAAAATGGCTTTCGTGTTCCCAGGGGTTGGCGGGAGAATTAAATGAGAGAATATAAGCAGAGGGGCACCCGGCACGTGGCACTAGTGTGAACTCGCCATAATGGTGCTCCTGTGACTGGTCCCAAATGCAGCCTGGTTCCCGCAGCTGGGGACGGCCGGGCTGTGGGAGGAGAGGGCCACTTAGCATCGGCATCGGGGCAGGGAGGCTCGGAGCTTCGGAAGAGAAATGAAACGAAGTCTGGAAGTGCTGACAGGCAGCATTTCCCAGGCCCACCTCTCGGAGCCTGCAGCCGAGTGGTCCCCGTCCTGACCCCCACCCTGCAGAAGGGACTCAGCTCTCAGTGGCCGCCACAGAGCCTCTGGCGCCCCCTGTAGCAGCACCCTGGCTTCTCCAACAGCAGGCTGGACCCGGACGGTAGCCGGGCCATGGAAAAGTCAGGAAAGTTCTCGTTTTGTGGTTTTTTATTTTTATATATATTTTTATTTTTTATTTTTTATTTTAGAGAGAGAGGAAGAGAGAGGGAGAAAGAGAAACATTGACGTGAGAGCAAAACATTGATCCGCTGCTTCCTTCGTGCCCCCTAGTGGGGGTCCAGCCGGCAGCCTGGGCAGGTGCCCCGATGGGGCACCGAACCAGCAACCTGTTAGCGCCCAGAAGGACGCCAGCCAGCGGAGCCCCACCGGCCAGGGCTCTGCGTGCTTTGCTGGTTGCAGGAGGTGCTTGCTCAGTTCTTGAACGAAGATGTGGGAAGCCAGCCCCGTGGACAGAGTCAGCAAATGCTGGCGGCCTCGTCTTGGTCATGTTCCTTGTGGGGAGAGCAGCTCTGCAGCTCTCAAGGTCCCCCCAAATTCACTCTTTCGGAAAGGCGTCTTTCCTGAGACCTCCCGGGCCGTCCGCGTCTCCGTGTGGTCTGAAAGGCAGCCCGTTTGTCACTTCCCCCTCAATTATCCTGTCTCCTGGTTTGGGTCTTGGCTCTAGGACGGGGGGCAGCGGGAAGCCTGTTTGGCTTTGGGGGTTTCTGTGCACAGAGCAGCCAGACAGCTGACCACCCTCTGAGGGAGGCGGCGTCCTGGGGATGCTCCGACATTGACCCTGGGAGTGGCTCCTGTCCCGTCCTGGGAGCTCTCCTTGAAAGGCTACTGCAGAGCTGCTTGGAACGAGGTGGGATTTAGGTCCTAAGGGGAGACACTCTAGTGCTAGTTTCTTCAGAGATTGACAGGCGTTCTCATATTTCATCACATCCAAGATGTCACGTGTTGTAAGATGCTCCACTGTTTTATGTGCCACTAAGAACCCTGCCCATCAAACCGCCTCACTGTCAATGTTAAGACACCCTGATTCCAGAGATGTTAAGGCGTGTTAGAACTGATGAGACGCGGTGTACAGAATTGGGTTGGCTGGGATGAGGTGGGTGTGCAGTTCATTCCACCTGGGCTTTCGCAGTGACGGGCAGAGGGAGCATACTCATCACCGAGCATCTCGTCACCAAACATCTCATCTCCCTACTCATCACCGAACATCTCATCCCTCTACTCATCACCGAACATCTCATCCCTCTACTCATCACCGAACATCTCATCCCTCTACTCATCACCGAACATCTCATCCCTCTACTCATCACCGAACATCTCATCCCTCTACTCATCACCGAACATCTCATCCCTCTACTCATCACCGAACATCTCATCCCTCTACTCATCACCGAACATCTCATCTCCCTACTCATCACCGAACATCTCATCTCCCTACTCATCACCGAACATCTCATCTCCCTACTCATCACCGAACATCTCATCTCCCTACTCATCACCGAACATCTCATCTCCCTACTCATCACCGAACACCTCATCTCCCTACTCATCACCGAACACCTCATCTCCCTACTCATCACCGAACATCTCATCCCTCTACTCATCCCCGAACATCTCATCCCTCTACTCATCCCCGAACATCTCATCTCCCTACTCATCCCCGAACATCTCATCTCCCTACTCATCCCCGAACATCTCATCTCCCTACTCATCCCCGAACATCTCATCTCCCTACTCATCACCGAACATCTCATCGTCTCTCTAACCCGCTGCTCTGCCCGCCGCCCTCTGAGGTGCTGCCTGTGAGGCATTAGTGCCATTGGTCGTCTCAGCCGGAACCCGAGTGTTGGATGCCACTCCTGCCTCCTCACCCTCTCTCCTACACTTGGTCCCCACGGGCGGCGTCTACCTGTTAAATACCGGTCTTCCTGTTCCCGTGGCCCAGCTTCACAAGCGTTTCCCGGCTGCAGGCTCCACCAGCTCTTGCCCAGACGTCCATGGGTCTCCTGGCTCATCCTTTTGCCCTGGTCCCACCCTTTCCAGTGAATTCTCCATTAGGCAGCCAATCAGATTGCATCATCTCTCACACCTGCTGCCTCTAGGGCCTGCTGCCTCTCGCCACCTGGGGGCAGGTAGTTCCTCCAGGGGAGGGTGAACGTCCATACCTGCTCAGCCACTTTCCCTCTGGCTTCCTCGGTGTGTGGGTGGGAGTGGGCTGGGTATGACACAGACCATAATGTGAGCAAAGGTGGGCAGCCACCGTGGGGTGGTCTGGTAATCGGTGTGGCAGGTTTCTGGAGATTTCCTGCCAGATGCTCTGGCTGAGCATCTCTGGATGTGGGAAGTTTCCTCTGTGGTGGAAATGGAGACTCTGTGGGCCCCCCCCCCCCCCCGCCCCCGCTGCTCCGGTTCTGAGAGGATCCACTGACAGTCTCTGGGGAGCGCTCCCAGGAGGACTGGGCAGAAAGATTTCTTGTTCATTAATAAGCACATATTAAGTGCCTTCTGTATGCAGGGCCCACGGGAGTCCCGGAGGGAGAGGGAAGAGAGGACGGGGCTTCGGGGACAGACACGCCCGCTGCCTTCTCCTGGCCCTTGTTAGCATGTGCCTTTGGGTCATGAGCTCTCTGCTGCGTGTCCCTCTGTGAAATAAGGGTGACAGTAACTTTATGACCCAGTTAGGGTGTCCTTAGTTGCAAAGAACACCTGTAATTGCCTCACACATGAAAACATCTGAGGGTGGGTGAGTCACCCTGACCCTGAGTTAATATTAGGTGGCTGGTTAGTTCGGTAGCTCAGTGGAGCCCCCCTGTGGCAGCTTCCACACATTGCTGGTCTCAGCAGCCTAGTTCTCTTGATCCCCAAATGGCCACATTGAAGATGACAAGGCAGAAAAGGGGTCTCTCCCGTGTGCCTCTTCGTAAGGTTTCCTCATGGGTCCCCCCATCAGACTTCTCCTCAGGTCTCAGGTCAGATCGCCATGGATGCCCCATCCAACCCCACCCACTAGGCAGGATTTGGGGAAGAATCCACTCCGGATCAGGACAATCCACTTTCCCTGCAGTTAGCGACCTCTGTCTGCCTTAGGTCTCGCCTTCTAAGGTGAGTAGCTTGTCCAGCGTTCAGTTCCAAAAGGTGGCAGCAGCGCCCCAGGAAACAGGACCCAGCCACCTGGAGAGTGCCCGGCAGTGCCCACCGCCGGCCCGGCAGCCCAGGAGCATTTCCCAGGAGCGATAGCCATGATGCCCTCTGCCCCCCGGTCACCTGAGTCTTAGCCTCAGAGGTGGGCTCTGGCCCTGGCCACGCTGTTCCCTGCCCCATGGTGGGTGTGTGGCCAGCCCGGCGAGCCGCTCAGGACTGTCCTGCCATCGGGTGCAGGAGGAAGTCACGCTCCTGCAATGACTGTCCCCTCTTCCTTCGGTGTTTGGGCGGTTCTGGAAGGAGGTGGGCCTTTAAGCAATGGAGCCTTGGGTGGTCTAGGCTGAGTTTGTTTGTTTGTTTGTTTTCCCCAAACACTTCATGTTTAGCTAAGACAACAGCAAGCATTTCAGTGGATCTACTTAAGGCACAAGGTGGTGCGGTGATTTCCAACAAGCCAGGGTTGCTCTAGACCTCTTCAGGGGCCTTAGCTGTCCCTGCCGTTATCCTGGGCTGTAGGCCGGGAGGTGTGTGCACAGGTTTGGGGTGTAGGCCAGGAGGTGTGTGCACAGGTCTGGGGTGTAGGCCGGGAGGTGTGTGCATAGGTCTGGGCTGTAGGCCGGGAGGTGTGTGAACAGGTCTGGGCTGTAGGCCGGGAGGTGTGTGCACAGGTCTGGGCTGTAGGCCGGGAGGTGTGTGGACAGGTCTGGGCTGTAGGCCGGGAGGTGTGTGCACAGGTCTGGGATGTAGGCCGGGAGGTGTGTGCACAGGTCTGGGCTGTAGGCCGGGAGGTGTGTGCACAGGTCTGGGCTATGTGCTGGGAGGTGTGTGCACAGGTCTGGGCTATGTGCTGGGAGGTGTGTGCACAGGTCTGGGCTGTAGGCCGGGAGGTGTGTGCACAGGTCTGGGGTGTGGGCCGGAAGGTGTGTGCACAGGTCTGGGGTGTAGGTTGGGAAGTGTGTGCACAGGTCTGGGCTGTAGGCCGGGAGGTGTGTGCATAGGTCTGGGCTGTAGGCCGGGAGGTGTGTGCACAGGTCTGGGCTGTAGGCCGGGAGGTGTGTGCACAGGTCTGGGCTATGTGCTGGGAGGTGTGTGCACAGGTCTGGGCTGTAGGCCGGGAGGTGTGTGCACAGGTCTGGGGTGTGGGCCGGAAGGTGTGTGCACAGGTCTGGGGTGTAGGTTGGGAGGTGTGTGCACAGGTCTGGGCTGTAGGCCGGGAGGTGTGTGCATAGGTCTGGGGTGTAGGTTGGGAGGTGTGTGGATAGGTCTGGGCTGTAGGCCGGGAGGTGTGTGCACAGGTCTGGGCTGTAGGCCGGGAGGTGTGTGCACAGGGGAGGAGCCATGGCCTGAACTGGAATGAGGGAGTGTTTTCAGGAACCTGCTAGAGATGGAACCATGTAGAATGGATGGAGGAGGGCGTGGCAAGAGCAGTCAGATGGAGTTCTGCCAGGGAGTCTGCAGAGTAAGCTGGGTACCTCCAGCAGGTGGGTCTCTTGGCCTGGCCTGCGGGGATCGGGCCGAAACCGGCTCTCTGACATCCCCCGAGGGGTCCTGGAGTGCGAGAGGGCACTCTGCAAAGTTGCTGTTGTACAGGGTGTGGAACGCAAACGCAAGTGTGCAGTAAATCAGAATCGGGTGACAGTGCCCCAGCAACAACATAACACACGGCCAAAGGTGGAATTGCACAGCCCCGTGAGGAATCGGGCTCCCTCCTCTCTGGTTTCGGGGTGTATCACCCGAGAACTGCCACTGCCAAGTCACTGCAGCTCCTGCATTTAGCATCTGCCCTCTGGTGGTCAGTGTGCATCATACCTATCGGTTGGACAGACACTTAGCATATTAGCCTTTTATACAGAGAGATAATATCCCATTCTGTGCATGCGCCACAGCTGTCCGTCCATTCCTCTGTTGATGGACACCTGCTGTTTCCTCTCCAGGCAGCTTGTTACTCGGGGACAGGACCTTCCCTCTGCTCACCGCAGTTCTGGGGGCACTTTCAGAACCCTGAGAGCTGCCTGCCTGAAGTGGGGGGGGGGGGGGGGGCGGGTGAGCTTGTGGCTGCTGAGCTTTACTAACCTTGGAATGTTTACTCGGCCAGGATGAGCACTATAATTGTTCTCATGCCAGAACCACGTCTAATTTGTTCTCTTCCTGTCCACTTCATAGACTCAGAGCGAATGAAATCTCCAGAGAGGTTATTTCGTTGTTTGCTCCTAAGCGTGAAATCATCTCCTGTAGATGGAAATTTAGCTTATTCTTGAAATTCTCCAGAGTCACTGTGTGGGAGGCCCGAATCTGCTGGGTGACCTTGAGCAGGCCATGCCTCATGGGCCTGTTTCCCCATCTGTAAAATTGTGTAAACCCCCTTGTAAGAGATTAGACATCCTCCCGGGACTGACAGGCACGAGGACACTTCTTTTTCAGGAGGATCAATCTGAAAAACCCTCTGCTGCAGCAGGTGCTGGAGAGGCGGAACGAGGTCCTGTGCGTGCTGACGCAGAAGATAGTGACCACGCAGCAATGCGTGATATCTGAGCACGTGCAGATTGAGGAGAAGTGCGGCGGCATGGTGGGGATCCAAACCAAGACGGTGCAGGTGCGCACGTGGGGGGCGGCATGGCGGGGTCCAAACCCAGACGGTGCAGGTGCGCACGTGGGGGGCGGCATGGCGGGGTCCAAACCCAGACGGTGCAGGTGCGCATGTGGGGGGCGGCTTGGCGGGGTCCAAACTGAGACCATGCAGGTGCACATGTGCCAGGGCGTTGGCACAGGCAAGGCCACAGCAGCCGCACTGGTGCCACCGTGAGGACGTTGGTCAGGGTCCTCGGTGGTGGTGTCTTCATTCTTCAGGGCTCTTTGTGTAGCAAGTTAACAGAAACCGAACTGCAGTTGGCTTAAATGAGACAGAATTCATTGGCTCCTGACACTGAAGCCTTCGGGAGTGACTGGCTTCAGTCACTGCTGGGTCCCGGACTCCCGGAGGACGTGTGAGCTGCCTCCCTGGGGGTGGGTTGGGCTCTCTCCTCGGGTCTCTCCCCACCTGCTGGGACTGAGAGGAGAGCTCGGGCTGGATCGCAGGGCACCATCCTGGGTCGCCCATTCCTGAAGTGGACCCAAGGCCAGGGCAGTGGGGCGCTCAGGGTGGGCCATGCCAGCTGGGGTCAGGCACAGTCCCTAGGAAGATGGGTCAAACGAGCACCAGCCAGGCCAGATCACCCCCCGAGCCCCTGGGGGTCAGGGGTCTCAGAATGGCTTTGGCATTGGCTGCCCCGAACCCTTTGCGGATTGACTTAGGGAAGGCAAAGGTCTGTACACCTGCCTCTGTCTAAGCCAGTGATGGCGAACCTATGACACGCGTGTCAGCACTGACACGCGTAGCCATTTCTGATGACACACGGCTGTATGCCGAGGATGAAACATTTGCTGCTCCTGAGGATGAAACATTTGCGACTAGAGTCTTGGAGTTAGTTTTTTCCTCAAAGTGACACACTACCTGAGTTATGCTCAGTTTTTTGGGGAATTTTGACACACCAAGCTCAAAAGGTTGCCCATCGCTGGTCTAAGCAGTGCTTCGGGGTCACATTGTGGTGCCTCACCAAGCTGGCCCCCAGCCAGGGCTGAAGCTGGTGGGGTAGGGGCTCTGCACCCCATGCCGCTTCCCCTCCAGCCTCCCCCGTCTAACAGCCCAGCTGCACCCACAGGGCGGGAGTGACACGAGGGGCTCTCGGCTGGGCTCCCCCTCAGGCTTTCCTATGGGGCAGGGTTTTCATTAGGACTTCAGGGCAGTTTGTGTAACCCTGTGAGGGAACTGGGAAGTTAGCTTATTTGTCTTCTTACCTTGATTCATCACCAGAGACCCAAGTTCACTGTATCCCCATCCCTGGAAGCTCACTTTTGTGCCACCAGGTTGGCCACTTACGGGGGACTGTGTGTAGGTCATGAGGCCGCTGGCTCCCCCTTCCCCGTCTCGAGGGCATGTGCACGAGGCCCTGGGGGAGCCAAGGCGGGGGGGCTGGGCTCACAGGTCGGAGTGTGCTCTCGCCCACAGGTGTCAGCTACGGAGGATGGGTCTGTCATCAAGGACTCCAACGTGGTGCTGGAGATCCCGGCTCTCACCACCATCGCCTACGGCGTCACCGAGCTGTACGTGAAACCGGACGGCCAGTTCGGTGAGTGCGGCCTCCTGCTGGGCTCCTGGCCGACTGGGCCAAGGCCGAGTGAGGGGCAGGCTGTCTCCCCGGGGCGCACACGCGGGTGGACCCCCGACCGCCTGGGGGATGGACACCAGATCCTGAGAGTTCGGGGCTGGCCCATGACAAGGGACAGTGGGCTGCGCTGGGAGCGTGTGGGGTGCGGTTTCACCAGCGCGACGCAGGGTAAGAACGCGTCCTCTGCCATCAGACCGGGGACCGGCCCTGGGGCCACGCTGCCCTGAGGGCCTCGGCCAGCCTGGAGCCTTGCCCACTTGGGAGGGGGCTCCGGCCCGGGGAGGCACAGCAAGTGCTGGCTCCAAGTTCTCCACCTCAGGGATGAACTTCGTCATCCACACCCCTCCCCCCAACACGGAGCAGAAACGTCGCTCTGGCCCCTCTGGTCATTGGGTCCTTCAAGGAAATAGGGCTTGGGGTTAGCAGGGGTCGGCGGAGCTCAGGTTGCACGCACCTCCCCGTCCCCCCTTTCCCCCCCCGCCCCCCGCACTCCCTGAGAAGATGGGGTACCGAGTCCAAGAAGGCTCTTTGCTTCTCGGGGCCGTGAAGGAATACATGTAACATCGATGGTTGTGACCTTCTTAGGTCCGGTGCTATGTTCATAAAGCAGCCACCTATTCTTTAGAGCTTTATCCTGCGTCTTCACAGGTGACATGTGATGTCTGCGTTTGCGGAAGAAATGTGGATGGAGAGGAAGGTGGGGGGCGCAGAGCTGGTGGGGGGGCGTGGGGAGGTTCATCGCGCTCCTCTGTTCGGGTGTGGTTTCCCGGTGGAAACGCTTAGGTAGGAAGTGAGCCCCAATCAGCTGTGCACCCCCGGGGGGTTCCCGTCGGGGCGAGGACAGGTTCGGAGGAGGAAGTCCTGTGGGCGCCGGCCTCTGTGCTCGCCACAGGCATTGTCCGCGGTTGGCGGCGGCCACAGGCACTCACAGCACTGACTGTCCTTGTGGGCATGTGAGGACCCGCGGGAGGGGCAGTGGGGGCGCAGAATGCAACCCCGGGGGCCCCCCTCACACGGAGCGGCCTGCAGTTGAGGGAGGTGGCAAAGGGAAGCGTCAGGCTGAGAAGCTGGTCCAGAGAAGGTGGGGCGGGGACCATGGAAAACAGGACACCGGGACACGTGACCGGCCGCTGAGATGCCTGGTTCCAAACTGGTGTTTTATTGGTTGGAGGTGTTTGTCTGGAACAAACTGCGTTAAGATGATGGAGTTTGTTGTCAGGACACGATAAGCTGTGACGCCACGTGCACAGACGTGGTCCCAGCCGGATGTTTACCCCCTGGGGAGTCTGTCCAGATGGGTGGACGACGGTCCAGGTGTCACTTGGCAAAGCTTCACTGGCACCCAAGGGTGCTCGTGGGTGCTGGGGGCCGGGCCAGGGGGCGTTTCTCTGAGGGGGTGCCTGCCCTGCCCCACCCCCAGGGGCCTCTCTCCTCGGCGGCGCTTGGAAAGACGGCCTGGCCTCTGTGGCTCTCCGGCTTGCATTTCAGTTTCAAGCCTTTTATCGTGGCCTCCGCTCTCAGAGCATAAACTCCTTAGTGCTGCCGAGTTCTCCAGGTCCTTTGGCTCAGGCCCAGCCCTGCCCGGGAGCCCGCTGCGTTCATTGCCGTCCGCTGCGGCGGCTGCTGGCCAGGCCCCGGTTCTGTGGGACTCCGTGCCTGCTCGGGAGCCGGTGCTGCTTTTATTCCCCATCTGTTCTCTGTCGCCACAGAACGTTCTGATCTAGCTTCATAAACATGGGCCTCAGGGCCTGCCTGACCGCCTCCCGCCTTCGGGGGAGGGGGGGGAGCACAGCTCACAAGCCTCCTGCGCACCCCCTCCCTGTTCCTGGGAGCTGTCAGCCCCCACCCGCACCCCCGTTTCCCACCAGGCTCCCCTGAAGCGATTATTTAAAAATAAGTTTGGTCACTTCACTCACCTGCTCCAACACCCCCCGAGGCTCCGTGTCCCAGGAGAAAGCCTCCCCTGTGTGTGTGTGTGTGGAGGGGGGAGGGGGGGGCTGCCCGGGTCCAGCTTCCCCTCCCCGGTGTCAGTCTGTGATCAGCTGTGACACGGCACGGATGTGCCTCCAGCCTCTGCCGTGTCTGGTCTGCGAGTCCGTGTGGAGCCCGCTCACTCCCACGGAGCCTTCAGGAGGCAGCTCGACCCGCCTCGCTGGCTTCAGGGACCGTCCGCCTCCTCCAACACCCCCCACCCCGCCCCCCGCGAAGCCCAGGGAAGGCCGTGCCCTTTCCTCTCCCTGGCCCCCAGCACGGTGCCCGGCCTGGCAGTGCCTTCAGGGGGCGGTGCACGCGCCCAGCCAGGAGTGGTGCTGGTGCCCTGGCTCCTAGAGCCAGTTGGGGGCTCCAGGCTGCAGGCAGGGTCTGAGGCTGTGGATGGTCCCGGCCTGTCCTTGGGGAGCAAAGTCATCCCCGGGGGCGGCTCACACTCACCCACCGCAGTGCCTGGGGCGGAGGCAGAGCGAGCTGGGCCCTGGTGCCGAGTGCGATCCCCGAGTGGATGGGGGATTGTTTCATGTCTTAGCCCTCCTACCTCTACGAATGCCATCAGTGCCCACAGGCAAAGGATGGTGTGTGCCGACACGCCTTCCACACGCAGGCTCAGCCATGCTTATTCCATGAATAGGAGCCCAGGAGTCACTCGCTGTTTTTGCTCACATTTTTGCCTACAATTCAGATACCTTAGTTAGGATCTCAAACATGGACATCTGTGAGGGGGTCAGGGCCAGGGCCTTGCCACCCTTCTTATTTTAATTTTTTATGGGAAATTTCACACATGTTCAAAAATAGCGAAAGTAATATAATGAACCCCATGTACTTCCTGCTTCAAGAATGAGGGCGATTTATGTTCCATTGGTAATTTCCCACCTCCCTCCACCCCCACTCAATTGTTTCAAAGCAAGTCCGAGGTCAGTGGTTGGCAAACTCATTAGTCAACAGAGCCAAATATCAACAGTACGACGATTGAAATTTCTTTTGAGAGCCAAATGTTTTAAACTTAAACTTCTTCTAACGCCACTTCTTCAAAATAGACTCGCCCAGGCCGTGGTATTTTGCGGAAGAGCCACACTCAAGGGGCCAAAGAGCCGCATGTGACTTGCGAGCTGCAGTTTGCCGACCATGGTCCTAGGTATCTAAAAAAATAAGGCTTTAAAAAGACTATTTTTCACTCAGCATTTTGAGATTCATTCATTCAACTGTAGAAATAAGTTCATTTTTTGGCATTCATTCTGTGCACCTAAATATACTGTCAATAATGCTGTAGTAGTATCAGTTCAGTCAAATATGATCTACCAGATTCAGATATCCCCAGCTTCATCCACACACGGGAGCTCTGCTGTCTGCTCCGGGCTGGCGTGTTGAAACCGGGCTAAGGAAGGCTGCTGTCCAGGACGCACAGGCGAGCCCTGTGCCGAGAACCACCGTTTCTCCGGCATTTCTCGGAAGCAACGAGTTGGGTCAGACCGCGCCGCGCCTGCAGGAAGCGGGTTTCTGGGGAGGGTGGGTCTCCCTGTGCAGACCTGTCCTCTCCTGTGTTGCAGAATTCTGCCTCCTAGAAGGGAAGAGCGGTGGCTTCGAGCACGAGAGGAGCATCGACTCCATCTTCCTGGACCCCCTGTCCTTCCGAGAGTTCGCGTTTGGAGACATGGCAGATGCTGCGCTGCCGGTCCCCAAGAGACTGCTGAGTGTTTTAAAAGAAGGTACTGCCAGCAGGGCGGGGCATGGTGGGCGGATGGCTGATGGAGCCCTGTACCCCAGGAGGTGATGGGACCCAGGAGGTGAAGTGGCCTTCAGGGGCGGTGGTTCCGGTGACTTCACCGAGAGCATTTGAGAACAGAGAGGGCGGCACCGGAGTCAGGCCTGGTCCACTCAGGACTCACCTGGGTGGGTCGTAGGGAACCTCAGTCTGGGGTGCCGTGTTTGAGACAGGTTACGTGTAAGAGGCAGGGACCTGGCGTTTTCTTCCATTTTAACATAGAAGCCCGGGGACTAAGAACAGCTAGTGAGCAGCGAGGAGAGAGGCCGAGGTCTGCATCTGTTTCATCCTAGTCCAGGCGCCACTGCCAAGGCAAGCCAGCCTGGTCAGCACGGCCCGGCGTCTCCTGGAGGCTCTTTATCACGTGGCCAGAGGCCGTGGGTGCCGGCAGGGAGGGGGGGCAGGAGGATGACCTATGACTTGCCTGCAGCAAACCCTTCTGCCCCCCACAGCAGTTTTAAAACGTTGGAGGGGTGGTGGTGGTGGGAGTCGGGGTGGGGGTGGGGAGGGCAGTATATGGTAGGATATGAGCAAGGAAGAGGAGGAACAGATGGTTATGGGAGAGCTCAGTACAGGAGCCAGGAGCGGCTCAGATGTGCCGGCTGGAGGTGAGGAGGGAGGCCCACCAGCGAGGCCTGTAGCAAAAACAGTGTTGGGAGAAACGGCGGCGAAGGCCCAGTCCCGTGCACGGGTGTGCACCTACAACCAGCCTGCACACCCGCTGGGCTTCCCTCACTAGGAGCTTTGGCCCATCTTTAACCCTTCGTAAGCGTCTATAGACGCAATTAAATTCAAAGTATCGTGGCGTGTGGGGATGGTTTCCATTTTGGACGCGTGGCAGTTAACTGGTTAAAAGAGGAGGGTTCTAGGAGAGGCTCCAGCATCCTGCAGAGGGTGAGCTGGCAGCGGGACCCACGGACCCCTCTCCAGGACAGACGGTGAAGAAGGGGCCGGCCCAGGGCAGCAGCCGTGACGCCGTGACACGAGGGGCCAGCCTCCCTGACGTGCATTAGACAGTGAAGGCCACAGAATGGGCCGTATTAGCAGAGAGGAGGAGGAGTAACACTGGCATCCGCATGGCTCTGAGGCACTGTGGAAGTGCTGACTCATGTTTAGTAACTCAGCCGGGATCGTTGACTTCTATAGGAAGGCGCCTAAATGACTTTTCCAGAAAAAGAATCCATTAGACTTACTACTTAGTGCGTCTGAAACGAAGCGTGGCAGCCCCCCTTCTCCTAACACGCAGGGCGGTGTTTAACTCCATGTCCTTTATCCCCGCGCTCCACGGCGGACGGCGCAGCCGACGTGCCCGTGACAGAGCCGAGGACAGCTGGCTATAAAGAGCGCGAGCTGCCGTCGGTTCTGAGTGCACGCCGTCCTGAGCCGGTGTGCTTGCCGCCCACAGCCACTGTGCCCTTGGAGAGGAACTTCCAGCCCTTTGTGCAGCTGCCGGAGCAGCAGCAGACGGCGCTGAGGGGCGTCCTGCAGGCGGTCCTGTTTGATGAGGAGTTACTCCAGGTCCTGGAACAAGTGGTAAGGCCAGCGGCGTCTCGGTGTTCCGGAGATGTGGGCCGGCTGGACCTCTTGGGACAGGCTTTGACCTGAGCCGGAGACAAAAACTGCGTTTAGGATTTCCCCACCTCTCTTGAACACGAAAGCTTTTTCGCTTCTTATCCCCAGGTCCTTAGTTCTCACTGCAGAAAGGTAGCCGATGCCAGGAATCTAGGTGTGTCCTGGTTCCCTATGGCTGCTGTAACAAGTGACCCCAGACTTCTTGGCTTCAAACAATAGCAATCGATTCTCTGAAGGCCCGGAGGGGTCAGCAGGGCCATGCTCCCCCAAAGGCTGGAGGGGAGAACCTCCCTTCACTCTTACCGCTCCCGGCATTCCTTGGCTTGTGGCTGCATCGCTCCAGTGTACACCGTCTTCCCATGGCCTTCTCCTCTGTCGCCTCCTTTTCTGTTTCTTAATGGACATCCACCAGTGGACTTAGAGCCTGCCTAGGAGGATCTCATGCCAAGATCCCTACCTTAATTACCTTTGCTAACTACTCCAAATAAGGTCACATTCTGAAGTTCCAGAAAGACATATATTTGGGGACGGGGGTGGGGTGGCAACTGTTCAACCCACTACAAGGGGGCTATGTGGTAGAGCCCAACAAGTCAACCTGTTTTATCTGGAACAGCCTGGAAAGAGGCCTTTGTGTTTTTCTGGGAGGTTGAGTTCCTTAACTGTTAGTTGTAGAAACAGCAAGGGACACACCAGCTGCCAAGCCCACCCACCTGGGCTCTCTGCTCTGCTTCCCTGCAGGAGGCTGGGGAGCTGTAAGCCTGATTCCTACTGTCGTTGTTTTTGGTCTTTATTTTCTTTTATGCAGAGTCTGAACTCTGGTTTTCTGGTTTAATGCTTCAGGGCGTCCAGGAGAGCATCCCTATTATTTTTCCCC
Source organism: Cnephaeus nilssonii (assembly GCF_951640355.1). Lineage (NCBI taxonomy): Eukaryota > Metazoa > Chordata > Mammalia > Chiroptera > Vespertilionidae > Cnephaeus > Cnephaeus nilssonii. The sequence continues at coordinate 12,454,550 of NC_137083.1, forward strand.
TCTCAAAACTGGATTGGGTCAGAAGAGCTTGGCGACGGAAACAGTCAGCAGCCAGGACACCCGCCGCTCTGGGGGCTGCAGAGCTCCTGGGAGGGTGTGCTGCCCCAAGGAGCGCACAGATGTTTAAAAGCCTCTACTGACTTTTACTTTCTCAAATGTCTCTTTCAAGAGGGAAATGTCAGGCCAGCATCAGCCGCCTGGGTGGCGGGGGCTGCGGGCTCTCATACGAATGCATCTGCAATGGCTGGGGGGGTGCCAGGTGGCCAGGGCAGCCCTTGCTGGCAGGACTGCCCACCCCACGCCGACGGATGAGGCTCCCGGGGCCCAGGTGGGAATGTGGCTGGGGCTCGAGTGCCGAGCTTAAAGCTTGAGAAGCATGACAGGACGATGCCTTCATGTTCCCCTCAGCTCTGCGTGCAGTCACTTGTCAGTCCAACCCGGCAGACCCTGCCCTGGACGGCGCTACCCCACAGCCCCTGCACGCCCCCTCCCCTCGCAGTGCAAGAACAGCACCTGGCAGGCTCGGGTTCCTGTCTCCTCGTGAGAAGGTCTATTAGGCTTGCTGTGCCTGGGAGACAGCGAAGGCTAGGGGCTGCTACATCACCTGGTCTCTCTTCTCCTCCCCGGCAGTGTGACGACGTGGTCAGAGGCCTGTCACCCTCACAGGCGATCCTGGGGGAGCTGAAGCCCCCCCAGAGGCAGAACCTCACAGCCTTCCTGCGGCTGGTGGGCTGCAGCGTGCAGGGCGGGCATCCGGGCCCCGCGGGGGCGGTCAGCGACCAGAAGCTCTTTTCCACAGCCTACTTGTTGGTCAGTGCGCTCGCAGGTACGGCACCCAGGGTCCTGTTGTTGCTATGAAATCGCTTCGCTTCCTGTGGTGGAGGCTGGCCCACGTGGTTGCCTCCTTCCAGCAGTGGGCAGGGGAAGCGGTGGAGGTCTGCACCGTGGAGGCCCGTGCACTGCCAGCTCCTCTGTCCCCCCGGGGAGGGCTGTCTGCGGGCTCGCCCTCACCCGCCGGGGAAGCGTCTCCCAAACACAGCCTGTCGGTCGCAGGAGCCGGCAGTGCTGAGCGGCAGTGGCTCTCCTGTGGCAGTGGTTCTCCCTCCGGGGTTTTGGTCCTCCTGACCCTCTTTACAAACCTGCCTCCCGGGTGCGGCCATTAGGGCAGGGCGGCTGTGGAGAGCGGCCCGCCTGCCGCTCCTCTGCCCGTGGCCCCGAGCTCTCCATGCCAGAGCGTGGACCTCCTCCATGAGGAGACAGGGCTTTTAGTCCCTGTTCAGAAAGGCGAGACCCCATTTCCTGGTCCCCACAACTCCCCTGCACGGGGGCATGTGACTCAGGGGGCGTTGAGCTCCTGATGCATTCAGGGTTCCTCCCTGCACAGCAACAGAGCCCAGGAATTTCCAGTTTTCAATGAATTACAAAAGAGAATGCCTCTCCCAGGTCCATATGCGGACGAGTCGTACATTACATGCTCATGACTTATTTTTTTAAATTCTGAATGTATTGGGGTTATAATTACAGCTGCTAATGAATGCAGGAGGTGGAGGGAGCTCATTAGTGGTCTCTGGGCCAGATGAGTCGGCAGGTGATCCGTTTTCTTTCCTTCGCCTTTTCAGCTCAAAGGCTGTGTCCCCGAGGAGTGGGTCCTTTCGGGAACTGCATCTGTTTTACGCGGGGAGGGAGTAAGACCAGTTTTGAATAGCACTGACCTGGATTTCCTTTCCCTGGGCTTGTCAGTGTGGTGCCTGCACAGTCCTGGGTTCCAGAGGTCCGTGTGCCGTCCCTTCGTCAGGCCACACTAGGTTTTCTTCCTAAAAAGGACTAAAGGGTTCTAAACCCAGGTCACTATAGTTTACTCTGCTCTCTGACACACACACACACACACACACAAATCTATGGTTGATCCATTGAGGAAACATGCTCAGAGAGGTGTATGCAAGGCACACCCCACACATGCAGTGACGTACCTCTTCTGTCACCAAATCCCAGGTTCCTCCTTTTCCTTGCATCCCCCGAGTCTGTGCAGTTCTTCCTGATGGGCACATCCTCTGGTGAACACACACCCGTTTTCACTCTACTTCCTGAAAGACCCTTTCTGCCTGTTCGGCACCCTTCATTCACTGAACAGTTTTGGGCAGAACCGCTGCCTGGAGAGCAGGGAAGTATACATTAGGCAGAGCCAGGGCCGGCTCTGTTCCTACGGACGCTTTTATTCCTTAAAGTGACTGACTTGTGTCTTCTGCAGAAATGCCAGACAATGGAGCACCTCTGCTGGGCACCTGCTGTGAACTCCAGATCATTCCTGCGCTATGTCACTTGGTAAGGAAGGGACCTGGGGGTGGGGCAATGATGAGATGAACACCTCACAGCTGATAAAACACTTCCAGTCTTTCTCATCCTCAACAGCCCTTCAAGATAGGCTACTCAGGTATTATTACATCCACTTTTTTACACCCACCGACGCCACATACCCTACCCTCACAGGAAGACTGAGGCCCAGAGAGAAAGGATTTGCTCAAAGCACTTGCCAGCACTTGTCCATGGACTCCAAGCCTTATGCAGGGAAGGAGCCAGGCCTAGTATTGAGCTCTGTACCACACTCACCTGGCAGGGAGGACGCAGAGGACTGATGGTCTCAGAGAGACGCTTCATTGTCTCTTAGGACTATCATTAGCTTTGTGCCCTCAGGAGATGTCATGGCTAGACCAAGAGTTAGGTAATGAGGAGTTTAGCTTAATCTCTGAGAATCAAGATTAAGCTTTTCCTCTTTAAACTACAAATTGGGTCATTGTTAGAAGGAAATGGGGCAGCTCCTCTCCTGTAGCTCCTGCAGGTGTTGTTCAGCTGAGTCAGTAACAGAGCACACCTGCCTGGATTATTTAAAGGCCTAGCGGCCAAGGGCCAAGGCCAGCACGCTCTGCAGGCCCAAGCCTCAGAGCTCGGCTCCCAGATCTGGGAAGCGGACATTGGGCAGACTGCCCAGCCAGGGCCCTGAGACGGGACACATCCGGGGAGATCTGAGCACTGTGGTTGGGGCCTCTGGCACTGCTCTGCACGGGACAGGCATCTGAAGAGTGCAGCCAGGCACCACGCCAAGGAACAGTTTAGTGTCATTCACCACCACAAGCAGCTCCACCGCCCGGGGGAATGCTGCATTCCTGCTCTTTGACCACAAAAACGGAACTACTTGCAAACGTGCCGGCAGGCGTGTCCTGCGGCAGCTGAGGGTAAAAGCTGGTGGTGTAGTGAGGTTACGGAAACGATACGTTTCCTAGCTCGCTGTCTGCAGTGATGAGCACGCAGCAGCTCTGCTTTTGTAGCCCAGCTCCGTTTTCAGCTGAGTGCTTAGCGAGTCCACAGAAGAAGAAAACGCTGCAGGACCACATCAGCGAAGCCCCTCTCCTTGCAGGTCAGCTCTAGGCTCTGACCTTGGTGCCGCTTCCCAGTTTGCTCTGCTGGTGGAGGGGCAGCCCTTATGAGTTCCAGGGCTACTCGGCACAAAGCTCCCCACCCATAGAGTCCTTTGTCCGCCTTCAGGGACTGCTCAACACAGACAAACCCTTTAAAGAAAAAGACCTTCCTGGGCATCTTCACACAATCGCCCCTAGATACTGCAACAGCTCTTAAGACAGTGAGGTTCCTGCCCCCCGTTTGGAGGAATTTGGGTGTCGTGTTTCCCTCAGGCACTTACTTAGAAAGGGGTGTAAAACCTACCTTGTCTGGTGGCCAGAGTAACCATGGAGGCTCTCCTTTTAGGAGAAACACAGCTGCCAAAGTGGTAAGAAGGCGAGTTAAAACCATCCAGAGTTAATCCCCCCCCCCCCCCCCCCGCCCAGACTGTCATCTCTTTTATACCCAGAAGTGCCTCTGGGCGCGTGGGGTTGGCAGAGGTTCAGAGAAGGAAGCTGGATGCTGCCCAGCACGTCTCCCTCAGACCTGAGCCCGCCGTGCTGCTGGCAGCCTTCAGCTGTGCCCAAGGAGCTCGTTCTTAAATCGTGGCCCGTGATGCTGGTGTTTGAAGAGCAGGTTAATCCACTCTCTAAAGCACAATTGACAGTTTACCGACTGGCCCAAAGGGTAACGCTAAGCCTGTGGTTTCACTGCGAGTTGTATTTGGCGCATCTACAAGGTGCAGGCTTGTGAGGCTGACTTTGACCATAGACACCCGAGTGCTTTTGTATCCCAATGAGTGCCGCCCTTCCGCCAGCGGGCGCGCTGCACGCGGCTTGGTAAGGTTGCCATTGCTGAGAGCACTTCGGCAATTCTTTACTCCTGCATACTTTAAAGCAGGCGTCCTCAAACTACGGCCCGCGGGCCACATGCGGGTGTTTTTGCCGTTTTGTTTTTTTACTTCAAAATAAGATATGTGCAGTGTGCATAGGAATTTGTTCATAGTTTTTTTTAAACTATAGTCCGGCCCTCCAACGGTCTGAGGGACAGTGAACTGGCCCCCTGTTTAAAAAGTTTGAGGACCCCTGCTTTAAAGGCTTCGCTTTTTTATTTTAAATTTTACTGTCTACATTCCTAAACTGACCTGGTCCTGCATACCTGTTTAAAAATCAAACCTACTGGCAAATTTATAATTACTGAAGATAAAGTGTCACAGGCACCGTCAAGACCCCAGAAAGCAAAGTTTCCAATGTTTTCAGCGGCTGCAGTTGGAGCAGCGACCTCTGAAGGTCTAGTTCTAGGCAGGGTGGCGGGTGAACACAACAGGCCAGGTCCCTGCTCTCCTGAGCGGCGCAGGTTTCAGTTGAAGACGAAGCAGTGATTGTCAAGAAGAGAACTGCAGACGTAGGGGCAGATGGAGACAATATGATGACGTGCTGGTGGCCGGGCTATGGAGAGGGGATTAGGTCAGGCCCTTCTGATGTTGCATTTCAACCAAAAACCGAGAGACGAGAAGAAAGGTCTGTGTGGAACTCTGGAGGGAGAGTTACAGGTAGAAGGAAGGATAAGGACAAGGCTCTTGAGGCAGGAAGCATAGAGTAAGTCATGGTACCTAGCCCTTGGAGGGATTCGTGCACATATTCTAAAACCTTCATTTAAAAACCCAACAAGCCTACATATGTGTGTTCTACTGGCTTAAGATCTAGTAGCAGGCAGAGTGCAGAGAGGAGGGATTTAGACAGGACTCCAGATGCCAGCAGATTGGAATCATCAGGCCTGGGTCACATACCTCTTGTTACATCTTCATCTTAAGGGTTTTCCTGCTCCATTTGGGGAATTAAAAACAAACCCCTGTTTTCATAATTAGCTAGACGTGCACCGCTATCCAGCACGGAGGATTGTGTGTGCCATGTTTCAGTGAAGCGTCTAATATGTGCCGTTTCAGTTCTGCGCACTGTCTGCTGGTGGCAAGTCTGACCTTGAAGACACAGCCCTGGCTCCTCTGAGAGACACGGAGAGGTTTGGGATTGTGCAGCGCCTGCTTGCCACAGTCGACATCAACCTGGAACGACAACAGTCGGCCGTCAGGGCTGTCACCTACGAAGTCCATAACCTTTCCCCACTGGCTCTTTATGTGAGCCTGACCGGACTCCGCGCTTTAGGCCGAGCGCATGAGTAACGTCACAGGTGAATCCCAAGCTCACGTCATCAGCCGGGGCTGGGCACTTTCCACACCGTTCAGATACCACTTTGGGGCTTAGTTCAGAGCCAAGTTAAAAGTCAAGGAAATGAATTCACAAAAGAATATAAGAAGTGAGTTTCTGCACTCGCAGTCACCCTGAGGTTAGCCACCAGGTACTCTGTAAGCGCTTTCTTTTTGGAAGAGGCCCTCCTGCGCTGGGGACCCCGAGAGCAAGTGCAAGCCCACACCCGAGGAGCTGGACGAGGGCTGCGAACCCTAAGCCAGCATACAGTCAGACCTTTATTCTACAGAAAAATGGGTACTCTCTCCCTTTCTTCCTGTTAGCCCCTTCTGTTTTTGTGTAACACTTTGATCCAAAATTCATTTTAAATTGTGAACGCTGGGGAAGCACCTTCTCTCCATTGAAGGCTACGTTTTGAATGTTCTGTAGGCTCTTCAGTGACTAAACAATGAAGTGTGAATGCTACTGGAGTACATATATTCTGCTAAATAAAATTATACTGAAAAAGTCTAACAGCAGGCCGCCTTTCCGAAGCGGTCTAGCAATATGCAGTTTACCTGACTTTACCATGCTTCAATGAACGTACTAATTCTATGTCAAAAACAGTGTGCTCATTCCCCACACATGACGGGTGTTTAATTTATAAAATACATATTATGGCAAAGGAAACGGTGTGGGTTTTGGCTTTTCTTGTTTCCACAGCTTCTAGAACTAGCCTGGGCTGTCCCCTGGTCCCATTGCTAATGTCCCCTGGCACCTGCAGCCACTTGCTCCCCCTCAGCACCACCGAGTGCGCCTGCTGCGAGGCCTGTCCAGCGTGGGCAGCAGCGTGGTTAGAGAGAAACGTGCTACGCGGCACATGTTTTCCACCTCACTGTCCTCTACTTCTTCCCGCTCTGAAGATTTTAATGCTAATGAAGCAAATAACCCTTTCATCACCTCTGAAAAAGGAGAATCATCCTTGCATAAATAAACCTATGATCGGTGAGAAGAAAACTGTAAACGGGATGTGTAATGTGAGTCTAACTTGTGTGAGAAATAGAGACACAAGTACCGCCATGCATGGGACAGGACCTCACTGACGAGTTCACTAGAAACCCAATGGGCTCCTCTGGGGAGGAGGGAGGGAGAGGCTGGGCAAAAGGCGGGAGAAGGGGTGGCTCACCCTTCTATTCCTGTTAGAGTTTTGTGTGTATTATCCTCTAGACAATAATAATAAAAAAGCCTAAACTAGAGCGCACACACACAAAGACAGACGGCAGACAGAAAGGGAAGGTGCCATCCCAGCAAGTGTAAAAGCTTGGGTTACAGCGAACAGGCGACTAAGGCATTTTGTCTCTTAGCTGTTCCACAGCTGCCCCGACACTGGTCAGTTACCCTGTTGGATGGTGACTTAAAACTTAGCTACTGGGAAGGATGTAGCCTGAGGCTGCACCAGGTGCTCCTGGCCCCCCAGAACCGAGATAAGCAGCCTGTGTTTTAAGCTGCTAAATCTGTGGTAATCTGTTCCTGTGCTGATTGAAAACTCACGGGTAGTAAAGGACGGAAGTCCTCACTTAACGGCGTCCATAGGTTCTTGGAAACTGCGACTTGAAGCAAAACAACATGTAATGAAGCCATTTTAAACCATAAGCTAACTGATACAAACATGAGACAAGTTCCTATGGCCTATTCCTGGTCACAAAAGCATCACCACACTTCTAAATAAAGATCGCAAACACTTCAAATATTAAACCATGAAACAGAGGTGAGCTATTCAAACACGTAAGAAAGAGGAATAAAAACAGGAATTATTTTCCAAAGCGACGATGCCAGTTCCTGGTCCCAGGTGGCCGAAGCCTTCCCAGCAGCTCAGGGCGCGAGGCGGGCCCACCTGGACAGGCGCCCTTCCATCCACACACAGACGGGGGCAGTGCGGACACGCCGATTAATCCAACACGCCCATCACTGGGATGTGGAAGGAAACCGCACACCCGGAGAAAACCCACGCGCAAACTCCACAGACAGCGGCTCTGGCCAGTAATCGACTTCCCCCTCATCGTTAGAATGAAACGACAATGAACGAAACCACGTTAACCCAGGAACTGCTGCATATCACGCTGATTCTTTGGGAGACATCAGAAATACACTGAACTAGCAATTTCTCAAGGATGAGGTACAGGATCCCAGAAACCAGCTGGGGAAAGAGGAGCAAAGTACCTTTTCTGGACACAGGCTTCCCGCAGGCACCATGGTCACGCCTCCATCGCTGGGCCGGCCAGGCGGGCCCGCCTTCTCCCGGCAGGGCTGGGGCTGAGCTGCCGGCCACAGCACCCCTCTTTCCCGCCAGGTGTCTCTGGGCAGTGGTCCCACTGGCATCCCATGCCCTCTAAGCGGAGAGGCCTTTTCTTGATCCTGCATTTTAACCTTCTCCGTCTTGGAACTTCTTTCCTTGAGTATGTTGTGTTTGAAACTTGGGCTGGCATAGAAGAAATAATGGTTAGGGTTTCCTTGTTAAAGAGGAGAGGCAGGTGAAAATTTATAAAACTATATTACATTAGAGGCTTTTTATAAAAACTATCAGCATTTAAAAGAAGTTTCCAAAGCTAACCTCATAGACTCTGTATTTTACTGTCTGTAAGCCTCAGTTCTACTTATAAATGAAACACTACATTTTTCCAATATTAAATATTTATTTCTTTTTACATACAAAAATATTTTACCAGGCATATGGAATTTCACAGATTGAACATTTCAATAATGTTTGTTTGGGGCAGAATCTGGAAATATGTGAAAAGAAAAATTTTATAGGGATAGCTTCTGAAAAATCAATAATCGTGTTACAGAAAAGTTTTATTTATACAAGGACAGTAATATTTCTTTTACACAGGACTTAGCAATACAATTACTTGGAAAGCAGTAGCAATTAGTTTTTCTTTTTCAACTTTTTCATCAGAAACTTACTTTAGCAGCTTGTTTAGCTTTGATGTTTAGGTTGCCAACAAGATTTTGTCCTCCGTTAAAAAAAAAAAAAGTCCTACAATCACTTCACAGACTAGAGGTTAAAAAAGAGCATGCATCTGTGTTCAAAATAAAGGCATACCAAGATGGAGTGGGGGAATCCCCCAAAGCAAGGTTTTCACAACAAATACTCGTCATGGGCGCTCACGGACGGGCAGGAAACGACGCGTGGTGCCCGCCCCTCGTGCTCACTCCTCTGCAGCACAACCCGAGGCGCCACTTCCTTACCAGCCAGTGGGGGCCAGTTCTTTTTTAAAGACAGCACACGGCCAAGAGAACTGTCCATCTGGTGTTCCAAGGGCAGATGGAGGTGAGCGCTCCCTGAGTCTGGTTCTCTCTGGAAACACGAAGGCATTTCCCATTTGGACCGTTTCCCGAACAAGCTGTGTGTGCTCCAAGCAGTGTGACTAACACCGCTGCCCACCTCTCCTCTGTAAGGGGAAGAGGAAGACCACATCCTCACAGCCGAGAGGTTTTCAATGCTACGCGTGTTCCCTCTTCCGCCACGCTCCCAGGCCACCTTGACTGATGTGAGGAGAAGCAAATTTCAGGCATGGCCTGTCAGACTTATGTCTCTCCCCTGGCTTGCTATTTCTGAAGTACAATATGGACCTCAACTTCCGACTTTTAAAAGCAGGCCTTTGGGCTTCTGCTCTATGGTAGCTTGTTCAGTGGGACCCAAAACAGGCTTACAAGCATCGAGTCTTTCATCTCCCAAGTTATAAGCACCATTTACGTTCACTGTAGATGTGTTCATTTAGTTTGTGCTGAAGATTAGAAAATAATAAAAGCTAGTAGTAAAAAAAAAAAAGAGAGAAAGAGAGAATCTTCGCTTCTGACAGACGGACTTTGGTGTGTGGAGGTCAGTTACCATCATAACGCTGCACCGCCAGCCAGCCAATGGCTGTGAGGCATCAGAGAGGGTCACTGACATGTATTCGGTCACCAATGACCTGAGAAACAGACCCCCTTCAGAATTAATACCATCAGCTAAACAGCATGGGCTGCGGCGACAAGTTTCAGGTGTAAGAACCGGGTAGAGCACTTTGAGGGGCAAAGATCAGTGTGCCTTGTGATGTAAGAGAGCACTGCACTGCTTGCTTAATTGACCTGTGAGTGGTCTGGCTGGCAGCTAGGACTTGCTAAGCGTTTCAACTTGGAAAGGGACTCTAAACTAACACGGACCTCCTGCCCTGGGCCACTGAGAGCGGAACAGACCCTCTTCCGGCTCAGAGCTGCTTTAGAGCTGGAGACCGGAGTCCAGGATGGTGTGCACCAGGTTCTGTTAGCCCCGGAAGAGGGCCACTTCAACAGAATGAAAAGATAAGTAACCTCAATGCAAGCGCAGACATAACAAACAGACCAAGTAGACTTCCTAGTTTAGCAGTTACCACCTCAGAACTACAGATTACGTTTTGTAATTTAAGCTGAAGACAAATATTAAGTTAGCCTTATTTAACAAATAGAATATTGAAAGTAAAGGGACATAAAAATGTTACAGAAGGTCAGGAGTCAGAATTAGGATCTCGGTCATTTTATCAAAAGAGCAACTTTTAAAGAAGGTAGTGCAGTATACTGCAGAAGTGAAAACTATGCTTTTAAATTCTTACCTTAGAACATTTGATATCATCATTTCCTTCACTTTTTTGGCGATTAAAGACTCATTTTTTATTCTGTGCACTAAATCATTCCAGGAACACAGAAAGTAACATGACAGATTATGGGAAATATTTTAAAAATGAATAAAACTTGAAGCTAACAAAAAATTATTTAAAAAATAATCTTACCTTAAAAAATTACGTAACTGTTATCTTCCTCAGCTATACAATGTCTATTTACATAAAAATGAATATGATGCTGAATTATTAGTCAATGGAATTCATTCTTAAGTTTGTGAATAATTTTCACTTGTACTATATACAATAATCTTATCATTAAAATAGTGAATCTGTCCTAAGAACTCAAAATACATTATAAATGTTATTACATGAATTCTCACAGCACATCCTTTGGAACAAGAGGAGGGCAGGTACCATAATCTCTAAGCCTTGAACCATGTAACAAATTCATTAGAAGGTTTAAATAAGAATTTCCCAAGAGGTTTTCGTCTAGCACGCTCCTTTTTCCTTAAGGAAATTAAGTTATAATGTTAACTTTATGGGCTTAATACTTCATTTATTTTTCAAAAAGGAAATTAGTACCTGACTCAAGGTAAGCCCTTTCAAACAAAGTGAAAAAAGTTCCTGAATGCATAAGAATTTGGAAGTAATAAAAAAAATTTAAGAATATTAGTTATAATTACATGGGTGAATATATTTAGTTTTATTATTCATGTATTTTGGGAGAATTTTACATATTCTACACATAGCTGTATATATATATATATGTGTGTGTGTGTGTGTATATATATATATGTTTTATATATATACACACACATATATATATAAAACATATATATATATATATACTCAAACACTTAAAAAATGACCTGCTATCTATATACACAAAATTTCAGGATTGCCTTTTCCATATTTAGCATAAAGGTTTATTATTAAAAAATTATTGGCTCTCTAGCTTGTGATTTCTGGAAAAATTGAATATTTTTTCAGAAGTTGTAAACGTGCAATGTTAAGCAGGTCATTATTTTTATCAATTTTCAAACTTTTATGCTCAATGTTTACCAATTCAAAATAATTGTACCTAACTCCATGTCTATCCATCTTGAAAATCAACCCCAATCATGATCATGACACTTGTTATACATAAAAATAAGTACCAATTTAATAAAATTTTAAAGTAAAGATCATAGTTATTGTTATTAGGATATTATGGTCAAAACAACTGGCCATAATCTATAATGCCACATTATTGTATTTTATTGCTAGTTTGTATTTTCTAAATTTGTATTAATTACCAATTTGCTCTTTTAAGGAAAACGTGTCCTTATCAGCAATTATAAGTAAACTTCGCTAAATTATAGAATTTAGGTTCAAGTTACTTTCGCTGTAGTCATATTGGGTTTATGAAAACGATTTTTAGTAAGCTATGCTCAGCAATTGTATAGTTAGAATTGGCAAGAGTACATCAAGCCCTGATGTACTGGATACTTGATATTACCCAAGCATCAAAAAGAAATTGAGAATGCACAATCAAGGCATGGCTGTAATCAAGGTGAAATTCCACTTACAGCACATCACATATATTCCAGTAGTTAGGGTTAAATTTTACTTAACCAGAGACATCAACTCTGGATATTTTTACATTTGAAAGTGAAAGATACATGTGTAACTACAGGTATACAAATAGTCATGCCCTGAATGCGGATACTCGCCTGCCCACAAGTAATCCTCGGGTCATTAATGTCCAACAGGCACAGCATGTTTCCCAAAAGCATAAGCATGTGTGTGTGTGCGCGCACTGTAACTATTAGCAATCATTCAACATCAGCAAAGCTAATCATCTTAGCCCTACTCACTGCTGCGGGAGAATCCTGCGGCCGCTGGGACTGCTTGCCCCGAGATCTCTGTGGTTCCTGCAGACTCAGGTTCAGTGGCTTTATTGAGATACATGAACTTTTCTAAATGTATTCTCTTCTACTCTGGCTTCTAGGCTGAAATGAACTAAACTGTGTTGCTTATTTCATATTAGTAGGGAACTAGTGTGTATTAACTAAGTAGTTTCTGATGAGTACCATTTGTAATAGAAATAACTTCTTTACATATAGACTATTTTCTAAATAATATGCACTTTATCCCATATGATAAAGCTAAAAATACATATGATGTAAAAATCACCTCTATTTTGCCAAGATGATTGAAATAATTTGTGGATAAGCTGTTTGTGCTGCTACAAGGATCCCAAAGCTGTTCACAGACGAAGGCACACGGAGAATGTGGAAATGAAATCCCTCTTAAAATTTACAATGTGTGGAAACACTAAGTCACAGGACCTCACCTCAACACTGTGCTTGATTCTTGTTGCCCGGAGAAGCCAATAATGTGACGTAAATATAGGCGGTTTAAAAGTTATTGAAGTTATTAAATGAATGTGATACATTTTGCCACCAATTTCCTATGCTAGGACAAAGAACATGAATTTGTGTTCTGGATATGAAATCCTGGAATTTAAAAATATCTATGGATTTCCACTCTTAAAATACAGCAACTTGAGAGTTTTGTTTTATTGTGGAAAGGTTTACACAGTGTGTGTGTACCACTCACCGCCTGCATTTCCTCCCCCTCCAGCCCTCCCGCGGGCATTCCATGGGCAGCCCTGGTGAGGGAAAACCTGCAGCAGCCAGGTGCCTGGTGCCTGCCACTAGACAAAGACAACCACCACCGGTTCAGTACCTAACCCTTTGGGTGTGAGGACTTCTATGTGAAAAGCTAGCAGCAATACAAAATACGGATGACTTAGTTTGATGATGAGCCACATCTCTGAATACTTTCCAGGAAGAATTTATACCATCCAAGAATCCTAAAGGAAGGTATTATTAACTGAGGTTGATTTGGAAATTTGTATATATTAATGCATCTAGAGGAGAACTGTTCCCCCGCCCCCCCCCAATCATTAAACAAAAGTGCATTTCCTTACAGAAATGTAAAAAAATTTAATATATATTATATAATATATACAATGTATATAATATATACAATGTATATATTATATAATGTATATGTTACATATAGGTAAAACAGCTGACCATTATTTCCAAATTTTAAAAAGCATTCAGTGGTCTGGGTTTTCTACACAACAAAGCCAACAAATAACCTTCATGATCACATCGTACTTCAAAAAGCACACTGGTTGTTCACAGCCCCACCAAACTGCAACCTCAGAGGCATCTTTACGCATCACAGATATATGCAGAGGCATGATATAGTTGCTGACCATATCCTAATAAAAACCTGTATAAGAAGTTCATTTTTGTCCATTAAATTTTTAGCTGTGAGGAAAAAAAATGGCAAGTGTCATTTTGCTGTTTTACAGGAGGCACTCTCTGAGCCCACACAGCTTGCTTGCCGTGTACATGGTAACTTAACATCAGCCAGTCTTTGCGACAAACGAGAGTGCAAGGTATTGCTCTTCATTTTTTCTGATTTATACAGATATATTGGGTTTTCCCCCCTTCCTTTAGATAGAAAGGAAGGGGGAAAAACCCAATATATCTGTATAAATCAGAATGGACAGCCATAGATGTCTGAAATAACAAAGCTAAGTAGCATTGAGCAGACTTCGGATGTCAGATTTGGATGGTGGTAGACTTGCTGTAGCACTGACATTCAGGGTCTGCTTCTTTAAGAAATTGTATTAGGAAAGAAGGCCAATAACGACTATTTTCTAGAGTAACTTCCCCTTCACTTGTTAAATACTGAGCTAAATGGCAACTTTACAAAACTATTTCAAGTATTCATTATCACAGTGAAAATGTGAGACCAAGGTTCGAATGAATGAGTTGGAAATTCTTGTGATGAAAAAGGCAAGGGCACTAAATCAAAACATATACAAAATGCTTCAACGCATTTCTTTATGTGATATGAATAGATTGTCCATAAAAAGTTAGAAAAATTAAGTTAAGTTATATATTAGTACACCTTCCCAACCACCTTGTCTATAAAAATTCAGAAGAGTGTACTGGCATGTCAATCGGCGGTAGAATGCCTGGCCTTGGCAGACATCTCCTCGCTGCACGCGTTTTCTCAGTAGCAGGTTATCTGCTGTAGTCACTTTTTAAAATTTGTATTTTAATTGTGAACCTTATCGACTCATCAGTAAACCCAGCTGATGGGGACCCACTGTGGCTCCATTCTCAGGTTCTCTATGGCAGTTTGTAGTTTCTCAAAGGCTTTGTCTAGATTGTCGTTTACGATGATCAAATCAAAATAGTGGTTGTATGCTCTCTGAATTCGTGCACTTTCATCCACTGTTTTCTTCAAGTCAGAGTCCTGTTGAAGAGTTTTAAAAGGAAATGTTATTATAATGTATATCTACTTGCTCAAATAGCAACTCAGAGTGAACATAAGAAATTAGTAGCTTGGATAATTTTTTATTGTGATTCTGATATTAATTCTCAAAATCTAATCCATAGAGTGTTAAAAAGACATTACTACCTGTTCCTGTACCCATCTTCCCAACCGCGTTCATGTTTGTGCCTATGAGTACCCTGTATCTTCTGTTTCATTGACATTAGGATAAGATTCCTAATTTAAAAAACTGCTGACAATAATTTTAGGATGAAATCTAATGGACTCTAGATTATGGAACCCAGTTTCTAGTGACTGTTAAGCTCAAAGCTAAATTTGCTACCTATTTCCAAGAAAGAGAATCTTACAAATGTATTTTGAAGACTAACTTCACATTATTATTTTTTTTGCTAGCATTATTTATATATCATAAAATATTTCTAGTCATTTTAGAATGATGTGGGGGAATAAATAATGGATTCTGCATGACTAAGAAAAGCTTTTACAAGTGTTTTGAAATTTCACAATTCTACATGTTCTTCAAATACTTACTGAGTTTCTATTAAAGTGTCTACTGTGTTTCATTATTTATGGATATAACAATGAATAGGACAGAGGGGGTTCCTACCCTATAGTGAAGGAGACAAATAAAGGGCAAATAAACACAAGAACTTGTGAGTTGTAGTAAGTTCTATAAAAGAAAATAATCAGGAACAACACATTTTAAGGGATCTACTTACAAAGACACCAAGTACATTACTTTTAAACTGAGAACCACAGTGGGAGAAAGAGCATTCCGGGCAGAGAAAACAGCAATGCCAAATCCAAGCGGAAAATTACTGAATGTGTGAAGACACCAAAAGACCAGGAGGCCCAGACAGTTAAGGGGTGAGGGGAGCAGTAAGTTGAGATGAACACGGAATAGGTCATGAAGGACCCAGACGCAATGGAGACATCCCTGGATTATGATGGTGGCAAAGGGTATGGAAATGACCCAGACTATTTACCTATGCTGGTGATAAAATCATGAGGATTAGCTGACGGGCTGGATGTGAAAAGTGAGGAAAATGACTGAATGGAGATGCTCTTGGATTTCTAGCATGAGTTAAGCGGGTGGGTTTAGAAGATGCAGAGTTGGGGAGTAGGGCTGGAGAGAACATGATTTTTTTTTGAGGGGGTGGGGGAGGGAAAGCAAATGTTCTACTTTGTACATGTTAAGTTTAAGATGCCTGTGAGACATCCAAGTAGCAAGTCAGAGCTCTGAGGCCCGAGTAATCTACACTAATAAAAGAAAAACATGCAAATGGACCATCACTCTGCTACACCCACCAGCCAATCAGGAGGGAATATGCAAATTAGAAGAACAAAGATGGCGGCCACCCAGCTGCTCCAGGCGTGGAGTGGCCAGGCAGGGCAGGACGCCTGCTATGAGAGGGAGAGCGGGGTGGGTGGGGTGGGGGAGGATATCTACAGGAGCGGCACTCCGTCCGCAGCGAAGACGAAGGCGGCAGACTCTAGCTGGAGCCTGTAGCAAAGGCAGCAGACTCCGGACCGGAGCGAAGGCCTGGGTCCCTGGTGCCGGAGGAAAACCAGTGCTGGAAGCCAAGGGAAGGAAGGCCTATTGCACGAATCTCTTCCTGCAACAGGCCTCTAATCTATATATAAATTAGGAACCACCAGCATAACAATAGGAAAAGGACAAATTGTAGGAGGAAGTAACATTGTTAACCTAAAAAGAAGTGCTCACCGTCAAAAGCTTGGTAGCAATGCCAGCGTCCACCACAGCTTTGTGCATGGCGCGCAACGTCTCCAGCTCCGGAGCGGCGATAAAGACAACGTAGGGCATGAACTCCGATGTCCTCAGCACCTTCAGGGCCTGTGCAGGACAACAGTCACACACCACTTACACAGGATCAGAATTTGTATCGTTTCCCTTTACTTTTCACTATCTGCCTCTTCCTAAGGATTAAGAATATAATTTAACACTTGCCCCACTTCTATCCTTTGATTCCATACAGTACTTTCCTAAAACAGTGATCCATTAATTGTGTTCTGATCTCTCTACCCTTTGAGCTTCCTGAACAAAGGAAAGCATTAAATTAATGAAGGACCCAAAAGTCAGCAAGAACACTGTAAATGTTTTTATGTTAATTGTAGAATTCTGCTAATACTGAAAAAGCTAGAAATAATTAAAGTGTCTACTAGCTGGAGAGTGGTTACGTAAGTTAATATACATCTATATCATGAAATACTATGCAACAATTACAAAGATTAAAAAAAGCTCTACAGTGATCAACATGAAAAGGTCTTAAAGAAACATTATTTAATAAAAAGAACTAAAGAATTTGTATAGGATTTTTCATTTATGTAAAAGAATCAACAAAAATAGAAAACATTATATATATACGTATGTATATGTGTACATATATAATATGTAGGGTGTCCCAAAAAATGTATTCACACTTTAACAGCAGATAGCTATTAAAATGAAATGTATTTTAATGAACACTGCTTTTATAATTATTCAAAGTGTGTGTATACATTTTTTGGGACACCTTGTATATATGTGTGTGGGACACACACACACACGCACAAATATGTAATTTTTTACTTAAGGCATACTAAAAAGACAGAAAGATACACATCAAACTCAGTAATATTTACCTCTGAGTAGGGAAGTGAGATTGGCTTGAAAGCAGAAGGGGGGGAAGGGGTCGGTGAGAGAGACACGGAATGGAATGAGAATGAAATGAATATTTGTGTGTGTGTGTGTGTGTGTGTGTGTGTGTGTTTTGGATGGGAAGGAGCGTGACTGAAAATTTTTTTCTTTTTATTTATCTTTAATTTAAAACATTCTTTCAACTACAGTTTAAATTCAGTATTATTTTACATTAGTTTCAGGTGTACAGCACAGTGGTTAGACAATCATATACTTTATAAAGTGTTCCCCCTGATATTTCCAGTACCAAACTGGCACCATGCATAGTTATTACAATATTAATACATTTCCTAGGCTGTCCTTTACAACCCCGTGACTATTCTGCAGCCTGGCTTAAATGTTAAATTCCGCATTTTCTAACGTGTGCATTTATGTATTACTTGAACAAGTAAACAAATACTAAACTTCTGTCATGTTTCTAGTGCTTGGCTACTTGGTCAGAGATTTATTTAACTAGTGGGTGCATAACAAGGTTCTCTATCACCAACAGGTAATGGAGGGAAAGAGCTACCTTCACAATCTCAAATCAAAACAGAACAAAAACTCCACTGGAAATAAAATTTAAAATCAGCTTTGGAATCCATGCAGCTTACTTGTGGGTTGACATCCAAAATGCAAGTTCGTCCAGTTTGGACAACTTCAAGAATAGATTCAATCTTGGTTCCATAGAGATTTCCTTCATATTCCCCATGTTCCAAATATTTTCCAGCTTTAATATCTGCTTCCATCTCAGACCGTGACACGAACTTATATGCCTGGCCATCTTTTTCATCTTCCCTTGGTTTCCTTGAGGTAACTAAATAAAATTATGTTGAGAATTTACACAAAGAGAATGCAGGATTTTAGAAAACAGACTAAAATGAACAAGGTAGCTTAAGATGCTTCCATTTAGTGCCTACGGCCAAATCTGGCCTGCTTCCTATTTTTGCAGATAGTTTTATTGGACCACAGCTACGCTCATTCTTCTTACTTACGTTTCACTTATTTTATACTGGTGGAGGAGTTGCGGGAGAGACTAGATGACCTGCAAAACCTAAAATATTTACTATGTGGCCCTTGAGCAAAATAGTTTGCTGATCCCCGATTTATAGGAATGTTTTAAAAGGTAGTTCCCAATATACAATTTATATCCAAAAAATGTGCTTGATAAGGTCAGTTTGAAACTCAAAATATAGTTACCTGGAAGCAGAGTCCTGCATTTAAATTCTTAATTATGGTGAATCCTAGTAAGTGTGAGGTATGTTGCAAGTAAATATCTTTTCCAGCTGACCCGCACGTACTCCCCTTTCCTCAGGAATATCAGTATGTCCTCTCCTTTCACTTTAACATTTCCTAACTGAGTGCCAAGCCACTGAGCAGTTCTCCTATTCTTAGTTGGTATTATCAATTTTCTGAAGTGTACCTTACTCACAAATTATCCTTTATTTTTTCTCAATACTTTTATTTCAGCTTCCTGTTTACTTATACTCCTAATTATTATATTTTGTGTGTTAGTGGTGGAACTAGCCACCTCAAAGTTATTAAGGTCTATTAACTTTCTCTATTCTGATCTGATGTGTGTATTCTTGCTCAGAGAATGAGAACAAAGAAACCAAGTGAAAATTTAGAGGATCCTTTGTCTGACGTTTTAGAGCTCTAAATACTTTCAGAGACATACAACTCCCCTGCAACTTGGGCCACGCTAGGAATGGACTATTATCACCTTTCAAACTGTTGCAAAGATGCAGAGTTAGGTACTGTCTGCCAACCTGTGAATACTAGCTTGGAAGGAGGGAAGGAAGGGGGGAGGGGGGGCTCAAATTTAGCCTTAATCTGAGCTTGGCTGGATCAGATATAGAAAAGTTTTCAACTTCTAATCAAACACTTACACATGCAGAATATCTGAAGAAACCATTAAACACATACACTTAAAATTAGAAAATAATCCAGATCAAAAGTTGATGGTATTTAGACTATTTATAATAAACACAACACATCAAGAAAACTTTTATAAGAAAATGAACTTCAAACTCAATAAATCAACAAACAAGTGTTGCCTAGGATGTGAAGAAAAAGGAACAAGCCCTTGTGCATGGTTGGTGGGAACGTAGATTGGTGCAGCCAATGTGGAAATCCATATGGAGTTACCTCAAAGAATTAAAAATGGAACTGCCTTATGACCCGGGGATTCCATTTCCGGGAATATATTCGAAGAAACCCAAAATACTGATTCGAAAGAATATATGCACCCCTGTGTTCACTGCAGCATCATTACAATAGTCAAGATTTTTGGAATCAGCCCAAGTGTCATCAGTATAGGAGTGGATAAAAAAACTGTTGTATATTTGCACAATAGAATAACGTATGGTGGACCTAGAGAGCATTACGTGGCTAAGTGAAATAAGCCAGTCAGGGAAAAACAAATACCATATGATTTCACTTATATGTGGAATCTAATCAACAAAATAAACTAATAAACAAAACAGGAAAGGACTCACAGATACAGAGAACAGACTGACAGCTAGCAGAGAAGAGGAGTGCTAAGGAGCTGAGTGAAAAAGGTGAAGGAATTAAGCAAACAACAACAACAAAAGCCCCTCATAGACATATACAACAACAGTACAGTGATTGCCAGAGAGAAAAGAGAGTGGGGGAGGGAGAAGAGGGTAGAGAGGGATAAATGGTGATGGAAGGAGACTTGATTTGGGGTGGTGAACACACAATACAATATCAGATGATGTGTTACAGAATTGTTCACCTGAAAGCTGTTTTATTAACCAATAAATTCAGTATTTTTTTTAAAATGGGGACCTTCACACATTGCTGCGAGTGTAAAATAATATGGCCACTGTGGAAAACAATGTGGCAGTTTCGCAAAACAGTCACAGAGTCACTATTGGACCTACCAATTCCATTTCTGAGAAAAAGAAAACATACATGTCCTCAGAAATACCTGTACACAAATGTTAATAGCAGCATTATTCATTACAGCTAAGAAATAGAGCAATCCAAATGTCCATCAAGTGATGAACAGATAAACAAAATGTGGTGGAGCCATAAAACGGAATAGCATTCAGCAATAAAAAGCAGCTAAGTGCTGACACCAGCTGAAACATGGATGAACCTTGAGGACGTTGGTAAATAAAGAAGCTATCATCAAACATCACATACTGCATAGTTACATTTCTGTGAAATGTCCAGATAGGCGAATTTTATCATGGCAGAAAGCCCACTAATCATCAGCATGAGTTAAAAAATATGCACACAAAGGCACATCATTATTAAATTCAAAATACTGAAAAACAAAATATAACAAAAGACCCTGAATATCTGTGAAAGAAAACAGGTCATGCACAAAATAAGAATTTTTTTAAAAAAATATATTTTTTAAATTGATTTCAGAGAGGAAGGGAGAGGGAGAGGGAGAGATAGAAACATCAATGATGACAGAGAATCACTGATCAGCTGCCTCCTGTTCGCCTCCTACTGGGGATTGAGCCCGCAACTGGGAATGTGCCCTTGACTGGAATGGAATCCAGGATCCTTCAGTCCTCAGGCTATCCACTGAGTCAAAACAGCTAGGGCCAAAATAAGAATTTGAATGACAGTGAACTTCCTTTTTATTTTGTGAATCCTCACCTGAGCATATTTCTACACCCCCCCCCCCCCCGGCTTTTTTTTTTTTTTTAGGGAGAGTAGAAGAGAGAGGAAAAGACAGAGAAAAACATCGATGTGAGAGAAACACATCAACTGGTTGCCTCCTGCACGTGCCCCAACCAGGGCCTGGGCCAGGGAGGAGCCTGCAACCAGGGTATGTGCCCTTGACTGGAATTGAACCCGGGACCTTTTGGTCTGCAGGCCGACGCTCTACCCACTGAGCTAAACCGGCTAGGTCTGACAGTGAACTTCTTAACAGAACTGGATTCAAGAACTACATCTTTTGAGTTTTACAATCTAGAATTTCTACTCTCTGCTAAATAATCAATCAAATATAGGGCAGAAAAAAAACATCTTCAAATACGAAGATGCACAAATGACATCCCATACACCATTTCTTGTGAAGTTACCAGAGGATGTGCCCAGCAAAACAAGGCAATAAACCAAGAAAAAAGAATGGGGTCCAGGAACAACAGCTTTGAGCCAGGACAGCAGCAAAAGGAAAGACATCACCGTGGCAACAACGGGGCAGTCGACACACAGTCCATGGTGCTCACGAAAGTGAAAGGACTGAGGTCTGAGACAGAGGTCTCCAAGCAAAAGTCATGACTTCATAGATAAGTGAGTCTTTGCTTTAAAACAAAGCTATACACATAAAACCAAGGTAAAGAGAAGAAAACAGACGGCTGGTGACTGCTGGGTGGGGGAAGAGGGAGAGGAAAATAAAATGGGGTTAACTGAAACTAGCGTTACCTCTAAACTGGGAGGACAGTCAGGAAGTCCACAGACGAGGCCCCACTGGACAAGGCAAGAAATAGCAGAATGAAGATAATTAAGAAATAGGGAAGGCTATCAGAAGAAATAGCAAAAAGAAAGAAAAGCAGCTGTTGCTAGTAAGTAGGCCCAAGGCGGGGGTAGAGGAAAACGGGGGGTTATATTTTCCATTATTTAAGTACCACCTGATTAAAATACTGTACATGTATTAACTTGCTAAAAATAAAATACTTTATAATTCTTTGACCACAGTGAGGCTTTAATAACTACTGAACTAGGATTTGTCTGAGTTGTGTGATTCATGTGCTTACAATGGAAAGCCTTCCTCTGAAGGGATTACAAACAGCACATGAGGGCAATGGTAAGGTTATTCCTCCAACCAACCCCTAAGAACTTCAGCAATAAGATCACTCACTGAGAATTAAATCTCAAAACAAACTGGATAACAGAGAAACTCTGAAACTCATCGTAAAGAGATGGAGTGACGTTAGGCTATGATCTGACTCAGAACAGCTTAAGGGCACTACTATACGTTAAGAAATACTGTGTTAATCACGAAGGGGGCATGTTCAGCAATAGCTGCACAGAAAGGGGAGCTACAAGGCAACACGGGCTTGTCTCCTGCCTTGTTTAGGGACAGAACATGTAAGTTCCGAGAAGGGAAGGCTAGTGCATCTTCGAAATAAAGCAAATGTATATTAGTCCTTATAATAAGTCAGTAATATCATCTAACTCCTTGATCTAATTCCATTCTCATCAAGCATACTTGTGACAATACTTTCCATGTAAATATGCAATACTTCCCATCAGCATTTTATTTTCTCTACCAATCTCTGTGACCTTAATTAATGCTGCCTGTCCTGGAAGATGAATCCCCCCCCCCTTTTTTTTATTTCTTTACTAGAGGCCTGGTGCACAAAATTCAGGGGGGGGGGGGCGGTACCCCTGAGCCCAGCCTGTACCCTCTCTAATCCGGGACCCCTCGGGGGATGTCTGACTGCCAGTTTAGGCCCGGACATCCCTCTCACAATCCTGGACCGCTGGCTCCTAATCGCTCACCTGCCTGGTCTCCCCCAACTGCCCACCCCTGCCTGCCTGGTCTCCCCCAACCACACCCCCCTGCCGGCCTGGTTGCCCTTCGCAGCCTGCTGTTCAGTCGTTTGGTAGTCCCTCACTAACCCCCCTGCCAGCCTGGTTATAGGCAGCCATCTTGTGAGGTGTGACAGTCAATTTGCATATCACCTCCTTAGTATATAGGATTAAGGTATTACATATGTGTCCTTATCTCCCACTGCCCCCCCCCCCTCCACTCATGCCCTCACCCCCCTGGTGTCTGTGTCCATTGGTTAGGCTTATATGCATGCATACAAGTCCTTTGGTTGATCTCTCCCCTTTACCCCCACCCTCCCCTACCTTCCCTCTGAGGTTTGATGGTCTGATCAATGCTTCTCTGTCTCTGGATCTGTTTTGCCAGTCAGAGAAAGATAAATATCACATGATCTCACTCATTTATGGAACATAATGAACAACATAAACTGATGAACAAAAACAAAAACAGATGAATCCCTCTTGCTGTGCTATCCAAAACCAGGATTATGACCTTGCAGGCTCACACAAATTAACAAAGGGATTGCCAGAGAGGTGACTGAGGACCCAGCAGGTTTCTCCCTTTTCTTTACACCAAAATGGGTGAAAAACACAACTTTTCACATAAACATCAGAAGTAAAAAAAACTACGAAGTTAATGCTGCTTTTGCCACAACTCTTACTACTTGTGTTTAGCATTTCTGAACTACAGAGTTTGGAGGAGCGACTGCCACCAGGCGGCAGGCTGACGAGAACAGTGCTACTTCCAGGCCGTAGAGTAGCTGCCAATATCTTCTCTTTGCTTGTTTTCATTGACATAATAAAAACCTATTTGGGACTAAAGATCACAATTATGTGCCCTCACTACATTTTCTTTCCAATTAAACAGAGAAGAAAACACACAACTTACATGGCACCGTGGTTCCAAATCTAGTGGGATTCAATACTATGAACCTGTTTTTCAAGCTTCTTCGTCCCACACCTTGAGCTCCTATTAATACTAATGTCCTTCTCTGGAAGGGAGGCATTCTGGCTACCTCCTCGTAGATCTGGATTTCATGACGATCAAACTCTGCAGGTAAAGGACATGGAAAACACCACATTCAATTGTCTTTCATGTGGATGAGAAACTTCTGCTATTCTGTTCAGTAATGACTTAATAGGCGTAATAGTGAAATATCACTTGAATTGTACTCAGTACAGATGTTTTTATTAATTTGACAAAGTACAAAAAACTATTTTACATTTTGATTTAAACATCTGCTGCCATCCATTTGTTTCTTAAAAATGTGTCCAGCCAAGCTAGAAAAATGCCCGTGCTTTATCCTTATCAGAGATTCTACCCATAAAACCTTCTTATCAATTCGTGAGTAGAAATAATTCCTTTAATATAAATAATCTGGTGACAAATAGTTTATATAATTTATTCAGCTAAAAACTGTGTGTCAAATATGGAGGACAGCAGTATACCTAGCATAGCGGCTTCAATAAATCCTTATAGAATGAGCGTGCCCTTCCAGTGATATCAATGAGTAAGTCCTTATAGAATGAGTGTGCCCTTCCAGTGATATCAATGAGTAAGTCCTTATAGAATGAGCGTGCCCTTCCAGTGATATCAATGAGTAAGTCCTTATAGAATGAGTGTGCCCTTCCAGTGATATCAATGAGTAAGTCCTTATAGAATGAGCGTGCCCTTCCAGTGATATCAATGAGTAAGTCCTTATAGAATGAGCGTGCCCTTCCAGTGATATAAATGAGTAAGTCCTTATAGAATGAGCGTGCCCTTCCAGTGATATCAATGAGTAAGTCCTTATAGAATGAGCATGCCCTTCCAGTGATATCAATGAGTAAGTCCTTATAGGATGAGCGTGCCCTTCCAGTGTTATAAATGAGTAAGTCCTTATAGGAAGAGTGTGCCCTTCCAGTGATATCAATGAGTAAGTCCTTATAGGATGAGTGTGCCCTTCCAGTGATATCAATGAGTAAGTCCTTATAGGATGAGTGTGCCCTTCCAGTGATATCAATGAGTAAGTCCTTATAGGATGAGCGTGCCCTTCCAGTGTTATAAATGAGTAAGTCCTTATAGGATGAGTGTGCCCTTCCAGTGATATCAATGAGTAAGTCCTTATAGGATGAGCGTTCCCTTCCAGTGATCCTTCCAGTGATATCAATGAGTAAGTCCTTATAGGATGAGCATGCCCTTCCAGTGTTATAAATGAATAAGTACTACCTTGGTGACTGCAAATAAGTTTGATTAACAAATGCATGTAGACAACATACTGACATTTAAATATTAAGATTCTGAAAATATGTATAAAATAAAATATAGGATCCAAATTATTTTCAGTGGAAACACATTCCAAAATTATATTCATAGTCAATGGTAAAATTATAAATTTTCTATTTTATAAGAAAGGCTTAAGAACACATATTTCATGAATAATAAGGCTAAACTGAGTACGAAATATTCTACTGCCTTCATTAGGGCTATCACTCTCAATCTACAGTAAGAATACTTCTTAGGTTATTTTAACAGCAGCTCTTTGCATAGTTTCCCCACAGCAGCTTAACCAACGTTGAGGGAGAGCCTATTTTCTCCTTACGTATTATATTCTAACTTACTATTCTATTATTTCCCTTAGAGTATGCTCTTTAGTTCCTTACCAGTGGAGAGGCAGCTCTGAAGTCAAGAAAGTGCTTTAAAATTGACGATCCTTCCAGTAAGCCTCCAGAGCTGCACGTCACTCCTATCAGCCTCTAAACTGAAAGGAGTAACTCCGATAGTTGTCGTATTTACCTTTCCTTCAGTCTAAAAGACTTAAGAAAGACTCCTCCTGGGTCAAACTAACATTCATTTGGTAATATTTTCCCAAAAGAGCCATGGACAATGTTATGCCTGAATATAGTTGCCTTTAATCGTAACTCTTTCATACCTTCATAAAGGCATTTTGCTCTTTAGAAATGACATATAAATTATCAAAATTCTCTAAATAGTTTCAATTATAACATTGCTCCTTTATTAATATAAGCATCCTAAGCAATTCACTGTGTTGTAAACTATACTCATAAAATAAGCACATTGGTCATAGTATAAGCACATACAACATCAGGATTTAAATAATGTCTTCATATTAAATTGTACCATGCGTTCACATGCCAACCCCTTGAACTGGGTACTAATCTGAATTATATTCATTGAAAATTATATACGTAGACTTTACGCCACACCGATTAACAATATAAAGCTATTTCACTTGGACTTCTCAAAAAGTACTGCAAACACACCTGCATTTCTGGTGGTGAGATACATCATCTTTTTCTTTTTTTTGCTACTTATGGTTCCACAAAAAGGTCCTGAAGGGTGAAAAGACAAATATAACTTGAACAGAATGTCAAAATAGGATACAATTGCCCTGTGGGTTCGACAGGGGTGGGAGCATGATCTTCCCAGTGTTGCATCCTACAAAGCAGAATGGGGCAGGTGAGCCACTGAATTCTGGTAGCATACCAGCAGGTGGCAGAAAGGGATCAAAAAGTTTACTTTTGAGAGAGACACAATAAAGCAGATGGGAGGGGTTAACTCTAGACAAACAGTAAATAAATTCACTTGCTAATTCAGATGAAAGAGGCAAAGAAAGGTGTCCACAAAGGACAACTTGTTACTTATTATGTGGAGCTCATCACCTGAATTGTCCCAGTCTCTTCTAACAAATGCCTTTCTCTTCTCTTCCAGGAACTGGCTTGGAATGAGACCAGCGCTTCCTCCCTCTTTTACATGGCTAGCCTAGAATCAAATTAATGAATTGCATATCTCAGTGACCAAAACTCGAGACGATATTCTAAAAAGTAGAACAAGCAGTAGTCAGTAAAAAATACCACATTTGCTCTTAAAACTGACCTTGAGATTTAAACCCATGGCACTGTCAAGTCATTTAAACACTTTAGCACTGAGGAATCAAGTGGCACCTAGTCAACCCACCCACCATCTGTAAGAAAATTTTGGGACCAAAATAAAAAAGTACACAGGCTCTTTAAATTACTAAAACTTTTTATTTATGACACTAAGTTTAGTCAAAGAATAGAAAGGAATAAATGCTAGTCTATGTGTTTACAGGACATTTTATCTAGCATCCTTTAGTAAGATATTACTATCAGCCTTAATCCTACCATGTTGGTATTTCCTGAGGCCAAATCAAAGAGAAAGACAGCATCGGGAAAACAGAGGGGAGCATTTAATTCGCTATCAGCAATCTGAGTATCCTGAGAAACAGTAAGTTTAAAAGAGTAAAACTTCACCTACTGTCAAGAACTAACTTTCAGAGTAAAATCCACAGAAGTGTTAGTTTAATATAGTGGCTGGAGAACTGGCTACTAGTGGTTTATCCCAAAGTTAGTGACTTTATTCTAACAAACTAGCATTAAAAAAAATCTGGTACATTTTTAGCAATTAAAATCCTGGAAAAAAAAAAAAACAGAATTAAAGGAATAGACCACAAAACTCAGGAAGAAACTGAGATAATGGTGAAAAGGATTAGATGAGAGATGGCATTCAAAAAGTGGGGGAAAAAAGACAATATTGGAAAAGTTCAATAAAGGAAACAGCCACAGAAGGCAGATTTTTCAGATGAGCAGTCTAAGAAACTCAGTGGAAACTTCTTGAAATCATGAATTCTATTTACTTGTTTCTTAGTTTTCTAACCTGTTGCACAGTGCAGTTGTACAGATTGATGTCTTAATTTAAATATAAGGACACACCAGTGAGATTGTTCTCATTCTTATAATTCATTCCCCTCAGAAGCCACTATAACATATTAGAGCTAATGTGAGTTTCTGATATCTCAGTTTGATTTAGAGTTTGGTGCTAGGTCCTGGTCCTTTTCTCTCACAGCTTGCTCTTCAACGAGACCCTGACAGTTTGAGTTTAGACTTTCCAATTTGTTAGTTTTCTCCAGTTCTGAACACTGTGGTTGTTGGCCAATGTAAACAATGACAAAAACAGACTTAAGGCTGCTAGAGATTTCTGAAAGCTGTATTAAGGGAAGGAAGAAGAGCATCATCACACAGCTTTGGAAAACGGAAGGGGCAAAATACAGTGCTAACACATCCTTTCCATACACACAGAATTCAAACCACGATCAAAACAACACTACAAGAAAGCACGACTTCATTTCTCAATAAATGAGAAGAGGTGGGCAAATAGATTTAAGAGCTTAAAAATTATGCTTTATTTGCCATGAAAGTATTCAGAGAGAAGGGAGACAAGAGAAAGACGACTACAACCACAATAAAAGACTCCTTAGTTAAAACAAAAACACTGAAAAGGGAGGACCCCAAATGAGTTGTTCCTGCCTAATTCTGTATCTTACTGCAATCACCCCTGGGGAAGCACCAACAGGTCTGATCCCTAAACCAGCAGTGGCACCCCAGGCTAGTTAATTCTGCATTTATTAACAGCCATTCACAAATTCCCTCTCAATCTGGTCTTCTGTCCACAAAATTAGCAGCCCTGCAGCCGGAGTTGTTCATGCAGGTAAAACCATTGGATCGAATGGAATGCTAAACCTCTTTCCTGAATATGCAGATATTGGCCACATTAAGGTTGAAAATTAAAAAAAGCAGGTGAGGAAATTCTGAGCAGCACACTCACCTGCCACCAATTTGGATCTTCTCTGTTTACAATCTGAAGAATTTCTCCTTTTGAAAACTTCAATCCTGCTTCTTTGCAGGGTATCAGGTTATCGTTGTATGGATTATAATCAAAATGACATTTCACAAACACCTAAAACACACAATTAAAAGTACTATTAAAACAATGAAATGAAATGAAAACAATTAAAAGTACTATAGATGCACCATTTATCACGGGATTTTTGAAATCTTTTTCAAACCATGTTGATTTTATTGTTATTGACAATGTATTTAATACTTCAACTATGGAACTTGTCTCTCTCAAATAAAAATTAAATTATTAGAACATTAATAATTTGGTATCAGAAAAGAAAATATGAAATAAACATTAGCACCACATTAACATCCTAAGCAATATATGCAGTTGATTTAAGGCATATATTTCAGATGTATTAGGACTGACTTTTTGAAAGGGCTCTGAAACCAAAATTAAATAATGGAAGTTCATGTTGAAGTCGGACCCAAAATATATTTAGTAACCTTAAAAAGTAACCACACAGACTTACCAGCACACTGGCCAAAACTAGTGTGGAAAATACTTTTCTGGAATCATCTTGCTCTGATTTAAATTATCAGTATTATATTAAATAAAATAAATACTGAAAAAGCCTGGAAACTATTTTAAATTCATTTAATTATACAAATTTCTTTTGAATCTGTTTTATCAATATAAGTATGTCAGTTACCAGTTAGTTATGATCTCCAGTATCTAGAGTATTTTGCTTAGTCACTTTAATTTGAATTCTAATTAAGCTAAGCATTTTCAGTATTTGATGGCAAGTTCAGACAGATTACTTTCTTAAAACAATTTTTTTCATGCATATTTATAGAGATTCAAATTTTATCTTCTAAAGAACTTACTTAGCATTAATCAGCAGGTAAACTTTAACAAGCAGGAAAACACATAATTAGTCAAAATAATGTTATTTTTCTACTTATCATATTTCTATAAATATAACCACACAAGATATTCAAATAACACAAGCAAATACATTATATTATTAGTGTAGCAAAATGCAATATTGTGGATGCATATTGGAAAATTTGATAAAACCTTAGTTATTTACAATTAGATGATTTTCAAAGAAAGCATTCTGAACATTTTCAATAACTTTGGAAAGGCTAAATATTAATGCTTAAAAAAATCAGTAAGCCAATAATATTTTATGATATACAATTTTAGAAATATTTAAAATGCAAGCATACAAGTAATATTAAGCTTGCCTAAAATGTGACAACTGGCTAACTTGACAATAGCATGCAGCTCAATGATTTGGCAATGGAGAAAATCCAAATGATTACGTTTAATCAAGGTAGATTTAGTTGTCTGATAGGACAGAAAAATGGAGTAGCAGAGAATGCCCTGGAATAACATCATACCTGACGGACGCGGGCTGGATGCCTCTCCATATTGATGCCACTCTAAAAATACATTTTTCATTGCATAAATAAAGCCAGGCTTTACAGGGATAATGAATCAACAAAATATAAACAAACACTGGCCCATTTTATTACTTCACTCATTTAGTCAAGCAACTACTTCCCGAAAGAATTGTCCATATCTGAACATTATAAATCAAAGCAGCAAAAAGATAGAGGGGTTTGAGATGAGGCACAGAAAAAGATGAGTATGCAAAGTTGTAGAAATACTGGGATATGCCTTACTTCTCAAGAAAGCTGCACTGAATGGATAATAAAGGCACCCTGTCATCTAACCATGCCTGTTTATTATTCTTATCTGTGGACAGAATATGTTTTGTAACCATAAAGCTTATCCTTTCTGAGGAAGTCCAAATTTCAAACATTCATTCCCCTACTACCATCAAATTGTTCTGAAAATGTCATTATTTGTGGAACAAAAATTATACCTTTCAAATGTAAAGAATTCCTAGAAGAAATAATTTTTACTTATTAATTTATCAAATTAATTTTGGAACATATTAAACTGGCTTTACTTTGAACTTTGAAAATTTGTCTGAAAAAAAATTAATGAACCCCATCTTTGATCTAAACATTTTGTAATGACCTTAAAGTCATTAGGTATTTGTCAGGTATAATTACAGTTTATTAAGTACATTTTAAAGTGTTTCACTAAGAGGCTATGGATGTTAACTATTCACTCGTTATTAAAAAGTTGCTAAACACAACCTAAAATATTTCAATCCCATATTCTGGATGACTAACAATCTAAAGAAGATGCAAGAAAGAAAAGGAAGTACAAATGGCTTTTAAACACAGGAGGAGATATTCAAATTCACTCAGAATAGAAAAATAAATTAAAATTATAACATTTCTTCCTGTCAGATTAGCAGAAACCCAAATACTTGATATACCATGGCTAGGTCTATGGGCCAAGAGCCATTTTTTTCTAACAGATTGGTGAAAAAACTGGTTCAATCCCTTGGGAGGACAATTTGGCAATAACTTATCAAAATCACAAATGCAAACACCTCCAATCTGGCAACCCACCTATGGGAATGTATTCAACAGCAATGCTACTCAGACATATACACAAAGTGACTTATGTAGAAGACTATTAGCAACTGATTGAAAACTTAATTACTTAACAATAGGGACTGATTAAACAAATAATGGCAAACCTATGTAATATAACACTGCAGATATTAAATTAAAAAGGGAGGATATATTTCAACAAGCAGACTATGTACCAAAAAGGAAAGATCCTCAAGATAACATAGTTAATTGAAAAACAAACAAACAAACAAACAAACACAAGGTTCAGAGTGTGCATACTATGTTATGTAACCTTTTCATTAAAAAGGAGATGGAAGGGGAAAAAGAATATATAATTTTTACTTATTTGCATATGAATAAAGAAACCCTGGAGAGATACAAATAGCAATGTATCTTATGGAGAGAGTGAGGTTTAAGTTGGTAGAGAATTAGGAGGGAGATTTTAACTGAATACGAATTTATATTGCTTGAATTTTGAACTGTGGGAATGATTCATTTATCCAAAAATTAAATTTTTATGGTAATAAAAGATAAAATGACTCCTGCTTCTAGGATGAAATAACAAGGACCCTCCAATCTGAAACAACTAGAAAACTGGACAGAACATATGAAACATTTGTCACGCTATCAGACAATGAAGACGGTGATCTAAAATGTGGACACTAGGTGAGCTGTACCGGGATCCAGCTAACTGCACAAAAAGTTTCCACTTGCAACTCCGGAAAGGAAAAGCTGGTGGAGCCGCGGTCACCACGCTGAGGAGATGAGCAGAAAGACCAAGATGGCCTAACACGGGGCTAAATAGTCTCGCATTTCACATCACTCAGCTTAGTTCACCAACTGGAGAACTTACAGAGGAATTTAGGCCAAAGTCCTAGCTATTAATTTTACAAAAATTTATTTTTCCCGCAAAAGTCCATAGGGTCATTGTGAGCTGGTAAGAATTCCAGAGTTTGGACCACTGGGGCACTGGAATCTTTCTAAGTATCAAAACTAATTCGTAATTTTAAAAAGTAAATCTTTGGCTCTACTTTTCCAAATGGAAATGTGCCAATTCATGATTCTTTTCCTTGAAGACAAGCTCTCTACTTCACCAAAGTTTATTATAAGCCTATATATATATTTTTCAGAAGTCCAATTTACATACTAAAATCATGACTAAATATTGTACCCTACCCTCTGAACAAGAATATAAAACAGGTATTCAACATGTTATTTCAAAGAATTGCATAGAAATACAAAAACTAGCCTTTTACACTAGTAGCATCTTAAATTAAAAAGCACAATTTCACTCACACATGAAACGATAAATTTCTGGAATAAACTGAACAATTAAAGATATCTAAAACACTGGTAGATATTTCCTATTTCTACATTATTTAGGCTTGAAAACCCTCTCCTCAGTTCCAACATTCTCACCATAATCGTCAACTGCTTCTTTGTAATTAATAATTACTTCATTATTTTTTCTTCCTTTACAATTCTATTATACCAGCAATTTTCAACCTTTTTCATGTCATGGTACACACAGACTAATTACTAAAATTCTGCGGCACACCAAAAAAATATATTTTTGCTGACAAAAAAAAAGGTATAATTTTGATTCATTCACACCAGACTGGTATTGTGTTGTCTGCTGTCATTTTTTATTTGACAATCTAAAGGAAAAAAGGTCAGTGCCCCTAAGTAAATACTCAGGTATTGCATGGTTTTTGGTTTGTTTTTAAATATAAATGTGTTTTTTTAAAATTGATTTCAGAGAGGAAAGGAGAGGGAGAAAGAGAGAGAAACATCAATGATAAAAGAGAATTGATCAGCTGCCTCCTGCATACCTCACACTGGGGATTGAGCCTGCAACCTGGGCATGTGCCCTGACCGGGAATCAAATCGTAAACTCCTGGCTCATAGGTTGACACTCAACCACCGAGCCATGCGGGCTGGGCCAGGTATTGCATGTTTTAAATGTTCTTGCAGCACAGGGGTTGAGAATTGCTCTTCTAGCCCATCCCAAGCACACTAAGGTATAGGTGGTTGGGACTACATTATTCTCTCACAGGGGCTGGAACATAACAAGATCAAAAAATATTTGCTAGCCCTAACCGGTTTGGCTCAGTGGATAGAGCGTCAGCCTGCGGACTGAAGGGTCCCAGGTGCGATTCCGGTCAAGAGCATGTACCTTGGTTGCAGGCACATCCCCAGTAGGAGGTGTGCAGGAGGCAGCTGATCGATGTTTCTCTCTCATTGATGTTTCTAACTCTCTATCCCTCTCCCTTTCTCTCTATAAAAATCAATAAAATATATTAAAAAAGTATATTTGCTAGATTAATGACTAAAAGGCTTTATGGTTTTTCTTACCTAGCTATATGTTACTGAAATGGCAATTTGTGGTTTTCACAAAAAGATTTACTAATTCCTTTATAGTAGTAAGATGAGGTTGTTTAAAAATTCAAAAATTCACAAAATAAGGCATTTCACAACAATAAGACAGTTTCCCCCCCTTTTCTTTAGCAAAAGAGTAGCAACTGGTGGCTAGTTATATCCAACAGTGTGATTAAAGATAAAAGTAATCTAGAGATTACCAAGAATCTTATTACTAACCTGTTGAGGAATAATGGTATCTCTATAGCTTGGTAAAATTTTTAGGGTGACACTTCCACTAATATTTTTCAGTAATTCTTGTAATTCCTTTGGATTGTTTCCAACCTCGTGGCCATTGACTTCTTTAATGATATCTCCCACATGGAGCAGACCTTGTCGATCTATCATGCCTCCATGAAGGATTCGGGCGATTACCAGGTCATTATTTTCAACCCTAAAGGTTACACCCTAAAGGAAATAAGGAACGAAATTGTCATTGATTTTAGACTTAAAAATAAATCTTAAATACTCATGAATATATATATTCCTGTGTCAAGAGTCTAATCTCCTTAAACCATGTGCAACTGTGACAATATATACCACCCTTAGAAAAGGACTTCCATGGTAAGTCCTTTTAACCTGAAAGAATGAAACGTACATTAGGCTGCCTCCCCCAGGATGAAGGTTACCTCAAAGGAACGAGAAAAGACAGATACGCCTTGCTCCTGGCTTTTCTTTTCCCCTATTTCACTGTTTTTATAGTCAGGATCCAAAAACAGTAATTTTAAGTAGGAAATTGTAAACTTCACTACGTATAGAACCCTCCCTAACCATTTCTTCACTTTTTAATAATAACTTTCCTCCATGTTTTGCTACTTCATTAGCAAGCAACCTGAGCTGATTTCTTCAAAGGGCATAGGAAAAACATAAAGTACTTATTTTCTGAAATATTTGCTACCCACTGGCAAACTTCTGGCCTCTATTTCAGTTTAATTTTTATCTTGGTTTAATTTTGTATGTTAAATCAAGCTGAAACAGCATCAGGAGTATATTTTAGACAGAGGCCAAAAACCACATAAAACAAACACAAATGAAGTTTTCATAATGATACGAGTTATGAAAGCGAAGAAAATGAGAGCAGGACTGAGCTACAAGTATGGCAGCTTCAGTTTTAAGAAGGCACCAATTTATCTACTCACCAATGGCTCCCCAGCTCTTTTGTGAATACCAAGAATACGAATGGCATCTACTGGTAATAACTGATTATTAACAGAATTATTCATTTCTGGGCTTGATGGAGGTGAATCATAACACTTTGATGCCACAATATCATGGGCTTCCAAGAGTGACTGTAAGGATTCAAAGCATAATGCTAAGTTAAAAAATTTTCCTGAGATGTTAAAATGCAAGTTCAAAAACAATAAATCAAAATACAAAGAGCCCGGTTGGCATGCCTCAGTGTTTTGAGCACAGACCCATGAACCAGGAGGTCACTGTTCAATGCCCCATCAGAGCACATGCCCAGGTTGTGAGCTTAATCCCCAGTAGGGGGCATGCAGGAGGCAGCTGATCAATGATTCTCTCATCATTGATGTTTCTAACTCTTTCCCCTTCTCTCTCTGAAATCAATAAAAACCTATTTTTTTAAAAAAAATATGAAGAAGGGAGCAAATGTCAACTGGTTCAGAATACAGATAATTAACATGTAGGCTTGATTGATAATTTCTGGCTATTTCATAAAAATATGTGTAAGAGACTAAAGAAAATTTTCAAAAAGGAAAAGAGCGCCTCCTTCACCTAGTGGGGAATCAAGCACACAACCGAGTCATGTGCCCTGACTGAGAATGGAATCGGGGACCTGTGGTGCTTGGGTGGATGCTCAAGCCACACTGGCAAGGTGCTTTCTTCCTTCTTTAGTCAAGGTGCAAGTATACCTAAGGAAAAAAAAAATTAAAAAGGAAAAGGGCACAAATCCGTGTCTTAAGAGGATTATTCCTATAAATGCTGAAGTCACTCAAATCTCTAACCTGGTCTTTGTTTTTACTCTGTTCTCTCCTCTTAGGAAATATTCATTCCTGCGACTTCAACCACTATTTATATACTGTTAATTCCCAATTTTATACCTTTGGTCCAGATCTTTCATTACTTCAGATTAATAGACTAAAAATCTGCCTACAACATAACACAATTACGATAATTTGAAAATCAAAGAGTTAAGCATTGTAGAGGACTGAAACATATTGAATTAATGAAAAATCCATAACTCCACAGTGCTATTTAAAAAACAAAAGACTGAGAATACTCTTCATTAATATAGACCAATGCTATTTTAAATAATTCTTTACTTTGAAAATTGGTAAAGGGAAGGATCAAGCGTTTCACTGACATTTCAGTGGGAAATGCATTACAGAGTAGCTCAATAGCCCACTTGATGAGGAAAAACCCTTTTTATATAAGAACACTAGCTAATAAATGCAGAGTGAGAGAATCTGAAAAATGTCATGTACAACCTCTAATGAAAATATTGATTCAGGCAAGGATTATTAATGTAGGTAAATGGTTGAAAGGAAACAGCATTTGTATAATGCTAGAATAATAACATACTAGATTACTTCTAGTGGAAAAGCTTCCAAAGGAAGGGTTAGACTGACATTGCCCTTAATCAGGGACCAAACTCAGCATCAATAGTGGTTTAATCCATGTTGCATCACATCATTTAAAATGAATTCGAGTTCCAAATAATTAACTTGAATACTGACCTTTTAGATAGAACTTCTGTTTACAGGAAATAGGAAGGATAACTAAACAACACAGAAGGGAAGCAACCAGATACATCCAGAAAGTTGGACATGCTACAGGATAATAACCTGACCTCTTCAAAAGGTCAACATCATAATCAAGGGAGAGAGAGATGGTCCAACCAGATGCTGCACATGGACCGAGGTTGGAAGCCTGTACGTGCAAACCAGCTGTAAAGAATATTTTGGCATCAAATAAAGACGTTTGAATACAGCGTGTGCACCTGAGACAGAGGTCCACTTAAATGGAAAAGTGGCAATCAATGATTGAAAAAAAGGGTGAATTACACAATACCTTGTGGAAAATGATCTCAATTTGTAAAGAAAAGAAAGTACATTTATGCACAGAAAAAAATGGAGGAATACGCACTAAGATAGTATAGTAATTTGGGTCATAAGAATACAATGCCTTAATTTTTGTATTTTGCTTGCTATTTTCTAGTTTTATGTATTTATTAAACTTTATATAAATAATGTATACTTATTACATTTTGTGTATTTACTTAAAATATAGCTTGCCTAATAGCACTACCCAGATGCTCCTGAGGTATCACAGACCTAACATGGCCTCAACATTCACATGTCCAGTTTCTCCTAGAGTATTCCTAATCTTAGTGATGCCAACTGTCATAAATTCTACCCTTAATCAACTTCCCACATCTCTCTTCTGCAACTGTCACATGTAACCAGTCACTAAGTCCTGTTGATTTTATGGCTTAACACTGGAAAATCCTCATTTTATACCGCCATCACAATTTCTTGCCTCAGTACTTAACAATCTAGCTCCATAATCAGACCTCTCCCTGTTAAATGCCTCCTCTCATCCCCACCCATGGTTTTCTACTGTCCTAAGGATCAAGTCCCAATTCCTTAATATGTTTTATAAGGCATTAATCAACTGGCCCCTGCATAAAAGGTGTCTCTGATGTGTCCATATTTCTGTACCCAAGATACTGATTTATGTAGGCACCATCTCACTCTAAATCTTCGTATTTTACATTAACATTGTTGGAATCAGACAAAGTCTTTGAGGAAAAAGCAGGGGGTGCTGCCCCCTAAGATCTTCAGTGGAAAGCAAGTGACACTTTATTTCTCTATCCCACACCATTCATTACACAGTCCTTTCTTTCCCCTCTAAGATGTAATCTCTCTCTCATAAGACAGGTTGCCATATGTGTGTGGATATATTTTTGGGGTTGCTATTCTTGTCGATTAATCTATTTTCCTAATGCTAACCCAATACCACACTGCCTTCATTACAGATTTATAAGAAATCTCCTCCACTCCCTTTCTCTCCTGAAACTAGTTTTTCTTTGTTAAAATGACTAACTCTTCATTGATATAGACCAATTCTTACATTGCACTTATTTTTTGTATCTATCAAAAGTATGTTATGTTATACTTCCTATCCTTACATCGCTCTCTGATGTCCCAAGGTTATCAACTACACCCCAATCCTAGAAGCAACACTGAAGACGTGGATGACTGGTCACAAGGAGGTCTGGGAAACAGTGGTAGTGAGGAAGAAAAAGCCACTATCACGGAGAAAGATGTTTCTAGCATATGGTCTGATGGTGAATCAGATTTGGCTTTTTTAATGACACAAAGAAAAATCCTTTCTGATGTATTTTTGTGACAGACTTCATATATTTATGTACTGTGTTTTAGTTACACGTGTATATCCTCAGAATATCAGATTAAAACATCTATGTTGGAATTTACATATTGCAAAATATGGACCTAAACAATATTTAAAACCTCATCGCAAACTGGAACTTAACAGGAAAGGAGATTATTTGGGAACATAGGGGACTTGGAGAGAAGAGCTAGGACGTTTACCTGGAAGTGAGGCTCTTTGAGTATACCAACCAGTTCTGCCACATTTTCATCCACACTGATTAGAGGAGTGATATCTTCAAGAATTTCATTGACTAGTTCCAAGTTATTGTCGCTGACAGCTTCTAGTTTTGAATCTTCCAGCCTCTCATGAGCCTTTGAAAAGACGGTATAGGAAAAGTAATAACACATATTGTTTGACTCCAGACTGTGGTTTTCCTCTTGATTTGCTTCTTTTCATAAAGTTTTAAAAGATATGACTTAAAAGTGTGATTCATTGAAACCAAATTTAATATTTCAATCAGAGGCAATATATAGATTTTTTTAAGTAAATGTTTTCATACAGTATAATAAATCTTGGCCTCTATTTCTATCCTAGGCCATGAAAAACTCACTTTTATAATTAAACTATGAAAAAGAAAACATGAAATAGGCCATGCCAGGTTGGCATGGCTCAGTGGTTGAGCATCGACCTATGAACCAGGAGGTCATGGTTCCATTTCCGGTTGGGGAACATGCCTGGGTTGCAGGCTCGATCCCCAGTATGGGGCGTGCAGGAGGCAGTTGATCAATGATTCTCTCTCATCATTGATGTTTCTATCTTTCTCCCCTTCTCCCTTCCTCTTTCTGAAATCAATTAAGAAACAACAACAAAACTAAATAGGCCACATGACAATAAAAAACATATTTCTTATCCAACAGAATTTCCTAATGACTTTCTAGTCTAGGCTCAAACTCTAGATGAAGCTTTATTAGGAACATAATCATTATATAAATCACCATTCAAAAAATCATAAAAATCATTTTGGGAAACTCAGAGTCCAAATGAGCAAATAAATCAGTTTGGGGAAGCAGTTCTTGAACTGGACCTTGAAGGACGGTGGTATTTCATGTCTAAATATCTTAAGCTGTTTTTTATAAATCTCATAATCTTTTCCACATAAAGTGGACCACGGAAAATCAGCAGTCCTAATTACCCTTTCATTGAAGGAGTAAAGCAGAGTTTTACATTCAAACTGAGAATGAACACTATGCAGTCTTCATATTTCAGTGTTCTCTGTGTTTCTGGTAAATGCTTGCAGTCTGATTCTGAAGATAGCAAATCATAATTATTAAGATTTAGTTTATAAATGAAACCATGTAAGATGTCGTCTTACACATAATATTTTAAGATTCATTTCTGTAAATGCTGAAGGAAATTCCAAATATAAAGTGGCAACTATCAATTACACTTTGATACCTATAATACTTAAATGTTATTTCTATCATAGAAAGAATCCTTCAGAGTCCAAATACACATTTTAACTTTTAAAATGCAATTTTTCACTTAAATGTATTTTTTCCTAGGTGATTCACAAAGTAAAGCAAGTTTTTAAGTGTAATGGGGGGCTATATCTTAAGCAACATTTTAAAGAAACACCTCAGAAGAAATTTTAAATCACATGCAATAAACTGATAAAGAAGAAATTATAACTGCTTTTAAACACAGAAAAATGTCAAAAGACCAAATGTAATTTAAATAGAAGGAAAAGTTTCTATTATATTTAGATAAGAAAAAAATAATAAGACTATAAATGCCACAGAGAATGAGAATAGGCAAGTGTGTAATATTTTGAAAGTCTGATTAGAATAGGATAATGAAGACATTCAATACATATCATGGAATAAATATCAACATTGGAAAAAACTAAAGTAACATAATTAGTTAACTCTTATAAAAAAAGCAAGAATTACTATTTTAATACAGATACTTACTTTAATAAATATCTGACTTAGCATCATTAACCTTGCAATATTCTAACTCTCTTATGATAGTACTAGAGGCCCGGGCCTCTAGGCTGTCCCTCAGCCCAGCCTGTACCCTCTCCAATATGGGATCCCTCTCCCAATCCAGGACTGCTGGCCTGCCTGCCTTCCTGATTGCCCCTAACCGGCTTCTGCCTGCCAGCCTGATCACCCCCTAATCACTCTGCTGCCAGCCTGTTTGCCCCCAACTTCCCTCCTCTGCCAGCCTGGTCACCCCTAACTGCCCTCTCCTGCAGGGTTGATCACCTCCAACTGCCCTCCCTTGCAGGCCTGGTCCTTCCCAACTGCCCTCCCTTGCAGGCAAGGGTGCCTCCCAACTGCCCTCTCCTGCTGGCCATCTTGTGGTGGCCATCTTGTGTCCACATGGGGGCAGGATCTTTGACCACATGGGGGCAGCTATATTGTGTGTTGCAGTGATGATCAATCTGTATATTACTCTTTTATTAGACAGGATAGAGGCCTGGTGCAGGAGTGGGGGCCAGCTGGTTTGCCCTGAAGGGTGTCCCGGATCAGGTGGGGGTTCCCTTGGGGCATGGGGCGGCCTGAGCAAGGGGCCTGTGGTGGTTTGCAGGCCAGCCACGCCCCCTGGCAACCCAAGCAGAGGCTCTGGTATCTGGAATTTATTTTCCTTCCACAATTGAAACTTTGTAGCCTGGAGCGGAGCCAAGCCTGGGGCTCCCTCCGAGGCCAGCAGCCAATTCTGTTTGGGTTATAATTGAAACTTTGTTGCCTTAAGCGGGTGGGCCCGGCCAGGGTGTGCGGAAAGCTTTGCTTCCCCTGTTGCCGGTGGCAACCCTGGCCTGCTCTCTCAAGCTCCATTCTGCCGCCATTTGTTTGAATTTGTTTACTTTCTATAATTGAAACTTTGTAGCTTGAGTGGAGGCTTAGGCCTGGCAAGGGCAGGCGGAAAACTTGGCTTCCTCTGTTACCTAGGAAACCTTGCTCTCTGTGGCTGTAGCCATCTTGGTTTGGGTTAATTTGCATGCTCGCTCTGATTGGATGGTGGGCGTGACTTGTGGGCATGGCTTGTGGGCGTGTCGGAGGTATGGTCAATTTGCATATTTGTCTATTATTAGGTAGGATAAGAAAGCTTAAGACAAAAAGAAAAAAAGTTAACATTTATTGAGGGCTTGTGCCTGTGTGTGTGTGAGGAACTATATTCTGAGTATAGTGTGAGAGAGTGTATGTGTGTGTTCAGCAAAACTAGGTATGTTATTATCACCCTCCTTACAGACACAGACACTGATGCAAAAAGATAAGGTGATTTGTTTAAGTTCACAATGCTAGTAAGTGGCAGTCTGGTAGTATAACATCAATGCTTGAGCTCTTACCTACACAACTTATTTGACTTCTTCACTATATAGACAGCTATGCTAACATCACCTTTTTGTTACAATAGTAAATGGGATTTTTTTTTTTAAATATATAGCTTTTTAGCTCTAAGATTTTGTGAAAGAAATTTAAAGTCAGAATTTATTTAGATTTCAAGAGACAAGAGTACCAACTGGAATTTAATCAAACCAGGACAAAGGAAACTCTGATAGATGAATCACATGCATTTGAATAAATGGTCTTGTTTCCTTTAAGAAAAAGCACTACGAGAAAGCTAGCATAATTCAATAAAAATATATGTCACCTGCCACAAATGCTTGGAAGAACACACAATGACTGGCCTAGCCTTCCTGTATGGCCAGTTCTGAGAACCTTCTTCACCACTGCACCTTAGAAAAATAAACTGCAGAGAAGAAAATGCTCTTCCAGAACTTGCAAGTATTTCACCCAAGC
Source organism: Cnephaeus nilssonii (assembly GCF_951640355.1). NCBI lineage: Eukaryota > Metazoa > Chordata > Mammalia > Chiroptera > Vespertilionidae > Cnephaeus > Cnephaeus nilssonii. The sequence continues at coordinate 12,496,071 of NC_137083.1, forward strand.
ACAGTCCAACCATGCTTGCAAACAAAAAAACACACACCTTTGTAAATAAGAATTGTGGGCTATATCTAAAGTGACAAATACTGTTCTCTATTAATGATAATAGAAAAAAGATGAAATGTACGATAAGATTAATGTTGGCGCCGGGCCTCTAGTATATATATAAAACTTCCAGTTGGGCAATCTGCAAGTGGCTACCTAGGGGCCAAATATCATGTGATCTTAGAAAGATTAAGTTTATGAATAAAATAAAGAATCTGCATCATTAATTAGCTCTTTACCAATAGAAAACTTTGAAAAATGTATGGTTTTTCAGAAGTCTCAGGAAAAAACAAGTGGCTAAAAAATGATCAAAGGAGAGGGTGAAATCAATATTCTGGGAATGACAAGTGGCTATGTGAAAAAAAGATCAGAGAGCAAGAACCATTTGGTGAACCGGAAGAGTGGGAGGGCAGGGCTGTGAAGCAGTAATGCACTAAGCTTTAGTGATGTATATAAAAATTATTCCAGGAAAATAGTATAAGAGAAAAAAACTGGGCCAAAAATAGCTATGAAAGATGAATGAGTTAAAGAGATTATTACAGAGCTGATATGGAAATAGACTTAAAATACCAGGGTTATGCAAGAGAAAATAAGATTTCAAAAAGTACTAGATATAAGAAGTAAAAAATAGGTGCATGGTCTAATGTAAAAAAAGAAAACCAGCCCCTGAAATCTATATAATTTTATTACCCAATATTATCCCAATAAATTCAATTATAAAAAAAAAAAAGAAAAAAGGAAGTCAGCATTTTGCTATTGTTAAAAATGAAGATAGAGCCAGGATCTTTTTCATAGGGCCCACTACACTATAACATGATGGTTCAGTTATGATTTCCCTAAAATTTTAAATGTGTTGTGACAAATTTTGATGTATACTGAGATTTCATTATGTGGTAGGTATTATTTGCTAACTAAGCCTAAGTTCTAACACAATAATATCTGAAAAGACCTCTGTAAAAATACTTTAAAAAAATAATTTAGTAATCTTATGAATAAACCAATATACCTTAGCAAGTGATTTTACGATTGGATTCTCCATAATCCCCTTGAGGAAAATTAGGTCTATCTCTTCTGCTCCCGTAGATGAGGGCAGCTCCGTAAGGTTATCCAACACTTGCTGCATTTCTGCTGAGATTAAAAACAACGTATTAAAAAAAACCTTTGGTGAGCACACAATGCAATGTAGAGATGATGTATTATAGAACTGTACACTCGAAACATATGTTATTAACCAATGTCACCTCAATAAATTTTAAAAAGCCTTAAATTCCAAGTCATTATGAAATACGATTATAAAATAATTAAAATAAAAGGGCATTAACAATGAACACTCTTTTGAAAAATCACATTAAAAAAATTGAATTGCTAAATATTGTGTTTCAAATTGACTTCCCATGAATTAGTAGCAGGACAGGTTTTTATATGTAATTTGGGCTTTATCCGGCTACCTTATACATGCTTATAATCTTACACTTATTTTATAACTTCAAGTTAAAAAACATTACAGAGGAAGAAATAAGAAATTTTAATAAATAAAATTTAAAAAGTATAGTAATTAGTAATCAAGAAACTTCTATAGCCCTAGCTGGTTTTGCTCAGTGGTCAGAGGATCTCAGGTTCAAATCCAGTCAAGGACACGTGCAGGAGGCAACCAATCAATGTGTCTCTCTCACATTGATGTTTCTCTCTCTCTGTCTCTCTTCCTCCCTTCTACTCTATCTAAGACAATGGAAAAAATATCCCCGGGTAAGAATTATCATAAAAAAAAGAAACTTTCCATAATCCCAGAATCAGATGCCTTCACTGGTGAATTCTATCAAATATTAAAGAATTAAAACCAATTCTTCACAAACTCTCCGCAAAAAAGGAGAGGTGGAAACACTTTGCAACTATTCTGTGAGATACCAAATCCACACAAAGACATCACAAGAAAATGACAGTCAATATCCTTTATAAATGAAGATGTAAAAATCTTTAATAAAAAAACTAGCAAACTGGATCCAGCAACATTGAAAAGGATTTTATACAATGACTAGTACAATTTATCCCAGGAATGCCAGGGTGGTTCATCAACATATGAAAATCTATCAATGTAATACACTGTACTATTAATAGGCAAAAACAAAAAACCACACAATATCTCTCTGGATGGACAAAAAACATTTGACATAACCCAATATTCTTTAATGATTAAAAACCATTAACAAATAGAAGGGAAATTTCCCCAACTTGATAAAGAAGATCTATGAAAATTCCCATAGCTTACATGATACTTAAATGGTGAAAGACTGAACAAGGCAAGGAAGTCTACGTTTGCAACTTCTACTCAACACTGTACTGGAGGTTCTAGCTGGAGCAGTTAGGCAAGAAAAGGAAATAAAAGTCATTAAGATTGGAAAGGAATAAGTAAAACTATCTTTTTTTGACACGACCTTATATATTTAAAATCTTAAGGAATATACAAATACATTAGAATAAATGAGTTCAGCAAGGTTACAGGATACAAGATCAAAATACAAAAATCAATTGTGTTTCTATACACTAGCATTGAACAACTTGAAAATGAAATTAAGAAAATCATTCCTTTTACAACAGTATCAAAAATAAAACAATTATTAATAATGTAACAAAAGAAGTGCAAGATTTGTATACTGGAACTATTAAATGTCATTTAAAGAAGACAAATAGTAGATATCCCATATTCACAAACTGTTAAGATGGCAATGACAATATACACAAACTGATTTACAGATTTAATGCAATCCCTATCAAAATCTCAGATGCCTGTTTGTTCGTTTTTGCAGAAATTGATAAAATTGATTCTAAAATTCATATGAGAAATGCAGGGGACACAGAATAGCCAAACAAGCTTCAAAAAGAACAAAGCCGGGAGAGCCATACTTAATTTCAAATCCGACTAAGAGCTACAGTACTCAAGAAAGGCATAGAGATATAACTAACTGAGAATCCATAAATTCATAGTCAATTGATTTTCAACAAGGGTGACAAGACAATTCAATGAAGGAAAGAATCATCTTTCCAACAAATGGTACTGGGATAACTGAATACGCACATGTAAGAGAGTGAAGCTAGAAACACGCCCCCCCCCCCCTTCATTCAGCATCACTCTTCATTTTATCCAGTTTAATTTTACTAATTTTATCTCCTCTTCATAATTCTTTGGAATAAATCTAATATTGTAGTTGTCTGGTTGTAACATATGCTACTTTTATTTAAATAAAACATAAACATTAAAAGTCAAGTTGTATTACTAAGTGGCTTATAATGAAATATAGCAGTTCTTTGTTCCATACTAGCTGCCACTCTCCAACTTATCCCACCTCTCCAAAAGTAACTACTTTGATTTTAAGTTTCTTTTAATCACATCTATGTTTCTGGATAAATGCTCACATTGCTACTTTTTAATTGACCCACTTAGACATTATCTACTCATTTTCTGTTAGAATACTAGACCTGCCCACACAGCCATGTTTTCTGGCCAAGTCTGGCTTGATTTTCCCCCATAAGGAAATGGCCAAGGAGCTCCAGCAAAGCTGAGCGCACACCTCAGGGCAATAGTGTGCCACAATGATTTTTAAAACATGCAATTCCTGACTACTTAGTCAGGGGCAGTGGCCTCTCTTCACGTAGATTGTCAAGTAAAAAAACAACAGCCAACAAAACAATAGCCATCGGTGTGAATGAATTAAAATTATACCTTTTCTTTTTGGTCAGATGGGCAAAAAATACGTTTTGGTGTGCTGCGGAATGTTAGTAGTTAGTTTATGTGTGCCGTCAGATGAACAAGGTTGAACATCGCTGCTGTAAACCCATGAAGTTCTAGAAGCACAGGGTGGGGAGGCCCTGGCAACGGGCAGCAACTGGCTGTTCAGGGTGAATGTGATGCTGGCGAAGGTCGACAGCAGCCAGGTGTTTGTACGGCTGTTTATTTTTGTGAAGAAGCAAATCATGTACTTTTCAATGAAATCTTGAAGACCTCATTTCCCTGTGGGACTCAGGCCCCCAAAGACTTGAAAGTGGAGACACACTCAACGATTTAGGCTTCAGTGTACCAAGTAGGAACCCCAGCCCCTTGCGGAGGACGATGCAGGACTGCCTGTACCGGAGGACAGCTCCGGACGCCATCCACGCCAGGCTCCCATTCCTAATGAGCAAGAACTCTGCTCCTACCTGCTAGATCTCTGAAACACCAGTACCCCTTGCGAGGGTGTGCCTCCTTGACAACCTGTTGGAATGCCCTCTGGGGGACACAGGTCTGCAAAGAGAGAACCTGCACTATCGGCAGGCACTGACTGTGTGGGACACCCTGGCCAAAGCACCAAGTGAAAGCTCTCAGCAACACCACCAGTCCGCAGCCAAAGACCTAACGCGTCTCCTGAAGTCTCCCCAACACCCAGCAGGTGACATACCTCCCAGCAGTCAGAAGAGGACTAGTAAACTTGCAGCACTTCAGCACTTCCGCGAGTTGCAGCGCCTTGTGGACAACTGTTAACACACTGGGGAGCGCTCCGGGAGGGAGCTGAAGGACTCTCACTGAAGATGGAGCCAGACAGACTGCACTGTGCTTGCAGGCAGCCCCCAGCACATCCGGCTCAGCAGGTGCAGACAGGACCAGCCAAGCCCCATTGAATCCAAAGCTCAGAGGATCCGTCCCAGCCCTTTCTTACGGGCAGTTTCAAAACATCTGCTAAGACTTTATTTTTCCCTGGTGCACTTTTTTTCTCAAGTTGCAGTCAGATGTTATTCTTAATGTTCCTGTCAATGCTTCTTTAAACATCCCCACTTGGGCCCTAGCCCGTTTGGCTCAGTGGATAGAGCATCGGCCTGTGGAGTGGGGGATCCCAGGTTCAATTCTGGTCATGGACATATGCCTGGGTTGCAGGTTCGATCCCCAATGGGGGGCATGCAGGAGGTGGCCAATCAATGATTCTCTCTCATCATTGATGTTTCAATCTCCCTCTCCGTTCCTCTCTCTGAAATCAATAAAAATATATTTTAAAAATAAAATAGGAAGTCCTCACTTGGTTTTTATCTGTTTACTTTCCCTGCTCCAGGCTATTTAATCCCAAAGGTGAAAGATGGGGTGAGGGGACTTTGTGTCTTCCAGATCTTCCCCTTTGTACATGGTTAAATGGGACCTATTTGGGGCATCTCAGGGGAAGGCAGACAGAAATTGGTGGGGAGGTTAGGTGAGGTGATGGGTAGGTGTAGAACAAGTTGCCCTGGGGCTCCGGTTAAACCAGGATGTCAAAACATTAACACAACTTCTCTGCCATGCAAGGATCTGTCCTAACACTTTTGTTCTACACTCTGTTGTGAAGAAAATGGACAGTGCTCTGACACCTGGCATAATCCCATGCCCCCTCTTTTACTGAGGTGAAATGTGACAGTATGGAGGAATGGTTTCCCCTAACAAGTCAACTTATTGGCCTGACTTTATATAAATTAGTTGTCTAATAAAATGAGCTATTAAAAAATACAATTGTTCTTACTTTAAACTAAATTATCCTAAACACATGACAAAACAATGAGAAAATATATAAGATATGAGTGATAATTAACCTTATAAAATATTAAAACGTTAACTCAATCTATAATTACTCAGACATGGATAACCACAAGGCAACTCTAGAGTATGTAAAAGCTTAATATATGAGTTAGAAGTTCTCTGTAGTGAGAACCTTGCAAAACTGGGTGGGAGCCAGAGAAATAGGGAAGTGTCCCAATGTACTCAGAGATTCCAGGAAGAAAGGATAAGTCCCAAAGCTCAGAAGGTCAGATTTTTGCAAGTTCCACTCCTCCTGCATAATCACGAGGACAGACCCTTTAATCAGAAGCTAGATTCAATGACATATAAGTGGGGTTCCTATTTGAGCTGTAGAAAAATTAATATATTTAATCTAGACCCTTCAATTACAAATATGAACAAATCAAGAATCACAAAACACTTATGAAAACAAGCAGCATGAATGCAACTCAACTAATTCAACAAACAGAAGCATTATCTGCCAAAGAAACAGAATTACTTGGGAATGTGTTGGGGAGAGAAAAGAAAGCAAAATGGTTAAAGAAAAATATTAAGTTACAATGTGTGGGAAGATCAAATTGAAGAATTCTCCCACTAGAAAAGGGCAATAGGAAAGTATGAGAAAACCACTATGAATCATAAAAGACTAAAATTTATAAGGTAATGGGAAATTCAGAAATAGAAAAAAAAAGTGGGGTGGGGGGGTAATGGTAAGATATGTACACATATAATACCTCAATAAAAAAATATATTAATAAAAAAAAAAGAAATAGAAAAAAAAGAATTAATAATAGGGAAAGAAGAAATCAATTTAAAAATAAAGAACCATAGATTTGGTCAATAAGCTGGCTTTTTCAAAGACCAATAAAAGTAGGCAAATACTTGGCTAGTCTAATTACGATAAGAGAAGACACACATAACATTAGAAATGCAATGAGAAAATAATTGCAGGCATAAAGATTAAAAAGAAAACACAAAGAACTTAAGCAGTGTTTAAATGCAACACTGTCCTGTTACCAAAATTAAGACTAGTTTTTAAGTTAAATGTTATTTATAAAATAAAATGTCTCTATAATACTTGGAATCAGCAAAATGTGGTGTTTAGAAAGCAGTAATCTTAAAGCTATCAATTTCTCACAAATTGTACAAGCCATGAAGAAGGAAGTGGTATCTCTTTCAATGGTTAGCCTACTAAAATGGCAAAATACTTCTTAAATATAAATCTATCTCTAACTTTCTACAATATAGTTCAGTATGTGAAGCAAATTTAATAAAACACACGGTATTTACCCACCTATATTCTGTTCTAAAAGCTTTCTAGAATTGTTTTACATAAGCATTTCTACCAAGTTTTAAAATTAAATAAACTAGTCTTAATAAATTAGAACTAGAGCTTATTTTAATATTAAAAATCCTTTGTAAGCACATTTGGTGGTATATTCATGCCAATTCAACAAACTGAATTCCCTTTTGAAAATGGCAGGTAAATTAAGTTTTCATAAGATGTTAAAAATTATTTCTGCAAGAATTTTATAGATAAAATAATTATTTCCCTAGGACACCATGCTGCACAATTTACAGAATCCAGGATATGATAAACAAAATCTCATTCTATGTGCATTTGGAAAGATTTAAGTGTAACTTCAAAGGAAGTCCCTAAAAGTTAGATTACTTCTAATGTACTTGCAGTAGAGCAGCAAAATTCTTTAAAAAAATACATTTCCAAGGAGTGATATAGAAAAAAAGAACCTACTGAAATTGGATCAACTCAGGTTTCTTTGAGGTTACATTTTGACACAACTATTTTCACACAACTGACTGGACCATGATAGCTGAGTTCTTCTTGTAAACCATTAGTTATGTCAATCAGAAAACTGTTTCCTATAATATGACTATTGCTGTCAATACCTTAGCTCTAACTAATATTTTGAAATTCTAATTTGGTTATACTGAATCCAAGAAGAAAAGAAACATTTCGAGGTGCTCAGTTAACTTAGTCAACATTAATTGAGTGCTTATAGGCCACACATAATGTTAGATCAGTGGTTCTCAACCTTCCTAATGCCGCGACCCTTTAATACAGTTCCTCATGTTGTGGTGATCCCCAACCATAAAATTATCTTCGTTGCTACTTCATAACTGTAATTTTGCTACTGTCAATGAATCGTAATGTAAATATCTGTGTTTTCCGATGGTCTTAGGCTCTACAGCAGCAGTTCTCAACCTGTGGGTCGCAACTGTAGAGCCTAAGACCATCGGAAAACACAGATATTTACATTACAATTCATAACAGTAGCAAAATTACAGTTATGAAGTAGCAACGAAAATAATTTTATAGTTGGGGGTCACCACAACATGAGGAACTGTATTAAAGGGTCGCGGCATTAAAAAGGTTGAGAACTACTGTGTTAGATGTTGAAGAATACAGAGATACTCTCTTTCCCCCCAAAATTCAATCTGGTAGAGTAGAATACAACGTGTAAACATGTGTATGAAGCACAAGGGTAAGAACACTAGGAAGGAGTCGGTTAGATGATGCAGCACAGTGAGTGGTTAAGGACCTGTACTCGGCCACTTAACTAGTCCTGAAAACCTGAGTAAATGACTTACCCTCCCCAGGCAGTGTCTTCCACCTGCTAAGAGGAGAACAACAATGGTGTCTATCTATCTCACAGGGTTGTTGCTGTTAAATAATACATGGGAAATTCCCAGAACAATACTTCCTATTGCATTATTAACATGGAGGGAGTACAGGAAAGGAGTAAAGTGTTTTAACTCTTTCTTTGATGGAGATGGCAGGGTGACGAGATGGGAAAGAAGGGAGACACCGGTGGAAGGCACCCTAATACAAATAACCAAACTTGGCTCCTCCTACTGAAGTTCTTGAATGCACGGTCAACATTTCACACCTTGAAACAAAATGGGGAGCTGTATTTTCCAAAGCATTCTTAGGGAGACTCTAAGCTTGGCGTCAACAAAGGGAAAGGACAGGCACAGTGGAGGAGCAGGGCAATGAAGGAACCCCATTCGCAAGAGCTCCCCCCCATTCTGGCCGAACCACCACCAAGTTCTTTCCAGAGATACTGGCTATTTGTCCTGCATGGGGGAGGGGTCCTAACACGGATGTTGAGTGAGAGGCTGAGGTAAATCTGGTTCTTCATAACAGAACTAAAGGAGGCGGGGGTGCAGGAAAAGACTGTCCAGGAGTGAATACACTAAAGCAGTGTTTCTCAAACAGGAAACTCTTGGCATTTGGGGAGCAAATATTCTTTTTGCACAGGACTGGTCTCCACCAGATGCCTGTATGTTTCATAATTATGAAAACCAAACTTCCCTCACACCCTTCCTAACACTCCAGGAGCAGTACCACTGTCTCCCCTTCTGTTCTGCCAACTTAAAGCATTGCATTAATATTAATATTAATGTGTTCTATCTCGGTAAGTTCTTAATTTAGCTATTCTGAGGGCTCCCAGCTTGCTCACCTGCTCTTGCCTTCAAATGTAAAGGAGAAGCCTGCCTGAGGGCTGGCTCACCACTCAGTCCTACTCACGCCTCCCATTTCAGAGAGGGCTGCCTGCACAGCTACAGAGGAAATCCTCAACAGACAGACATTCTCGATGAACCAACCTAGTCCCTCACTTGTAAGTATAAGCCAAGTATTCTAGATCACCAGACATTTGAAGAAAATATCAGTGACAGTAGACAGAGCTGAAAAGACTAAACTAGGGGGGAAACAGATGGTGCTGAGAACAGAACTTTACAACTTATTTTTACGAGCATTCTCAGAGGTCTGTGAGAGACTATTACACTCTTAAAGGAATGGGCCAATAAGAGGGAGAAAATGGAGCAAAGAAGAAGTTCCTGGCAATTAAAAATCTTGTCACACTGTTTAAAAATCAAACATCACACTAAATGACAGAAGAAAATTGAAACTGCTAATAGGAAAAGCAAGTCAGAGTAAACTCCCAAATGCAGAACAAAGAGGAAAAGATGGAAAATATGAAAAAACTGAAAACATAGGCCAAGTCCAACAGGACCTATCAGGAGCTTCACAAGACAAGACCAGAGACAAGACGGGAAAGAAATAGCTGAAGAAATAATAGAAAAAAGCCCCTGCGTTTTTTGGTTTTATTTTGTTAATTTTCACTTGAGGATATTTTTCCATTAATTTCTAGAGAGAGTGGAAGGGAGAGGGAGCGACAGAGAGAGAGAAGCATCAATGTGAGAGAGAAAGACACTGATTGGTTGCCTTCCCAGGGCGGAGGACAGAGCCTGCATCAGAGGTACATGCCATTGAATGGAATCAAACCTGGGAGCCTTCAGCATGTGGGCCAACGCTCTATCCACTTGGCCAAACTGGCTTGGGCAAAACATCCCTGAGTTTTAAACGACAAACAAAACTTCAGGATGGAAGGCTTGCCAAGTGCAGAGCAGACAGAATGAAAAGGAGCCAAACGTGGACACATCTATAAAAACCCCAGGCCCGGCCGGCATGGCTCAGTGGTTAACATATTGCATATTCCTTCTTCCTATTCTTATCCCCCAAATACTCCTGCACAATTCTGTTACTTACCATGCCTATGAACCAGGAGGTCACGGTTCAATACCCAGTCAGGGCACATGCCTGGGTTGCGGGCTCGATTCCCAGTAGAAGGCATGTAGGAGGCAGCCCATCAATTATTCTCTCTCATCACTGATGTTTCTCTCTCTCTCTCCCTCTCCTTTCATCTCTGAAATTAATAAAAATATATTTAACAAAACAAACAAGCAAACAAACAGAAAACAACAAAGAAAGCTATAAAACATGGACAAAAGAGTAACTGATTTAGCAGACCCAAAGTGGCCAAACTCTAAAGTAGCTGCTAGGAAAGCAGAAAATTCCATTTATAAAACAAAATCTTCCAAAGGCTCAGGAATTAGGAGCACAAGTTACCTGAGGTGAGGTGAACTACAGTCGAGAGACCAGGTAATACTAGGTCAGTATTCATCAGCCAACTGCAGTTGCCTTTCTCTATTCCTGTATTTCCATTGTCTTGGAATTACTACCTATTTGCTTAGGTTTTCATTATACTACTTATCAACAATTCAACCCCATTCTCCTTGCAGGGTAATAATTGCTGGCCCCTCACCCTCCCTCACACAGGACTGAAAAATAGAGGTTTACATTCTGGAGAAAGTAAGATAAAAAGTGTACAGGTCAATGAACTCATATGGGAAATGGGACCGCGGAATACTGAGACAACACCTTCACCCGCTTCACCCCTTTGACTACCAAAGCATTTGGCCCGGCCTTTACCTTCCAGGCAGATGTGAAGGGTATATGCTCGAGAATATGACCAGCCTGAGAGGAAAGACACAGACATCAAGGTCAGGTATTAAGCCCAAATAATCCAGTCACAGAATGGCTACAGAGGAGCTCAACATGCAAACAGAGCTTCCCCACTCTTAACGACGAGCTAATAACCCTGGGATATTAGATGCCGAGAAAAGCCTGCAACATGAAAGATAGACAAGAACAAACAACCAAACAGGTAAAATCGACTTGAAACTATTCAGAGTGAAGAAAACAGCCAGTAAATATCTCAGAGAAATAAGAGAATATTGTATTCATGAAATGACAGTAAGACTGGTATAGAAGAACACCCAGAGGAAACAAAAGAGCTTAGAAATAGAAAAGCAAAAGGAGAAATAAAAAATGATTAAAACTGAAAAATCAAGAGTTAGCAACATAAGCATGCCATTTACTGATACGGAGCTAAATACAAGAAAATCAGCTAAAAGTTCAAAGTGCCAGCCTTCGGGGAGCAAGAAATACAGATAAAGAGAACTGAGGAGCATTGTTAGTCCTTCACCTCTACGCATTAACAATTAAAGAAATTAAAACCTACAAAAATACATCTCTCATGTGTAAAGAGTAAACTGTTTAAATGCAGAAAAATCAGAATTGTAAGCATTCTTCTAAAATTAAAAGCCTGGGGAAGACCAAGTTATCCTTGGATGACACGTTTTATTATATTCTTCTTTGTATGTATTATGGCATGACATATATTTTAGTAACACATTCCACTAAAATATAATGTGTAAAATCTATATTTAAAAATCTATGAGTATTTTCAATTTTTAAAACATGTATATTCTCTATATTCATAGGTATAAAGATTTAACTTAAAAGAAAATTCTTTAGTTGATCTTAATTCATCATAAAACTGCTTCCATTCACTGCCATGTTTATCTAGTGTCAACCCACATGATTGTCCTTAACTCACACACTACCAGGTCCACTCCAATGAGGAACTGCAGCTAAAAGTCACTGATCTATAATCAAACATAATTCAGATTATAGCACTATGTTAAACTAACATGAGACAGATCTCTCTATCTAAAAAATATTTTATAAACTTCTAGATTAGCTATCAAATTACAATATTTTATTCTTATCTCAGCACTCAAGCTGGTCTTCAATTTTACTTACACCAGCTTTTGAAGCACTGAGCAAAACACCACATACAAGTATATAAAGACACTGCATAAAAAATAAGCACGTAACATTTTTGTTGATGGAAACATTCTCTTCTCAAAGATATAACGCTGCTCAATCATGCCCTCCGGATAGGAATGCTCTGTCAGAAGACAGGGGAACACAGGCTCCCCATGTAAGGGGTCTTTGTACGAAATGTCAAAATATAGTTTACAAAAAAAAAATTAAAAAGATCCTATATAATAAAAGGCTAATATGCAAATTGACCAAACAGCAGAACAACCAGTCGCTATGACACACACTGACCACCAGGGGGCGGATGCTCGACGCAGGAGCTGCCCCCGGTCGGTGTGCTCTCACAGGGGGAGCACCGCTCCACCAGAAGCTGGGCTCATGGCTGGCGAGCGCAGCGGCGGTGGCAGGAGCCTCTCCCATCTCTGCGGCAGCACTAGGGATGTCCGACTGACGGCTTAGTCCTGCTCCCCACGGGACTAAGCTGTCAGTCGTACATCCCCCAAGGGCTCCCGGACTGCAAGAGGGCGCAGGCCAGGCTGAGGGACCCCCCCCCACCCCGCCCTGAATGCACGATTTTCGTGCACCAGACCTCTAGTATATATATATAGTTTAAATGTTAGAAAACTTTGATTCCATGTGTCCACACGAAAACCTTACATAGAATAGCCTTACTAATTATTTAACAAAGATTTAGAAATTTAGCAAGTCCAAAGAGGTACTATACAGCCTATCCAAAAGGAGAGATTATTTTAGGCTTTAACCTCACATTTCTTATCTGGAAGACTTCCCGGCTGTAAGAAAGAAACTTAAGGAATATGCAATATGTTCAAAGTGGTGAAAAAGCACTCTAAGTAGATGAAATGACAATTGAACACTAGTACTATTTTAATCTTTCTCATTGCAAATTTCCCGATGGCAAGCATGAACACCAGACCAACTGGATATCCTTGCCAGCCCCTCACGTCTAGCAATTAAGGATTGAGTGGATAGGTATTTTGAGAACGTTGGTAACAAAAATGAACTAACAATATTGTAATCAGTGTAGTTTTTTCATAAATCTTCAAAAGGTTACATAAAGATATTGTTTCAAATATTGCAGAATATTGTACAAGTCATTTTCTATAATGACAGTTTCCTGCTTTAACAGAACTTCCTTTATATGCTTTGTTAGGTCTGATAAAATGGCATTAATGGTGTAGTTTACATTTAGACTCAGTGAAAAGAGTCCCCAGTGGCCTGGCTATCAGGCACTCATTTCAATATAGGCCGCCCAGGACAAAATGGCCGGGGAATCCAGTTGGTCTTCATACCCCCTCACCGCTCATTCCCACAGCTCTTTCCTCCAACTCAGCGCCCTTCTTCCTATGCTTATCCCCCGATTTTTCAATATGCTCAAATTTCCCTGGATCTCCAAAAATCAAGGTCCCAAATATTGCTGCACAATTCTATTACTTACCATTTCTAGGGTTTCTCTCACATCCCTCTATTTAAAACATTTATTACACTAACTAAATTGTCTGCAGATGATTTTGACAGAAGGGAAAGGGAAAAAGAGGCTATCATTTATTGGTTAGCGATTCCCAGCCACTTGTAGAATCAAACATACCAGCGCTTCCTTACCGTCTTCTCAAATCTCAGAAGAAAATATATCCTCTCCTCCGCCACGGGGCTGCTGCCTATGCAAGAAGCAAGTCCCACCAACCCACTGTGGGACCATGACCCAAGGGTTATCCTTCTACTGTTAACTTCAGTATTTTTCTTTAATACTCGCACATTTATAAATGTGCTAACATCTTCATCCTTCAGTAATAATTTCTTAAAAGCCCTATTTTGAATCCCCCTTCCTTCTTAAGTCACAGCCTCTCTCTCCTTTTCTCCAGCACACTGGGTATCATTTACTTGGTTCTCCACCTTCCCCATCTCAGCCACTGCTGTCTTCCTACAGCTACACCCTGGACTTTCTACAGGAAGTTCAGGAACGGCCTACTCACACGTCCTGCTGAGGACAGACCTTCACTACTGACAGTGCCCTCCGGTTCTCATTCTTTACCTGAGCGATCCCGTTCACTTCTAGGGCTTCAGCTAGTTCCCATGAGTAGGATTTCCAACTGAGTTACAGGTCTCACCTTTCTCGGATACCTTCTTAACATACGTCCCCTGGGAGTCCCAAAGTCTTTATCGTTTTCAAAACTCCTCACCCTAACTACTCCTCACACTGTAGATTCTAGCTCTCCTTATTATGACATCACCTCCCACCCATTCTCCAAAGCTTAAAACCTCAGAATCATCGGTTTTTCTCTTCTCCCTACCCTCCAGACATCTACTTCTGCCCCAAATCTTTCCTTTCTCTTTAATGTTTCATTAGTCTCAAATTCATCCTCAACACCATTTCCACTCTCCAACTTCTGGTTTAGTTTTTATCTTGCTTTGTCTGAACTATTTTAAAAGCCTCTTAATTGGTCTACTAATCTCCAATCTTTCTCCACCCTAGTCCCTGCTCCAGACTATATCCGTAAGTATTCTGGTTAAAGTGCAGAACTCAGCCAGAGAAAAGTTAGACATACATTCTTTTTTAAACAACTCAAATAAATCGTGTTGTTCTTAATCTGCTCTCACAATGTAGTAGCCCTGCTTTGAATAAATTTGTATTAACCTAACCACTAACAAAGCCGGTCAAAGCCTCATTATTTTATTACAGGAAAATATGTAGAAGTGTAACTGAATCAGCAGAATTATCTGAAAGTGCTTTTACACAACTAAGAAACACAAAACATGACTACAGAATCATGGTCCAGATGCTATTAAATATTCAAATTTGAATCTTTTTTAGTATCTCAAAACTAGATTTTAGGTTTATTTTTTTCTAGATAACAGTTTATATATGCACTTACAAATACCTAGAATTCATAATACCGCCATCCATCTAGCTCAGTTGGTTAGAGTGTCGTCCCTATGTGCCAAGGTTGTGGGTTTGACCCCCCAGTCAGGGCACATACAAGAGTCAACCAATAAATGCATAAGTAAGTGGAACAACAAATCAATGTTTCTCTTCCCTCCTTCCTCTCTCTCTAAAATCAATAAAATAAAAAGTAAAGGGAGAAAGAGCTATCCTGCTCATTAAACACAGATCCTTCCTTCAGAGCACCAAGGACAGAAGCCGTGCACATGACTACTGCGGAATTCCTAGACTCAGATATTTCTCAGGTAGTGTGTCTCCAGAATTAAAGCAGGCTTACTGATGCTGGTTGTGTGCTCATGCAATGAGGACCTGACACCTCTTTGGGGAGGCAGCAGCTGCAACACCATGCTCTCCATGGCTGGCAGAAGCCCAAGGAAGGACTCAAGATTCCCCAAAGAACGTATATGCATGTATGTATAACGGATGGACAGAGACAATAGTGTGGTGAAGGCCTGGTGTGTGTGTGGCGGGGGGAGGAGGAGTTAAAGGTGAGGGCGAGGACATCCGTAATACTTTCAACAATAAAGATAAATTGTAAAAAAAAACAATAAGCATGCACATTTGAAGTGGTGGGGTAGGACAGTTCTGGGGTGCAGTTCAAAAATATATCACTTGGTAAACTAATGAATCCTATTGTCAACAACTGATCTATCTACACAGAACAGACTAATGGTCACCAGAGGGGACAGGGATTAGGGAGTGGTACACCTAAAACTAATATGTAAGTAGAAAAAACAACAATTGATCTATCAATGAGGTAGATCAGTTTTAGATCGACGGAAGGCCAATCAATGAAACATTTCCACTGATGACAATCAAAGATTAAGATACAATTGATGTGTACTAGAAGGAGACAGGAACTATTTACAACAAAGAAAATTCAGAACACATCCACACTCACTCGCACCCAGGCATGCATGCAATTTGGACCCACCATCCTGACTGCTATGGAGAAGTTTCCTCATACTTTGGTTTCCATCACTGCTCCTTTATGGCATATAGGATTGCTAGCATACACAGGCTTATTGCACTTACGTTTTACTAAATGGCCAATGTGTTTAGAGCAACATCAAACTGAGTTAGGTTAAGGAAAAATGAAGTGGTTCTTTGAAAATATTCCCCTTTCTCCATTAGTGATATATTCATTCAATTTTTATCTTTATATTCCAATGAGTTATTTTGTTCTGTTTGACACAACAATAAAACCAAACAAAAATCCTTGCATTCTTTGTTTCATTCTAGAATTTCAATGTTTTTCACTTATTATGAAACCATGATAAACCATTTTGTATGTAGTTGTTATATGTAGGAGAATTTTATCAATAAGCAGGAATATATTCAATTCCAAAAAAATACTACCAGATGCTCTTTTCTTTAAGTGAAGCATTTAATTTAAGCTTCTTGCATATAGAAAAATTAGAACAGGTTCAAATACCGTCAGAAAAAATTCTTGCATAAAATAGCTAGAACCAACACTCCCAGAAAAAAACCTGGACTCAAGAACTAGCTCAACCCAGGAAGCACCTTGAGCACATGAAAAGCCCTCATGCAAAAGAAAGTACTTAAGACAAGAGGCCTTCAGAATATGGAAATAGGGTGATTCCTTAAGAAATAAACTGTCAAAGGAAACACAAGACAAATAAACTTAGCAGAGAAAAGGCCACCCTAAGAGGAAATAGTTAAACGTATTTGGAAATATTTGTCTAAGCAAAGTGTCTAAGATATATCCTAGGATAAGAACACAATAAAACAAACAAACAAAACAGTGACAATCAAGTTCACTGTGAGCTGTTGGAACAGAGTGTGTTAACAGAAGGACAGTATCTGGTCAAGCCTAGAAAAAAGGGAGTAATAAATTGACCCAGGTCTCTCAATTTCCCAGGGAGAACTTGTCTACTCTGTATCCCAGGGTTCTCAGTCTTGGCACTACTGACATATTGGGCCAGATAATTCCTCGTTATGGAGAGCCATCCAATGAATTGTTTTTAAAGCATCCCTGACCTCTACCTCCTAGATGCTAGTATGCACCCTCATCCCCACCCCAACTGTGACAATCAAAAAATGTCTTCAGATGTTACCAAATGTCCCATGGGGGGCAAAACTGCCCCCTTAAAAATCAGTGGTATATTCCAAATAATGCAATTAGATGCACCAAGCTAATATAGTTTGATATTTCTAGCATCAAAATCATTCTGCTTTTTTTGCTCATCTAGTAAATGTCTCATAATAATTTAGCTTTCTAGAGAAAAGTGTGGTCATGTTGCAAGAGGTATATACTATACAGTTCTTTGGTGAAATTAAAAAAACACCTTTATGTTTTCTGATAATAAAAATCACACACTGCTCATATTTCCCTACAACTTCTAATATTGTTTTAAGTATATGTCATGCATTTGGACATTATAAAAATTGTTAATTCTTATAAAAATTGTTATTCCTTGTTTAATATTCTGATCTTCCTTACCACTATCAGTATCTTGATTTTCTAAGTTTCCCCTTTTCCTACTTTATACAGTTCCTCTGCCCCTCTCCACTACAACACCCACACAGATCGTCTGTCATCATTACTGTAAATTGAAAGTTGACAGTATTATCATGCAGGATAAATGAAATGAATTAATACCCAGGTAAATGGTCTTAAAAGAACATTTTTATTTTTTAATAATAATGTAGTTGGGAACACCTGCTTAAATCTGGGTAATATAACAACTTATTTTAAAAAATAAGAATCTAAATGAACCTTTACAACACGGTCAGGGCTTATTTTGTTCCCAAGCCCTGAAAATCTATGGACTGTCCTTTACCTAGGAATCCCTTAGAAACTTCAAAATAGCTCTACATGCCATTTGATTGGCCATGGTGAGCTCACTCTTTCCCTATATTCATCTTTCCCTCCCCTTCCCCCTGCCACCACAGTCTTTCAAGTCCTCACCTTTAAATCATTACCTCACTTTTAAATTATCACTGCAAGGCTTTGCCCACTTATTGTCTCTTTCACGGTGGTCCACTCAACATAAGACTATCGTTCTAGTACACAGATCATGTTAAAATATCGTTTTAACCACAACAGTGCATTAGAAAAACATGGCTTTCTGTCAGTTGGGAATGTTTAAATTTCTCTTAAAAATTTAGCTTTCTATCTAGTCAACCTAATTCCTCTATTCTCTAATATAAACTGTTTTAACCAAATTGATCTACTTCCTATACACACAACCACATATCTCACTCCCGTTTAAAATGTCTTCACTCATGTTACTTCAAGCACTATTCTTCTTTTTCTTCTTCTTGGCTATTCAATGCCTAATCAAATTATAGCCTACTTCTTGCTTTTTTAAGAGTCAAAGTTTTAGAGCTACAAGGGATCTCAAAATTTATTCAAATGAGTAGCAAGTCCTTTCTCCACAATGAGAATTTCTTTTCCTACACTCTTTCACAACTTATAGTCTGCTGCCTGTGGTAAAATATTCCTTATATGCTAATCTGTGTTTCTTCCCAGTTTATCCAACAACTAGGAGCCCAGTGCACAAATTGGTGCACTTTGAAAGGAACTGTGGGAAGCGAGGCTGCAGCAGGCACAGGGGCGGGTCTCGGCCCACCCTCCATGCCCCACCCGGCTCCTCTCCCGCAGCCCCTGGTCCTGTCTGCTGGCAGCCCCACTCCTACTGCCGCCGCTCCCACATGCTGATGGCACCAGCCCCGCTTGCACCCGCTGATGGCACGGAGTGACTGGGGCCAGTGCCAGCAGCGGGTGAGAGCGGTGGCTGCTGCCTTGACCACCCCCAGGAGCAGGGGCAGGTGGAGAAGCCCTCAGGGGTGATCAGGACCAGCAGCCGCCACTTGCACCTGCTGATGGCGTGGAGTGATCGGGACCAGCACCTGGCACCGGCAGCGGGAGCGAGCAGGGCTGGCACTGGCAGTGGGTGTGAGCGGTGGCTCCAGCGCCAGCAGCAGGTGCAAGTGCCAGGCTGGACTGCAACACGCAGGAGCAAAGCATTTTCAGTAACCACCAGAGGCTCGCCCCAATGACAGCGACTGGAGCCCCACCTTGGTCAGGCATCCCCGCTCACCTGCTCCACCATCCTGCCGTGGACAACACCCTCCATGTCCCACACACACCTCCTGGTGGTCAGCACACGTTATAGCGACCAGTTGTTCAGTTGTTCTAGTGTTCCACCATTTGGTCTAGTTACATATTAGCCTTTTATTATATAGGACTTGAGGAGCAGTACACGAAATTCGTGCACAGAAGGGGGTATATGTCCCTCAGCCCAGCCTGCACCCTCTTCAATATGGGACAATCCCAACTGCTCACCTGCCTGTCTTCCTGATTGCCCCTAACCACTTCTGCCTGCCTGATCACCCACTAACCACTCCCCTGCCAGCCTGATTGATGCCTAACTGCTCCCCTGCCAGCCCAATTGCCCCTAACTGCCCTCCCCTGTAGGCCTGGTCCCCCCTAACTGCTCTCCCCTGCAGGCCTGGTCCCCCCCAACTGCTCTCCCCTGCAGGCCTGGGTCCCCCCGAACTGCCCTTCCCTGCAGGCCCGGTCGCCCCCAACTTTCCTCCTCTGCTGCCTGCTGACCCCTAACTGTCCTCCCCTGCAGGCTTGATCGCCCACAACTGTCCTCCCTTGCAGGCCTGGTCCCTCCCCTGCTGGCCATCTGTGGCAGCCATCTTATGTCCACATGAGGGCAGCCATCTTGTATGTTGGAGTGATGGTCAATTTGCATATTACTCTTTTATTAGATAGGATAGAGGCCTGGTGCATGGGTGGGGGCCGGCTGGTTTGCCCTGAAGGGTGTCCCAGATCAGGATGGGGGTTCCCTTGGGGCATGGGGTGGCCTGGGCGAGGGGCCTGTGGTGATTTGCAGGCCGGCCACGCCCCCTGGCAGACCCAAGCGGAGGCCCTGGTATCTAGGATTTATTTATCTTCTATAATTGAAACTTTGTAGCCTTGAGCGGAGGCTAGGGCAGGCCAGGGCAGGTGGAAAGCTTGGCCTCCTCCATCGCCGGGGAAACCCAAGCCTCCTGTTCGCTCCGTGGCCGCAACCATGTTGGTTGGGTTAATTTGCATACTCGCTCCTGATTGATTTGTGGGCGTGGCTTGTGGGTGTAGCAGAGGTACAGTCAATTTGCATATTACTCTTTTATTAAATAGGATAAGTATTAAGCATTGCCTATGATCACGTGACAATACTTGGCTTAGAGGATACAAAGACAGTTTCTTTCCTCAAATACACTATACAAAGTAACCCTTTTAATATGTGAATTTCTGCTATATACACAGATTTACTTTTGGTGAAAATTTCTACAAATTCTAAGTTTCTCTTTACGGAGATATCTTGGGAAAGAGGGAACTGAAGATAAAAGAAAAGGGAAATAAAGAGATAGCAGAGTAGGAGGTGAAGATATTTGCAGTGCACTCTTAGAAGCAGAGACAGACCAATCTCCATCCTTCAACCTGGAATAGTCTGTTGGGAAGAAGAGGAAGGAGATGAGAATGAGAAAGACAGACAGAGCCAAGTCAGTGTTACATTATGTTATGTTCTGAGTACTGCTGAAATTATCATGAGTGGAAAGAACTATAAATACCCACTTGGCTGTAGCAAGCTGAGTTAAATAAAGGTTACTAAAAGCATTATTTTTTTTAACTCTCAAACATCCAAGTTATGCTATCTCTAGAACCACCACTGGAACCATAAGTTGGGAGTCAGTAACTTCTAAGTAAAAAAAAGAAAGGCTCTGAATAAGACACCCTACCTAATAAGTGCTTCTTAGAATGATGAGCACCCCCTCCAACCCCAGGCTGGAAATCCTGAAAGTAGTGGTAAATGAAAACTAACTGTACAGTACCTGGTATTTCCAAATTGAACTGCATTAAATGTCATTATCTGTTTGACATATTTTACTTAATGTATTAACTGGGTGAACATTAAAAGTTTATAAAAATTTTTAAAGGTTCATTCACAATCTCAGGCTACTTTTCCCCATAACATCCTAAATTCCTTCAGGGAAAATTTCTCTACCTTGGGGTTTTCGAGAACCTAATGCTAAGGATGGCATGGGCATACTGTGACAACTTTGCCTATTTACCTCACATGGTGTTCCAACCTTCTTTAAAAACGTGCTTTAAATTGTTTTCAGTTATCCCCCATTCCAAAAGATTACTAGTTTTAAAAAGAAAATGGAAAACATCTGAATCAATTTATATAAAAATGTGCATGACCATTGTTTAATTTCTAAAATAAGCAACTTCAATTAGTTAAATTTAACTCAGTTACCAAAGTTTCTTATACCAAAGTCTCAGATAGAAGGTTATTTAATAGATGAATAGAAAGGCAAATGATCCCTAGCCGGTTTGGTTTGGCTCAGTGGATTGAGTGTCAGCCTGTGGACCAAAGGGTCCCAGGTTCAATTCCAGTGAAGGGCACATACCTTGGTTGTATCCTCCCCCGCCAGGGCCCTGGTTGGGGCTTGTGCAGGAGGCAACCAATAGATGTGTTTCTCTCACACCGATTGTATGTTTCTCTCTGTCTCTCCCTAAAAAAAATAAAAATCAATGGGAAAATATCCTCAGGTGAGGATTAACAACAGTAAAGGCAAATGATTTTATTTCTGTAATGCTAAATTTTTTATAAAACGTTTTATTATACAGGGTGAGGCAAAAGTAGGTTTATAATTGTTCCTATAGAAAATATTACAACAATAAATTATAATAAACTATGTTTTGTATATTCATAACTGTAAGCCTACTTTTGCCCCACCCTGTAGATATACCAACATGCATATTGTAGGTAAAATAAAAGGACAAATCCACTTAAAGACAGCCACATTCATTCAAAACAGTAAAGAATTCCTATCACAACATGTGATAATGGACCATTATAAACATATTGAAAGTACGGTCATTTTATTTTCTTTAAAAAAATTTTTTTTAGAGAAACACCTATGTGTGAGAGAAGCATTGATAAATTACCTCCCGCACGTGCCCCAACCTAGCATCGAACCCGCAACCCAGGTATGTACCCTGACCAGGAATCAAACCGGCCTCCTTTTGGTGTACAGGACGACACTCCAACCGAGCCACACCGGCAGGGCAGTAAGTATGGTAGTTTTCTTCATTCAAAATAAAACGCTACATTATCAAACACCACTTACTTCTGTAGTCCTTTAAGGAGGGGAGCAGGAGGGAAAATTGGGACTGTGTGAATTTTTTAAAAATCTTTAGATTATGTTGGGAGAAATTTTTGAGGTCACATAGTCATCTTTCCATCCAATATTTAATTTGCTTTTTAAACACACTGAAATGTCATGTAAAAATAAGACATAATCTTATTCAACAGCACAAAATTTATTGGATTACTTTAAAAGCAAAGGTCTTTTTAAAAATATTTACTAAATAAAACAGCTCTTATATTGGACAGAAAAAAGTAAAGGTTATGAACTCAGCAAACGAAAACATGTTTACTCAACAAATAGTATCCGCTGTACACAACACTGCACCCGACAGTAAGAGAAGGAAAGGATACTGCCTCTTACTGAAAACGTCAAGGGTACCAAACTCCCTGCTGGACACTGTGCTTATGATATGCAATTAAAATTGTAAACCAACCCCATCAAGCAGACATTACAATCCCTGTTTTAGAGATGAGGTATATTGAGTTTGGTAGTAACAACTATGACTAAGCTCCAAGCTCTTGGCATCCAGAGGAAAAAATAAGGACTTGCAACAGTAAACCCAGGCACCTATGTGCAAAGCTCAAATGAGTGAAAACACACAAACCAGTCATTTATATGATGCGTACTGTACTGGCAGTTATGTGTTCTGTTCTAATTTGTCCTGTACTGAAGAGATAAACTGTGGATGAGACCAGCACGACAGCTTCTGGGCGGAGGCAAGCCCGAACACTTAATAGTAGAGAAGAAACAAGGGGGCAAAGGAGAGTATGAAATTGGGTAAAGCAATGGAAATCGACTAGCTGTTTGCACAGGTGCCAACCTGGCCGAAGTAGAGACTGTGGTGAGACAAACCAAGTTCTAGGGTTCGAGTTATCTAAATGGTGCAGAACCCTAAAAGCTATGCTGATTGATTTGGCTATAAAACAGAATATTTATAGGACTCATTATTTTACAAAATATTGGCTCTTGGGGACTTTAAACATATAAACATGCTCTGGCCCCATATCAGACCTCCTAAATCAGAACCCTGTGGCATCGGGCAGCTCTGAAAGATTCTGATGCCCCCTTAAGGGGAGAATCCCCGTACCAGAGTCAGTTCCTGGTAAAAATGACCGGCAGAACAAAAATATCACAAAGTAAGTGCTGTATCTTCAAAGTATGTCTTCAAATAAATCAGCTTAGCATGTCCCTAGGTTAAAACTCCTCCCAAGAGGTAGCCTCTCTGGGCCCCACTACACACTGTCCCTAAACTAAACCCTTCACGTTTCCTCCTAAGCTTATGGCCCTTGATCTGCTCAGTGTCCTTTTCCTCACACTTTCCAACAGTTTTTTCTAGAAAAGTTCCATTCATCTTCAGCTGTCCTCCCCACCTTTTCACAACATTTATCCAACCCAACTAAGAGCTAACAATATTTTATAAAACAAAGGAACCATATGAAAGTAAAGTTCCATTAATATACTATGTAATAACTTATAAAACTGCTCTATTGACCATTTATTGTAATAAAATCCTAAGTACATTTACAAGTGAAATTCTAAATCATTTTTTACAGATTTCCCAAAACATAAAATTATGAAGTGGCTCTATAAAAGGCTAATAAGCTAAGCTCCTTCACTTCAATCTTTACTTAAGGGCTACTAAGTAGCTAACAAAGTGGAGGTTCTGAAAGATACAAAGTATATGGAAATCTCAGTGATACAGACACAAATTCCACCAGTACTAGGGTGGAAAACAGGTGATCTGGAAACGGCTACTAAATACGGACAGGGACGAGATGATGATGATGATGATGATGCATGGACACAATGACTTGCTGCCTTTACCCTCACCTGGGTTCATGACTAAAGCCAAGATGAAAGTAACACAAGTTAGTGTTCGAAAACATAAGTGGTACTTGAGTTCTTTCCTCTCCCACAAATACCTACATCAATTATGCATATTCCCAGGTATTTCTATTTACCTTAGTACTCTTCAGAAATTTTGATCACATCAAATTCTATTGATTTATATTTCTTTTTAAAAAATATATATTTTATTGATTTTTAAGAGAGAGGGACAGAGAGCCACAAACATCGATGAGAGAGAAACATCGATCAGCTGCCTCCTGCACACCCCCCACTGGGGATGTGCCCGCAACCAAGGTACATGCCCTTGACCGGAATCGAACCTGGGACCCTTGAGTCCGCAGGCCGACGCTCTATCCACTGAGCCAAACCGGTTTCGGCTGATTTATATTTCTACCAGTAATGTGAGAAAGCACCTGTTAGTCTATATCAGGCGTCCTCAAACTACGGCCGCGGGCCACATGCGGGTGTTTTTGCCGTTTTGTTTTTTTACTTCAAAATAAGATATGTGCAGTGTGCATAGGAATTTGTTCATAGTTGTTTTTTTTTAAACTATAGTCCGGCCCTCCAACGGTCTGAGGGACAGTGAATTGGCTTCCTGTTTAAGAAGTTTGAGGACCCCTGGTCTATATCCTCTTCAAATGCACTATCAAAAAATTTTTTTTCATTACCAAACTTTTTGATCTGTCAATCTAATAGGTGAAAACAGTATCTTGTAGTTTTAATTTATGGTATTTATATATCTGTGAGGTTGAACAGCTTTATATATGCTTAAGAACCATTTGGATTTCCTTCTCTGCGAATTATTTGTTCATGATCTTTTCCCACTTTATGGTTGATCTTTTTTTTTTTTAATCAATGTATAGGTACTCTTAGCCTTTTGTCTGTATTACAAGCTGCAAATATTTTTCTCAGTTCCTGCATTATCGCCATGCTATTTTCATTGACTGTTTCTTTCCTTTATATATGCTTTACTGTCCTCAACCAAATTGTACATTCCTCCCATAAAAGAAATAACCTTTCTTTTGAGTATCACCAAGGAGCATGCTTTCCTATCTTCCGACCTCATATACCAGCAAAATCTAAGAGAAGGGAAACTTGCTTTTTCGGGGGTGGTCAAGTGTGAATATTAATTGTCACTGGGGCACCTACTTGGGTTGCCGCTCCAATCCCAGTTCACATGGTCACAGCAAGTACAACCCAGTTCTAATAATACAACACCGTTTCTGAAGAGGGGAGGGAGAGGTGCTGGAGGAATGTTTCCTGTTGTCTGGGTGGGTACAGGGAATACTCAGTAGCTGTTGGTGGCATATTTTCCATTAAGAGGACTAGGAAGGGGTGCTCGGCAGCAAGAGCAGAAATGAAGGAAAAGCACAGCGAGGAACAGAGAGATCAAGTGTATGGTGCTGTCACTGGAGTCCCCAGTCACAACCGCTGGATTCCATGAGACACACCCTGCATCTTTACCAAAAATGTCTCCTCCTGCTTATCCCAGTCAGGTGGGTTTCTATTACTTACAGCCAAAATTAGCCTACTTAACACCACTACCACCTACTCATTCCATAAAGGGACATTTAACACCAAAACCTCAGGAAGAACAGAACCTCAAACTTTTTTTTGCTGTTGTTGTTTAAAGGGGAATGTTTATTGAATGGTAGTAGCTGTGTACCAGGAACAGATCTAAGTCCTTGAATTATGGCGTTAAACAGAAAGGATAAAACCACTCTTTTCTCATGGGGCTGACATTCTAGAGAAATCATACGGATAATAAAATAAACTCCAGTTATGTTGCAGAAAAACATTTAAAAAGGGGTGTTGGGAAATGAGGACAGTGTCATTTTGAAAGGGTGGTTAGATAATACTGCTTGTCTGAAAAGGAAATATTTGAGTGGAAACCTGAAATGATGAAAAGAAGCCAGTCGTGTAATGTTTTAGGAAGAGAAGTGCAGGCAGAAGGAACAGGACGAGGTCAGAAACAAGCCATGACGTTCCTGAGGGACATTCCTGAGGGACGTACCAGAAGGGCAGTGCCATGGAACACCGTGAACAAGGGGGTGCCAAAGAACTGGCAGAGGCGGAATCGACCCAAGAGGAAAAGGTGTAAGGTGGTGCAGTAAGTAGGGATCTGATCAGGTATAGAAACGAGCAGGCAGTGGAAAGGATCTGAAAATAACTTGAGCTTTATGAAAAACTCACTATATTATCTTTAATTTTCATTTTGCCTCCCATCGGTGATAACTTTAACACCCAGGTCTTTAGAAATTATCATCCCCAAGTATTTGGCACAATCCTGAGATTAGCCAGGAATGAGCATTTCCTATGCAGAAAATCGCTCTTCTCATACACTTTGAATTTTTTTTTTTTAACTTTAGAACAAAATCAAAGCCATCTGAAAGGAAACAAGAAGAATCTAGGATAACAGGATGACAGAAACTACTTTAAATTCTATCTGGTTTATTATATTACAAATGAATCTACTATGAACAAGACTACGAAGGTAAAGGAAGAGCATTAAAAGTTAAGTTCTAGGCCCCAGTAAACATAGCATCCTTTGTTAACTGAGTTCACTATTACTGAGTTGGATATTACCGTGGTTAAAAACTGTCAGATGAGAAAAAGTGAAAACCAGACCTCTGACTTTAGAAGAGCCACGGATTACTGGTCAACAAAGTTTCAAGTTTTAATAGTATCTCTATTACTATGATAAGGAAGAACTTCCCCCACGTGGTGAAATTAAGTACACCAGATGCTTCAAAATCGCTCCTCGGAAAGCTTCTGAGACCAGAGACAAATCGGTTTACGGAGTTTTAGATGGAGTACACCCCACAGAAGAGGGATGTTCTCTCCAGACCTTCCCAGAGAACCAAGTGTGTACACCAAGCCAGTAATTACACCTACACTGCTGCTAAGACAAATGTCGGTCAAGTCAGATCTTTGAAAGCTCTAACGTATTCATGAATCTCCTCTTTCACTGTGTTAGATATTTAGGTAGCCCACTTAACGGCAGACCGGAAAGTAGGCTGTTATTAATAACACAATCTATAAAGGGAGGTACTCTGTGAGTGATGTGAGCTAACGAAATAAAAGTCATTACACACCTTGATCAAGACTTGATTCTGAGTGCAACCTCCTCAACACATTTCCAGCAGTTTGGCAAGGTGCCCAGGGGTGATCAGCAGCTGGTGCTTGTAGGGAGGGATGTGGTCTACCTGAATTGTAAAGTCTCCCCCCAGTGGTCACATACAGATAACAGACAGAGCAGATCACTGCAGCTTCTGTGCAGCTGACCAAAAATACTCTAAGCAGAACCAGGTCCCCACAATGAAGAAATAAAGCCTTTAATTCAGTGCTGGCACCATATCAGTAAGAAGGTCTGTTATACTCATCTGCTCTTAGGACATTCATAAATGTGAAGACTATTTTTGGAAGGCAAGAAGCTACAGGTAAAACAAAGCTAGCATAATTTTTCTCAGTGTAATTTTTTAAAGAAATAACTTAAGAGTATTCTCAAACAGCACAATATTTGTTTTACTCTAATGGGCAGGTGTTCGTCCTTCCTGAAAGAAATAACAAGCACATCTCTTGGAAGTTAACCACACCCACCTGAAGTAGAGTTCTGATACAAATGTAGTCACTTACCAAATAAATCACCTTGGAAAAGAAAATTATTATCAGTAGTATATACCTAATGTCTAATTTGCAAAACAATACTTTTCAAAAACCACCTATAACTAGGTAATTTATAATAAAGTAAGTGATGTCAAAAATACAAATGGGTCCTCTTTTAATATTTATTTTCTTGGTGTTTTTGTAATTACCGTATTTTCTGGCGTATAAGACGACTTTTTAACCCAGGAAAATTTTCTATACACCCAGTCGTCTTATACGCCAGAAAATACAGCAGATATCCTTTGAATAGCACTATCCCTGTATTACTTGCAACTCACAGCAATAATTTGCTATTACTTTTAACAAAGCTTGGCTATCAAAAATGTGAAAGGGCCTTTAATTAAAATGTAGGTTGTCTTCTGCTAACCATCCATTATTAAATGGTGAAGTATACAAATAACCTTCAACAAATAAACAACTTCAACTTTTAAAAAGGCTTTTAAATAAGGTAACATAAACAGACAGGGTCTCACAACTACGATTTTCTTGGTTATCCCAAGCTAAGAAGAGGGAAGAAAGGGACAGCAGCCGGCTGTGTAGTCTTGTGGAATAATTTTAGCCTGAAATGAGACGCAGAAAAAAAAAAAAAAGCAAACTGCTCCCTCAAATGTTTAAGAAAAAATATGATTCATTTTTTAAAATCCAACAGTTGGCCTAGAGAAGAGCAAAAAAAAAAATGATTCTGTCTTGCATGGAGCTATCAGACTTGCTTACCTTAATTTTTCCAGTGTTTATTTAATCTAGAATGTTAAAAAAAATCATTTTGAAAGTCTAAATGGGAAAAGAATTAAGGTGGCATCAATCAGAAGACTTGTTTTTCATATATTCAGTGTCTATAGGACAAACAGAGCAACTAAAAGTAGTACCATGTGTACATTATGTAACCCTAGTCTACAATAAGCATGGACCTTAAAGAGTCACACATTCTGCAAACATGTATTTACACCCGTATTTAAATATATGATACATTTCAGATACAAATGACCTCAAAACGACACAACTCATAAAAGTTCTTTGTTGACTGCATTAAGGCCTCAGAAGGCATGACTATAACCAGGCCTGATGCCTGATCACTGCACAGTAGATGCCCGAAATGAGCAATAATTCTGTGAGGTCTGGGGCTGTTAGACCCAGGCCCCGCAAGCATCTCCGCATTGGGAACAGCGTGTTACCGCGCCCAATATATCCGCGGGACACAAGTTTCCGAACGACCATTTCAAAGACTTCACGGGAAGAAATGGCTGCTAAGTCATATTCCAGCTGAAGAGCATTTTAGCGCTCCTCCAAGGTTCCAAGCCACAGGAGCACTAATTCAGGAAGCAGAGAGTACAATCCCAACAATCCCCTAAGACGCAGGAAGGAGCAGAACGTGGCGAGCCTGACCTTAACAGGCCGCTGGTAAGTAATGCGGGGGATTTCCTGAGCCTCCCCATCACCTGCAATCCCCTCGCCTCCCGGCCGCACGCGAAGCCCCAGCTGATGGAAGGCGCAGGGATGAAATCCCAGGAGCGGGTGAGATGGAGGCGCAACTCCCAACAAAGTGTTAAAAAGTCCTTCTGCAGAATACACCCACCGGCCAACCCACATCCCGTCATCACACCGATCCCTCCGTGGGCTCCCTCCGGTCCCTTCGCCCGGCCAAAGACAACCCAAAACGCGGCGGCGAGCCCAGGCCACCTTTCTGGTTCCAGATCGCTGTGCCCAGGATGGGAAAGCACCGCGTGGGCAGCGACCGCCCCCGGGGCGGCGTGGGCGCGGCCCCCCACCCCTCCGGCCGACACCCCGGCGTCTCGCGCCCGGGAAGTGGCGGCAGGAGTTGCAGGAAGCCCCCTCTCTCCCGGGCACTGGGGGCCCGGCGCAGCCAGGAGCCGGCCCTCTCCGGACTGGCCCGAAGGTGTCGGCCACGGCCACGGCCACTGCCGCCGCCACCGCGGCGCGGCTCCCCATTCATGCCCGGCCGCCGCAGAGGGGCCGGCCCCGCGCCCCAGCCCCCGCCGGGCCCGCGGGGAGCGCGAGGGGAGAACCGGCGCGGCGGCCGGCAGCATGCGCCAGGCACGTTGTCGCGCTCCGGCCGCCCGCCCGCCCGCGCGCCGGGGAGCCGGGGGCCGGGGCCGGGGGCGCGGCGAAGGCGTCCCCTCCGCGCGGGCGGACTGGAGCGCCGGGCAGCCCTCCCCGCACCGCCAGCCCCGGCCCCCGGACTCCCCGGCCCCCGGACTCCCCGGCCCCCGGCGGCCCGAGCCCAGGTGCGGAGGGGGCGGGGCGGGCCCGGGTCCCGCGTGGCGCGCGGCGACCAGCAACAGGGCGCCCCCGCCCGACCCCGGCGCGCGGTGAGACCGTTACCCGAGCGACATGGGACCCCCGGCAACTCACCGGCTCGCACCTCGGCCGCCTCCGAGCCGCCGCCGGTCCTCTCGCCCGCCGCCGCCGCCGCCGCCGCCGCTCTCCTTCAGCCGCAGGCGCCGCCGCGCAGCCCCATCTACAAACTCCGGGCGCGGAGTTGGGGACGGGAAATGCGGCTCTCGCTCCCCGGCGCCGCCCCTCCCTCTCGCCCCGCTCCGCCTCGGCTCGGTCGCCCGCGCCGCCGCCGCCACCACGCGCGCGGCCGACCTCCCCGCGGCTGCCCTCCAGCTCCTCCCGCCGCCACTGGGGCGCGCTCCCTCCCTCCCTCCCTGCCCCGCGCGTGCGCCGGACGCCCGGGAGCGCGCGCTCGGGCGCGAGGGAGCGCCGCCGCCGCCCCCGGGAGGCCGGCCCCGCCCCTCGCCGCGCGGCGCCCAGGTGGAGGGAGCCCCTCCGAGCGCCCGCAGGCGGCGCCCCTGCCCGGCAGCGCCGCCCGCGCCCGCGGCCTCTCCCCGGTCCTGGCGCGGAGCCGCGCCCGCGGGGGCTCGGTCACACCTCGCATCCGCCGGGTCTCCCCGGCCTAACTGCGCTGTCACTCGGCTGGTACTGATGGGCCGGGGACTCCACGGCCCCCAACGAGGCTCCTCCCGGCCCTTCCCGAGAGTTTACACTCCGAGGACCCAGGCGCGGGCGCGGAGCACGCCCAGACCTGGAAGGAAGGGCTCTGGAGCCCCTCCCCCTCCATCACGCCCCTGGTTCTGATGAGTGTTTGGCAGTCTCTGCACACAGCGGACGGTGTCCACGAATTTTCTCCCAAAGGCCCCGCCGCGGGGTGTGATTCACACCCGCGGAAACGGACGGACACTGGCTCCTTTCATAGCCCCGAGGCCCCGAGGAACGCCGGGCTGTGCGGGACACTCCCCGACACCCCTCGCTCAGCTCCTCCCAAACATCTGCTCCCCAGACCTCAGCAGCCGGGGCTCTGCACCCTTTCACCTCGCCTCTGCCTGGAGGGTGGAGAGCGGGGGTGAATGTCCGGTGTGCTGATGACCCGTTTCGACGAGAGCGCAGATTTAATTTTTCCTTTGAAAGGGACTGAGCCGTGCAGGGCAGCAGCGAGGCAAGCAGAGAACTTGGATTCCCTTAACATCTACCTCAATCCCCAAAGATCTCCCTGGGAACCCTCAGACCTGGGGGGGGGGGGGAGAAGGGGGGCTTTTGATGAAGATGTTATTTAAATTTTACGAAATGTGTTTCCTGCATTCTTTTCAAATCGTGAATGTAGAAAGAGCAAGTAAAACTTGACAGGAGGGGAATGTCACATCAGGTGACCTCAGGCAGGCAGCCTTTCCCGGCTTCTCTGGGGCACGATGCACTGTCCTGCACAAAGCAGGCATTTGATAAATGTCTGCAGAACCAGTGAGTGCCTCGTGGCCTGGTGGGTTCAGTGATGGAGTGTCAAGCTGCATTGCCCACGCCCCCTCCCCTCCCCCTACTCTGTGAGTGTGGTTGGCACGGAAGCCAGGGAACAGATACTATGGAACGGGTGTATTCAGAAGGCCCAGTCCCCAAAACTTATTTTTCTCCGCAGCCTCAACCAAGCAGCAAAGATTAATTTACTTTTCCTCGGGATCATTAATTTTGCAAACCAACATTCAGAGGGAGTTTGTAGAGTATTAATTTAGGGCCTTCTGTCCTGGAACAGCAAACCTGAGGAAGGGAAATTGGAAGCATCTGAGGGGACCAGAATGTCCTAACAGGTACCGAGTAATGGCTGTCAGCCCAGCTGGATGAAATGGGGAGAGTGGGTTGTGTGCCCAAGAGTGAGGCGAGGCAGAGGCAGAGAGGGAGAAGGTTTCTCTTCTCAGGGAGTCAGCAAACATTTCAGCAAACCCTTTCCCACCTCCTTGCTCTGCAGGCCCATCTGCTGGCCACAGGCTCTTCAGAGCCTCATTCCTGCTGCACCCTAGCCAGGCCTGTGAACGCATTTCTCTCCCTCTGACTCCCAACCTCATCAACCTCCTCCTACCCAGCTAGTGGCCTGAGCGTCTCTGGGGGAGAGGAGTGAATGTCACTGCTGGGTGTGATCCTTTAATTTTCTCAAGGGTCTTCTGGAAACAAGGTCCTAACCCCCTTCTCCATCCCCATTCCCTGCAAATAGGATAAAGAAGTTTGCAGGAGGGCGAGATAGCGCGTCTCTGCCCCTCCAAGCACAACACGTAGACCTTGACTTACAGCTAGGACCAGCCCTGCCCGCTCCCTTATCCCTGCGTGTGCCAGGGACGCAGCATTTGGGAGCAGGAATATAGGCACGATTTTCTTTCATGTACAGTTCCAAGTCTGTTCTCTAAAAAAATGACAGCCGTTTTTAGATGTAGGCTTATCATGGCTGTACAGCTCAGCCTCCTCCTCAGAGCCAGAAAAAAAAAGATTTTGCTCCACAACCATCTTCAATTGCTCCTCTTCAGGGTGCTCTTATTTTATCAAATACTCATAAACAACTTACATTATGAAACACTACTTCTTATTATGAATAATAGTGCCACTTGATGACTTTCCGCCCTTCCTCTCACTTTTAAAGATGGGACATGCCAAGATAAACTCAAAATGATTCAACGGGAACATTTTAAGGACTCTCCGTGTTGCTCACCAGCCCACCTTTCTGAGAAGCCATCATCCATTCCCGGTGCCTGTTACACATTCTTCACTCCAGCAGAGGGGAATGTTATGATTGAAAATGATGGGGAATCCTTCCTTCTCTTCAGTATCCTTAACGGTCTGACTTTTCATTTCCCTCAAGGTTACTCTAAAGGGATCATCATTTTACCACAGCCCAATATCTCTCATCATAACTCAATTTAAAGTCTAAATTTTGAGTCTTAATTCTGGAGCATCCGTCGCTGGTTTTACTTCCTCCTTCAAATATGAACAAAAGCTTATATGCTTTTAATAAGATTGTATCGTCTCCTCTGGCCTGCCTTGCTGCTTCAGAAATGGGAGCATTTTGCTAATCTAGCCGCAATTTTTAGCAAAGCAAGTCCTACCTGCTCGTCTCCCAACTAATCCATCATCATAAGAGCAGTGATGGTCCTGGAATATAGCTTTATGAAAAATTGCAGCTGACATGCATCACAAAGTCCAAGCAAGCGTCTCTGCAGGATACTTTATTTAGCTTCAGCCCTTTAATCTCTGCTCAGACAGCTAGGTCAGACTCCGCTCTCCAGCCTCCTTGCTAACCTTCCTAATTCAAGTCTCTCTCTTGCTTGTTTGCAGCTCTCCCTGTACTTAGAACAGTGCTTCTCGCTTTGGGCTCGCCCAGAGAACTTTAAGAAGCAAACACAGAAAGGCCACCGAAGGCTGGGTCCCGCCCTTAGGTGTCATTGCTCTGGGCTGCAGCCCGGGCCCCAGGGGTTTCAGAGCTCTCCAGGTAATGCTGATAGGCAGCCAGAGTTCACGACCTCTGAAAGGAGCCATCTTCCAAACAACATTTACACCCAGTCTTCCCAGAACATGGAGGTGGCTCCAAATTACCTCAGGTAATCAAATTAAAATACCTAATCCTGCGCTTTAAGACTCTTTGCCAATTGACTAGAATAGTCCCCTTTCAAAACAGCTTAAATTTATCTCCTTCCTAAAGCTTCTCCAGATTAGTCTCACCTGGCTGCCTGGAGATTGCTGTTCCCACTTCTCCGAGCATTCCACTGGCACTGGTGGACAAGCCCTTGGACCAGGGCGGACGGTGCCTATCACTGTTTTAACCTAGCTTTCATGATGATCTGTCAGAGCTTTCTACGGCATCTACCTCTCTCTGCAGTCCCACTAGGTCAACAGACAGTCTCAGAATGCACAGAAATGTCATTTTTTTTTTTTAAAAAAAGTATTGGTTTGAGAGAAAGAGACATCCATTTGTGTTGTTGTTTTGTTTTGTTTTGTTTTGTGTGTGTTTTTGTTACTCCTCACTAGAGGATATTTTCCATTGATTTTTAGAGTAAAAATGAGGGGGAGAGACAGGGAGAGAGAAAGACATCAATTGCTTGCCTCGTGCTCATAGCCGGGGATCGAGCCTACAACCAATGTACTGGTATATGCCTGTTACCAGAATCGGACCCTTCAGTCCACAGGCTGACGCTCTATCCACTGAGCCAAATTGGCGAGGGCAGAAATGTCATTCTTAGCAAGACTTTCTCCTATCTACATTCCCTGACACAATGGCTGTTGATTCTTTTCTTTTCTTTCTTTCTTTTTTTGCCACAATTAAAGCCAGCAGTTTCAAGAATTTACGTGTTTGGGTGTTTTTTTTTTGTTGTTGTTTCTTACAAAGGAAAAACTATTTCACTATATCTCCCTGACTCTCTTTGCCACCATTCATTTACTGTGGGCCTTGGAATTGGCTTCTACACCCACCTCCATACTTAAGCTACTCTTTGCATCACAACTGATATTTTCATTCACATGTTCATTCATTCATTCATTTACTCATTTATTAGTGGTAAATGCTGGGAATAAAATAATCAACAATATCGACTTACCCCTCCCTGATGGCGAAGAACAATAAGCAATTAAAGTATCCCGGGATACGTGCTATGTTAATAGTCTTAACCAGACATCATGGAACAGTGGGGAGAGTCTTTGCTTAGGGTTCAAGCAATCCAACATCTCTGCAAGTGTTTGAGGTTAACCCACACCCCCCCACCTTATAAACCTCTCTTTTCCTTCCACTTCCATGATACTATACAACCCAGGAACTCCTCCTTCTCTGATGAGTCCTTCATTGACCTCTTAACTTGCTGTATCATCTCCTCCCACTTCCAAAATAAAAACGTTCCACCAAGAATGGGAGAGATTTTTGAGGGAGAAAGTATCAAAAGAGGAGAGACTACTGTTTCCCCAGAATCCCCTGGACCCTTGGGCTCTATCTTCAATCCTTCCGCATCTATATCCATAGTTCTACTCTCCCCTGGAGCATGTTTTCAACTTCCCGCAGGATATGTCCACCTGGATACGTCATTCGCAGCTCGAATTAACATCTCTAAAACAAAGTCCTTGCTTCCACCATCCCCCTGCTGGTTTCCCTCACTCTTCCTCCTGCTCTTTCCCGCTCCACTCTTTCCTTAACAGATCAGCCTGCACCCAGGCCCCTGGAAGTTTGCTTTCTCAGTGTCATGGGAGTGGATTCTCTTGTCAGTTTCCTCTGGCCCTACAGGAAGTCCCCTTGCCCAAACCCTTGTGCCCCTTAATGCCAAATGTCAGTCACATCGTCCCGGGCTCCTCATGGCCTCCATTCAGAAGGCCATTCACAGTGATGGTCAAGGCTCCCCGTGTGTGGATATTACATGTCAGTCATATTTTACACCTTTATTCAGGGGTGGGCAAAAGTAGGCTTATAGTTGTGAGTACATGAAACCAGCATTTATTCTTGTATTATTATTTATTTGCTAAGTATTGTATTACAACCGTGAGCCTACTTTTGCCCACCCGGTATTTTCACCCTCTGTTGTTGCAGGAATACGGACTAGAATCCAAGCTGTTATGCCCATCTCACCTTCTCCTTTTCCATTCAACCTTTCCTGCCCCGCCCCAAACAGAGACAACCGCTTTCTTTGAAGTTCTATAGCCCTTTTCCTATTCTGCTTCACAATAGTATTGTTTACATTTTTAAATATTTATATTAACACTCTTTTCACCACCACCTCCTCCACCACCACTCTTGCTCACAGATAAGAGTCCAGGTGCCAGGTACAGGAATGCCTACAGAACTTGGCACAATACCGCTCTTAGAACAGGTTTATTTGTTGGAACAGATAAAGTTGTTAGTTGGCGGACTTCTAAAATTAGAGAAAATTAAGTGGGGGGAAAATGTTGCTAATTAGAATTGAACTCGTGTTCTTGAATATGCGAGTTACAGCTGAGAAGCTCTTACAAGGACAATCATGTTTCCGGCAGAGACCCTAATTGCTCTAGTTGAGTTTATCTGTCAACAGCCAGTTTCTGTACCTAATTAATCCGTTGGGATTCTCAGTTAAAGTTAGCTTCAAAGTTACATCTCCTCCATTTCTATATGAGCTTACAAAAATAAAATAGACCTGCTACGTATTCAGGTACTGAAAGAAAAGTTAAAAAGATATGGTCCGGCCGGCATGGCTCAGTATTTAAGCACAGACCCATGAACCGGGAGGTCGTGGTCAGGGCACATGCCCGGGGTGATGGGGTGTGCGGAGGCAGCTGATCAATGATTCTTATCGTTGACTAGAGGCCTGGTGCATGAAATCCATGCACTCGGGGTGGGGCGGGGGGGAGGATCTCCTCAGCCCGGCCTGCACCCTCTTGCAGTCCAGGAGCCCTCAGGGGATGTCCGACTGATGGCTTAGGCCCACTCCCCTAAGCCGGCAGTCAGACATCCTTAGCGCTGCCACAGAGGCAGGAGAGGCTCCTTCCACTGCCACTGAGCTTCTGGTTGAGTGATGCTCCCCCTGTGGTAATGCACTGACCACAGGGGGTAGCTCCTATGTTGAGCATCTGCCCCCTGGTGGTCAGTGTGCATCATAGCCACTGGTCGTTCTGCTGTTCTTTCGATTTGCATATTAGCCTTTTATTATATAGGATTTTTCTATCTCTCTCTCCCTCTCCCTTCCTCTCTGAAATTTATATAAATTTATATATATATATATATATATATATATATATATATATATATATATATATATAAAAGGCTAATATGCAAAGTGTTCCCTCAGGAGTTTGACCAGAAGACCGGAAGTTCGATCACTCACTATGATGTGTGCTGACCACCAGGGGGTGGCGCAGAATGAAGGAAGGCTCTGGTTGGCCCTGATTGCCTGACAGGCCTAGGAACCCTACCTGTGCAGAATTTTGAGCACCAGGCCTCTAGTGTGTGTGTGTATGTGTGTGTATATATATATATATATATATATATATATATATATATATATGTATATGTTTTGCCCACCCACAAAAGCAAAAGGTAAAACTCTGAGTATTACCCTTCATATATGTATAATTAAAAAAAATTTTTAAACTGTGAATGTATCTGGCTTGATTGGTCAGTTGCTATAATCAGAATATGCTTTCTCAGACTATGTTTGGGATTCAGAAGAATAGGCTTTTTGGCCATCATTGTTCACTCGTTAAGAATGCCAGCAGTTTCTTTGTATAAAGAGACCTGCCTTTAAACTGCTCATTCTGAACAGTTTAGTCACACTACAACAGGTTTGGCAAACCTGTGGGGGAGGGGCGAATATAAAGTTTCCTCTTTTTTATCTGTTCCCTTTGCCCTTTGAACTGCAGAGTTTTTTTTTAAACTGGGGATTTGCCAGTACTTGATTAAAGATTGACTGGAATTCTCCATGTGGTCATTTGTGTCATAATTTTGTTCCTGATTTTTTTGCTCTCCTGGGTATATGCTTCGTTGTTGAGTATATGTATTTGGAACTATTACTAGTAAATTTTTTTTTAATAAACAATTCGCAAGTTTTATTTTTATTTATTTTTTTAATATATTTTATTGATTTTTTACAGAGAGGAAGAGAGAGGGATAGAGAGCTAGAAATATCGATGAGAGAGATACATCGACCAGCTGCCTCCTGCACACCCCCCACCGGGGATGTGCCCGCAACCAAGGTACATGCCCTTGACTGGAATCAAACCCGGGACCCTTGAGTCCGCAGGCCGACGCTCTATCCACTGAGCAAAACCGGTTTCGGCACTAGTAAATTTTTTTTGATGTAATATCAAAACCAAAACCAACACAAACAAAACTGGGAGTGTGGCCGAAACCGGTTTGGCTCAGGGGATAGAGCGTCGGCCTGCGGACTGAAAGGTCCCAGGTTCGATTCCGGTAGAGGGCATGTACATTGGTTGCGGGCACATCCCCAGTAGGAGGTGTGCAGGAGGCAGCCGGTCGATGTTTCTCTCTCATCGATGTTTCTAGCTCTCTATCCCTCTCCCTTCCTCTCTGTAAAAAAATCAATAAAATATATTCTAAAAAAACAAAAAAACTGGGAGTGTGCCTGGTGCCAGTGTGGGGTGCTGGGCTCACTGGGGAGGCAGAGAAGCTCGCAGTCCCGGAGGGCAAGGGCGGTCTTTGTGAGGGTTTATGGCGTCAATCAGCAAGAGTGTCTGACTCGTGATTATGCACAAAACCAAAGGGTAAAACTCTGAGTCTGAGGCTCTTCCAGAACACTAGAGAGCAGGCAGAGGGTAAAACCAAGCCATGAGGATATAGGCACCAAGTCATTTTTGTTATGTGAATGAATGAAAGATGGTCAGGATCACGGGACTGGGGACAAAGATGGAAGTGTGTGTGTGTGTGTGTGTGTGTGTGTGTGTGTGTGTGTGTGTGTAGAGGGTGGTCAGGGCAAGCTGTTTTGGCTGTTTAAAAACATCTAAGAACTTAATAGCCTGTTCTAAAGTGATGCCATCTTCATGCTGGAAGTCCAAGGCATTTCATTCCTCCTTAAAACATCAGCTGTTTATAAACACGAAAGACCAGGTTTAAAAAAAAAATCCTGCTTTGGTAATGGTAGTGAATGACAACAACTATCTATTGAGTTCACTCCTAGGTGACAGACAGTGTTTTATGCCTTTTATATCCCATTTGAGACATTATCATCCTCACTTTAGAAACCAGGACACAGGGAAGAGCGGTTAAGTAAGAAAGGAATGGAGAGCTTCACCTCAGCTTCACTCTGTGGAAATCCACTTCTCTCCCAGGAAAGAATAACACGAGGATGAAGTGAAACACCTTTTCAATACGACTTATAGCTAATCTATAGCAGAGCATTGCAAAAACTGTGGGGGTTTCTGTTTGTTTTCCCCCCTCCTTGCCTGTCAACTTCAGCTTCCCTGGAGAATGTGGCGGATGCAGGCATCCTCCTCACATCTGCTTTCCGGGAAAGACTCGTTGCCCAGCTGCAGGAGAGCTGTCAGAAGAAAGCCTCCAGCTGTCAGCCCTGGGGATGCCTCAGCTGCAGAAAGCCCACATGCTCACACTCATGCCCCCACCCTTCCCAGGTGGTCACATTAAATGACGGAGGAAGGGAGGAATACAAAGGCTCGGATGCTGCAGCCGATGTGGCAAGTCTGAGAGGCCAAGTTAGCTTCAGAGCCCCCTGTGGGGTCAGCGGAGGCTGCTATTCAGGTCTGCCTCCCACACGGATTTCTCTCTGGACCCAGTCTTGCTGCCCTCCCCTTCCTTCCACAGGTGTTCATCCAAGTGTACCTACTGGACTGGACCCTACACTGTCTCAGAGAACCCACCAGGTGGCACAGAAAAGGGACCCGTTTTGATTCATATATCACACATTTCTTTACTTTAGGAGGAAAATATAATTCATGTATGCTAATTCAGTCGTTTCAATGGAAGTTCCTAGCTGACTCTGAATCTATTTAATTATTTGTACGTATGTATATATTGTTTGTCTGTAGTTATACATTGTCTGAATGTCTTCTATCTACATGGACACTTTGCTAGTTGCTATGAGGGATACAAGTAGGGGGAAGAAATTTTGTTGACTTAGAAGAGCGTACAATTTATGATAGATGCCTGTTATTTTGATCTAATAGTCCTTCCTTGATCTTCTGATAATCACAGCCCCTCTCTTTCTTTGAGGAAATCTTTCTCTCACTACTCATTGCATTAGATCTTGGTGGTGCTGCTAGTCACCATATCCTTCCCATACTCTCATAGGAGTGGCCATGTGACTGAGGCCTGGCCAATCAGAGGACCCCATCCCCTCAGCCATAGTGATTGGTCCAAGAAGTAGGCATAATACCTAAATCAAGAAAGTTTTGGATTTTTAAAATATAGTATAGCAGGGAGAAATATAGTATAGTATAATTGTTTTCTTCCCTCAAGTCAACACTTGGGAGAAACTCAGAAAATTAAAATTTCATCATGCCTGAGGCCAGCCCTACTTCTGAACTTCTCTGGTCACATCCTATATAATAAAACCCTAATATGCAAATCAACCGAACAGCCGAATGACTGGTTGCTATGACGTGCACTGACCACCAGGGGGCAGATGCTCAATGCAGGAGCTGCCCCCTGGTGGTCAGTGTGCTCCCACAGAGGGAGCGCCATTCAGCCACAAGCTCGGTTCATGTCTG
This sequence comes from Cnephaeus nilssonii, assembly GCF_951640355.1. Classification (NCBI taxonomy): domain Eukaryota; kingdom Metazoa; phylum Chordata; class Mammalia; order Chiroptera; family Vespertilionidae; genus Cnephaeus; species Cnephaeus nilssonii. Next base: position 12,536,265 of record NC_137083.1, read on the forward strand.
GCGAGCGCAGTGGCGGTGGCGGGAACCTCTCCCACCACCTCCGCTGCAGGCAGGCGGTAAGGAGCGAGAAGTCCTGGACTGCAAGAGGGTGCAGGCAGGGCTTAGGGGGGACCCCCCACTGCATGAAATTTTGTGCACTGGGCCTCTAGTAAGTACACAAGAACCTTTTTCACTAAAGCTAAACTGAGTTGGGTTTCTATCACTTGTCATCAACAGAATTCTGACGTATAGACAATCTAGGTGGGGGAGAAGTTATGCACTTACTAAATGTTAAGTCACAATTCAATCAATATATGATTATATGGTACAGTGAGGCAAATAATTATGAAGATATTGACATGTTGTGGAACTTAACATTTGATTAATGGTTTTAAAATTAAGAAGTGATGATTATAATCTATCTTATGCTAAGTCAATATATAATTCTCACAAGTTAAAACCTTCCTTAAAATGTTTTACTTATACTTTAACCCAGTGGTCGGCAAACTCATTAGTCAACAGAGCCAAATATCAACAGTACAACGATTGAAATTTCTTTTGAGAGACAAATTTTTTAAACTTAAACTATATAGGTAGGTACATCGTTATTAACTTAATTAGGGTACTCCTAAGCTGGCCTTTGCTAAAAACTCAAGGGGCCAAAGAGCCGCATGTGTCTCGCGAGCCGCATTTTGCCGACCACTGCTTTAACCTATACCTACTTGCTGAATCAGAGATGTACATTTACATATGTCATAATTAAGTCATTATGGTATTTATCTAATGCAAATAATATTAGATATAAGAAGAGTTTAGAATCAGAAAGCTCTAGGTTCTCTTTCTGGATTCACCACTTATGAGCTCAGTAACCTTGGGTAAGTTATTCATTATATGAAAACTTTCCTTGTCTGAAAAATGGATATAATAGGCCCACCTGCAGGATATCGTTAAGGGTTATAAAGTAAATCTATAAAATGCCTGATACAGTTGCCTGCTCAGATAAGAGAGTAATTATTGACTATTATTTTTCACAACGGTTATAGAACAACAAATGGCCATTTACTAATTATCTTTAGTGCACAATTCTGAGCTATAAGAATGTTCTTAGATTTTCTTTCCTCTCAAAGAAGACGAAGTTTCCATTATATCTACTATTGTTAAACATTGGTCAGAAAGTTCTAACCAGTGCAACAGACAAGAAAGAGAAGAGATATGGTATTAATAGGAGGGAGAGACAAAGTTATTATTTACAGATAATGAAATTGTCTCTCTAGATAAGCAAAGATAATAAAATAAAAGAGCTAATAGAACTAAAAGGATTGGAAAGATACATCTGGTCAAAACTCATAGAATGCAATTATTTTTCCATAGACATAATAAAAAGATAGAAAATTAAACCGAAAAAGGAAATACCCCATTCACAATAACAACAAAAATGTGTCATACAGAAACTGAAAATAAAGCCAACGTAATTTAAACATACAATACTGAGAAAGAAGGGATGGATAGATTAATGACACAAGAATCAAGAAATACATCCATGTATATGTAGAAATTTGGAAATGCAAAAGTTATTATTTAGAATTTGTAGAGAAAGTTTGAATACCTCATAAAAGTGGTGTGATGATAACTGGCAAAACATTTCAAAAATATCTCCAAAAATAAATTCCAGATGAACTAAAGATTTAAATGTAAAAGATTAAACCATATAAAGAGCTAAAAGAAAATACACCATTACACCAAGACATAAATGTTAATCAAAAGACTAAAAACTGACTACATAAAGTTATTTGGAGAAAAAGATGCCATAAACAAAGTTGAAAATCAACTGGTAAATTCAGAAATAAAATAGAAATTCCTGACAAAGTCTTGAGTCATCATATGTAAAGACTATCTAAAGATCAATATAAATATAAATAACCAGATCTAGTTTAAATTAAGAAATGACAAATGTAAGCTTGATTGAATCAATGTTCTTCCAGATTGACCTTTACACTGGGTAATTTATGAACTTGTCAATTGAATAGGATCAAGCTTCTCAAATTATTCTTTAAAATGAAAACAAAGTATCAGGAAGATTACTTGAGTGAACTTGATTCCCAAAGTGTAGGGATTGTACTTGCTTTAACTAAAGCCTTCTGTGTAGTACCAGGCTGGGTGGCTCACACAGATGGTATTTAATGATAATGATACAGTCTATAATAATGTTCACATAATATGTGAAATATTTTGTAATCATGTGGACTTCTTTATAACAGCAAACATGACTGATTAGATCAATATCACTTGCATATCATTATGGGCTTGATTTTTAAAATTCTCTTTTTACATTTTCATGATAGTATGCTCAAAGAATATTAGCAGAATTGTGGCAATGTTTCATAATATATCATTTATGGAATTCTGTGATAAAAATGTGGTAAGGTCTTATGAGATGTTACTATATAATTGGAGTACAGATTGCTTTGGAAATATTGTCCTATGATTTTTTTTAATCCCAAGTACAGTATAAGCAAAAAACACACCAAAAAAAAACCCACTTGATGTCTATTCCTTTCCTGGTACAGTTGTTTTACCTGGTGTTAACTAAATTAACCAATTCAACTAATACCCATTTCAAGCACCTGATATGTGTCAGATAGTATGAGGACAAAGGTGACTAGCAAGGTATGGATCTGGTCCTCATGGCTCCCACCATCTAATCAGGGAGACATGCAAGTGTATTAGATTCTCCACAGGTGCTCCAATAGGGCAAGTCCAGCTGCTCTGGGAACACATAGTCATTTAATAGTCCACCAAAACACATTATTTACTTAACACCATATGTATCAGCAGAAGAATTATATCGATTATGTATCATAAGAAGGGTCATTTTAGCCCATAAGCTTTTCAGGAGTATGAAAATATCTGAGAACACTAAAGCTTCATTGGTTCAAAACTATGCACAACATGATAAAGAAAAAAAGATGAAATATAAAATATAAGTATTTCATTAGCTATTTGCAAAATATCATTATTAATTTAGTATTTCATTATATTTAAAAATAAGTTCTAGGTCAGGTTTCCTACTTTTTGTGAGAATTGTGAGTCTGATTAATGACTGCATAGAAATCAGAGTTCTTTCAGAATTAAACTAGTTATTTGTAGTTAAATAATTTGACGGGCAAAATTATAAAATCACTTCAAAATGTCATAGCAAAAAAGTTATATTAGTTATGGGATGTGAGATGATGGTAATAGATTCAATATAAAGTGTGATAAGGTCTAGAGAAGTTAGTTAAAATGGTTCTATCTGTTAGGGGTTGACTATGTTAGGCGACCCAGTGTGTGACCTCAGTCCTCGGGGAACTCAGAAACAGACATGCAAACCCTATCACACTACAGTGTTATAAAGGATGTAACCACGTTTTATATAAAGTATGGTGGTGACCAAAAGAGAGCCCAAGATCAATTACATAAGTCATTCAGAGAAAATTCCTTAGCATTGGAGATGCTATGGGTGGGACTTCAGAAATGAACAGCGGAGGTCAGGTGAACAAGGTTGGGCAAAGAGAAGGATACTTGCCACAGGGACCAGAACTGGGAAGTCAGGGAGGTGTGAGGGCGTGTTCCGAGGAGTGTGCAACCTCAACAAGCATCGAGAGGGGAGATAGAAAGCAGTTCTGTAAGGGCAGATGGAGACAGTGAATGGAGCCCTTCTGGAAGAAGGCTTTTTTTCTGTGAGTAATGGTGACACTAATCGCTTCTTCTTCTTCTTTCTTCTTCTTCTTTTTTTTTTTACAGAGAGGAAGGGAGAGGGATAGAGAGTTAGAGACATTGATGAGAGAGAAACATCGATCGGCTGCCTCCTGCACACCTCCTACTGGGGATGTGCCCACAACCAAGGTACATGCTCTTGACTGGAAGCCGACGCTCTATCCACTGAGCCAAACCCGTTAGGGCGCTAATTGCTTCTTAAACCATCAGATTTCTGGTCTAGAAAGGCTGGTCTGGTGGTAGTGTGGAGGTTCTTCTAGAGACCAGCGAATCTATTAGGAAGCACTGATCAAAACCAAGGAACCAAAAAATGGGTCTAGGAAGGAAACCAATATTTGTTGAAGTCCTACTCAGTGGAACAGCACGCTAAGTCTCTCGCACATGAGGGATGGATTTGACTCCCATTTTAAAGAGAGAGAAGCCTCAGAAATGTCATTATAGTTCCAGTGTCAGGGTGTTAATAAGCAGTGAGTCAAGCATGGTCTCTGTGACACCGAATCATCTGTGTGTTTGTTTCTGCATCACGCTGCCTCTCCAGGGGATAAATCATGAAGGCTTGAATCAAAGCAAGAGCAGTAACGATAGAAAGAATGGGCAGGCTGCAGAGAGGTCCAGATGGCAAGGTCTCCCAGACGTGGTTTCAGGACGTGGGGAATGAAGAAAGGGTTTGGGATAACTCCCAGAGGTGGGGAAAACATGGAAGGATGTGGAGGAGCTTATTTGGGGTACAACAGGGGGTTTCTGAAAGCCTAGTGGGAATGACTGGGAAGGCGAGCAGCCCCAGCAAAGTGGTCCTTGGGGAGGAGGCACAGAGCGGTGTAGACTGAAGATGGACCCTCTCCCAGTATTCGGTCAGAACTAGACCTGGGCCAGTGACATAAGGAGCAGTTCAGGTGATCAGGGGGCCACGGAGACCTGGAAACTCAGCATCTGGACACCATCTTCCTCACTTGGCTAGGTCTTGAGTGGTCACTGCTGAGTGGGGACACATATACTAGAGAAAGTTTGCCCAGACATTTAAGTTTATCTTCATGTACCAGATCAGTAAAAATTATTAGAGTGGGGAAAGGATGAAATAAATCAATTCAAATTGGTTGTTTCATTAAGGAATTCTAGTGTCCCTATCTATTGTCAAAGAACAGAGCATCCTCAAGCCTCACCTTGGAACCTGCTAGAAATGCTAATTCCGGGGCCCTCCCCAAGACCACTGGACTAGAGATGCTTTCTGAGAAGAAAAGGCAGTGATATGCATGCCTCAAAGCACTGCCTACCCCTCCCCTCTCTTCAACTCTTTTCTCCCCGCCAATTCCTTCTAAAATGAAGGGATCATAGTATTTCTCTCAAATCCAAGAGACATTCAGAATGTGTCCAACACAGTTTGTGATGTTATTCTTTAGAGTTAGAAAGAGTCAAAAGGTGACAGCTATTGAGGTGGGAGAGGCCTTTCTAAATTACAAACCAGAGTAGAAGTTATAAAATAAAATTATTGGTAAATATGACCACAACGTTTTTTTTAAAAAACTCCTCAAGGTCAAAATTCAGTAAATAAATTAAAATGCAAGTTTTAAACTGTGAAAAAATAGCTGTACCATATGATGACAAAAAGTCATTATATACTTAACAAACAAACAAACCCACTCTTACAAATAGGAAAGAAAAAGGTAACCACCCCAATAGAAAAGTGGTCAAAGAATAGACATGAAAAGGCAATTTGCAAAAGATGAAATACAGGGACCAATGGATGTTTGACCTCACGGGAAATAAAAAAAAGCGTATTAAAACAAGAAACCAATTTTCAACTACAAATTGGTTTAAAAATTTAATAATAAATGCCTAATGTTGTTGAGGGTATGGGAGAATAGACATTATTATAAACTATTTGAAAATATAAACTGCTATAAATATTTCTGGGAAACAACTTGATAATGCATCAAAAGTTTTGAAAATATGCAAATATTTGACCCAGCAAGAGAATCATGTTGATCTAAAAAGCATCATCTGAAGGATATAATCATAGATATGCACGCACATTTGTCTATATAAATATTCATTTTAGTATATCTGTAGGAATAAAATATTGAAAACAACCTGAACTCTAACAATATGTTGAAGGTTTATTAGATAATATACATCATATCTCTACAAAAAAATTACTGTGCAGCTTTAAACCACTATGGGGTAGATGAAAATGTAATAAAATAAAATCATGTTTATAACATAGTATTAAATCAAAAGTTGCCTAATAAAAGAATATGCATAGTAGTATCCCAGTCTTATAAATATAAATGTGTATTTGTATGTCTCTATTTCTGTCTGAATCTCTATACACCTCTGTCTCTATCATCTATATCTATAAGAATAAAGAAGTAGAATGTCTCTGAGGGCAAGGATTTTGACTAATTCACAGTGTACTTCAAAGCTTGGAATAGTTGCTGGGCACATAGCAGATATTCACCACATATCTGACTGTCAAAATATTGAGTCTTATTTCCGATTGGTGAGCTTAAGGCACATAAAGTTTTTTTCTTTATGTTTATCTAGATCTTCAAAACTGTCTACAATAAATTTGTATTTCCTTTTTTTTTTTTTTTTGAGTCAGAAAGAGAGTACATTCTACTTTTGAAAAAAATGTTAACGGATAAAATTAGCTATCTATAGACCTGACCCTAAGAGCTAATTGTCAGTATGGGGCTCATAAAATTGAAAACACCCAATTCAATCAAGATGAACTGAGCAGTGTTGTAGGAAGGTTGACAAAGATGTGATTATAATCCAGGAAACTTAAGTCTATTCAGCTCTTTTGTATTGCCCTTGGAGTATGACTTTAAAACCTTCCCACCAAGTATCCTAAAGAAAAGATCTCAAGATTTTTAAATTTAAGGGTGAAGTTTCTTCAAGGTGTACCCATAACATTCATTTAAATTTTGCATTGAGCTTCATACAATATCCGGTTTATTGCATATAAAAATATTTGAAATTATGTAGCATCAAGTAAGACTGGTTCTCTGGAAGATTCTCCATGTTATTCTGTGGCTTGCGTGCCCACTAGCATTCATTGGGTCTCTTTAGGAGTATTGCATAGGCAAGGCTGGAAAATACAGTGTGTTAGCAGAGCTGAGAAAGTGGAGTCAGAGAGAATTTGTTAGCATGTGTTCAGAAGTAGGTTGACTAATTGACATCATTGTGCCATCTGCTTGGCAAGTATGTCTCTACGGAAAAAATCTCATAGGGTGAAAATTAAATGAGATATAAAGAGTTAAATGCAACACCTGACATGCGGTACGCTCTCAATTATGCTAGCTAGTTGTTATTAATTATTATTACCGCAGAGAGCTTTCACACCCAGATGTCACTACCACTTACATTATCAAACTAATTTGCTTTACTCTGATTCAGTGTGTGCCACGCCACATTCTCATTCAACTACCCACAGGGAGCGAATGATGGAAATAGGTTCGTGCAGCCATGTTTACCTTTGGGAAGGAATGAATCCGTTAGTCCTCTGATCCTCTCTTCACAGGAACTACAATCAAATCTCTTTACCCGTGGACCGGAGAACTAGACCTTGGAACACGGTGATGCTATTAAGGTAAGGCTACTACTCTTTGAGTCATAGCAAGACCATACGCCTCTTCTTTTTAACTACCATAGCTTATTTCCCTAACTTCATTGACAAGAGTAAAGTTTTCTAGTAAGTTCCATATTCTCTAAAGCAGAAGAGTTCAAAATATTTTGGCCATGGGCCATAGTAAAAAAAACAACAACAACATTTTATAAGGTGATTCAGAACTTAACATTGAAAGTTTCATGAAAAAAAACAAACAAACAAACACAAAAACCTACCCTAATTACGTTAATGACCTAAAACCAGAATTATAGGCAAATAGCTGCTGTCCTGGGATCCACAGGAAAAGCTGATAGTGCCTTCCTGTTTAGTCTGTATTTTCTTGTCTCTCTGTTTATTCTGTTGTCCAATCTGAACTGCCTGGGTCCACAGCCGACACCTATGACCGCTGGCCAGCCTTGAGCTCTCCACATCCACACGAGCCCACCTACTGCTTATCCCTACAGCAACCGTTAGTCTTGCCTGGAGTTTTCAGGACACTTTTAATATTTTATTCCATGATCCTAGTTTTGGTTTAGAATATATTGTCTTTGGTCTAAGTCTCCTGGTTTGCCCTTGTCCCCTAAATTCCGACCTCTGCTTCACCCAGAGGACTTATGGCGACTGAAAACCCTTTTCTCCCCATTAAAGGTCCCCACTCACTCTCTTATTGTGCTGGGCACTGTTCTCCAGCCCACCAGCTCCAATCTGCCCACACTTTGTCCATTCCAGCCCGCCGCCCTCTTCCAAATAGAATGGTCTGTCCATTCTAAGAGGGAGTAAGGCCTTCTGGTTTATGCTTACTGTGTGTGGGGGAGCAACTTTATGAATGACTGATGACTGCAGACACAGACTACTCCCCAAGAAGGTTCTTTTTTTTTCATCCCAATGATTGCTTCTTCTTCTTCTTCTTCTTCTTCTTCTTCTTCTTCTTCTTCTTCTTCTTCTTTTTTTTTTTTTTTTTGTAGAAACTAAAGGTAAATAATTTCTGGAATCAGAGAACTATGGGTTCAAATCCTTGTTCTGCCACTTATTACCTGTGTAACAGTCAACATCATTTCATGATTTGTAACCTCATAACTGTTTTTTAAAGATTAAATAAAATCTTGTACTATGTAAATGCTTAGTGAGGCAGCTAGCACAAATAGGTGATGAATAAATGTTAATCCATTACATTTACTTTTTAAAAAATATTTTATTGATTTTTCACAGAGAGGAAGGGAGAGGGATAGAGAGTTAGAAACATCGATGAGAGAGAAACATCGACCAGCAAAGTACATGCCCTTGACCTGAATTGAACCTGGGACCTCTCAGTCTACAGGCTGACGCTCTATCCACTGAGCCAAACCAGTCAGGGCAATTACATTTACTTTTATTCCAGTTACTAATGCATGAAGATAAGTTATAGTCATCCCTCAGTATCCCGCAGGAGGATTGGTTCCAGGACCCTGAAGATACCAAAATCGACTTGTATGTTCAAGTTCCTTATATAAAATAGAGTAGTATTTGCATATAACCTATGCACATCATCCTTTATACTTTAAATCAATTCTAAATTATTACAATACATAATACAATATAAATGCTATGTAAAGAGTTGTTATACTGTATTGTTTAGGGAATAATGACAAGAAAAATGTCTGTACATGTTCAGGATAGATGCAGTGCTGTAGACCTAACCACATAGTACACATCAGCAACAACATAACATTTTTCCCCTCAAGTGTTTTTGACTAGTGGTTGGTTGCATCTGTGGATGGATATGGAGGGCCGACTGTAGTAGTATATTCTGGTAGCATGGTAATGTTAGTGTGTCTTAAACACTCACATTACGCTAAAGGCTTCATGTGCCTTATTGGACCAACTATGACTTGATCTTAGAACAGCTCAACAGGGCTCCTGATCGTTTTGTAGATGAGAAAAGTTGAAGTCCAAGGCCAAGGTCACAAAAACTGGACTTGAATCCCCAAACCAGATGGATGTCCAAACTTTTGACCCCATTTCTGGTATAAGATCCACTGGGGTCAGATTTCTCTACTGATTGGATTCAGATTGCTCATTATACTAGTATACACCTGTCTAACTACATTTCTTGCCTCTCCCCAAGATGAGGATTCTAGGCTTCTTCCTGTTATTCTTCACCCTCCATTAGGTTAGGGCCATTTGGAAAAATCTTTGGGCTGAAACAGTTGGAAGAAGCAGGTATAGGTCCTGATTAAAAAAGCACTTATGAACTCACCATTTTGCACAGTTCTGCGGTGGTCAGTATCAAAAGTTCTGAATAACTGACTCAGTCCAAGGCTAAGAGGGTGAGGGCTCTGTCTGGCATTTAGTTTACGGCTTAGCTCACGGACCCCTGCCTTGACGGTACAGCTTTTCACATTTGTGTTCATTCCAGAGGCCATTGGGTTAGTCCGTGCCTGGTTGCAGTCCATCTGTTTGTTTTGGAGAACGAGTGCTTGTCCAGCTGCTCCGTTTTCCACCTTCTTTGTTTCCCTAAGACTTGAACTTTTGAGCTTTTAGCACTCATGATGTTTTTCAAGCTCTTAGGCCAAAACTAGAATGATCACTCTAGCATTTCAGAGGACTCGCCTTTGTCCATGTTCAGATTTACATAAAATCATGACTGCAAGAATAGCCTGCTATTATACTACAAATATAATAATACCAGAAATTATTTAACACCTGGCAAAACTAGTTTTCACTACCTCCATTTGATATATGCATCTATACATTTTTCTTCTTTTCACTGAATTTATTTTTGGAATATGTAAAATCTGTACATAAGTCCAAAGCCAAAGCTATATAACAAGGTATGTTCAATAAAGTCTTGCTTTCCATCCATCTTCTCCACCCTGTTCCCTCCTTCCCTTCAGATATAATTATTTATATGCTTTTAAGTGATTTTAAAAGTATCATATATATATGTATGTATTCACATCATGAATTTACAGCTTGATTAAATATATATATATATATACACACACACATATTGATTCCAGAGAAGAAGGGAGAGGGAGGAGAGAGGTAGAAATATCAGTGATGAGAGAGAATCATTGACCAGCTGCCTCCTGCACACCTCACACCCAGGCATGTGTCCTGACCGGGAATTGAACTGTGACTTTCTGGTTCATAGGTCGATGCTCAACCACTGAGCCACGCCAGCTGGGCAGCTTGATGAATTCTTATAAACTGAACATACCCGTGTACCCACCACCAGATCCAGAAACAGAATATTTCTAGCACCCAGAAATTGCCCTTCCCACTCCTATGCCACTCTTCTCCAGAGACAACCGCTCTTTGACTTCAGACACTTTCATTTTGCCAGGTTTTATTGTTTTGTGTTGTGCTTTTTTCACTCAACAATATGTTTATGAGGTCCACCCATGTTGTTGCGTGTAGCAGAAGTGCTCATTCTTTCATTGCTGTTAACATATTCGATTGAATTGCATACATGGTATCCCATATTTATTTATCCATTTTGCTGTTGACGAAGATAAGCCTTTTTTAGTTTTTGGCATTCACCAATAGTGTTTCTTAGAACATTCTTATGTGCATTCTTAATGCACATACATATTTCTGCTGAGTATATTCCCAAGAGTAGAATCGCTGGGTCATATGGTATGTGCGCATTCAGGTTTTAGTAGCCATTGCCAAGGAGTTTCTAAAAGTGGATGTTCCAATTTACACTTCTTGCAGCAGTGTGCAAGAGTTCCATTTGTTCCTCATCTCTCCCAACACTTGATAATTTGTGTTTTAGTAATATTATCTCTTCCAGTAGGTATCTCACTGTGTATGCTTTTATTTTGCTTTTCTCTGATGACTAAATATTTTCACTAGTTTTTGGTTTATTCTTCCACTATTTATTTTTACAGAAAATTATATATATAGACACACACATCCTTTTATCATATAAAGGTTAGCAATCTCTTTATATACTGTTTTCTGTTTTGCACATTACTTTTTTTCACTTAAATTACATTTCCTAGAGATCTTTATGTAATATTGTAGGTCAAGATGTCCCTCATTTCTTTGTACATCTGCATAGTATTCAGTTGTGTGGATGTACCTTGGTTATTCAATCAGTCTCCTGCTGATGGACAGTTAGGTTGTTCCCACACATTTCCTATTATAAATATGCTGCAGTAAATGGGCGTGTTCAGATCTTGTCATATTTTTGCTACTGTATCTTTTTAAAAATGTATTTTTACTGACTTCAGAGAGGAAGGGAGAGGGAGAAAGAGATAAAAACATCAATGACGAGAGAAAATCATTGATTGGCTGCCTCCTACACACCCCTCACTGGGGATTGAGCCCACAACCTGGGTATGTGTCCTGACCAGGAATTGAACTGTGACCTCCTGGTTCATAGGTTGACCCTCAACCACTGACCCACATTGGCCAGGCTCTATTGTATTTTTGAGATACCGGTAGATTATTAAAAGTGGCATTATGGTCTCAAAGATAAATTACTAGTAATATGCACTTTTGTTAGATATTGCCAACTTTTCCTCTATTCGGATTATGTGATTTTAGATTCAAATGGTCTATGAAACACATACCTATATTTTATAGAGCTTTTCTCTTAGAATATTCAATTGCTAGGGAATTAAGACACTTGTAAATTGTTTTTTTAAGTGAAGAATCTTTGAAAGTAAAATTTTAATGATCTATAACGCTAAAGCCTCATAAGTATTTTAATGTTCCTTAAATGTGCATGCATTCAAATTGAGTTAATAACATAATGTGTATCCTTACCTATTTATGTAAAATATGGTTCTTAAGGATAGCAGATTAATCAATCATCTTTTAGTTGTGAAGCATTTAATGATTCATGTAACTGGGACAGGACAAGCTTCCATTGCAGGGCCACTCACACCCCACTTACACTCACTCAGACTGGGACGGTTTACATGCGCCAACTCACCTCACATGCACATCTTGGGATTGGGAGGAATCTGGAGGACCTGGAGAAAACCCACAAAGACATACAGACAATGTGCAGACCGCACACAGACAGTGGCCCCGGAAGGAATCTTTTTTTCTTCTTCTCATCAATGTTATAATGAAACGTTGAACAAAATGACATTACTCAAGGACCTGCTGTATCTGAGATAGCAAGTTAATCTGTATGAAGCATATGACTCAGGACAAAGAAGTAGAATACCTCTTTGCTTCCACTAATCTTACAAGGATCCAGTGTGGAATGCTATGGTGCCAAAATGAAAAACGTTTAGTAATGTTTGAAATAAAAAATGTCATCTTTTAAGCAAAAATATGTATGATGATAAGGTGTTAAATTAGGCTAATCTGATCTTTGAAAAGTGGGAACTGGACAGGGATGAACACTTACCAAATTGAAAAGGCAGGGTGTATAAAAGAAAAAAAGTAACGACGATAATAACACGGAGGTAAACAGAGGGTTTTGCTCAACATGGGGTTTAGTGAGCTGTTCATGGAAGTAACGTTAGAGCAATTTTGAATGAACTGAATTCATCTGCCGTTACTGGGAACATCTATGATTATGTCAACTACCATAATGAGGGTAGTCAAATCTCACGAAACAGGGCATTAACTGTGAGCTTGTCAGTCAGTTGAGCACCTCGTGGGCACGTGCAGCATTGCATATTGGCCTGAATAAGCTTTGGGATGGGGATACTCAACTATCCCACAAGAATCCCAGCTAGAGAGTCCTGCTGGAGGGAGAGTATAGTACTAGACAGGCCGATGATGTGATTTGATACAGGAATGTTAATTCTTACTCAAGAAATGAGCACATGCATTTGGTTCTGATACATCTTATTTAAAGGAGAACATGATCCAAATGATGACATACCTGATGCTGGGCACAGAGCAGGGATTTAGATACAGGGTCTATGAATGAATGAGTGAATGAATAAATAAAATGATGAGTGAATGAATGTGACAGATTTTTATTGAGTACTTATAACGTGCAGGCTAAAGGGAGGGTCTATTGATATATAAAGATACATAAGTTAGCAGACTCTCTAGTGAGTGAATACCACCCTCTCATTTGTGTTGCATCTCTAATTGTCACTACTAAATTAACTGTATGACCTTGGGGAAATTATTTAATGTCCCTGGGTCTTAGTTGATTCATCTCTAATATTGGGTGTGGGTGAGGGCATGAGATACCAAGACGGATGATCTTAATGGCTTTTTATAGTCTTGAATTCTGCTTCTGATGCTTTACTCCGGGGTGGGAGTGCTCTCATTTATTAATTTCTTCAGCAACGTGTATTGAGTATGTGTAAGACACTGTGCTATAATTTTCCATGACTTATTAAAATTGCTTTCCTTTTCATCACTATAAAACAGCACCACTAAAGGTCAGGAAGAAAAATCTTCATAAATGGATCACTATAAAACTCAGACCAAAATAGTAAGCCCCCTTTGGATCCTGGCAGAGCCCCAGCCAGGAGTTAGCGTCTCTCCTACCTGCTCGGCATTTTCAGGTTCCAAGCAGTGATCATCGGAAGCCCTGTGGTGGGAGCTGCCTCTTCCTGCCGCCTTCACCAAACGTTGTTCTGCAACAGCTTTCCAGGATTTTCCACCAGGGGAGGGGTCTAAGGGGGCAAATGGGGGACAACTGTAATACTCTCAACAATAAAATAAAAATTTTAAAAAAGTTTTTAAAAATCATTTTAGAGGCATTTGGTCAGGTAAACACGTGGGTCTCTATAAACACACCCAATCCCAGGTGATAGAGAAATGGGACTAGCAGATGTTGCTTGGTTTTTCTTTTTACCTGGGGATTTCACGGTGTCTGTTTTTCAATTTCCAACGAAGTATTAAATGCTTGTTATAAATTAAGCATCTCATTTAATTAAGCTTGAAAATGTATTTAAACTTTAGATCAGCCCAGATAATTTGAAAATAGAAACAATTGGAGCAATCCTGCCATTCAGGCTTGATCTAGAGTGCATTCCACTTGGAATGATGTAGACGTGAATAAGTATCGTTTTAAAGGTTTTGGGGCAAATGCACTCTAAAATCTTGAGCCTTTCAGGGCTGTATTTAGGCAAGAAGAACTATCACATTCTATCTCTGTCTCCCATCATTTAAAAATTATCCCGTTAGAGCAAGTTCTGGTCAAGATGGAGGAGTGGGTAATGCTGTGCTCACCAACGCCTATGACCACATCAGAATTACAACTGAAATATAGAACAGCCAACCTGGAGAACCAACAGAAGACTAACTGAACAGAAATCCTATAACTAAGAATATGAAAAAGAAGCCACATCACCCTGGCCCATATGGCTCAGTCCAAGGCTAAGTTGGTTGAGTGTCTTCTTGTGCACCAAAAGTTCATTGGTTCAATTCCTAGTCAGGGCACATGCCCAGATTGTAGGTTTGATCCCTTGGGGTGCATGCGGGAAGCAACTGATCGATGTTTCTCTCTTTCTCTCACTCTGTCTCTCTCCCCCCCCCACCCTTCCTCGTTCTCTAAAATAAACACAAAAATGAAGCCACATCAAGAGTGCATGTATAAAATACTAAAAATTTAAAGTGCATTTATATAATCCTGTTTAGATAAAATTGTATGTATTTGGATATATGTATATGCATATATATGTTTGCAGAAAATATAATGAAAGAGAGACTAATATACATGAGTACTGATTTGTAGAATAATAATAAAAATAAATATGAGGTAAAAAAGGGAACAAATAAAAATTACCCCATTACTTGGGCCTAAAATGGGTGAGGAAAAAGTCTTTGCTTGAAGTTACAAAAGGGTGCCAAGTCGGTAGCATGATGTACCTGCACAGCACGTTCATTAGAGCAGAAGAGCTTGACACAGACATTCCCGAAAGGGTGTCTTTACCTACTTGACTTGAACATCTTGCAACTTCCCATGCTTATGCATTATTGCTCTGCCTCTTGAAATATAATTGAATCCAGTGTTTTTTATTTAGCAAAAATGAATAAAATAGGTTACGTATTGTTTGCTACACTGAGTCTACTAACTAGACTTCGTTGAGAAAAATGAAGTGTGATTTACATGCCCATCTACATCGGTGATTTTCCTCATGGATGCGAAGGGCAAGATCTGACAATCACAGACAAATTTGTAAAGTATGATCATTCCCTTTTAATGAATACGTGCTCCAAACCACATCTTTCCTGGTGGGGGTAGTGAAGCTGTACTCTGTATCATAGAAGTACTTCTTTAAGGCATTTAGGAATGTGTCCTAGATGTGTACTGCCCCCTGCAGAACCCAAGCAAGTGAATTCTTCCTGCTTTTCCACCCTTTCCAAGAGGTCAGCCTGAGGATGAGAACGTGCCCAAACCCTCCATCATCTCTCCCCCACCCCTGCTGCCTCCGCACAGCCTTTGACAAATATCTCGAGCCTGCGGTGCCGTAGCCACTTAACGGCCTTCCTGCCGCAGGTTTTGTCCGGGTCCTGTCTGTGTCCACGCGGAATCCTGCTCATCTGAAAATGCACATTCAACCACATCACAGCCCTGCGTGAAGCCCAGAGGGCTCTCATCACCTTTAGGATGTAGTTAAAATGTCTTAGCGGTCATAATAGGCCTGTCATCACCTGGCAACTCTGCCCATGCAGCTCCACTGCCTATCTCTTGGGTACACCTGTTCCCTTCTTCGGTCTTACCTGGGTCGCAGTCCTCCAGTTCACGCATGCCGTTCTTTCTGCTCGGAGCACACTTTTCTAACTTCTTTGTTCAACAGATGGAAATGCATCCTCCACTTTTGATGGGGTGTTCACTGATCTCCATGCTGAGTTAGCTGCCTTCTCGCTCTGCTCCCACAGTGCCCTTTGAATGACATTATCACCATACTTAGGACACCTAGTTATTCATCCGTTCCCTGTCTCTTTCATTTAACAAGAAGCCCACCATTTCTGGAAGCCTAACCATTAAATTCCTCCCCTAACTACTGTATCTCTAGCAATGACAGCAGTAGTTTCTCAATAAAGACAGGTTGCAGGAATGAATTAATTCACTCATTCATTCATATTTTGGTCAACTTTATTTTTAAAAGTTCTGTTAACCTGAGGACTCGTTATGCTAGCAGCATTCTATCCAGGACATCTGTTTCAAGATAATTCTGTGTTTAATTGTCGCATTTATAGGATTTCACATTAGCATTAATATCCCATAACATCACCTGGGCTGCAATATTTTATGTAGTATGGCAGCTCATGCCAAAAGATAATGATGAGAACAGATTCTGGAACCCCAAGCAAACATTTCAGAAAGATCTACTGTGTACTCACTGAGTCATCGACAAAACGTTTCCCAAGGTCTGTCTTTTTATATATTCTCCCACAGAATGGGACCTACGTCTGTGCTCTGCTATTTAATGGTTGAGTCAAACGCTTCTACATGCATTGTTAAAAATGTTCCCCCCACCCCTCACCAGTTGCACCTGGAATGTGTTCACATAAGCATTTTCTTCATTATCTGCTGGTGAGCAAAATGAAAAAAGCCATTGGATTTCAGGCTGCAAACACCAGCTTTGAATTTGGGGGTGTGTGGTTAGAAAATAGATTTTTTAGTGTGCGAATTAACTGTGCCCAAGACTTATCTTCCTTCTTTTCAAGACTTCCCTTTGGCTACACAGAACTCAGAGCTGCAGTAGTTCTTATACTAGAATAGTGGTTCTCAGGCAAAGCAAGCTGGCCCTTCAGGGTACATGTGGCAGTGTCTGGAGACATTTTTGGTTCTTGCACCCTGGGGAGAGGGGGGAGAGTGGGGAGAGTGGGGAGAACGTTTAGTGGGTAGAGGCCAGAGATGCTGCTGAACCTCCGACAAGGTCCAGAAAGCTCCCCACACATGAGATTATCCAGCCTGAAATGTCTATAGTGCCGAGGTTGAGAAACCCTGTACTAGGGTGAAACAATTAGATGCTGGAAGGGAGAATGCTGGATGCCTGTGATTGATTTTTCTTCTGTGATATGTTGCCCTTCCAAGGTCTGTTCTCTATGAGCAGTCCGTGGCATGGCTGATTGCTTCTTCAAGGCCAGCAGATGGGCCTCTCTCGCTCCAATCTGCTAAGACTGTGTGTTATGTAACACTAGAGGCCTGGTGCACGACATTTGTGCACTTGGCGGGGGAGAAGGGGTCCCTCAGCCCGGCCTGCATCCTTTCGCAGTCTGGGAGCCTTCGGGGGATGTCTGACTGATGGCTTAGGCTTAGGGGAGAGGGCTTAAGCTGTCAGTTGGACTTCCTTAGCGCTGCCGTGGAGGCGGGCCACTGGGCTCACCAGCCCTCAGCCTGGCTTGTGGCTGAGCAGAGCTCCCCCTGTGGGAGCGCAATGACCACCAGGGGGCAGCTCCTGTGTTGAACGTCTGCCCCCTGGTCATTAGTGCACATCATAGCGACCAGTCTTTCCTCCGTTCAGTCGATTTGCATATTACCCTTTTATTATGTAGGATAATGTAATCACTGGAGCGATCCATCACCTTTGCTGTATTGTATTGATTAGAAGCAAGTCACACCTGAACTCAGGTGAAGGGTATCATACAAAGATGTGGATACCTGAGGGCAGGAACCATGAGGACCACACAACTTATTGTCTTGATGGCAGATAAGGGGTTTTGTGCTGTGTCGACCTGGTTAAGCTGCATGATATTGGAAGGCAGAGGGAAGGAGCGGCTGTTACTCTCTGCTGGTAACATCTGTCAGGTCAGTGATGAACAGATGCAGAGGGGCCTGACCAGTCCCAGCTGGTCCGTGGCCAGCTCCTCTTCCCAACTTCTGACCAACAGCTGCCCAGGTCACCACCAGAGACTGACAGAAACCTACGGAGCAATAGCTGCCCTGAGGCAACGGCTCCTTGTCACCCTCCTCTCAGCTCCCTTTCTTGGCTGGATTTCTGAGATCGACCAGGTAATTACTCCAACTCCACGGGGGGACCTTCATTCTCCAGCTCCTCACAGCTGTGTGAGGTCAATTCTAGAAGTCCCTTCGTTCATAATACTCAGGGACCTGGCCTCCACTCTCCAAACCCTGTCCCATACAGAGAATGTTCCGCATTACATTCAGAAGCTGTAAGCGTTCGCTGTTGCTCCTCACTGTGCTCAGTGCTGTGGTCCGTAAGCTCGAATATCACATAGTACTCCCACTTGAATGTAACCTCTCTTTCTAGGCTGGCTGTAATAAAAAAGACAACCAGCAACAAGTGTTGGTGAGGATGTGGAAAAATTGAGCCCTCGTACTCTGCTGGTGGGACTGTAAAATGGCCCGGCCACTTTGGAAAAGTCTGGCAGTAACTCAAAAAGTTAAGCACAGAGTTACCATAATACCCAGCAATTCCACTCCTCAGTATGTATCCAAGAGATAATAGAAACATACGTCCACACAAAAACATGTACAGTCCATGAATGTTCAGAGCAGTATTGTTCATAACAGCCAAAATGTAGAACAGCACAAATGTCTGTCAACTGAAGAATGGATACATATAATGTGACACATACTAGTACATGCAAAGCAGTATTATTCAGCTAGAAAAAAGAATGAAGTACTGATCATGCTACTACATGGATTGATCTTGAAATATTGTGCTAAATGCAAGAAGTCAGTCACAAAAGACCATGTATCGTATGAATCCATTTATATAAAATGTCCAGCATGGGCAAATCTGAAGAGACAGAAAGTCAGTTAATGGTTGACTAGGGCTGGAGGATGGGAGGTTAATGGGGGGTGACTGCTAATCTGTAGGGTTGCTTTGTAGGGTGATGAAAGTGTTCTAGAACGGATTGTGGTGAGGGTGGTACAACTCTATGACGATACTAAAAACCTTTGGATTACTCCTGTGCCGAATAACGATGTTTTGGCCAACAATATACTGCATATTTGATGGTGTTCTCATAAGGATATAATAGAGCTGAAAAAGTCCTATTGTCTAGCCACTCGTCGCTGCAGAAACATCCTGATGTAGTAGTGCTAGGCGTTACTCGGGTGTTTGAGATGATGCTGGTGTAAACAAACCTATTGTTCTGCCAGTTGTAGAAAAGTATAGCAGATACAATTATGTACTGTACATAATACCTAATAACAAATGACTATGTTACTGGTTTATGTATTTACTATGCTTTTTATTATTATCTTAGAGCATCCTCTTCCCAGTTATTAAAAAATTGTTTGCTATAAAACAGTATGCCGTGTTATGCTGGCAACAGCCTCATAATCTTGTATTTACTGCATCTCGTGTGCTTGATTTAATCTCATGTTGTTTTGTACAGTAAGGTGACTTACAGGCTTACAGCGTAGTAGCCAGGTGGTGCCACCTAGGTCTGTGTACGTGCACTCGATCACCTTTGCTGTATTGTATTGATCAGAAGCAAGTCGCAGGTCCCACCTGCACTCAGGTGGAGGGTATTATACAAAGATGTATGGGCATCAATTTTATTCTTTTACTAGAGGCCAGGTGCACGAAATTCATGCACTGGGGGGGGGGGTGTCCCTCAGCCCAGCCTGCACCCTCTCTAATCTGGGACCCCTCAAGGGATGTCTGACTGCCCATTTAGGCCCAATCCCACTCACTTTTAACCAAAGTTTGGGGACACAGAAGCCACAGGTCTCTGTTGGATAGGGCTTTACCCCCGGCTCCCACAGAGAGCCATAAATCCGCCCACTCTTGCTGATCAATACAATACAGCAAAAGTGATCGAGTGCACGTACACAGACCTAGGTGGCACAGCCTGACTACTATGCTGTAAGCCTGTAAGTCACCTTACTGTACAAAACAACATGAGATTAGCTGGGTTCGCACAACGACGAAATAGCCTAACGCTGCATTTCTCAGAAGGTATTCTGTCATTAAGTGGAGCAGGATTGTATATACTTTAAGTAGGTGAATTGGACAGTTTGTGAATTACATCTTGTTAAGCTGTTATTTTATCTGTATAAGGTATACACACGCACATATATATACTCTAAATATACTTAATTACACAAAGTATATATTCTTTTTATATTAAAAAACTGATATGAAGTACACTAAAAATGTTCTCCAAACATTGGCCATATGCTTCCTGGATAGTCATATGGATAGAGAGACCAAAGGTCCTAACCCTTCCTGTTCCCAGAGTGCAGTTGAGTGGGTGGATTTATGGCTCTCTGTGGGAGCGGCGGGGGTGGGGGGGGTAAAGCCCTATCCAACAGAGACCTGTGGCTCCTGTGTCCCCAAACTTCGGCTGAAAGTGAGTCAGACTCAACAGTCACTTTGAGGAGTCTTATTTCCCTCCTTCTCTCCTTCATTCCTAAAGTCTTGACATATCTTAAAGTGCCTAAGCTCATCATAAACTTAAATAAAAACTAAAAAGTAATGCTGAAGTCCACGGGATCTCAGCAAGTAGACAATGGGTACACTCTTTTTTTTTAAAGGGAAGGTTTTATTCTTTTATTCTTGCTTGCTTACTTGACAGTTGAATACCTTTAATTGTGACTTTAAGCACATGAGCAGAGGAAAAAATTATTCAGTGTTTGTCCATCCTTTAGATCTGGATTACAAAGTAGATGTTACATTCAAACCCTGATCATTTCTAGTGTTTTATCTACAACTAGTGGCCTGGTACACAGATTTGTGTACATTGAAAGGAAATTAATTAGAAGAAATATTTTAATATCACTATTCTCCCTTTCTCTATAATAGAAGTGTCAACCAAATTCACGATCCACAATGACAGATCAAAACACACACATATGATTGGCGCAAGAGAAAGCTTTATATGTATCACACATGTGCAAGTCAACTTAGCCTTTTATATATATAGAATAAACTTGCTTAAGTAGTCCTGCTTTCTGATGTAGCTAAACTTTTTCCAGCCCAGTGAAGCACCCCAACTTCTCTTTCAGGTACTTGTCAGCAACACAGCAGTAAATATCAACACGAAGCAGATTATTACTGTAGATCACTCAGGGAGAACAAAGGGTAAAATATTTAACTGCAGCAGTGTTTGACTATATTCTGCGCAGTGAGAAAACCTGAAGTGATTTTCAAGGTCCACCATTTCTTACTTCTTTTCAGTCAGGTCAAGTTTCTAAGCTTTCTAAATCTCTGTTTTCCAGCTAATGAAAAGAAAATAGGAATCCACAGAGTCTCCTATCTACCTACTCCAGGACTTCTGTGAGGATCAAATGAGATGAGGCATAGGAAAACGCTTCACAGACATTTGGTTAAAGTGTAAAATGTTTCCACCTGGCTATAAAGCAAGTCATGTTCCTGGGCTAAAGAAACTGCAAGGAGGCTAGTCGTTGCTAGGGAGAGGAAGCTGGGCATTGCTATGTGATGTCATTACCTGGACGGACACTTAGCATATTAGCCTTTTATATATATATAGATGGCCTGTTGCTAGGGAGAGGAAGCCAGGCATTGCTATGTAACATCATTACCTGGCGCCAACAGCCACTGTTTCTGGACTGAGCTGGACTGTGGGCCACATTTTGCACCATGGGGTCTCAGCAGTGTTGGCTGCAATTTGGTGGGCTGTCACTCCAGGGTGCTGGCGGGGCCTGTGTTTCACTTGGGGGAAGCTGAGTGTTGCTTTGTGGGCTCCGGGTCCACGCTGCCGTTTCTCTGTAAATGGCAAGTGTGCATCACGGCAGCTCCTGTGTTGAGTGTCTGCCCCCTGGTGGTCAGTGTGCATCATAGTGACTGGTTGGACAGTCAGAGGGACACTTAGCATATTAGCCTTTTATATATAGGCTAGAAGCCCGATGCACGAAGATTCATGCTAGAATGGGCCTTCCTTTTCCTGGCTGCCGGCACCACCTTTCCACTCTGGCCCAGCCCCAGAGCTGCCTCTTTCCGCTCTGGTCCCGCCTTCCCAAGCTGCTCAGAGGCCCTGAGAGACCATGGCGATGATGCAGGTGCCCCCCCATCCCCTGTCGCTCGGTGCCTGTGTATGCAAATTAACCGCCATCTTTGGTGGGTTAATTTGCATACTCACTCTTATTGGCTGGTGGACCTAGCGGAGGTACAGTCAATTTACATGTTTGTCTATTATTAGGTAAGATAATATTGTCTCATTCATTGCTACAGTACTCTGTGCTGAGCACTGCGCTTGAGTTAAAGGTACATCAGTGCCAAGGTTAGGCACATTCCCCACTCTCAGAGACATCCAATTCAAGAAAGACAGACATTCTCAAGATCATTGTGAAGGGAAACTGCTAGATGTTATGGGAACCGCTAACCTGTGGAAACGAAAGCGCTTTGTGTGAGGCGGTGACTTTTATGCTGAAACTTAGGGGAAGGTGGGTGGCAGGGGTGGCCTGGCAGAGGGAAGCGTGTTGCAGGCTGCAGAGGAGCATCCGCGCAGGTTCTGGTGGAGGGAAGCCCAACAGCAAGTGTACGGAGCTGGGTGCGGGCCGGGGAGAAGGGCTGTGAGATGGGACTGATGAATTGGACGGGGCTGGGACAGACAAGGCTTTCAAGACTGTGGGGAGAAGTTCAGACTCTTGTGGCATCAGTGGGAAACCACTGAAGAGTTTTTAGCAGCAGAGAGCTGTGATCAGATTTTTAAAGAGATCCCTGTGGCTACTGTGTGGACAACTTTTCACATTTGCATATCATGACAGGAAAACTTTAAAAATTCAATGACGCATCTTTAATCCAACATTTTCTTAATTTCCCAAAATCACAGGAAGCTTAAAATTTCTTTATAAGAAATGATATATAAAATCCCACACCCGGCGGATTCGATTTAATCACTGGGTTATTTAGGGACAGAGCACAGAACATTTGTTTTTCAGCAATATTTTGCCTCATTCCAGACATTTGAATTTTGAAGTCCAATAAAAACATGAACAAAGACCCTTTTTAAATTTTAGAACAAATGCCACAAAGCAAACAAATGGAGGGTAAAAGAAATGATTTGAGGCCCAGCGACGAGGGCGGGCAGTGGATGGCAGAGTCTGTGGGTGGTGGTATGCTGAAAATCCGGCACTTCCCTCTTGGCTTTGAACTAAATTGAGCAGGACCGAATGCCTAAGTCCTTGTGGATGTGTAACAACACCCCAGACAATCACAGCTCTACGCAAATGCAAAATCAGCGGAGTATTAGAAGAAGGGAAGATTCATTTCTCTTTGTGACTTCGAGACATTTCTCCTTAATTCCAGTCTTTTGATGAATTCAACAAATACTTATTGAAAGTCTATGTTGTGCAAAGAATGGTACTAAATACCAAGAGATATATGCAAAGATGTGGAACAACAGTTATCGGCAGACAGTCCATCTGTTCTCCGTAAGTCACTTTTTATTATGAAGAGTCCCAGAGTTTACCTGAAGGAATTCATAGAACAGATCTGATCTTAAACCCTCCCCCCAAAAAACAATTATTTTTCATAAGTTACTTATATAACAAACTAGAGGCCCGGTGCATGAAAATTCATGCACTGGAGGGGGCGGTCCCTCAGCCCGGCCTGCCCCATCTCACAGTCAGGGAGCCCTCAGGGGCGGGAGGCAACCCGGCGATCAGGGGAAGGTGACGCCCCATCACAACTCTGCTGCTGCCACTGCCGGCAGCACAGGCCTCGGCTGGCCCTGGTTACCTGAGCCTCGGGTAGCCCTGGGCGGCTGGACAGCTGCCATCCAAGTCTTGCCTGCACCTTGGGCCGGCCCTGGGTGGCTAGGGGATTGAGGGGACTGGGGGACTCCAGAGGCAGGCGCGTGGAGCGGCCACGCCAGCCTTGGGGTAGGCCCGGCCTTGCTGTGTGCCTGCCACCCCGATGGGGCTAAGGGGACTGGGCGTCGCCATCTTTGAGGGCAGGGCATCAATTAGCATATTCCCTCCTTATTGGCTGTGGGCACTACCATCTTTGTGACAGCGTGAGGGTCAGTTAGCATATCCCCTCTTTATTAGATAGGATTAGCCTGTAACTCCAATAAGCCATGTTCTCGTGAATAAAAGTTGAAAGGTATATTTATGAGACAATAGGACAAAATATTTGAAATCACACCGTCTGTGTTATTTCAGGACGCGTTGTCATTTATCTCGGTCACTGCACTGCTAGCATTACAAAAGGACTCCATGGTGATTGGCTCACGACAGAGGTGATCGAGACACTCCACTCTGGTCTGTATAACACATACTGTCAATCATCCTACTGCTTCCGGCATTCAGGAGACCAAGGGGCTCACACCAGACTGATTTTTCACTTTCTATTATGATGGATGTTATTATTCACATTCCACCCAACTCTCTTTGGAGTGGGTTGGTTAGCATTCCTGTTTGCCGCCAATCAAATTTCGCATCTTTCCTCACCCTTTCCTCGCCCTTTCCTCATGTCTGAGCTGTAGTGGAGAACCAGACAAGAATAGAAGTTTCAACATAAAAAAATGATCACAGGATATATGAGCTTTAACCAACACTTCGATCATATGCTTAAAAAAAATAAGATCTATAATTAGAACTGACTAATGCCAATAAGATTCGGTCATTTGTATCATTTCCTTGTATAAACAAAAGTTGATAAATGAGCTGACGTGGGAAATGATTCTCAAGATTTAATGCAGAATGATTTCTTTCAAGCAATGACTGAGTCGGAGCATTTACTCAATATATTCACTTAATTCAAAGCATCCACTTTGATTAAACCTTATTTCAATAATATTGGGCCTCGAGACCTTCCTGCTTATAGGCTTTTTCCCCTCGTAAACAGGCATTTATTTGAAAAGAAATTCCAGATTTATAAACAGATTAGGGTGCTGATGCTAATTTCTTTTTTTCTGGGAAGTTAGACTTTCATATTTGGAAAGGTAGTTCCTTTTTTTTTATAATAGCAAACATTTAGCAGGTGTTTATTAGGTGCTAGATCTAGCTTTTGATTCTGAAACACAAAGAAACGTCCTGTTTTCCTGTTTTGAAAAAAGTAGGTATGTTGAAAAAACAAAACAAAAGAGAGATCCTAAAATGTGGAAATGCTAACAGGTGATGAAAGCCGAGTGGGAGCTCTGAAGATAGCACCTTGAGGAGGTCACACTGAGCTGGAACCCTGGCAAAAGGGGAGTTTGGGAGAGGAAGGAAGAGAGGGGAGGCATCTCACATAGGAGGAACAACAGTGCCAGGGTTCCTTAAAGGGCCTGGTGTCTTGGGGAATATTGGCCTGAGCTAAGCATTCATGGGGTGAGTGCAAATGAGGTCACAGTATAAATCGTCCAAGATAATAGGTGAAAGGTCACCGCATTCCACCAAATTCTTCCAGGCATTTGCTGTGTACATTTAAATTATCTATCCATCTTTCTTCTCATGTGGTATCCCACTATACACTATACATAGGGTGTGACCTGTCTTTTCTCAATACATCTTGAGTGGAATACAAATCAGTAGATCAAGGTCTGTTTCATTATTTTAAGCACCACATCCCTAATAGGAAGTATACTTTCAGGCGTAGTTTTCAGCTTTTTAACCTATCAATGCCTTTAGATGTTTTAAAACACTAGAAATTCATTAAGGTTTTAGACATTCTGAAAAAGAACTCGTATACCTTGTATCAAAGTCCACTTCATCCTTCCTCTCTCAGGATCACTGTCTCCAATGACTTATGTCTTGCAAACCACCATTTGTTGCAGTTTGTCTATTTCTCGGTTGTTTCGGGTGCAGGGAGGAATCCGGTCATCCTCACTCCATTCTGGATGGAAGCTGAAGTGAAGCTCACAGTGGCATCTTGACCCTCAGCTCCTAGTCAGGTTGAAACATCTTGCTGCCAATTTGTTAGCAACTTTCGTTTCTCCTCCTATGGACTGTTTATTAGCGGTGCTCATTTTTATTGCAACTTTATATGTAGAGCACTAAGTAGTGCTCACCAGTTCATTAGAGCACATTGCGTATAATTTTTTGGTCTGTGTTATTCAGGCTAAGCAATGAGACAATGACTTGCCATTAGAAGTTTGTTTTGCTGTAAAAGCCTCCCACAAAGGGTTATATAAATCAGTGTTTGGTTCTTACCCTTTTCTTGACCTGATACTTTGGAAAGGTCCAATGCACTCTCATCAGTAAGAGTGGCTCGCTATAGCAATCGTAATTCTGGAGGAAAAAAAAAATACCTGCGCCTCTGCCCCTTCCCAAAGGTAGACCCGTTTCTCCGCAGGGGCTCAGGGAAATGTGTAGCTTGAAAAAGTACCTGAGGCGGTTTTGTTAAACCTGATTAAGGCAGCTGCCTACTCTCTGCTGGGACACACGGATATAAACACTGGTTATGAGAGTGGGGATTCCTTATTAGAGACCCCGGAAGGTAGGAATGAAGGTCTCCAAGTTCTTTTTCAGAATGTCTAAAACCTTAATGAATTTCTAATGTTTTAAAACATCTAAAGGCATCGATAGGTTAAAAGCTGAAAGCTAAGCCTGAAAGTCAAGGTTTTGCTTTTATCTGGAGTTCTATCAAATGAGTTTAGTAGCACTGTCTACCTCATGCTAATCAGAGACCCGATAGGTAGGCATGTATGTATTATAGAACTGCTAATCAGAAAACAGGAAATGAATTATTTAATCAGAGCAATTTGTTAGGTATTACTTAGTAGACATTGCCTTAGCATGCAATCCTTGCAGGAAAATAATAAATAAAAGTGGTCGTTTCAGTCAGAGAGCTGAAAACTCTATGACTGAGAAGCCACATCCTTGGGTTCCTTAAGTACAGCATTGCATTGGGAATGCACATTCTCTCAGAAGACAGCTCTTAAGAAGCAAATCGAATTAGACCGGGAGAGAACCAAGGACAACCCCTTTCTCATGCGGACCTGGGAAGTGACTGTTTTCTGCGGTTACTTAGCCGCTGTCTTACTTTCAAAGTCATGTCACACACAACCCAAATTTCACTCCTTTCTCAGAGGCTGGGATCCAGATCTTCTCGCCAGAAAGAAATCACAGCACTGCCCTGCTGTGCTTTTCAAAAGCATCGCACACGCAGAGCGAAGCTTCTCACGTTTTAAAATACCCGAGTTGCATATGGTGGTCAAACTCTGTTAATTCTGGGGAACACATTTCATGTTAAATTTTTTTGTGTGGTAAAAGACACAACATACATTTTAGCATTGTAATAATTCCCTTTACAATACTGTGCAACCATCACCACGGTCTCATCCCAGAACTTTTTCATCACCCCATATGGAAACCCTCTGTTATAGTTTTGAGTTGAAAGATATATAACTGGCCCTGGCCGGTTTGGCTCAGTGGATAGAGCATCCGTCTGCGGACTGAAGGGCCTCAGGTTCAATTCCGGTCAAGGGCATGTGCCTTGGTTGTGGGCACATCCCCAGTGTGGGGTGTGCAGGAGGCAGCTGATCGATGTTTCTCTCTCATTCTCATCAATGTTTCTAATTCTCTATCCCTCTCCCTTCCTCTCTGTAAAAATATCAATAAAATATATTTAAAAAAAAAGAAAAAGAAAGATATATGACTGGTCATGGTAGAGAGGTTTTTAGAGACTCTCTGTAATTCTTTCCCTCTAAGGAGAGGGAGATGATGATGATGATGATTGCAATTTTCAACCACAACATTCAGAAGCATCACATCCAAGATCCAATCTAGAAATTGAAATCAATCAGATGAAATAATTCCAATGAAAGTAACTGGTTCAATTTAAAGTATTAAAATACTAGTATAAACACTCAATTGAGTACAACCCAATGGCAATCCTTCACACACTCTCATGCTCTGTATATTTTCCTATTGAGAGAACGCTATTTTGAATACGTGTATAGTCTCTTCGAAAGCAAGTAGCTGAGTGGTGCCATTTGAAACCCTGTCTGTACAAGCAATTCTGCTCATATTTCCCTTCTCCCACCCCGGCGATGGGAGAACGCTAGACCAAGTCAGAAACCTGAGTGACGGCTTCCACTCATCCAGCCGCGTTCATTTGACACAAATGTTTATTGAGTGCCCTACCGTGGACCAGGCACCACTCAGTGCTCATGCAATACAGTGAGGAACCAGACCCACAGGGCCTGCCCGTCCCCCAAATTCTTTCTCTTCATGTACAGTTACTCTGAACACTCAAGACGTAAAGCTATTCTTTTTACTTGCTCTGTTCAGACACACCTCTTAACTGTCTCCTGCCATCATTCATTTATTCAGTACATCATGGTTGAGTGATAGGTGATGGGGATACCAGGACTAACAAGAGAGGTGGGAAGCAGAAGTTCAGTCTAGTGGGAAAGACTGGCATTCAAAAAGCATGGTCAATACAGTGTAATGAGGAGAGGTCCAAGGTGTAATGGGGGTATCCAACGTGTAGTGGGGAGCTTCGTTTAGTCAAGAAGGTAAAGCAACTCATCCTGGAGAAAGTGAAAGTTAGGCTAAAATGTAACCCAAAAGGCATAAGTTAACCAGAGATAGGTAAGTCCACTGTTCCAGGCAGAGAAAACACACCATCTGGAGTTCTAGAACAGGTGGGGACAAGAACTTGCTCCTTCGAGGGAACTGAAAGGAAACCCGCCATGATTGGAACTGAGACCCAAAGAAGTAGAGGGGGTATTGAAACGGGATGGGAACCTTGGACCTGACTGAGCAAGGATTGTGATTGCTGTTGAGGGTTTTGGCTTTTTTTGTAAGGACAATGGGATGCACAGCATTATTTCAGCGGAGAGTGGCCTGATCTGTTTTGCATTTTTTTTATTATAGTTTATTGATTTTTACAGAGAGGAAGGGAGAGGGATAGAGAGCTAGAAACATCGATGAGAGAGAAACATCGATCAGCTGCCTCCTGCACACCTCCTACTGGGGATGTGCCCGCAACCAAGGTACATGCCCTTGACCGGAATCGAACCTGGGACCTTTCAGTTCGAAGGCTGACGCTCTATCCACTGAGCCAAACCGGTTTCGGCTGTTTTGCATTTTTAATTGGCTGATGAGAATGGGTTGGGGGACTCTTCGGGGACTGATGCAGTGATACCAGAGAGAGATGATGGTGACTGAATGTGGGTGTAGGATGATGAGATAAAGGGAAGGTTGGATTCTGTTCTCTCCTTCAAAATCCATGCTCTGAGCTGTGGCTGAAGTGATCTTTCCAAAACACCCATGTCCTAGTGGTGCCCACTTGAAGCTGCTAAGTAATTTCTATTGCCGCTGGATAAACTATAGGCTCCCTGGAATTTTAGGCTCTTGCTGGGCTGGTACCAGCTTACCTCTCTAGTTATCCTTTCACTTTCCAACATCTACCTTAAGCTTCAACCTTACTGAGCTGGCTTGTGTGGTTCCCACTGTATTGCACTTTATATTCACTGAATGTCCCTTAGACCAGCGGTCGCCAACCTTTCGGACTTCCTGGACCACCAGTGGCCCGCGGACCACCGGTTGGTGACCCCTGCCTTAGCCTGTCTTGTACCAGGTTCTCTCTTTCTTGGAGCACCCTTGCACCTATCTTCCTGCTTAAGGTCTCAGCTTATTCATAACCTCCCTTCCTAAGCCTGGGCAGGGGCCTTTCTTATGTGCTCCCAAAATACCCTGTCCTCACTCTAGAGTAGCACTTCCTCTGTTTTCTCCTCTGTCTTTCCCAGTAAGGCTAAGCTCCGTGCACTCATTTGTCCATAATTGAATCACCAGCACAGAGATAAGACTTGAATATAATATGAGGCCAATATGGAATGAATAAGTAAATCAATGAATGAATGACAGCGCTTTCAAAGACCTGGTTTAATCATCAAACATGGAGTCTCAGCAGATTTGAGAAAGATTGCTTTATGAATTTTCAAGGACCCTA